>NC_133721.1:9955274-11155274 GCF_048934315.1 Petromyzon marinus | reverse complement strand
GGCTCCTTCGGTTTATTCCCCCTCGACATTTAGAATCGCCGTGCGTTTAGAGTGTTCGGCTGCAATACATCTCCACGTGATAAGCCATGACGTTGAGCCATTATTTGTGGCCACGTTTCGAATCGACGTCACGCGTTCAGAGTATTTGTCTGCCTGCGTACAAGTCCGAGCGACGACGACTAGCCCACTTCGTCCAGCCGTCATTTGCCAGGGTCGCTTCCGAAGTAGCGACGTACCAGCTCAGTGTCGCCTTAGCTGCTGAAATAAAAACGTCGTTTGTAGTTTGGTCGACGTCGCACCGACGAACACTCTCGGGCAGCAGCAGCAGCAGCAACAGCAGCCGCCGCCGCCGGCCTGTGATGAGTTTCAGCGGCTCGCCCGTGGTGGAATTCCCTCCCATTAACCTCCCATGAACCTCTCCTCCCCCGAGCTCTTATCCCGAAACCCTCGCGCTCACTGCCGAGAATCACCAACCCAGCCGTTTGCACCATCCCGGCGTGCCGCTGGCCCGTGGTTTATTTCCCCTTCTTCTCATTCCTCCTCCTCCTTTCGGGGAGGCCTTTTCGGCCGACGCTCGGCAACCACAATACATGGGATGGCGTGGGGGGGTTGGTCGTGGTATCCTGGACGTGGTGTGCCGGATCGTACGAAGGAGCACCACTCGCAAACAGCCGGCGTCGCCGCCGCTCTCTCTCCTCTCGGGTTAGGGGGAGTTTATTGGGAACCGCGAGCGTGGACAGCGTGAGGGTGAACACGAACTCAGCCAGGGTGAACACGGACGCAGCGCGAGGGTGAACACAGACTCAGTCAGGGTGAACACAGACTCAGTCAGGGTGAACACGGACAGAGTGTGAGGGTGAACACAGACTCAGTCAGGGTGAACACAGACTCAGTCAGGGTCAACACAAACTCAGTCAGGGTCAACACAGACTCAGTCAAGGTGAACACAGACTCAGGGTGAACACAGACTCAGGGTGAACACAGACTCAGGGTGAACACAGACTCAGTCAGGGTGAACACAGACTCAGTCAGGGTGAACACAGACACATTCAGGGTGAACACGGACAGAGTGTGAGGGTGAACACAGACACAGTCAGGGTGAACACGGACAGAGTGTGAGGGTGAACACAGACACAATCAGGGTGAACACGGACTCAGGGTGAACACAGACACAGTCAGGGTGAACACGGACTCAGGGTGAACACAGACTCAGTCAGGGTGAACACAGACTCAGTCAGGGTGAACACAGACACAGTCAGGGTGAACACGGACAGAGTGTGAGGGTGAACACAGACACAGTCAGGGTGAACACGGACAGAGTGTGAGGGTGAACACAGACACAGTCAGGGTGAACACGGACTCAGGGTGAACAGACACAGTCAGGGTGAACACGGACAGAGTGTGAGGGTGAACACAGACACAGTCAGGGTGAACACGGACTCAGGGTGAACACAGACACAGTCAGGGTGAACACGGACTCAGGGTGACCACAGACACAGTCAGGGTGAACACAGACTCAGTCAGGGTGAACACAGACACAGTCAGGGTGAACACGGACTCAGGGTGAACACAGACACAGTCAGGGTGAACACAGACTCAGTCAGGGTGAACACAGACACAGTCAGGGTGAACACGGACAGAGTGAGAGGGTGAACACAGACACAGTCAGGGTGAACACGGACTCAGGGTGAACACAGACACAGTCAGGGTGAACACGGACTCAGGGTGAACACAGACTCAGTCAGGGTGAACACAGACTCAGTCAGGGTGAACACAGACACAGTCAGGGTGAACACGGACAGAGTGTGAGGGTGAACACAGACACAGTGAGGGTGAACACGGACAGAGTGTGAGGGTGAACACAGACACAGTCAGGGTGAACACGGACTCAGGGTGAACACAGACACAGTCAGGGTGAACACGGACAGAGTGTGAGGGTGAACACAGACACAGTCAGGGTGAACACGGACTCAGGGTGAACACAGACACAGTCAGGGTGAACACGGACTCAGGGTGAACACAGACACAGTCAGGGTGAACACAGACTCAGTCAGGGTGAACACAGACACAGTCAGGGTGAACACGGACTCAGGGTGAACACAGACACAGTCAGGGTGAACACAGACACAGTCAGGGTGAACACGGACTCAGGGTGAACACAGACACAGCCAGGGTGAACACAGACACAGCCAGGGTGAACACAGACTCAGCCAGGGTGAACACGAACTCAGCCAGGGTGAACACGGACTCAGGGTGGACACGGACTCAGTCAGGGTGAACACAGACTCAGGGTGAACACAGACACAGCCAGGGTGAACACGAACTCAGCCAGGGTGAACACGAACGCTCCTCGCGCGGGCTCAACCTCGGCGGGACGTCAATAACAAACCCGCGTCCGTGCGACCCACGGCAACAGACGACGACGACGACCACGAGGCATTCAAATCAACGAGCGCCGGGCCCCCGACCGAGGCCGCGGGACGACGGCCGCAGGGGCCAGCACGCCTTCGGCCTGACGGGCCGAAGGCGCGGGGGTGGGTCGGGGCTATCTGAGGAGGGGCCCCCACCCCAACCCCGTTTCATTTCTCGCACCGGGGCCCACGCTAGACGGGCGAATGCGCTCCCCCCCCCCCCCACAACAACATACCCCCACCACCACCACCACCACTGTGTTAAACGCTCAATTTCCTTACATCACCAGAGTTGCTTCGCAGAGTTCCAGCGATTCCAGTTACGCTCGAGACACGCACGCACGAGAGAGAGAGAGAGAGACGCCTTCCCTTCCCTGCCTCGCCCCAGCGTGGGGACAGAGGCCTCCGGACTCACAACCCCTCCTCGTGACGACGACCCCCCGACACCGCAACCTGAACAGAGAAGAGTGGAGGGACGGGGCGACGGTCCGGCACAACCGAGGGATTCGCCGCCACCGCCAGCCCCTCGGGAGGGCGGCGGCGGCGGCGGTGGCTGCAGGCCGCTCGTGCAACGCTCTCAAAATTAAAATGACCCGGGACCGACAGTGGGTGGGGGCGCTGCCCGAGGCTCGCGAACCACCGGCGCGGAGAGACGGAAGGGGAAGCCCACGTCACCGTTTCACTCCCCCCCACCCCGCCCCCCCCCCGCCATGCCTCCCGTGGCCTACGGCGTTAGGCCGCCGCGGCTGACGGACGCTTAACCGGCCGTCACTTCGCCGGCCGGCGAGGTCAACCGCGGCACTCCGCCGGCGCGCAACCCCACCACACCGCCGGCGAAGCGAACGCGGCGTAGCAGCGGCGCTCCCGCGCCGAACGGAATAGCCGGCAGGGCGTCGAAGGGGAGAGCCGCGAGACGCCGGAAACTCGTTACCGTTCACACCGCCCCCGGCCACCCGTGCCGCGTCGGTCGACGGCTCTCGTTGGGCGCGGCTTGGCGAGGGGTGGGGGTGGGTGCCCCCCTGGGTGCCCCCCCACCTCACGCCCGGTTCATGTAAATCGCTCGCCACCGGTGGCTGCGGGGATCACCCAGTGCGGAGCGCCAACCGGTGCGCCACCGCTCTCCCCCAACTGCAAAAGTGGAATTTTATAATCAAGCCGTTCAAAAGCGACCGAGTGTGACGCGATAACGACGACGAAGACGACGAAGACGACGAAGACGACGACGCGTAGTAAGACATGCAAGTGAACACGGCCCCTGCCAGCATGGCCTGCACGTGAACAGAATAGCGACCTCACCGTTAAGGTCATATCAACCGCACCGTTAAGGTCACAGCGACCGCACCGTTAAGGTCATATCAACCGCACCGTTAAGGTCGCAGCGACCTCACCGTTAAGGTCATATCAACCGCACCGTTAAGGTCACAGCGACCGCACCGTTAAGGTCGCAGCGACCTCACAGGTAAGGTCGCAGAGACCTCACAGGTAAGGTCGCAGAGACCTCACCATTAAGGTCGCAGAGACCTCACCATTAAGGTCGCAGCGACCTCACAGGTAAGGTCGCAGCGACCGCACCGTTAAGGTCGCAGCGGCCTCACCGTTAAGGTCACAGCGACCTCACAGGTAAGGTCGCAGCGACCTCACCATTAAGGTCGCAGCGACCTCACAGGTAAGGTCGCAGCGACCGCACCGTTAAGGTCGCAGCGACCGCACCGTTAAGGTCGCAGCGACCGCATCATTAAGGTCGCAGCGACCTCACCATTAAGGTCGCAGCGACCTCACAGGTAAGGTCGCAGCGACCTCACAGGTAAGGTCGCAGCGACCCCACAGGTAAGGTCGCAGCGACCGCACCGCTAAGGTCGCAGCGACCGCACCGGTACATCACAGCCCCTGCGAGCAGTGAACAGGGTAGGAATAGAACTGCTTATAAGATCCGTCTCAACCAATCAGGGCACGACTATTGTCGTGCATTTGCACCACGGGCCAATCACACGCGGTATAATTTTGGCTTTGCTCCATTTCAACACAAAATTACGATTCCTGTTAAAATTCCCAATTGTTTTCATCTCCACACTCACACACGGCCGAGTAGCAAAGACAACGATCGCCCCAGCCCCCTCCCGCCTCCCCGTGGAAGCCTGCACGGGCCGTTGGGGCAAGCGCCGTTAGCGAGCACCTACGAAGACCGGCAACGTCTCACGATGGGTTGGTGTGGCCGGCACCATGGCCAGCTGCGGCTTTTGTCTCCCCCAGTGCTTGTGTTTACACAGCAGCCGTGCACTCGTTTAAGGCCGGGTTGACCGAGGAGAGGGAAAGACGTTGGCAGTGGCTGCTGGGAATTGAAACTCAGGCCACCGGGTTTCGTAGCGCAGAGCGCGAACCCAAGCCAACGCCACTCCTTACACAGCCAGAATTACAGACGGCAGACACACAACAGCACACAGAGACGCGCACACATACATACATACAATGCACACAGATAGAAGCACACACACACACGCACTCAACCTCCCCGTGTAGCCTTAACAGACTGTTGGGGCAAGTGCTGTTAGCGAGCACCTATGAAAGGCTGGTGCAGTACACAAGGGGATGGGTGGCCAACACCACGCCCGGCCGCCTTTGTCTCCCTAGTAGCGATGTTTTACACACCGCACCAGGTACTCATTTGAGGCGGAGTCGACCTACGGGGAAGCCCAGGACCGGTTCCGATAATCGTCACCGATGGTGGCCGTGAGCGGCAATCGAACTCGGGTCGCCAGGTTCGTAGCGCAGCGTAGCGCGCTAACCGCTGCACCACCGCTCCCCACGTGCGCGCGCACACGCAACCGCACGCACGCAGACGCGTACGCCTCACAGCCCCCATCACACGTGCTGCAGCTGGCCCCGGCCTGTGAGGGAATCCTCGTGTTTCTCCACCTGGACGGTGACCACGTCGCGAGCGCCCGGCGCCGCCGGAGCCGGGCGCTCCTCTTCGCCGGCGGCTCCCGGCGGAGCGCCGCCGGCGAGCGCCGGCGCGGCGGCGGGAACGACGGCGTCGGCGCCGCGGTCCCCTCCCCCCTCGGCCGCGGCCCCCCGCCCCTCGCTCCTGTCGAACTCCGACGAGGTGGACACCGTCGACGAAGAGGTGGAGGAGGCCACGGACGACGACGGAGAGGCGGAGAGGACGCCCGCCGCCGCCGCCGCCGCCGCCCGACCCCGCGGGTCCTCGCGCTCCGGACGCCGCCGGTCCCCTCCGTCGGAGGCGTCGCCGTCGCCGTGACGACGCTGCCGGCGCCGCCGCCGCCGCCGGCGCTCCTCCTGCCGCCGGACGGCGGCCGGGGAGGGGGCCCCGGGGGCCATGGAACCGAACGAGGAGCGGCCGGAGCGCAGGAGCGGGGTGCGCTCGCCCTCCCGCGGCTCCTCCGGCCCGGAGTCGGAGGGCGACGAGGGCGACGGCGGGGACGAGTCGCTCGACGGCTCCGAGCCCGACGAGTCGCTCTCCGGGGCGCCGAGCCGCCGGCGCCGCCGCCGCCGCGAGGGAATCACGCGGCGCTTGCACACGGGGCAGGTGCGCTTCGAGCCGGTGAGCCACGGGTCCACGCACTTGCAGTGGTACGCTGCGGGTGACAGCGCGGGAGGCTGTGTGGGTGACGGTTCGGGAGAGTGGTACGCTGTGGGTGACGGGGTGGATGGGTGACGGTGTGGATGGGTGACGGTGTGGGTGAGCGGTATGCTGTGGGTGATGATGTGGATGGGTGACGGTGTGGTTGAGCGGTATGCTGTGGGTGAGTGGTACGCTGTGGGTGACGGTGTGGATGGGTGACGGTGTGGGTGAGCGGTACGCTGTGGGTGAGCGGTACGCTGTGGGTGATGATGTGAGTGTGGGTGATGGTGTGGATGGGTCACGGTGTGGGCGAGTGGTACGCTGTGGGTGACGGTGTGGGTGAGTGGTACGCTGTGGGAGAGTGGTACGCTGTGGGTAATGGTGTGAGTGATGGTGTGGATGGGTGACGGTGTGGGTGAGTGGTACGCTGTGGATGAGTGGTACGCTGTGGGAGAGTGGTACGCTGTGGGTGATGGTGTGAGTGTGGGTGATGGTGTGGATTGGTGACGGTGTGGGCGAGTGGTACGCTGTTGGTGAAGGTGTGTGCGAGCGGTATGCTGTGGGTACGCTGTGGGCGAGTAGTACATTGTGGGTGATGGTGTGGTTGAGTGGTATGCTGTGGGAGAGCGGTACACTGTGGGTGAGTGGTACGCTGTGGGTGAAGGTGTGGGCGAGCGGTACGCTGTGGGTGAAGGTGTGGGTGATGGTGTGGTTGAGTGGTACATTGTGGGTGATGGTGTGGTTGAGTGGTATGCTGTGGGTGATGGTGTGGGTGATGGTGTGGTTGAGTGGTATGCTGTGGGTGATGGTGTGGGTAAGTGGTATGCTGTGGGTGAGTGGTATGCTGTGGGTGATGGTGTGGTTGAGTGGTATGCTGTGGGTGATGGTGTGGTTGAGTGGTACATTGTGGGTGATGCTGTGGGTGATGGTGTGGTTGAGTGGTGTGCTGTGGGTGAGTAGTACATTGTGGGTGATGGTGTGGGTGATGGTGTGGTTGAGTAGTACATTGTGGGTGATGGTGTGGGTGATGGTGTGGTTGAGTGGTACGCTGTGGGTGATGGTGTGGGTGATGGTGTGGTTGAGTGGTGTGCTGTGGGTGATGGTGTGGGTGATGGTGTGGTTGAGTGGTGTGCTGTGGGTGATGGTGTGGTTGAGTGGTGTGCTGTGGGTGATGGTGTGGTTGAGTGGTGTGCTGTGGGTGATGGTGTGGTTGAGTGGTACGCTGTGGGTGATGGTGTGGGTGATGGTGTGGGTGAGTGGTGTGCTGTGGGTGATGGTGTGGTTGAATGGTGTGCTGTGGGTGATGGTGTGGGTGATGGTGTGGTTGAGTGGTGTGCTGTGGGTGATGGGGTGGTTGAGTGGTGTGCTGTGGGTGATGGTGTGGTTGAGTGGTGTGCTGTGGGTGATGGTGTGGGTGATGGTGTGGTTGAGTGGTACGCTGTGGGTGATGGTGTGGGTGATGGTGTGGGTGAGTGGTGTGCTGTGGGTGATGGTGTGGTTGAGTGGTGTGCTGTGGGTGATGGTGTGGGTGATGGTGTGGTTGAGTGGTGTGCTGTGGGTGATGGTGTGGGTGATGGTGTGGTTGAGTGGTGTGGGTGAGTGGTGTGCTCTGGGTGATGGTGTGGTTGAGTGGTGTGGTTGAGTGGTGTGGTTGAGTGGTGTGCTGTGGGTGATGGTGTGGGTGACGGTGTGGTTGAGTGGTGTGGTTGAGTGGTGTGGGTGAGTGGTGTGGTTGAGTGGTGTGGTTGAGTGGTGTGCTGTGGGTGAGTAGTACATTGTGGGTGATGGTGTGGGTGATGGTGTGGTTGAGTAGTACATTGTGGGTGATGGTGTGGGTGATGGTGTGGTTGAGTGGTACGCTGTGGGTGATGGTGTGGGTGATGGTGTGGTTGAGTGGTGTGCTGTGGGTGATGGTGTGGGTGATGGTGTGGTTGAGTGGTGTGCTGTGGGTGATGGTGTGGTTGAGTGGTGTGCTGTGGGTGATGGTGTGGTTGAGTGGTGTGCTGTGGGTGATGGTGTGGTTGAGTGGTACGCTGTGGGTGATGGTGTGGGTGATGGTGTGGGTGAGTGGTGTGCTGTGGGTGATGGTGTGGTTGAATGGTGTGCTGTGGGTGATGGTGTGGGTGATGGTGTGGTTGAGTGGTGTGCTGTGGGTGATGGTGTGGGTGATGGTGTGGTTGAGTGGTGTGCTGTGGGTGATGGGGTGGTTGAGTGGTGTGCTGTGGGTGATGGTGTGGTTGAGTGGTGTGCTGTGGGTGATGGTGTGGGTGATGGTGTGGTTGAGTGGTACGCTGTGGGTGATGGTGTGGGTGATGGTGTGGGTGAGTGGTGTGCTGTGGGTGATGGTGTGGTTGAGTGGTGTGCTGTGGGTGATGGTGTGGGTGATGGTGTGGTTGAGTGGTGTGCTGTGGGTGATGGTGTGGGTGATGGTGTGGTTGAGTGGTGTGGGTGAGTGGTGTGCTCTGGGTGATGGTGTGGTTGAGTGGTGTGGTTGAGTGGTGTGGTTGAGTGGTGTGCTGTGGGTGACGGTGTGGTTGAGTGGTGTGGTTGAGTGGTGTGGTTGAGTGGTGTGGTTGAGTGGTGTGGTTGAGTGGTGTGGTTGAGTGGTGTGGTTGAGTGGTGTGGTTGAGTGGTGTGGTTGAGTGGTGTGGTTGAGTGGTGTGGTTGAGTGGTGTGGTTGAGTGGTGTGGTTGAGTGGTGTGGGTGAGTGGTGTGGTTGAGTGGTGTGGTTGAGTGGTGTGGTTGAGTGGTGTGGTTGAGTGGTGTGCTGCGGCGTGGGGGTACCGTGCGAGCAGGGCAGCACACGCAGCTTGTCCCCTTCCAGGTACTCGTCCAGGCAGATGGCACAAACCTCGTACGGGTCCCCTGCACACGAGACAAAGGTGCCCCCCCGACCATGTAGCCTGTGCGGCACCAATGCCCCCGGCCCCCAGCGCGCCAAGGGTGTGGCCGGCACCACGCCGCGGGCCGCACAGACGCCGCTGCTGGCCGCGAGTGCACTAGCCGCTGAGCCACCGCTCCCCGTGTGCGTACAAAGGCAAAGATCCCCCGTGCACCCGCACCGGCCCCAACAGGCTGCTGGGGCAAGTGCGGTTAGCGAGCAGCGCCTCTGAAGGCCGACAGGGCACACGAGAGGGTGGGGGGCGTGGCCGGTACCGTGCGCCCGGCCGCCTTCGTCTCCCCGCTGCTCATGTTTACACACACCACACCAAGCGCTCAATCCTCGGGCTAAGTCGACCTAGGGGAGGGCCAGAAATGGTTCAAATAACCGCGGCTGATGTTGGCTGTGGCCTAGAAGCGAACTCGGGCAGCAGGGCTTGTTACGCAAAGCACTGCGCCGCCACTCCAATCCCCAACACGCAGATGCACACAGACACACACACAGACGCACACAGACACACACAGACACACACAGACACACACACAGACGCACACAGACGCACACAGACACACACACAGACGCACACAGACACACACAGACACACACAGACACACACACAGACACACACACAGACACACACACAGACACACACACAGACACACACAGACACACACACAGACGCACACAGACACACACAGACGCACACAGACGCACACAACGCACACAGACGCACACAGACGCACACAGACGCACACAGACGCACACAGACGCACACAGACGCACACAGACGCACACAGACGCACACAGACACACAGACACACACAGACACACACACAGACACACACAGACACACACACAGACACACACAGACACACACAGACGCACACAGACACACACAGACACACACAACGCACACAGACGCACACAGACGCACACAGACGCACACAGACACACACAGACACACACAGACACACACAGACACACACAGACGCACACAGACGCACACAGACGCACACAGACGCACACAGACGCACACAGACGCACACAGACGCACACAGACGCACACAGACACACACAGACGCACACAGACGCACGTACACAAGCAATAGGGACAAACACGCACATAACGTAACCGCCGTTCACCACCAAGTGGCGGTGACGTCACCACGGCGATTGCGCCAGGCTAGGTGCACTTTAGGACCAGGTGAACAGACCCAGGTGCCATGGGTTGACCGACCGAGATGACTGGCCGATGCACCAACCGCGCTCCCCACTGTGCCAACTCTGTGTTTTATCGGCCCCGGGGCTCCGCTCGTTGTCGTGAGCTCCTCCGCCCTCCAGCTGTTGCTGGAGGGCGACCTCCAACTGCCCAGTAGCAGCAGCAGCAGCAGCAGCGTCCTTTACAAACACGCGCACACACGTCCGCGTGCAGGCGCACCTTTTTTGAACTTGTGAATGGGCAGCTTCTGCAGCTGTTCCCGGGCAAGGCGGTTCCTGCGCGCCCTCCTGCGGTCCCTCATCACCTTCACCACCTGCGGCGGCGAGAGCGCACGGCGCGTTCACAACGTGCAGCGTCGATGTCGTCGACGTCGTCAACATCGTCGTCATTGACATCGCCGTCGACATTGACGTCGTCATTGTCGTCGTCGTCGACATCGCCATCGTCATCGTCGTCGTCATCAACATCGACATCGTCGTCATCGTCGACATCGTCAACATCGTCGTCATTGTCGTCGTCATTGTCGTCGTCGTCGACATCGTCGTCATTGACATCGCCGTCGACATCGCCATCGTCATTGTCGTCGTCATCAACATCGTCGTCATTGACATCGCCGTCGACATCGCCATCGTCATTGACATCGTCATCGTCGTCAACATCGTCATCGTCGTTGACATCGTCATCGTCGACATCGTCATCGTCGTCACCATCGACATCGTCGTCGACATCGTCGTCATCCTCAATGTCGTCAACGTCGTCGTGCGTGCCTACAAAGTTCTCGGCACTCGGTGCAAAACGTCGCGGCGCCTTTGCCGAGCGCCGCTCGGTACGACCGCCACCGCCCCCAACCCCCCACCGGAGAGGGACGACCGCCACCGGAGCCGTCGCGCCGCGGCTTGCGCACCAAGAACACGACGAGGAGGATGAAGCAGATGCCGACGATGACGAGGAAGGGGATGAGGTAGTACTCAAGCGGAATGGAGAAGTCCGGCGTTAGCACCACGTGGCCTCTACGCAGAGGAGGAGGGGGGCAATCGTCATCAGTCTCCGTCGCCGCTGCACACGCTCCGCTCGCTGCACTCGCTCCACTCGCTGCACAGGCCGCACACACCGCTCACTGCACGCACCGCACAGGCTGCACCCTGCACATGCCGCACAAACAGCTCACCGCACAGACCGCCCACGCCGCTCACCGCACACGCTGCACACGCTGCACCCTGCACACGCTGCACACGCTGCACACGCTGCACCCTGCACGCGCTGCACCCTGCACACGCTGCACACCGCAGCACACGCCGTGCCGCCAGCTCGTCCCCACATGCTCACCCGACGTCGTACACAAACTCCTCGAGAAGGAGGTTGGCCGTGCTCTGCCCCACAAACACCGAGGGGATGTCAATCTTCTTCCAGATGTCGGCTACGGACAGACGGACGGAGGGAGGAGAGCAGAGGGAGGAGAGGAGAGGGAGGAGAGGAGAGGGAGGAGAGGGAGGGAGGAGAGGGAGGGAGGAGAGGGAGGGAGGGAGAAGAGAGAGGGAGGAGAGGGAGGGAGGTTTTAACAAGGTAACTAAGACTTTGATCACACTGGCGAGAGAGATGAGTCGGCACGTGAGGATGGAAATGAGTGCATTTCACTACCATCACTGGTGCCCATGCTGAGCAGCTGGTTGGAGTCGACGTTGTGCACAATCGCAGCCTTGAATCCGGCCTTTTGGGCATTCAGAACCTAGGTGCGCAAGCACACACGCACGCACACACACACGCACGCACGCACACACACACGCACGCACACACGCACGCACACACACACGCACACATGCACGCACACACGCACATACGCACGCACACACACACACGCACACGGGCACAGCAGCAGCAGCATCGACAACACGGTGAGGCGCGGTTCTCATGACCCTACCCAGGCAGACAACCAATCAGGGTCGCTGCGACTGAAGAGCGGGATTTTCCTGCTCGCACGTTCGTGCCCTTGGCCGCCGCTCGGTGACCGCGGTCGCGACCGCCACCGGCGCGTGCCGGGCAACGGCACGCGCAGGGGCGGCCGTCGGCAGCGAGGAGGATGTTCACTCCCTCGCCTGGTATGCGGGAGGTCGTGGGTCCGACCGCGGGCTTGAGTGTTTTCCCACCGCTGGTCACGTGGATTTTTTTCCGTCATCGGAACGGGAAAGGGTTTAGAGCAACGCCGAACTAAATTCGTAACGGCAACGGGCGACTCCAGCCATCTACACTTAACCAACTGATCGTCGGCGATAACAACGTCAACTCCAACAATCTCTTCAACTGACCCGTTTCATTAAATTCATCGCAAGTGCCGATCCCCCATTGCACTAATTAACTAACCCTATCAAACAACGAAGCCTGACCTAGAACCACAACGGCATTCGAGCTGCAGCGTCAATACGAGCACAACGTTGCCTCCACATCATTCCAGACAGCCTATTCGCAACAACCGCCAAAAATAGTCACCGTCTCACACCAATCTAAACCCGACCACCAATCTAAATCCCACCAATCACAAGCAATCGAGCGGCGGCGAACGGCAGTTGCTGGACCGGTTCGTCCGCACAGCGGTCACAGGACACTCGTTTCTCACGCCCAGGACCTCCGGCGTATGAAAAGTGCAACGGGGAAAAATGTGGCCCGCTCTTCAACATTCTACCCTGCAACCACCCCCACCCCTCCCGCCCCCCCCAAGCCCCCCCGGCATCTTCGCTGACAAAATCGATTGCCGTGTTTTCCCCCGTGACGCGACGGCTTGCTGCTTTTCATTGGCTCCGTCGCGCGGTGGCGGGGGGGGGGGTTATTATAATACCCGCCCAGCAATGCGACCCAAAAGCAACCGATGACGAAATCGGTCCGAGGCTGAACGAAGATCCCCGAACGCCGCCGTCGATGCGGCCCGAGACCACGGGCGACGGGTTCCGACCCCGGTGAGGGCGACGCTGGCGCCCAAAAGGCCGGATGGAACGCCCAAAAGGCCGGATGGAAGGCTGCGACCGTGCACAAGGCCGACCCCTGCCAGCTGCTCTGGATGGGCACACACCGGTGTTGAAAGCGAGCGCCGACGCACCTTGTGACTTTTTTTTCAAGAGCCTTCATTCAGACAGCACTAACGATGCCCGGGACCTCTGGTTCTGACAGAGCTTGAGCTCCGTCTCTTCTCCAACGTCTCACAGCTCTCCTTGTGCCGTGCCCCTTTCATACCTCCCAAGCCCCCCTCTCTCCGGAAGCTTCCATCATCCCAACTCTCTTCGTCCAATCCTGACCCTTCCCCACCAACGGCTCTCAACCGTCCTTCTGCAGTCCGCCCCTCTGCTTCCCGCCCGCCCCTTTCCACCTTTCAAATTGTTTCCTCCAATCCCTATCAATCTTGCCTCCCGACCAATGGCCGCGGAGGCCTCTCGGCACCAGCGGGAGGCCTTGGCCTGCTCCCCGATTGCTCGTCCGACCCTACGCTTGTTGTCAGGCGAGCGGGCTGTGGTAAAAAGCCCAGGGTGGGCACGCTGTGGGGACCCCAGTACCCCACCCCCGACCTCGCCCAGCACCACCACCGCCAGCGCTCACCTTCACGTCAAAGTTGCAGTCGTATCGCCTGACGAGCACGATGAAGGTGGAGGCGGCGGTGCTGTTGTGCGGCGGAGGAGCGATGGGCTGGCAGGCGTTGGCCGGCCTGGCGTAGACCAGGTAGCCCTGCGGCGGGGGGGAGAGAGAGGCGACGACGGCTCTGAGCGCCCCGGCTTCTCCGCGCATTGCAGCACGGCCACGGGGGGGGGGGGAGGGGAGGGGGGGGGGCCGTTTCGCCAGACCGCCCCGGCACACCGCGAGCTTGCGAGCAGCGGAAGAGCGCCGCGGCAAGCAAAACAAATCCCTCGTCGTACTGTACTGCTGCGCCAACGTCTATGCCCCGCCGCCGCCTTTGCTAACCCGCAACGCCCGACGTGGTGATGTACAGTGTAGAAAAAAAAAGTCAACTACTCGCAATGGCAAGGGAGGAGGCCCTCGTACAGCAACGAATTAACACGAGGGCTGAACGGGCAACGCGTGCGACATCGGTGTTCGTCCTTGTGTGTGTGTTCGTCCTTGTGTGTGTGTTCGTCCTTGTGTGTGTGTTCGTCTGTGTGTTTGTGTTCGTCCTTGTATGTGTGTGTGTTCGTCTGTGTGTGTTCGTCTGTGTGTGTTCGTCCATGTGTGTGTTCGTCCGTGTGTGTGTGTTCGTCTGTGTATGTGTGTGTGTTCGTCTGTGTATGTGTTCGTCTGTGTATGTGTGTGTGTTCGTCCATGTATGTGTGTGTGTTCGTCCATGTATGTGTGTGTGTTCGTCTGTGTATGTGTGTGTGTTCGTCTGTGTATGTGTGTGTGTTCGTCTGTGTATGTGTGTGTGTTCGTCTGTGTATGTGTGTGTTCGTCTGTGTATGTGTGTGTGTTCGTCTGTGTGTGTGTGTTCGTCTGTGTATGTGTGTTCGTCTGTGTGTGTGTGTTCGTCTGTGTGTGTGTTCGTCTGTGTATGTGTGTGTGTTCGTCTGTGTATGTGTGTGTGTTCGTCTGTGTATGTGTGTGTGTGTTCGTCTGTGTGTGTGTGTGTTCGTCTGTGTATGTGTGTGTGTTCGTCCATGTGTGTGTTCGTCCTTGTGTGTGTGTGTGTTCGTCTGTGTATGTGTGTGTTCGTCTGTGTGTGTGTTCGTCTGTGTATGTGTGTGTGTTCGTCCATGTGTGTGTTCGTCCTTGTGTGTGTGTGTGTTCGTCTGTGTATGTGTGTGTTCGTCTGTGTGTGTGTTCGTCTGTGTATGTGTGTGTGTGTTCGTCTGTGTGTGTGTGTGTTCGTCCGTGTGTGTGTGTGTGCGCACGGTTGTCCGTGTGTGCGCGCGTGTTCGTCCGTGAGCGTGAGTGCGGAGCAGTAGCGGTTAGCGCTACGCTGCACTACAGACCCAGCGACCAGAGTTCGATTGCCGCTCCGGACCAACACCAGTGACGATTATCTGAACCGGTCCTGGTCCACCCCTAGGTCGACTCAGCCTCGAATGAGTACCTGGTGTGGTGTGCAAACATCACCACTGGGGAGACAAAGGCCGGCCGGGCGTGGAGTTGGCTACCCACCCCCTCGTGTGCCGTTCCGCCCTTTTTGCACACAGCGTTGGTGTACGGTGCTTTTTTTCAGGAATATTTTTGCTGGTTTTTTCCCTGGATTTTCTGTGTGCACAGTCACACAAAGTCACTTTAAGATGTTTTCTTGTTTGTGTTTTTGTTTTTTTGTTTGTTGTAGTTGCACCCGATTCAAGAGCCGAATAGCTCACAGGGCTATACCAAAATAAAGAAACTGAAATAGTTGCTCGCTAACAGCACTTGACCTAACAGTCTGTTCAGACTATATGGGGTATCTTTGTCTTTGCCTCTGTGCGTGCGATCGTGCACTTGGTTGAGATGGCGATTGTCGTCCTTCCGTGAGCTCCTGCCAGCAAGCCTTCCACAATTCACATGGCCTCAGAGTGCACCTAGCCTGGCACAAGCGCCGTAGTGATGTCACCGCCACTGAGCGGCGAAAGCTGGCTGCTGTGCGCGTGCACGTGTCTGCCTCTGTGTGCGTGTTTCCGTGTGGGTGTATCTACGCGTGCGAACGTGGCGAGTTGTTGGCGCAGTGGTCAGTGCAGCGCGCTACGAACCCGGCGACCCGGGTTCAAATACCCACTGACGACCAACAACAGTGACGGCGAACATTTTAACCGGTCCAGGTCGACTCAGCCTTAAACGAGCACCTGGTGCGGTGTGTCTTCAGGAGACAAACGTAGCCGGGCGTAGTGCTGGCCACGCGCCCCATCGTGGTGCCACACGCTGGCCTTAGAGAAGGTGCTCGCCAACGGCACTTGCCGTGGGCTACACGGGGACCTTTGTCTGTCTGTCTGCGCGCGGGGGAAAGAAAGCCGAGGCTGCTCCCGGCCGATTGTCGGGATCCGGCCAGAAAGCGGTCGGTCGCGGTCACGTGCCGGGCAAGCCGCGAGGGGGGGGAGCACCGCGGCGCGACGGACACGTGACACGCACCCCGGGAGGTTTGCCCCGTTCCCAAAAAGACGCGCGTGGCCGCGGGCGGCTTCGCGTGCCGCTTCTCGAACCGTCTCCGTCTACCGCGACCCTTTGCCGCGGGCTCCGCGGAAATTTGCGGCGCGGGCGCTCGCGCGTCCCTCGGTTCCTCTCCCCACGCGCCGACCGCCACGTCGTCTCGCCTTCAAAACTCGTGCCGGCGGCGGCAACGGCGGCAACGGCGGCGGAAGCGCCGCGACCGCGGCAAACCCCGACGACGCCGCATCCGTCGCGCGCTTGCCGACGCGCTGCTGCGGCCGCGTGGGAACGCGCTTCCTTCCGACGTCAGGAAGAGAGTGGGAGCCGTGCACTCTTAAATCGTCGTGTGGATTGACAAACTCGTTTCTTGTGAACTGCTTCTTGTTGTTGTTGTTGTTGCTGCGTTTAGTTTGTCGTCCTTCCCCCCCCACTCGCACCACCGATTAGCACGGTTGGCTACGTACGCCGCGAAAGAAGTTCAACGTGCGTACGTACGAGCCCTGCCGGATGAGGCCCTCCCCACGGCGGCTTTACGCGATCCACGCGGGGATTATTTGACCACGCATGGCCACGTCGGGCAAGTGCGGGGGTTGCTGCCGGCGGACAGCGCGTGCACGTCGAGGGCACGGAAGTACAGCACAACGTTGGATTGGTTTTTTTTGGCAGCGGTGCCCTCTGCTCGCTCCGCTGGTGCATGACGGACAAACCACGCAAGCACCGGCCAGGCTCAGCACGACTTAGCTTCCGCGCTCCGACCAGACCGCGCCCCGTTTTCCCAAAAGAGATTTGCTCGGTAAGGCGCTCAAAAGTGAATCTACTTAAAATTCGGAGCGTTGTGCCAGCAGCAGGCAGTCGGCGTGGCTGTTAAGCACGCACTGCGACCAGCGGGGGCTTTGTGTACGCATCACATGACTCCCCATGTGACTGGTCAGATATGCCAAGTGCTCATCCATCCACGCGCACACAAAAAAAAACAGAGACAAAGATCCCCCGTGTAGCCTCAACGGACTGTTGGGGCAAGTGCTGTTAGCGAGGAGCACCTACGAAGGCCGGCACGGCACAAGTGGGGGTGGGCGGCCAGCATCACGCCCGACCGCCTTTGTCTCCCCAGTAGCGATGTTTACTACACCGGGTCAGATAATCATCACTGGTGCTGGTCGTGGGCGGTAATCGAAGCCGGGTCGCCGGGTTCGTAGCGCAGCGCGCTAATCACCACACCACCGCTCTCCACGCGCGCACACAGACACAAGTGACACGGTCACAAGAACGTTTAGTAACTCACCACTTCAATACGAACGTTACGGTTTTTAGCCCCCCCCCCTTTGTCCATTCCCAACGGCACAGAAAGTGGGACTGGACGAGCGCTGTCCATCCGATTCTGATTCTGTCTGCATTGCGGGTAAATATGATCCAGTGCGAATGATATGTTTTTTTATAAAGTTGCCGTGTTGCGACGTCACGGTACCGGAATTGTAAATGTCGTGGGTTTGCTCCCCAACGCACAACCGGTGCGCCTCACGTCGCAACCAATTGGCACGTTTTGTTTCACGCGACAAACGTTACCGATTGGCCGTGTCGGGTGGTGGCGGGTTTAACGCATTAACATTTACACAACCTAACCAAAAATGAAAAACCTTGATTATTGGTCGCGGAAGGACCCACTGCGTGTCGAACTGTACAAAGTTGCGTTGCTATTAGGGACTCTCCCCAGAAGTAGACGGGACACATTCATCAAAGCGCCCTTGCCGGGCAAACGCTTCCGTGGACAAACGCGTGTTGCGGAACACGTGACAGAGTCGCGCGCATAGCCCGCGATTCATTCCTGTGTTCGTGGCGAGCAGGTGCGGGGGGGGGGGGAGGGGGCTGTTACCTTGAGCCCTTCCTTGGGCAGCTGGTAGCCAAACATCGCGGGCATGTCGTCAAAGGCCATGGTGCGGTTGTCCCAGCCGACCTGTGCGCAAGGTGGGGGGGCAGGGGACGGGCGGTGAACCCCTGACGGCTCGTATCACGCGCCTCTCTTCGCGGCCACAAAACCTCCCGATCGCCGCCTCCCGCCCCCCGATGAGTGAGTGTATGAGTGAGTGTATGAGTGAGTGAGTGTATGAGTGAGTGTATGAGTGAGTGTATGAGTGAGTGAGTGTATGAGTGAGTGAGTGTATGAGTGAGTGTATGAGTGAGTGAGTGTATGAGTGAGTGAGTGTATGAGTGAGTGTATGAGTGAGTGAGTGTATGAGTGAGTGAGTGTATGAGTGAGTGTATGAGTGAGTGAGTGTATGAGTGAGTGTATGAGTGAGTGAGTGTATGAGTGAGTGAGTGTGTGAGTGAGTGTATGAGTGAGTGAGTGTATGAGTGAGTGGGTGGGTGAGTGAGTGTATGAGTGAGTGGGTGAGTGTATGAGTGAGTGAGTGTATGAGTGAGTGAGTGTATGAGTGAGTGTATGAGTGTATTGAGTGTATGAGTGAGCGGGTGAGTAACCCCCACTAATAAACGAGCGGCGTAAAAGCGTCAGCGACGGTGCGAACAACTCGGTGAATCGTAACGCAGTCCCCCCCCCCCCCCCCGTCGTTCATCGCCGCGGCCTCGCCTTCCGAGTTTACGTCGGCGCGGGAATGCCCCGCAAAAGTGGTCGCCACTCGCCAAAAGGCGCCCGCAAAAGCCAGAGACGCACCACCACCGCCTCAAAGGAGTGGTTGTCAACCCTCACGTTGGCTACCTGTGTACCCGCCTTGTTTAATGTTGTTTCATCCGAACATCAATATTGTAGCCGATTGTCCATTTCGTAGCTAAGTAACGGCAAGCGAATAAAAAATGAAAAACTCTACGGGCGCTCTGCACGCGTGACGTAATTTGTTCAAGCTCGATGGTTACGCTTGAAAAACCCGCATTGTGTACGGTAATTGAGTTTTAAAAGGTCTTTTATAACGTTCTAGGTTACCATGTGGATTTAAAATGCATCGTAGTCATTTTACATTGGCACATTCATACGTGGTTATTCACCAATGTCTCACGAGTGATATAATTTCACGCATTTATGAACCACCTCACGTACCGCCTGGGACATTTTCACGTACCCCCAGGGGTCCGCATACCCCCCCCCCCCCGGTTGAGAACCACTTGCCCTCAAGGGATGGGGCTTTCCTGGGAGAGGTTAAAAACCTCGTGTTGTGCGTGGCGGTAACGGTAAAGAGACAGCCACAGCAGCAAGAGGGGGCCCCGTTTGTTCGAAAGTGAGACCTCGGTTATGGAAGTCTTTGAATGAGGTGCGTCTGAGTGAAGATGACTGGGCCCCGAATTCATGCTACAGCTGCCTCTGAAATGGCCCCGTATACATCTGTAAAGAAGAACTTTATAGCTCCTCGGATTCCTCCAGTAATAAAGATCCTGATTCTGAAAAGCTGCCACTGGACAAAGCTTTTGTACAGGCGCCTCCCTCTGTAGCAAAACCACCCAGGGGTGAGTAGCTATGCGTGTAACTCTCCCACGTGCTTTCGGCTTGTACGGCGTGTTGATCAGTTCGATTATTTTGCTGCAATAAAATGTCCACGTTATAAGCCACTTTGTTGAGCTATCACCTGTGGCCAGGAACACTTCTGAAAAAGAGCTACGTAGCTCAGTTATTCTGATTCTGTGGGGCTCATTCATGGTTGTGCCGTTTAATGCGTGGGTTTAAGCAGTAACTGTTACTAATCGTAATAGATTTTTGGGTATGGCCACAATATCTAATTATGAAATCTGGTTTCCAATCCATATTTATGTTGCCTGTGACTGAACCTGAGTTTTCACGTGTAGCGAGATGGTGGTCTCGGCGCGGTCACCTGTAGAATTACATAGAAATATTGTGAATTAGACGGGAGACCCATCGACTCGCGTCGACCGAGGTGCGATTAAACCTGGTTCTCAAACGTAGTGAGTTAATGATCTCAGCCTGGTAACCAACGACTGCATAAAAAAAAGTTATCGTGTCAAATTTAGTTTTGCGCTTAAGCTACATTCCAGCTCTAAGAATGAAAAATTACTCTCAGTGACAGAATGGGTGGGAAAGTGGCTGCCCGCTACTTTATGGATCAGAAATCATTTGAACGGATCTCAAAGGTAGTAGCTCCGGCGTATCCGCTTCCGCGGGATGTTTCTCCAACACAAAGGGTTATGGGGGGATGCAATGCGATTGCTTCAAAACCGATTTTTCGCAATCGTGGCAAAACGTTGAGAGAGACACCCACAGCCACAACGTCGCCGGTCGTCGTGGGCAGTGAAAGAATCAGGGCGAGCAGCGTGGCGGAGCACAGGGGGAGCGACACCAGGCCCAGCGGGGCCCGCGCCGCCGTCAGGCCAGACATCACGACGCCGGATGAGCGCACCCTGCCAACACACACAAAACAACAAAGACAAAGATCATTCCCCCCTCACAACCTGCTAAGACGTTTTGGGGCAAGTAGTAGCAGCACCAATGAAGGCCGGCACAGTACACAAGGGGGTGGGTGGCCAGCACAACGTCCTGGCCGCCTTTGTCTCCCCAGTGGCGTTGTTTACGCACTGCACCAGGTACTCATTTCAGGCTGAGTCGACCTAGGGGGAGGCCGAGGACCGGTTCAGATAATCGTCACTTGCACTGGCCGTGAGCGGGAATTGAACTCGGGTTACCGGGTTCGTAGGGCAGCGAGCTAACCACGACACTACCAGACACACACCTACCCACATTATTTATGTGTCCTGTAATCAATTTAGTTAGGAGCATTGTTAGCTGAAATTAGTCAAATTGTGATGTGAATTGGGCATGACCCGATTACAAGGTCTAAGACACACAGAGGCATTGAGTCTCTGTGTGTCTATGTTGTGTCTCTCTCTCTGCTTGTGTGTCCGTCTGTGTGCCTCCGTGTCTGTGTTTTGTCTCTCTCTCAAATTTAGTTCTACCTGATGACGGTTGCTTGTGTTGCAATCGAAACGTCGTGTACTCTATTATTTAATTTATTTTCTTTCTACGTGACTTTAACGAAAGAACCAAAGAGTAATTCCTGCAGTCGCGAAAACTTCAAATCAAGTTTAAAGATACGTGACTTAAGCTGCACGGGGCCAGTAACAAATGTGTTTGCAGTAAGGTGTTGTGTGTATGCAGGGTGACCCATTAATATCATGGAGGTCCCATGATGTCGCTGCTCACCTCAAGCTCTCAATGTTCTTGATAGTGGCATTGTTTTTGTGCTGTTCGCCTTTTGGCGTCCTCTGGTCTAACACTGTTTGAGACTCGGCTCTAAAGAAAGCTGTCTTTGGTGTGGACCAATCAGTTTCAAAGAGAATGCATCATATAACTCCTACAGCATGTTATTTTTTGCATATTCACCACAACTATATAAGTGGCTAACGCAGACATGATTCCTTGCAAAAGGTTTCAGTTGAGTGTTTTAACATTTTAACCTGTTTTACTGCCAGAAAGCGTAAAACCTATTCTTACGACCCATTTAGTCACCACACTGTAGACATCAGTGCAAAAACAACATTCTTGAAAGTCTTTGCATGATTCCCCGTCCAGTCTCAATACCCCCAAATAAACACGTTAACTTCCTCCCCGTGTTAGATGCGGGGGGGGGGGGGGCCCACCACTCTCGCGTTCTTCTTGTCGGGAAGAAGGCAACACGGGCTGATTGTCGTTGCCTGGTTTGTGCCCGCGCCGGCACGAATTCCACAACACGATATTTGTGTATTGTGAGGTGCACCCATTGCATTCGATCAACCCGGCGTGTATAAACAAAGCATGCCGCAGATCGATATAAAACACACACACACACGCACTCTAAAGAAATATGCTCACAATATGAACACACTGGAGATTTAATTGCGGAAGTTACTTGATGTGGGCAAAGTGAGACTAGGTCTCTGGCACTATTGTATCGATCAAATTTGCATTCAATCAGACGATCTCTGGGTGTTTTTTTTTCTTCTCCCAGATTCGCATTCCTTTGCAAATTCCCGCTTCTTTAGCTGAACAGTTTTGAAATATGAAGGGATGCCACTTCTTAACCTTCGTGGAAGTGTAAGGTTATGGTTTTCTAGTTTGGAGAGCTTGGGTTTATGGGGTTGGCTTAGAGGTTAGGTTTTATGTGGTTATGGTTTAGGGTTTTGAGATTTAAGATTAATAGATTAGGGTTGACGGGGTAAGGAAGGGTTTAGGGTCACGGTTTAAGGTCAGGGTTTAGATCAGACGTGGGCAAAGTACGGCCCGTTGGGCTTTTTAATCCGGTCCCGCCGAATTTGTCTACACTGTTAATGTAGATAATAAAGAAGTTCAAGTGAGGTAATTGGTTTGGGTGCAGGCCTCAGATGTTTTCATGATGTTTGATCAGTCATGTTACGACATGTTTTTGTATTGTTCATGTTCATGCAATTTGTTCAATTGCCTTGCAAATAAATGCTTTGCTACCTGTTAAAGGTCAAATCCTTTCATGTAATTATTTTTACACGTCATTTACATTAGTTCACACAAACACTCCATCCATTTGTTCTTGGCCCGGCCCCTCTGTCAAATTTTAGAACCCATTAAGGTCCGCGAGTAAAAAAAAATTGCCCACCCCTGGTTTAGATTAATGCTTTAAGGTTTGGAGGTCAAAGGTTAGGATTTAGGCCTGCAGGTTAGGGTTAAGGCCAGCAGGTTAGGGTTTAGGCCGGCAGGTTAGGCTTTAGGCCAGCATATTATGGTTTAGGCCAGCAGGTTAGGGTTTAGGCCAGCAGGTTAGAGTTTAGTTCAGCAGGTTAGGGTTTAGGCCGGCAGGTTAGGGTTTAGGCCGTCAGGTTAGGCTTTAGGCCAGCATATTATGGTTTAGGCCAGCAGGTTAGGGTTTAGGCCAGCAAGTTAGGGTTTAGTTCAGCAGGTTAGGGTTTAGTTTAGCAGGTTAGGGTTTAGGCCAGCAGGTTAGGGTTTAGGCCAGCAGGTTAGGGTTTAGTTCAGCAGGTTAGGGTTTAGTTCAGCAGGTTAGGGTTTTGGCCAGCAGGTTAGGGTTTAGGCCAGAAAGTTAGGCTTTATGCCAGCATATTATGGTTTAGGCCAGCAGGTTAGGGTTTAGGCCAGCATATTATGGTTTAGGCCAGCAGGTTAGGGTTTAGGCCAGCAGGTTAGGGTTTAGTTCAGCAGGTTAGGGTTTAGGCCAGCAGGTTGGGTTTAGGCCGGCAGGTTAGGGTTTAGGCCGGCAGGTTAGGGTTTAGGCACGTATATTATGGTTTAGGCCAGCAGGTTATGGTTTAGGCCAGCAGGTTAGGGTTTAGTTCAGCAGGTTAGGGTTTAGTTCAGCAGGTTAGGGTTTAGGCCGGCAGGTTAGGGTTTGGGCCGGCAGGTTAGGGTTTAGGCCGGCAGGTTAGGGTTTAGGCCGGCAGGTTAGGGTTTAGGCCTGCAGGTTAGGGTTTAGGCCAGCAGGTTAGGGTTTAGGCCAGCATATTATGGTTTAGGCCAGCAGTTTAGGGTTTAGGCCAGCATGTTATGGTTTAGGCCAGCAGGTTAGGGTTTAGGCCAGCAGGTTAGGGTTTAGGCCAGCAGGTTAGGGTTTAGGATAGCAGGTTAGGGTTTAGGCCAGCAGGTTAGGGTTTAGGCATGCATGTTAGTGTTTAGGCCGGGCAGCTTAGGGTTTAGGCATGCAGGTTAGGGTTTAGGCCGGCATGTTAGGGTTTAGGCATGCAGGTTAGGGTTTAGGCCGGCATGTTAGGGTTTAGGCCGGCATGTTAGGGTTTAGGCCGGCATGTTAGGGTTTAGGCATGCATGTTAGGGTTTAGGCCGGCATGTTAGGGTGTATGGCTTAGGGAGACGAGTCGCAGCGACTTTCTTACCACGCCTCGCATGAGCCCGGCTACCCTGAGTTCAATTCCCGGCCACGGCTAGCATCAGTGGCGAGACACACCTGAACAGGCCCTGGGTAACACCCCCCCCCCCCCACATTCCCCATCCCTGCTCTGTCCAGTGTGGCTAAGTATGGTCAAACAACCCCCGTAACGAGGCATAGTAGCGCGGGGAGCCCCTCGTTCAGCGTGCGACAAATGAGTAAATAAGCGCGTGTGTTCGCGTCTGCGATATGCCCATGCGTAGTCGTTTCCGCGTCTGACTCTCGGTTTGCCCCTCTAGGTTATCACTCAAGTAACGTCTCAGAATCAGTCCGAAAGGCGCAGACGTGCAGATGCAAACACCAGTCGCTGCATCGCGTCTTGTCTGTCCCACACCTCGATGGCCCTCGTCAGCCGTGGTCAATCCACTGGAGGAATGAATGCCTCTCAAAGCCGCCGCCACGTCGAACGATCGTGCGATGTTCTACGCAAACATTATCTCTGCATCCGTAACATCGGTTTTTTTTTGGGGGGGGGGTGGGTTCTCTGCGTCTGTGTGTTCGGTCACAGCCCCATCTTTCATGGTCTCTTAACGCCCCTGCTTAATGTCGAGAAGGCCTTTGCGTCGGAGGCCCGCAAGCACACAACCGTTATTTATAATAACAACACCTATAACAATAATAATAACACACTGCACAGTTTACGGAAGCTTGTGTCGCACCCCCGCCATAAAATGTAAAACCCCTACCGGTCAACACGCGCCTCTCCCGGCAGCGACAATCAGGTAAGCCGGGGGGGTAGGCAGCACGCGCTCAGGCCTAGAACCCCCCACCCACCCACCCACAAAAACAAAATCCGAACAAGCGAATTCTCGCCACCCTGCCCGGCGCGCTCACCCCGAGCGGGGGACGGAGTCTCTGGCGCCGGAGTCTCGACGGCCGCTGGCTGCCTCCTCGAATCTCCCCACTCGAGCGTCTTTCTCGGCGTCTTCAACAACGCCTTGACCCAACAAGACGCCGGATGGCACTGAGGTCAGGTGACCTCTCTCCCCCCCCTCTTCCTACCCCAGGTCACGTGCCCGGCTCGCGCGCCTCTACATTTGCTAGAGTGGATTGGCAACCGAGTTGGGGGAGGGGGTGGGGTGTATCGTTTCACATTTCATAAAGCGGATAGGCGCCGCCGCAATTTGTTTTTTTTAAAGGAGGAAGCTGCGTAGCCAATCAGAGTGGGGCGCGGCCCAGGGGGAAGGTTGGGTGGGGGGTTGTTGATGCCGCGTGACCACGGAGGGTGGGGGGAAGTGGGGGGGTGAGAGGGGGAAGGGATGGGAGGGGGGAATGAGAAGGGGGTGAGAGGGGGGGTGAGATGGGGTGGGATGAGAGGGGGGGATGAGAGGGGGGTGAGGGGGGGGATGAGAGAGTAGGGGGTGAAAGGGGGAGTGAGAAGGGGCGGTGAGAGGGGGGATGAGAGGGGGGGGATGAGAGGGGGGGGGATGAGAGGGGGGGATGAGAGGGGGGGGATGAGAGGGGGGGATGAGAGGGGGGGGGATGAGAGGGGGGGGTGATTTCGCGCCGGGTTGGTAAAGGCGCACCCCTGCAAGTGCCGTGCTCACGCCACTGCTGGTGGAGGGAGCCTGAGAGACGGGACCGAATTATCCAATCCCCACATTTTGTACCCCCGCCACGCGCGGGCTGATTCGGCTCCAAGCAACCTGGCGCGTTGTTTCAGCTGCCGGGCCCGGAGATCGAACTGGCAGACCTCTGTATTAGGTGCTGGGTTGGGTGGGTGGTGGTGTGTGGGGGGGGTGTTATGATTACGGGGTTCGGATCATCATCAGCCATGGTCACTCCACCGCTGGATGAATACACCCACCCACCCACGACCTGCACCGTCTCCCTCTCTCTCAAGGATTTCAATGCTCCATCTCCTCGACTGACGTCCTCTGAGGCGCGTTGCGCTCCACAGACCTCTCACCATTAAGCTCACCACTCACCGGTCACCTGTAGAGTGCTCTGCCCTCACCAGTAAACTCACCCATGCACCTCGCCTGTAAACTCCATGATGGGCTCACCACTAAATTCAATGGACTCGCCACAGGGCAGGCGTGACGACGGTGAGTGGTGATGCCGAATACGGGTGAGGGTGGGGTGAGGGCTGGGTGTGGTGAGGCTGAGTGTGGTGAGGCTGGGGTGAGGGTGGGGTGAGGGCTGGGTGTGGTGAGGCTGAGTGTGGTGAGGCTGGGGTGAGGCTGAGTGTGGTGAGGCTGGGGTGAGGCTGAGTGTGGTGAGGCTGGGGTGAGGCTGAGTGTGGTGAGGCTGGGGTGAGGGTGAGTGTGGTGAGGCTGGGTGTGGTGAGGCTGGGGTGAGGCTGAGTGTGGTGAGGCTGGGGTGAGGCTGGGTGTGGTGAGGCTGGGGTGAGGGCTGGGTGTGGTGAGGCTGGGGTGAGGCTGGGTGTGGTGAGGCTGGGGTGAGGCTGGGTGTGGTGAGGCTGGGGTGAGGCTGGGTGTGGTGAGGCTGGGGTGAGGGCTGGGTGTGGTGAGGCTGGGGTGAGGGCTGGGTGTGGTGAGGCTGGGGTGAGGGCTGGGTGTGGTGAGGCTGGGGTGAGGCTGGGTGTGGTGAGGCTGGGGTGAGGGCTGGGTGTGGTGAGGCTGGGGTGAGGGCTGGGTGTGGTGAGGCTGGGGTGAGGGCTGGGTGTGGTGAGGCTGGGGTGAGGCTGGGTGTGGTGAGGCTGGGGTGAGGGCTGGGTGTGGTGAGGCTGGGGTGAGGGCTGGGTGTGGTGAGGCTGGGGTGAGGGCTGGGTGTGGTGAGGCTGGGGTGAGGCTGGGTGTGGTGAGGCTGGGGTGAGGCTGGGTGTGGTGAGGCTGGGGTGAGGGCTGGGTGTGGTGAGGCTGGGGTGAGGGCTGGGTGTGGTGAGGCTGGGGTGAGGGCTGGGTGTGGTGAGGCTGGGGTGAGGGCTGGGTGTGGTGAGGCTGGGGTGAGGGCTGGGTGTGGTGAGGCTGGGGTGAGGCTGGAGTGAGGCTGGGGTGAGGCTGGGTGTGGTGAGGGTGGGGTGAGGGCTGGGTGTGGTGAGGCTGGGGTGAGGGCTGGGTGTGGTGAGGCTGGGGGGGGGGTGAATAGGGGCGATGTTAGGTGGGGGTGAGGCTGAGTGGGGGTGAATGGGGGTGAGGCTGGGGGAGGGGTGAGGTCTGCGTGTGGTGAGGCTGGGTGGGGGGGGTGAATAGGGGTGAGGTGAGGCTGGGGTGAGGGCTGGCTGTGGTGAATAGGGGTGAGGCTGGGTGCAATATTGGTGAGATCTGCGTGTGGTGAGGCTGCGTGCGTGGGGGTGGCTAGGCGGGTGGCTAGGCGGGTGGGCGGGGGCGGTTGAGGCACGCGGAAGAGGTGGAGGAAGGGCTACCGCTGAATTTCGCTGCCCCGAATCCGCCCTCTCCGCGCCCACTCGGCCCGTCACGCGACCGCCGCCGCCGTCGCTCCGGGACCGCTCCCCTCGCCGCTGCCACCAAACTCCTTGGGGCCTCGCGACCCGGGCAGGTGGCCCGCGACCGTCCGGCCCTGGGATAGGAAGAGGAGGCGGCAGTGGTGGTGGTGGCTGTAGAGAAGCTCTCGCTGCTGAAGGGCAGCCGGGACAGCTCTCGCTGCTGAAGGGCAGCCGGGGCAGCTCTCCCTGCTGAAGGGCTTGGAGCTCCGCTGTTGCTGCTGCCCGGGCTGAGAGCGGCGCTCGCGAGGAGCGCTTGGCGGGCCCACGTGACTCGGCGTGCTAGTGAAGAGGAGATACGGTGGGTGACTCGGGTGAGGGTGGGTGGGTGAGGGTAGGTGGGTGAGGGTAGGTGGGTGACTCGGGTGAGGGTGGGTGGGTGAGGGTAGGTGGGTGAGGGTAGGTGGGTGACTCGGGTGAGGGTGGGTGACTCGGGTGAGGGTAGGTGGGTGAGGGTAGGTGGGTGACTCGGGTGAGGGTGAGTGGGTGACTAGGGTGAGGGTAGGTGGGTGAGGGTAGGTGGGTGACTCGGGTGAGGGTGAGTGGGTGACTAGGGTGAGGGTAGGTGGGTGAGGGTGGGTGGGTGACTCGGGTGAGGGTGGGTGGGTGAGGGTAGGTGGGTGAGGGTGGGTGGGTGAGGGTGGGTGACTAGGGTGAGGGTAGGTGGGTGACTCGGGTGAGGGTAGGTGAGGGAGGGTAGGTGGGCGAGGGTAGGTGGGTGACTAGGGTGAGGGTAGGTGGGTGAGGGTGGGTGGGTGAGGGTAGGTGGGTGAGGGTGGGTGGGTGACTCGGGTGAGGGTAGGTAGGTGAGGGTAGGTGGGTGACTCGGGTGAGGGTAGGTGGGTGACTAGGGTGGGTGAGGGTGGGTGACTCGGGTGAGGGTGGGTGGGTGAGGGTAGGTGGGTGACTTGGGTGAGGGTAGGTGGGTGAGGGTGGGTGGGTGAGGGTAGGTGGGTGACTCGGGTGAGGGTAGGTGAGGGAGGGTAGGTGGGTGAGGGTAGGTGGGTGACTAGGGTGAGGGTAGGTGGGTGAGGGTGGGTGGGTGAGGGTAGGTGGGTGACTAGGGTGAGGGTAGGTGAGGGAGGGTAGGTGGGTGAGGGTGGGTGGGTGAGGGTGGGTGGGTGAGGGTGGGTGGGTGACTCGGGTGAGGGCAAGGTTGGTGGAGCATGCCAGCTCGGTAGTGAGTTCGCCCTCTCCTCGCCGCGAGTCTGGTCGAGGCCGAGGCTGGGTCAGGGGGTCGAGGCCGAGGCTGGGTCAGGGGGTCGAGGCCGAGGCTGGGTCAGGGGGTCGAGGCCGAGGCTGGGTCAGGGGGTCGAGGCCGCGACCCCTTCGTCATCATCCTCCGTCGCTCGCCCCCACAGGCGCCGCCGCTGGGCCCTCCTGCGATGTCCAACCGGCCCGACTTCAAGGTGGTCCTCCTGGGAGAGGTCAGCGTGGGGAAGACGTCGCTGCTGCGGCGCTACACGGAGCGCCGCTTCGAGGACACCGTGAGCACCGTGGGGGGCGCCTTCGTCATGCGGGAGTGGGCCGGGCACACGGTGGCCCTGTGGGACACGGCAGGTGCGTGTCGTCTTGTGGGGGGTGGGGGGGGGCATCCTGGGTGGGGAGACAAGGGGGGGGGGGCACCCCTGGGTGGGGGAACGGGGAGATGTTAACTACCTCGCGTGGTATTACAGGAGGATCGTGAGTTCGATCCCGACGCCCGCTGTATATTTTGCGTGTCTCTCTCTCTCCCCGTGGCCGCGTGGATTTTTCTCTGGGTTCCTCCGGTTTTTTTCCCTCCGCATTCCAGAATCAACGTCACGCGTTCAGAGTGTTTTTGCTGCTGCTGTACATTTACACGTGCTGACAAGCCACTTCGGTGAGCAATCATTTGTGGTGACCAGGCCGCTTCTGAAAAAGAGCTGTATAGCTCAGCAGTGGGCCTTTTTTACCTGATCAAATAAAAAGTTGATTAGTTTAAATCGACTGAGAGTTCCGTGATCAGCGCGACCTTAAATTCCGCTCAGAACCCTGTGGGGAAGTCAGCAGTCGCTTGCCTCCGGAGAGACTGCCCACCTACCATGAGAATGTGGAATCTCCAACCCTCTGGCCACATAAAACGGCCGGCAGGAATGAGATCAGAATGAGATTTTTTTTTCCCCCCCATAATCAGAACATTTATTTCGACAGCAGGAATCCGATGAGCTATCCAGCTCCTTTGCACAGATTGTCCTTTCAATTGGCGGGTAAGAACGGTACAACAACAAACGATTGCAAACATACGATAGTAGTGCGAAGTACAAATTAATGTAAGCAGGTCAGCCAAACGCATGCAGTGACAACTAAAAAAAAACATTGATTTCGTTTGCTCATATGTTTTGTTTTTTTAATGACGGGGTCGCGGGCGAGGGTGGACAGATCCTTGCGTGAGACTCCTCGCATTGCGTGGACTGACCCCGGGGCCCCGTCATTCCTCCCTCCCAATTCCACCACCAACAGACAAAGATCCCGCGTGTAGCCTGTAACGGACTGCCGGGACAAGTGCTGTTCACGAGTGGCTCCTGTTGAAGGCCGGCACGGCACACGAGAGGGGTGGCTCGCCACCCGACAACCACGGGACGGCCGCCTTGGTCTCCCCGATGCCGATGTTTACACACATCGCCACCGGCTACTCGTTATTGAGGCTGAGTCGACCTAGGGGAGGCCCCAGGACCGTTTCAGATAATCGTCACCGGTGTCGGTGGCCGTGGGCGGGAATCGAACTCGGGACGCCGGGTTCGTAGCGCGGTGTGGCGCTGACTGCTACACCGCCCCTCCGCTATCACCACCACCATCACCACCATCACCACCACCATCACCACCATCACCACCACCACCATCACCACCACCACCATCACCACCATCACCACCATCATCACCACCATCACCACCATCATCACCACCATCACCACCATCACCACCACCATCACCACCACTATCACCACCATCACCACCATCACCACCACCACCATCACCACCACCACCATCACCACCATCACCACCATCACCATCACCACCATCACCACCACCACCACCACCATCACCACCACCACCACCATCACCACCATCACCACCACCACCACCATCACCACCATCACCACCATCACCATCACCACCATCACCACCACCACCATACCACCACCACCACCATCACCACCACCACCACCACCATCATCACCACCATCACCACCATCACCACCATCACCACCACCACCATCACCACCACCACCATCACCACCACCACCACCATCACCACCACCACCACCATCACCACCACCATCACCACCACCACCACCACCACCATCACCACCACCACCATCACCACCACCATCACCACCACCACCATCACCACCACCACCATCACCACCACCACCATCACCACCATCACCACCACCACCATCACCACCACCACCACCACCATCACCACCACCATCACCACCATCACCACCACCACCACCATCACCACCACCATCACCACCATCACCACCACCACCATCACCACCACCATCACCACCATCACCACCACCATCACCACCACCACCACCATCACCACCACCACCACCATCACCACCATCACCATCACCACCATCACCACCACCACCACCATCACCACCACCATCACCACCACCACCACCATCATCACCACCATCACCACCATCACCACCATCACCATCACCACCATCACCATCACCACCACCACCACCATCACCACCATCACCACCACCATCACCATCACCACCATCACCACCATCACCATCACCACCACCACCACCATCACCACCATCACCACCACCATCACCACCATCACCACCATCACCACCACCACCATCACCACCACCACCATCACCACCACCACCATCACCACCATCACCACCACCACCATCACCACCATCACCACCATCACCACCATCACCACCACCATCACCACCATCACCACCATCACCACCACCATCACTACCATCACCACCACCACCACCACCATCATCACCACCATCACCACCATCATCACCATCACCACCATCACCACCACCACCATCACCACCACCACCAGCAGCAGGTTCTGTGCCCTGGCCCAAAGAGAGGAATCGGTGCGTTTCAGTTTTATTTTATTTCAGTTTTATTTGTTTCAATTTTATTTTATTTCAGTTTTATTTTATTTCAGTTTATTTATTTTGGTATAGCCCTGTGAGCCATTCGGCTCTTGAATCGGGTGCAACCACAACTAACAAAAAACAAAAACACGAACAATAAAAACATCTTAAAGTGATTATGTGACTGTGCAAACAGAAAATCCATGAAAAAAACCAGCAAAAATATTCCTGAAAAAAGCACCGTACACCAACGCTGTGTGCAAAAAATCCCAGTGGGATGCAAGTCAAACAACAACAACAACAACCACAAGACAACTAAGATTAAGGCCGTCAGTCTAACTCCGTACTACAACAAACAAAAACATGTCCAAACAAAAAAAACGTTTCCAAATCACCAAAAAATAAAGCCATAATTGCAACGTAACAGTAATCACAGGGACTGTGACCGAATTTTTAACAATAAACTACATAAACAACATGTAACACCAAATCCTAGAGCCATAGCTGGCTGCATGAGTTACTCCACAACAACAGAGGCATCAGTCGGAGTATCACATTTTTTTAATGCCCCATCACGCGACCCGGGGGATCCAGCGAGCGCGTGGTGAGTCGACATGGTGCAGTGCAGCGCTTGTTTGGCCGGGTGTCGGAGAGAAGGGATAAAAAAACAACAACTGCCCGTTACGCAACGGTCGCCTGGAGTTTGTTCCCGACTCCCTCCCTGTCTGCACTTTGTTCTCCCCGCTGTTCTGCTCGGACACGCCCGGGGCCTTTGCGACGTTATCTCCACAACCTCGGTGAACCCGCACCTCCTCCTCCTCCTCCCCGCACTGAACCCCGCCGTGACTCCTCCCTAACCACCATTCTGCACCCACACCTGACCCTGATGTGACCCTATCTTGACCCCATCGTGACCCCACCCTGACCTCCCATAACCCCACTGTAACCCAACCCTGACCCCTCATAACCCCACTGTGACCCTAAAGGACCCCCGTGCGACCTCACCCCAACCCCACCGTGACCCCGACCCCGCAGGCAAGGAGCGGTTCCACGGGCTGGGCTCCATGTTCTGCCGCGGGGCGTCCGCCGTGCTGCTGGTGTACGACGTGACGAGCCGCGCCACCTTCGCCGCGCTCGAGGAGCGCTTCCTGGGCCTGGCCGACTCCGCCGACGCCGGCTGCATCTTCGTCCTCGTCGGCAACAAGGCCGACCTCCTGCCGCCGCCGTTGAAGCCGCCGTCGCTCCGGAGCGACGGGAGCCTCGGGGCGCCGGAGGACGCGGAGGGGAAGGGGGAGGAGCGGCGCCCACGGGAAGTGACGGCAGAGGACGCTCGCGATTTTTACGGCCGCATCCTCCGCTACCGCGACGCCGTGGCGGGGAGCGCCGGTGCCGCCGGCGGCAGGACGCGGCGGCCGGCGATGCCGGCGGCCGAGCGGGCCTGCTTTGAGGCGAGCGCCAAGAGCGGCCGCGGCGTGGACGAGGTGTTCGAGGGCGTCTTCGAGATGCTCGCGCCACGGCATCGTAATTCGTGCAGCACGGTTAACCTGGACGGTGCGGGGAAGCGCCAGCGCGGGCGCTGCTCCTGCTCCTGAGTGCCGGCGGCGGTGGGGGCGGCGGTGGATCGGCGCGATAGCCTGGGGCAACGTGGACACGAAAACAAGAGGCGGAGCGATTTCCTGCTCGAACGAGCGGCACCGAAGCGTCGGTGCCCACCTTGTCACGCCCTGCGGAGCTAGCGTAAGCGAGGGAAGTTCCACATTGCTCCGGCGGGGATGCCCGGTTGTACGTTGAACTTATTTCGCACCGTACGTAGCCAACCTTGCCAATCGAAAGTGCGGATGGGTCTAACCATAGGACAAACTGCTACTGATTTCACAACTCTGTGGTATCTACTTTATCGACCATGCTGGGATGATGGGCCGAGTCAACCTCCAATGAGGATTTGAACTTCCAAGCTTTCCGTCCGCCAGGCCGCAGAAGCCGCAGACGCCGCTGTAAGGGGCACGGGGGTGACTCTGGGGCGGTGGACGCGAGCACGGCTCGTCACCGCGTACTGCTGCTGCCTTCCCAATCACCCAATCACCCAGCCACCTGTGGTTCCTCCTCCTGGTGCCTCTGAGTCATCCATTCTCTACCCCCCCCCCCTCCCCGAGTCATCCTCTCTCTTTCTCTCTCTGTCATCCTCTCTGAGTCATCCTCTCTCAGAGTCGTCCTCTCTCTCTCTCTCCCCGAGTCGTCTTCTATGAGAGCGAGTGACTATAGCACGGCAGGTGGCACGCTACGAGTTGAAATCATCACAGGGAGACCTCGCTGCAGCGCTCTCAAGATGCGTTCCCGGGGAAGCGAACAGTGCTAATCGAAACGGCGCTAAACGGGGGTCGTTATACCATTGCTTTCATAGGGATGCGTTCCCGAGAGCAACATACGATGGCTTCATTGGGGTATCGGTAATAGCGCTTATAATAACAACGGATGGTAAACATTATTTTGAGTAAATAAACATAACTATTTATCACAGTTAACGTTGTGTACCATACCTACGAGTGCTTTCTACTCTACCACTACACGGTAGCGGCGGGAGAGGAGGTTGGAGGAGCTGCTGCTGCTGCTGCACTCCCAGTCCAGGGTAACTCTCAGCCCGGGGTCACTCGCAGTCCGGGGTCACTCTCAGCCCGGGGTCACTCCCAGTCACTCTCAGTCCGGGGTCACTCGCAGTCCGGGGTCACTCTCAGTCCGGGGTCACTCTGAGTCCGGGGTCACTCTCAGTCCGGGGTCACTCGCAGTCCGGGGTCACTCTCAGTCCGGGGTCACTCTCAGCCCGGGGTCACTCTCAGCGAAGAGCTCCAGGAGCTCTGTGCGTGATCTTAGACGACGATGCCCTCCAGTCCGAATCTCATTACTCTTTGGTTCTTTCGGTAAAGTCACCTAGGTAGAAATAAAACAAAATGAATCACGACGTTTCGACAGCAACACAAGCCATCGTCTTCAGGTGAAAATCGCGATAACCGCGATGTCTACTGCGAGCAGCACGACGTGAACTTTACCGAAAGAACCAAAGAGTATGGATTCCTGCAGTCACGAAAGCTTCAAATCAAGATCATCGAATCTACATGTTAAGGTTTATTTTGGGCCACTGGTTCTTCTGCTTAACCTGGGGGGGGGGGGGGGGGCGCATGCAACTCCCTGGGGGTGCGAGAGAGATGCCCTGTCTGGGGGTGGCGAGACATGGACAGATTTTTTTTGTTCGAAGGCAAATCGTCGAAAGCACAATTTGAGCACGGGGCACGCAAGTTACAACTTACTTTGTTTCATCAAACCCCGATGTATTAACATTATACATTTTTTTTTTTTACGATCGAGAACAAAAGTGGTTGTTAAGGCCTGCAGTAAAAGGTTAAAGGACCGCAGGTTTAAGGTGCAGCGGCCCCAAGACTCAAATCCTAGTGCTCGCGATGTTCTCCCTCGCGCGGCTAAACAAAATCGACGCGTGTAAAATGTCATCGTGGCCACGAGTCGTGATGATCGAATCGTGAGCGAGGGGCGGCAGCGGCGGGAGGTTCGATTGGCCGAGAGCGTTCGACGCTCTCATTGGCTGTGCGAATGAATGGGAGGCGGCGTCGGGGTCTTACGCTCGAAAGAGTTTTGTGGGGGGTTTTTTTAATTAGTTTTCAAGGTTTTTCTTTTTTTAAGAGTCAAAATTTCAGGGAGAGCGAGAGATTAAAAAAAAAAGAGGGGAGCGTGGTGACGAATCGGCGTTCACGCGGGGGGGTCGCGCCGAGCGAGGCCGGCCGGTGCCCCGTTTGCGTTGCTTGCGTTCGTGCACGTAGCCGCGTTAACGTGAAGGTGTATGAGCGACCGTGTGTTTTGCGCAATACTGTCACGCAGCGATTGCCGATCCACCTCGCCTCGGTTAGATTCCGGGCAGGAAACACACGCCGGTAAGAATTGAGCGGTGGACGTTGGCTTATGTACCCACGCGAGGCGAAAGAAATAAAGGAACTGCGTGACCATTCTGCGATCGCGTGCGCGTGCGGCGGTAGCACAGTGGTAGCCTGACGCTGCACTACGAACCTGCCCATCCGAGTTCGATTCCCGGTCATGGCCTGATATCGAGCGACATCACAACCTGTCCTCCGATCTCCCCGGAGGCGGACCGAGCTGCACGAGTACTCTGTGCGGCGTGTACGCATCGGAGACCGGGCAACGCCAGATTGCAGGAGAGACGGAAAGATGCGAATTGCTCCACCGACTGGGCCCGTGAGCAGTCATGGGGGGGGGGGGGGGGGGGGCCTGAATCGCCTTGTCACTAGGGGGGGGGCCTGCGGCACATTCGTGTCCCTTAATTTTACAAGTCGGTCGATCCGTGGGTTTGGTTGGGCGAGACGGGGAGTGGATTTTGTGTCCATCACTCGGGGCCTCTTCCCATTGTAGGCGGTGGGGGGGGGCTGCATGCAGATTGACACGAAGGGAGGAATTTGGGTGGGGGGGTGATACAAATCTACGCAGGGGGGAGAGATTTGGGGGGGGGGGGAGGGACTTCTACATGGAGCTCCTGGACGACACACGGAACTTGCACGAGAGGTCACCGGTTTGACCTCTCGGCACGGGGCAGTTGTAACGATGGGGCAAAGGTACGAAACGGTTACACGCCGCAGAAAGGTCGGCCAGGTCGGGGCAGGTCGGGGTACTGCGGGCGTGATCGTCTCGAACGCCGCGATGAGGCGGCTACGCGGAGCAGAGCGCCGCAGTTTAAACTTCCGCCAAAAGCTCAACCACGCGACGGGCCTCGGGGCCCGCGACGCCCGGTCAGGGGGAAGCCGCCCTCTCGGGGAGGGGCAGCCGGACGGCTGTGGACGCTGCGCCGCAAATCGTCCCCCATCTCCAGACCCCGTTGTGGGGCACAAAAAGCGTGGGCGCACACTCGGACCTCTTCCGAGACAGCCGGCCGGTAACGTTAAGAGTGGCGGCCAGAAACCTCTCCAAGATGCGATCCCTATGGGCGTCTCTGGTGGAGACATTTTTTTTTGTTTTCATTCTTTCTGCTGGTGGCGTTAAGCAAAGCGATTGCAAGGATGCGGCCTCTGCCCTCTTGGGGTGTGGACCTGGGCTGGGACACGGCCACCAGCACCCTGGGGGAAGCGGCACAGTGCGTAGCGAGGCTGCTACCGGGACGCTGCAACGCAGATAAATAACCATTTTAAAGTCGCGCGTTGATTTACGTCAGGCCAAGGACACGCCGACCTCAACCGCGCCTACGAAAACCATTTAATAGCCACCGTGCGGAACCACCTTCTGCTCAAATATTGAACAGTAAAAGTCACTCCACGGTTGTTGTTGTTTTTTTAGATACCTTTAATTTGCTACGTTGACGCCCAAGGGTGCCGCTGTGGAATATAGCACGTGTATAAGTCATACCCACTCCACCCCCCCCCCCCTCGGGGTTACATGGGGGGGGGGGGGAGATGGGCGGGAATGCATTTCTGCAAAAGTGCGACGAAGAATATCGAAACGTCAATCAACGTGGTTTACAGGGTAGTGGTGGGTGCTGGTGGGTGGTGAGTGGTATTGGTGGGTGGTGACTGGTGCTGGGTGGTGGTGAGTGGTGCTGGGTGGTGCTGGTGGGTGGGTGCTGGTGGGTGGTGAGTGGTGCTGGGTGGGTGCTGGTGGGTGGTGAGTGGTGCTGGGTGGGTGGCGAGTGGTGCTGGGTGGATGCTGGTGGGTGGGTGCTGGTGGGTGGTGAGTGGTGCTGGGTGGGTGCTGGTGGGTGCTGGGTGGTGGTGAGTGGTATTGGTGGGTGGTGAGTGGTGCTGGGTGGTGGTGAGTGGTGCTGGGTGGATGCTGGTGGGTGGGTGCTGGTGGGTGGGTGCTGGTGGGTGGTGAGTGGTGCTGGGTGGGTGCTGGTGGGTGGTGAGTGGTGCTGGGTGGGTGGGTGCTGGTGGAGGCGAAGGCCTGAGAGACGGACGAGGACGGACGGACGATGCGAGCATGGGGGTTGAGGCGACGGCTAACGAGGTAGCGGCGGTGTTCATAATACAGCGACGACGTAGTTGCAAAACGACGCGGAAGGTGGGAGGAGACGTCAAATCGGCGGTGTTACTAGATGTCCGAGTAGTTGTAAAATCTCATTCAATGCAGTCGATATTGTTTTCAAACAAAAACACAAAATGGCTCTCATACCTGACAACCCCTTATCAGTGTGTGGTGGTCACTCTGTAAACACACACACGCTACACAGTACCTACCAGAGCGGGGTCATTGATAACCCTGACCAAGACCCCGCCTGAGGGGTGGAGGCTGTGGAGTGTGTTGTGAGTGTGTGTTGAGAGTGTGTGTTGAGAGTGTGTGTTGAGAGTGTGTGTTGAGAGTGTGTGTTGAGAGTGTGTGTTGTGAGTGTGTTGTGAGTGTGTGTTGTGAGTGTGTGTGTTGTGAGTGTGTGTGTGATCCCCCAGAACCCTGCCCCTAGGCAGAAAGCGGGATAAACAAACACAGATCGGTTGGGCTTCCTGTGGCCGGAACCCCTCCTGAGGGGAGGGGGCTGTGGGGGATCTGTGATCCCTCAGAACCCCGCCCCTCGGTGGGGAATCGTATAAAAGGCGGGCTCCTGAGAACAGAGCTCAGTTCGCCTGAAGCCCAAGTCGAGGAGCCACCTGGAGACGAGACCCTGGACCCCAAGCCCCGACGTCCTTCTGAGGGCCGGGGCTCAGTGCGGTGCCAGAGGTCGAGAGGCTAGGAGCCCGAGGTTCCCTCAGCCCGACGTCCTTCTGAGGGCCGGGTCTGGACGGGCCAGTGGTCAGAGACCCACCGGTGCCAGCGGTGGGTCAGCCTCCTTAGCTCCAGCCAGCCGGAGGGCTATAGGAGTAGGTCAGTGGCTAGGATAGATAGTCCGGAGGCTGTACCTCCACAGGTTGTGGGTGGAAGGGGCCATTACCCCTTCATGTTAAGTCCGAGTGAGTGTTGTTAAATATATAAATAAAGCGTGTTGCTTCCTACTACGACTCCGGCTCCATACACGACTACTACAAGTGCCCTACCTTATTAGACCAATTCAGACCTTATTGGTCACCCCGTGCCCCTTTATAAATTTCATCCTACAAAGTCCCATCACAAGGGAGAAACACAAACAAAGACATCTTTTTTTGCCCATATTGAAACAGCTGTATGCCATATGGACCTGAACACTCAATTTCCCTGCACCAGAATACGGGGTAAACCATATGGGTTGACGGCCATGGTGGCGACGGTGAAAAAAATGACCCAAATGTACGAAGTTAACGTGTTCCCAATTTTTGACCGATATGTAACAATTCCAAGAATCTAACAATACAAGAATCTGGCAATATAACCGGAGGTCATTCTTGGGTCTTTCGGTAAAGTGGCGTAAATCGGTTCAAAGAGCAATCTTATTCTCTCCGAGGTACAGGGCTAGGCCAGCCCTGAACAAGATCCGTTTAGCATTGGGAGCAATGACAGCAGCAGATGCGAGTGTAAAGGCGATCGGTATTACCTTGGTGTCGCGGCATCTCTTCAGAAATGTGAGCGACTCGATCACGTGAGCCTTCTTGTCTCGAAGTTCGTTAAAATATCTAATAGTTGCGTGGAAACTCTCCCCGTAGAGGCGGTTAAAGCGTGACGTAAAGCTTTCGTGACTGCGGGAATTCATATTCTTTACTGAAAGACCCAAGCATATTAATTCCTGCAGTCACGAAAGCTTTAAGTGAAGATACAACAGGTGTTATAAGATGTTCAAACACCAATTAAATACCTTTGCGCAAGGAATCAAGTCTGCATTAACCACACACGGTACTTGTGTTGAACATGTAAACAAACATGCTCCGAATTTTGATTTAAAGCTTTCGTGACTGCAGGGATTCATATTCTTGGTTCTTTCGGTAAAGTCACGTAGAAAAGAAAATGTTCTTGTGGTTTTCACACCTGATGATGATTGCTTGTGTTGCAGTCGAAACGTCGTGATAATTTTATTTTGTATATTTTTATTATTTTATTGTTTACCTTCTACGTGACTTTACCAAAAGAACGAAAAACATGCTCTGATAATGTACGCATTGCCTTTGAAACTGATTGGCCTACACCAGAGACCCGCAGCCTTCTTGATGGCTTCGTCTCGCCAGTGTGAGACCAGGGAACACCATCAAGTGAACAGTGCCGATGCTATTGCACGTTTTTTTTTTTTTTACCAGGAGGACCGTGTGTTTAATGCAGACTTCATTCCTTGCAAAAATATTTAAATGTGGAGCGAGCTCAAGACTCAATATCCTGGGTGCTGGCGATGTTTCTCCCTCGCTCGGCTAAACAAAATCGACGTTTGTGAAATGTAATCGGGACCACAAAAAGTGATGATCGAACTGCAAGGGTGGGGGGGCGGCAGCAGCGGGTGGGGGAGGTTTGATTGGCCGAGAGCGTCGTGTTTGAGCATCTTAACACCCCTGTTTATTGGCAGAAAAGGTCACGCCAATTGTTATTTTTCATACTTTGCTGGTGGCAAAAAGGTCCCATGATCTAATACAGAGTATGCTAGGAAACATGCAACTGAATGAAGACGGGGGAAAAACCCATTGCTGCAGATGAGTTTAATGAAATGCAATTACAGAAGAAACAAGAAACTCGCAAGACCAGATTCACATCCTGACGCGGCAAACAAAACGCAAAGCCAACGTCTGCATTTCAAACGTACGCACATATAACTTATTTCGCGCCGTGCGTAGCCAAACCGGGCTAATATCGTTGAGCAAGGAGCCATCGGCCAACTTCAACTGAACATCGGATGCAGAGCAACACTTGTCGAGATGGCAATACGGGCCCTACCGATGTACAGGAGTTAAAACTAGCAACATTGAGAAACCACAGCAGCAGTGAACCTGTAGTGCAATTCCCACTATGCAGGAGATCACTTTTAAATGTAACAAGAACAGTTTTTTTTTTATAACCACTTACTGAAGAGGTAAAAATCTTACGAACAGCGTGCCCCACAGATGTCTTGGCTAATTCAGGGGTGGGGGCGCCCCAAGTAATCCCCTCCGTCTCCTCCCCCTCCCTCGGCCTAAATTTGGCCTTCCGTGACATTAACTTGAGATCACTTACAACTTTTCATGTAATTTTGTGTATTTTATATTGTATTTGGTACAAGAAGCAATGTTAAAAAAAAAACTAAAATCACAATCCGATTCAGGGGGGGAATGCGCAATGGAATGCTACAGGAGTGACCGCACAGCATTCGACTCAACTGGGACTATGTACGAGGTCGAAATAATTTCACGTCGCACGTAGCCAACCGTGCTAAAATCGGAGGTGCGGGGGAAATGTCAACAACCTGAACACAAGAAGCAGTTCTGAAGAAATTAGTTTTCAATCGAGGCGGTGCTCCTCTTCAGCTTTACAAACCTCGCTGCTCAGCCAATATTCTCATGGCGAGAGATGGGTGGGGTTTGGGTGGGATAGAGCAAGTGCTGCTCAGTTTCATCGATCCCCGGACGGAGGGGATGACAGGCGACCCGACCACAAATGACAGCTCAACAAAGCGCCTCATCGTCAGCGTGGGGACGCCCCCCCCGCCCCCCCAATGTTGTCTCGAGTCTTCCCGCCATTACGTTTCTCAGCGCTGCGAATGCCATTTCCAGTTTACAGGGGTCTCCACACCCCACCGGCCCAACACCCCCCCCACCACCCCTGCCACCCCCCCACCAACCATCCCACAACACACATCGTATGCGTTACTTAAAAAATAAACAAAACTTTTGGTACCATGACAAAAACACCGCAGAGCACGACAACCAGATCTTACGATGCACCGGCATTGTGCCCACGCGCCTGCGAATGTTGGCCAAGTCGCTCGCGAGCAAATGTCTCACTGCATCGAGGAGCTTCTCGCCACACAAATGTCCGAGGGCTTGACGGACGAGCCGAGGGCCTTGTTGGCGGCCTCGACCGCGGCGCCGATGTCGATTCCTGAAACGACAAAAATAAATCGTTGTCCATCGTCAGCAGTTGCCCCGGCGTTGCTTCTACACTGGAGCCGATGCGCCAAAATTGCACGTCGGCACGGCGGCGAGCCACTTGGTTGAGCAGTCATTTGTGGCCAGCCTGGTCGCCTCTGAAAAAGAGCTACACGGCTCAGTGGGGGGGGCCTTTCCCTGGTAAAATAAAAATACAAGACTCTCGATTATCCACGCTAACGACGAGGAGGACGGCCGCGGAAAACTCAAAATCGCGGATAATGCAAAAATTTTACCATTTTCCATGGATCTCTATGCCAAAAACCACTAATATTAGGTATACATTATGTTTAAGTTAAGAAAATGGAGTTGCTCCGTGATAACACTTTCCTGCTCCCGCGCAGACGACTCGGCCCACTAAGTGGATGATAGCAGAGCCACGCCAATCAACGTCAATCAAACTCCACTCACTGTTCAAAAGATCTGGCAACCACTGTACTGTAGATCGCGATCACATGGATTTAGGATTAACCGGAGCAACATATTTGTTTGGTTTAAAACAAGTGCCTTGTAATAAACATTTCCAACAATAACAATGTTGTAATAACTGCTTACAGATTCTTAATTTGGGCTTAAGGGAAAATCCACGAGTTGTTAATTTACGTCAAAATCTCAGGTACGCGATCAATGCGCAAAACTCGGATAAAGCACACGCGGATAATCGAGAGATTGCTGTAGTTTAGTTGAGGAAGGGACTCAATGTGGCCAACGTGGAGCGAGGGTGAGCATTCCAGAGCGAGCTTCAGTGCTTTGCGTGCGCGCGCCACACACAAACGCCCCTCACCACCGATTCACGATTCACGATTACCTTGCTGGCTGAGCCACAGCGAGGCCTTCCTGGAGAGGAGATCCCACTCGAGCTTCTGCTCGGCAGCGCGATACTGCAGCCACACCAGCGCCAGCACCGTGGTCCACACCTCGCTCGCCATGTCCTGCTCACGCACAACACCACCCGGGGGTGGGGCAAATCAGAATATTTAATTATACTGGATAAATCCGATGAGCTATAAAGCCGTGTTGGGCCAAACTCCTACCACCCCCCCCCCCTGCAGCATTGGGGATGACGACTAACCCCTGCTGTGTAGGGGCTGGTTCCTAACCCCTGCTGTGTTTGGGATGACCCTACCCCTGCTGCGTTGGGGCTGGCTTCCACCCGCTGTTGCGTTCGGGCAGACCCTACCCCACTGCTGTGTAGGGGCAGATCCTACCCCCTGCTGCGTTTAGGCTGGTTCCTACCCCCTGCTGCGTTGGGGCCGACCCTACCACCTGCTGCGTTGGTGCCGGCGAGCCATGCCGAGTGTGACGCAGCTTATATCACCGATGACGCCACAAAGCCCCGTCCATCGCCCCCCGTCCAGCGGCAGACGCGGGAACGCAGGTCGAGACATTTAACCCGCCCACCCCGGCCTCCTCCCCCCCCCCCCGCTCCCCCGCTATTTTTGTTTTGGCCAATCGCCATGGCTGCAATCAATCACTGCTCAAGCTTCAGGCTTCTCCAGCTCTTTGGGCGTGCGGACACTTTGCTCGCGGTGCCGCCCGTTCTCCCAGCGGGGGGAGGGACGAGCGAAACCGCCTCCCGGACCTCACCTGCGGCGCCTCACTCTGAAGGGTTTTGATCGGGACCCGGACCGCGACCGCCAGTTGCTCCAAACTCTCCCACGATCCGTTCGCCTGCTGCAAATGGACCAGGTGATCTGGTGCGGTACAACACACAGAGGAGGAGGGGGAAGGGAAGGGAGATGGGGGGGAATTTTTTTTTTTTATTGGCCGTTCCAGAAGACCACGGCCCACGGTTAAAGGGTGGCAAGGCCGGGGAAGTCGCGTTACCACGCGCGGCAGATTGAGAACGTGATCTTGGCGGCTGGTCCTTATGTATTTTGAACTTCTTTCGCACCTTACGGAGCCAACCGTGCTAAGCGGAGGTCCGGAGGGGAAGGACAACAAACTAAACACAACAACAAGCGGCTCTCAAGAAATTAGTTTGTCAATCTAGACATGTAAAAGTTGCACAGGCTCCCAGTGAATTCCGAATATCGGAAGAGCGTTCCAGACGGCCGAAGAAGCGCGCCTGAAAGCGCCGCGCGATGCGGTGACCACCGTCTTTGTTCGATGGCGAGAGTCAAAAGCCGCCGCCGCCGCCGCCGCTTTGAGGTTGACCGGAGGAGTTTGCGTGCCGATGGTGGTGGTTGATGTTCCTTGACGAGATCAGCAGCGAGGTGTTGTGGGTAATGTGGCGGGGGCGCTTCGTGTGCAACGAGTGCGAACCTTACTTCAATTGATATCACGCCTTGACCAAGGCGCTGAACAGAGAATTAGCAGCTGCATGGTGAAACGGTGCCATGTGATGCGTCGGCGAGAAGAACGGCGATGGCGTGCGATGGATATGATGCTTATGACGTAAAATAAATGCGTGGCGATGTTGATTCCAAACCCGTCAACCCATACGGTTTTCCCGGAATTCTTGTATCGGGAAATTGAGTTCTCAGGTCTGTACGGCGTACAGCCATTTTCAATACGGGCAAATAAATATATTTTTGTCTATTTGTTTGTGTTTCTCCCTTGTGATGGGGCTTTGTAGGATGAACGTTGAGATGAATAAGGGGCACAGGCTGACCAATAAGGTCTGAATTGGTCTGTGATACAGGAGGGCACTGATAAGGGGTTGACCGGTATGGACGGTGACAGTAAGTGGTTGGTGATGGATGGGTAAGAGGAAGTTAGGAAGAGGGACGGGCGTTAATGATGGGGGAAATGGAGGGGGAGTCGGGGTTAATTGCGGGAAAATAACTGAGTTTTAAAGGGGAGAATGAAAATGAAGGAGAAAATTCCAGCTTGGATTTGACGTCATCCCTGCACAGCCACGTCGTGCATTATTACAACTTAGAAGCCTCGGTGCAGAACTTTGTTTAGATAGTTAGTCGGCAGACGAACGGGCAGTCTAATATTGTGAACGTTTAATGAGTAGTTTGAATGCTAGCTGGTAGTGTAATAGTGATAGCAGGAGGTCGCCAACATGGCTAAACACGATACTTTCGTGATCTTCATAAAGCACTTCACTTAGCCGATTTAAACCAATCATTAAACCACAATGTTCGCTGCAATTGTAACCTTCTGGAAATAGATGATTTTATATCTTTATATATACAGTATAAGGGAAATTTGTGAATATGTGTGTCTGTTCGAAATGTTTAGCACACTTCCCGACATGCAACAAACTTTAAATTTGGCCTGTGTGTAGCTTCCAGACTGTACACAATGCAAAAAGTATAAAAATAGACTTTTGTATTTTTGGGGGGGGGGGGGCGCAATAATGGATATATTTTGCACGGAAAGTGACCGGTGACGTCACATTTGTGACGTCACATCTGTGACGTCACCCGCATGCGGCAGCGTCACGCAGTGTGCTTGCTGACGTCACGCATCCCCCCCTCCCCCCACCCTCCGCGTAGGCCGTGTGTTAATCCAAGACAATAATCCAAGTCTCGGGCGAAGCCGGTTAGTAAACTTAGTTGAATCTAAAAAAAAAAATGTACGTCAAGATCACTCGCCAAATTGATTCCCTCCCTCCTCCCCCCCCCCTCCCCATCTTCGCTTTTTCTCAGTTAAAATGTGCAGCACCACTGAGTAACGTTCACCGAATGACGCAACACTTGTGCGCAACTGTGTCCAAAGCAGACACGCGCGCCACGTGCGAGTGGCTAGCGCCTGCCCTGCGCGACCCGCGCGCCTACGCGGCGCGCATGCTGGACGTCTCTCGCACCGTACGTAGCCAACCAGTCGAATCGGAAGTGCGGGATGCACACAGACTCCGCGCCGCGCGACTCACTCATCTCGGCGCAGTAGGGGCTAGTGGTGCTGTTCGAGCGCGAAGGAGTCTGCCACATTTGCTGCGATCCTTGCCGGAATCTCTCTGCAGGGAAGAATTGGCAGCCATACATACAGGTTGTTTTTTTTTTTGGTTAGATCACGTGAATATATAAGTGTGTCGGTAAACCCGCCGCCACCACCCGACACAGCCAATTAGTGAGGTTTGCCACGTAAAGTGAACATGCCGATTCGTTACGAGGACAGCACACCGATGCGTTGGAGAGCAAAGCCACAACATTTATAGGTTTGCAGAATCAACATTTCACTGTTATTGTCACGATCACGACCACTGCTACCTTGCACAATCTTGAGATCAATTCCCAGTACAGTAAACGGTATCGACTGGTGATACGGTTGTGGCGTTGGAGTTTGATGCAGGTACAACTTTCACGCTTTCCAACCCACGTGGTCAGTGTGTCATAGTTCTCCAAACGTTTCTTAAACGGAAATACAAGTTCGATGAAATAAAAAAGTTGCATCTTTTCCTCCGCTTGCCCATCACCGTGAAACCACCCAAACCTGCTCGTTGCCTCTGCAGTGAGAATCTCATTGTAAACACTTTCCCACTGGCACATCCGAGACATAAAGTAAAAACAAGACTTTTTATTGTACCAGGTAAGGCCTCGCTGAATTTTACTGAATAGGTCTTTTTTTCAGAAGTGACCTGGCCACAAATGATAGCAGTACAAAGACAATGCACCATCGCACTTTGAAACTGGAAACAAAAAGGTCCCATGTAGTATCAATTTACTTTTCGATTTAAAGCTTTCGTGACTGCAAGGATTCATCTTCTTTGGTTCTTTCGGTAAGGTCACGTAGAATGAGAAGAAAAGAAAATATTTTTTGTGTTATTTTATTATTTTATTCTCATTCTACGTGACCTTACCGAAAGAACCAAGGAAGATCAATTTACTTATCAGGATCGAACTTTAATTGATCGTGGCCGATTATTATGATGATAATGATTACCGTGTGCAGCCCCGCGCAAAGAGACTCCGAATGCGAAAACGAGATTTTGATGTCACTTACTTTCCACGGTGAGAGTGGAGATTTGCGTCCGAAAGACGCGATGGCTCTTCTGAGATTTCCCTGCACTGGAAGCTGAGAAAAACACAAGACGACAAATAATCATGGTCAAGAAATTCACAAGCCCTCATCGTAATATACAGAGAAACGGAAATAGTCTGCTCCATGAGCTCTGCTGTGCGGCCAATTTCAGTGAATCGTGACAAAAGCCGAGCTCGTCCGACGTGTTCGTGGGCGGTACCGGATGTTGTTCGGGGACGATGTTCGACGTTTCGTAGCCTCACCTTCTCCCCTCGATTATACAGGGGGTGCCAGCTGCCTCTGGTATCGATGTCGGCTAGGTGACGCAGTCTACTATTAAGCTGCATTGCTTGAACGCACAAAGCGGTGCACTGAAAACCAGCGCGTCACGAGAAAAAAAAACAGCTTGTCACGTGTGTCACGCGCGTGTGTAGCGAGCGACTTCCGAGACACGTCGTGCAGAAGGCTTCTTATTTAATCTCACACTGTAAGCACAACAACCGAGCGATCGATACATCTATGTAACGTTCTACGTAGCTACACACAGCCGACCCTTCTACACAACCCCATCGCCACCAGCGTCCAACTACACAGCTGTCCGGCTAGCGCAGCGACGATGAGAGCCTTGCAGACGATCGGCCATGCGGGAGGACGACGAAGAGAGATGACGGCGAGCGGCGACGCAGCCAGGACCCAGGACCCAGGACCCGCAACAGCACCGAACCTCTGGTTCGGTCCCCCTTATATGCACCCCGGCGCGGCTAAGCCCCGCCTCCGGCCACGCCCCCTTCGAGAAACATCGAGCAGGTTCCCGGAGCTTCGCGACCGACTCCGCCTTTCACCCTTACCCCAGATACACCCCCCCTCATAATTAGACATTACGTAACATGCCCATAACCGCGATTACCCCTTCAGGCCGACAGGTGGCACCCTGTCATTACACGTGTAAAACAAGTGTGCAACGCGTTTCAAGTGTGTAAAACCAGCGTGTCACACCAGCATGCCGCGCGTGTAAAATCAGCGTGTCGCACATGTCGCGCGTGTAAAACTAGCGTGTCATTTGGGTGAACCACCACCATGGAGTCGCGTGTGCACACACTGCATGTTTACAAACGCACGATTGTGGGCGCTCGCGTGTCAAAGTCCCGCGTGAAGGTAAATTCTTCAAAATTGTCGCGATCAATAGCTTACTCTTAAACCTATAATCCAGGAATACTTGCCCTCTGTATATTCCACCCAGCCATGCCCTCTGCATAACCCACCCAGCCGTGCCCTCTGTATAACCCACCCAGCCGTGCCCTCTGCATAACCCACCCAGCCGTGCCCTCTGTATATCCCACCCAGCCATACCCTCTGCATATCCCACCCAGCCATGGCCGACAATGGGACTATCACAAGCCTTGTATTTTCGCTTTACCATGAAGCCAAGGGCAACGCACGATGAAAGTTCGTTTCACGCGACACGGACACTGTAGCGGTATCGCAGGCCCCCCGTACGTTGGGGGGGGGGGGGGGGGGGGGGGTTTGTGCGCTTACTCGACATGTCTTGCGTTGGCGATGAAGAGCGCGTGGATGCACCCGAACCATATCCCGACTCGGCGCCCTGGAGCTGGTGCTCTGCAACGCAAAGGTGTCAGATCATCGTCGTCGTCGAGAGACGCTCTCTCATACCCGTCAACCCACACACGGTTTACCCCGTATTCTTGTACAGGGAAATTGAGTTTTCATGTGCATACGGCGTACGGCCGTTTCTGTACGGGGGACAAGAGCGTATTTTTTGTCCGCGTGTTTGTGTTTCTCCCTTGTGATGGGACTTTTGTAGGATCAACGTTGAGATTTATAAGGGGCACGGGGTGACCAATAAGGTCTGAATTGGTCTGTAATAAGGTAGGGCACTGATAAGGGGTTGACAGGTATGCTTTCTGCTTTTGCCACATCGTCAAAAGTGGAATGTACCGTCGATTTGTCAGGGCGCGTCATCATCTTATCACCATCGTCAGGATTGTTATTTGTTCATGCCTTGATGAGGGAGGACCCAGTGCGATTTTTAAAAAGTTAAACGTACACGTATGTTGAACTTCTTTTGCACCGTATATAGCAAACCTGCGCTAATCAGAGGTGATGAAAAAGGATACTGGTCAAAAGGGTCCCATAGATACAAGCTGCTCAACTCCAGGTATTCATACTTTGATATTTGCATCGCCTTGGTGCTGTTCGCCTGTTGGTGTTGTTCTCTGATTTAACACCGGTGGCCGAGAGACGAGGCCATAACGGAGGCTTGCAGCTCCGGTGTAGGCCAATCAGTTTCAAAGGCAATGCGCACATTATATATATTTAAAAAAACACGTTTGTTTAACACGTAGGCTTTCGCAACCAATATTATCCAAGAGAAATCTTGATTTAAAGCTTTCGCGACTGCAGTAATTCGCTCTTGGGTCACTCGGCCAAGTCACGTAAATAAAAAATAATAGACCACGACGTTTCCATCGCAACACAAGCAATCGTCTTCAGGTGAAGACCCAAGAGTATGAGTAAGCATTATCAGAGGTTTTTTTGGTGTTAGATCGCGTGCATATAAATGTGTCGTTATAACCGCCACCACCCGACACAGCCAATTAGTAAGGTTCGTCACGTAAATAAATCATGCCAAGTCTCCAACGCACCGGTGTGCTGTACTAGTGTAGAGGAGTAGAATAAGGGAAGTGGCGTCACGTGTGCCGTCCAGTGCGATGACGTCACGGGACGTGACGTCATGCGCTCGGGGCAACAGAATGACGTCACAGCTCCTCAAGGATAAAGGGGGAACCCCGTGACGTCAGCGGGGTCGTAGCTGGAGAGGAGGGTCTGAGAAGGGTGGAACGGGGAGCCAGGGGCAAGAGGGTAGGGATAGGGCAGAGGGCACAGTGCCAGGCTGGACGTGGCTGTGATCCTCGGTCGGCCGTGTTGGCTGATCCCACGGCCGGCGCAGAGGAGACAGCACAGGGCAGCCGGCTGTGTCGGGACCTAGCCCGGGACCCCTAGCCCCTGGGAAGTTGTTCACCCCCTGTGTGTTGTTAAGATCTGTAATAAACCTAAGGCGAAAGCCCTTAACTGGCTGTCGGGTGGTGGCGGGTTTAACGACACGTCCATAAGAGGGGCGGAAAAGAGATGGAGAGGGTGGGGGGAGTGGCGCTCTGCAATACGGTGCAGTTAATACTGCTGTTGGTACGACAACCATGCCGGGGGCTGGGCTGTGAGCGGGCCTAGGGGGGTAGATGGCTCCTCCCCGCCTCTTACCTTATATAATCTCTTGTCACAAGCAGCTCTTGTGACCATTACAGGAATTTGTTTCTTGCTGTGGCCATCCCACCTGATGACGGAAGCTTGTGTTGCTTCCGAAACATCGTGATTTCATTTATTTTATTTTGAAATTATTTTCTTTTATCATCATCAATAAACAATGAGGGTTCGGACTGACGTTACAAATTCCAACACTTACGCTGAGACTTTTTCTTGGACAAAGCCCCAAAGTCCATCCAGGGCCCATGCCTATGGTGAGAGAAGTCAACCGGGAAGGCATCCCTGGCAACGTGGTAGACCATGGGGGCTTGAATAGATAACAAATATACACAGGTGGGGGAGAGGGGTGGGAGAGAGGGTGATTAATATAATCCGCGGCACGTTAAAGAATAAGGATTTGGGTGTACAGGGCACTTGCTTCCATCGGCTCGGCAACTCCAAGAAGCCACACGTCACAACTATGCCATGCTGTAGTGGAGCCAAAACCCAACCAACGCCACGCCCCCCATCGCCAACCCCCGCCGGTGGCAGCTATCCCTGTGTGGCACAAGGTGGAACGCAGCACTGACCTGGACGTCGGGAAGTACGGGGGGCCAAAGTTGCTCGTTGCTAGATTTCAAAATTCACGCGATGCGAATTGATCGCGTTTTAGAAAGTTTGGGCCATGACGCCGGCGCGCCCGTGCAACGCGGCCCCGCTCTTTTTCAAATGTCACCGGATCCTTCGAATGTGCAACTGTGAAGCGGGTGCAGCGCCCATCCCACGGGTTGACGTGCCCGCAGCGTTGACCGTGGGGCGGGTTCGCTGGGCTCAAGACTCGCGTACGTCTGCATCAAACACCCAAACGCGTTACCGCCCAGCAGTGTCGTGGGTTGAGAGGAGGGGCAGCTGACAGCCAAAGCCCCCAACCTACTGGAACATCAGTGAATAAGAGCGTCACAGCTCATTGGATTTCTCGACAGTGTGAATAAATATTCCGATTCTGAAAACGCTGCCACGGGGCAAACAATGAGTTTTTAACAGGCCGCTCCTCTCTTGCACCCCCACCCAGGGGTGAGCAGCGATACGTGCAACTCTCCCACGTGCTTTCGGGTTGTACGGCGTGCTGATTAATACGATTATTTTTCCGGCTATAAATTTGTACGTGATAAGCCACTTTGTTGAGCTATCGTTTGTGGCCAGGTCACTTCTTAAAAATAAGTGAATGCCTCAGTGGGGGCTTTGCCTGGTAGGGTGGGGATGGTTTCGTTTTAGTTGTATGCGTTTGGGTGCTTTGTTTACCTTTCCTGTACATCGCACTGCTATCGTGTTTTTTGTATTGTTTGTTGTTGTAACGTTCCGACCCCGTGCCCCTATTGGACATCTGTGAAAAAGAGCTTTATAGCTCATCGGATTCCTCCACTATAAATACATATTCTGATTCTGGTTGTACAAGTCAGGGTTCCCAAGCCTAGGGACTAAACTACAATTTTAAAACATTTTTGTATTTTACGAGGTATGGGCCGCTGAGCTACATGGCTCTTTTTCAGAAGAGGCATGGCCCAACATTGACAACTCAACGAAGTGGCTTATCGTGTGGAAGTTCATAGCAGCCAAATACTCCTTTCCTGCAGCCTGCGCGCCCCTTTCGTTCTCAGAAAGGGCATTCCGCACCCCCAGATTAAGATCCACTGCTCGAAACGCGTGATGCTGAACCTAAACGTGGAGGGGAAAAAAAAACGGAGCACCCGGAGAAAAATCCACGCGACCACGGGGAGAGAGACGTGCAAACTCCAAATGCACAGCAGGCGACAGGTGTGGAAGATCGAACACACGGCCTCCTGCATACCAGGCGAGGCAGTCAACATCTCCGAGCCAGCTTTGCCACCCACGGCGACTCGTCATTTACCATTCGTACCACGCGCGCCCACCCACCCCCCCCTCCAACCAACGCGGGGGCCAACGGCCCCGCCGTTTAACCCCCCCGACTCACCATTAGGATGGGGCCGTGGCACGGGACGGGCCTGCATGGCTTCGGCGATGGGCGGCTGCGGCGAGGTGTCGACGGCCACGAACGCGGTGTAGCGCGACACGACGCCCGCCTGCAGGCTCAGCGTTATGGACTTCTGCCTCGCGTCGTCGCTGGGACCGGCGGCGCCGGGGTCGTCGCCCAGGTCCCCCACGAGGTGGCGGATGAGCGCCTTGGCCAGCAGCCGGTGCAGCACGAGCCTGCCGATGAGAAGGCCGCCGCCGCCGCGCCGCCGACGACAACACCTCAGGTTAGTGGCGCGGTTGGCCAAGTACGGCGCGGAAGAAGTTCAAGATGTGTACATAGGTGCAACCATCGTTATGAGCATCACTGTTCCATAGCTCCAAAGTTCATTTATTTGGTATAGCCCTGTGAGCCATTCGGCTCTTGAATCGGGTGCAACCACAACAAACAAAAAAAAAGAACAAGAAAACATCTTAAAGTGACTATGTGTGACTGTGCAAACAGAAAATCCAAGAAAAAAACATCAAAATATTCCTGAAATAGCACCGTACACCAACGCTGTGTGCAAAAACCCCAGTGGGATGCAAGTCAAACAACAACAACAACCACAAGACAACTAAGATTAAGGCCATCAGTCTAACTCCGTACTACAATAAACAAAAACATGGCCAAAACCAAAAAAAACCGTTTTCGAAATCGCCAAAATAAAAGCCATAAATGCAATGTAACAGTGATCATAGGGACTGTGACCGAATTTTTTACAATAAACTACATAAATAAACTATAACACTGGCGCCATATAGTAATTCAGCGTAGCCAAACGTGCAAATCAGCACCTCCGATCAGCACGGTTTGTTACGTACGGTGCGAAAGAACTTCAACGTAGGTGCATACAGCATTGTGCAGAAGAACCTGCAGCTGCCAGCGATATTACGGTGCGACCTCAGAATGACCGAGTGTGTCAACAGAGACAAGGAAGTGACCGGAGCTTGAGGAACACGCGAATGTTTAGTGTGCGTGTGCGCGTGTGACGAGGGGAGCGGCGGTTTAGCGGTTAGCACGCTGCGCGACAAACCCGGCGACCCGAGTTCGATTCCCGCTCACGTTCACCAGCAGCAGTCACGATTATCCGAATCGGTCCTGTAGCCTCCCCTAGGTCGACTCGACCTCAAATGAGTACCTGGCGCGGTGGTGAGGAAACGTCGCCACTGGGGAGGCAAAGGTGACCGGGCGTGGTGCTGGCCACCTTCAAAAGGTGCTGCTCGCTAACAACAGTGTTGGGTCTACGGGCAGTGTTGAGTCTACGGGCAGTGTTGAGTCTTTGGTGCAGTGCCGAGTCTATGGGTGGCAGTGTTGAGTCTATGGGTGACAGTGTTGAGTCTATGGGTGACAGTGTTGAGTCTGTGGTGCAGTGTTGAGTCTATGGGCAGTGTTGAGTCTATGGGTGGCAGTGTTGAGTCTATGGGTGGCAGTGTTGAGTCTATGGTGCAGTGCTGAGTCTATGGTGCAGTGTTGAGTCTATGGTGCAGTGTTGAGTCTATGGTGCAGTGTTGAGTCTATGGTGCAGTGTTGAGTCTATGGACAGTGTTGAGTCTATGGTGCAGTGTTGAGTCTATGGTGCAGTGTTGAGTCTATGGTGCAGTGTTGAGGCTATGGGCAGTGCTGAGTCTATGGTGCAGTGTTGAGTCGACGGTGCAGTGTTGAGTCGACGGTGCAGTGTTGAGTCTATGGTGCAGTGTTGAGTCTATGGTGCAGTGTTGAGTCTATGGTGCAGTGTTGAGTCTATGGACAGTGTTGAGTCTATGGTGCAGTGTTGAGTCTATGGACAGTGTTGAGTCTATAGGCAGTGTTGGGTCTATGGGCAGTGTTGGGTCTATGGGCAGTGTTGAGTCTATGGGTGACAGTGTTGAGTCTATGGTGCAGTGTTGAGTCTATGGTGCAGTGTTGGGTCTACGGGCAGTGTTGGGTCTACGGGCAGTGTTGAGTCTATGGGCAGTGTTGAGTCTATGGACAGTGTTGAGTCTATGGGCAGTGTTGAGTCTATGGGCAGTGTTGAGTCTACGGGCAGTGTTGAGTCTACGGGCAGTGTTGAGTCTATGGTGCAGTGTTGAGTCTATGGGCAGTGTTGAGTCTATGGACAGTGTTGAGTCTATGGGCAGTGTTGAGTCTACGGGCAGTGTTGGGTCTATGGGCCCTTGCGACAACAGTCTGTTAAGGCTACACGGGGGGGGGGGGGGGGAGCAGGGAACTTTATTGCGATTGTCATTGTGCGTCCGTCGTACCGAGCATTGTGGTGAGCAGGCTCGCCGGTGAACACGATGCGATTCTCAATCGGCTTGTCGCACAGCGAGTACTTGAGCACAGCTGAGCCCTGCCACGGATCCGCTGGGAGCTGCACGACGAGACGGACGCGTCCACGGGGTAAGGCGATCGTCACATGACCCAGGCAGTGGTGTTGTCTTATTCCGCCACAGCGTGCTGTTAAACGTTCACGTGGCCGGGTGCGCCATCGTACAATGTGGCGTGTATATAACAGCGTTGGTGAACTCAAATATGAGACAAGACAGACAAAAGAAAGACAAAGATCCCACCCCCCCCCCCCCCCCGTGTAGCCTTAACAGACTGTTGGGGCAAGTGCTGTTAAGTGAGCAGCTATGAAGGCCGGCACGGTACGCATGGGGGTGGGTGGCCAGCACCACGCCCTCCCGCCTTTGAGACACACACACACACACATACAAATACACCTGAAACATGGATATAAACTGCGCTGTAATATTCGTTGTATGTAAGTGTAGCGACATAGAATCGGTCACGTAGCAGCGTAGCGCTGGCTGCTGGCAGGGAAGGGGACCTGCAGCTTGCAGCAGCCCCGGTGACAGACCAGAGAGGGATCTACTTCCTGGAAGGGTCACGGAAGGGGCACATCGAGTAGGTTCCAGAAGGGGGGCGTGGCCGGGGGCGGAGCCAGGCCACGCTGGCGGTATAAGAGGAGGCCCCCGGGAGGGGACCTCGGGGCTGTCGTTTGGAGCGGGTCCCCCGTCGTGCTCCTGCTGCTGCTGGAGTCTTCACCGTCGTCTCCGTCTTCGCCATCTCGGCGTCGCCAGTCAGGAGGTCTACCGGCTGTGCTGACTGGGAACCGTAGTCGCTAAGTGTTAACTGTCAGGCCTCCTGCTCTTAGTGTCTCCGAGTCAGTCACTACATATGTATGAATGTGGAACTTCTTTCGCACCGTAACGTAGCCAACCGTGCTAAAAATCGGAGGTGCCGCGTGGAAAGGACAAACAAACTAAATACAAAAAGCAGTTCTAAAGAAATGAGTTTTCAATCTAGATTTCAAGGTGCAAAGCTCCAGTGGCGTCCTAACACCAGAAGAAAGAGCGTTTCAGACGGCCGCAGAAGCGCATCTTAACGCGCGCGCGGTGCGGTGACCCGTCTTTGTTCGATGGCCAGCCAAAAGCCGTTGCGAGGATGACCAGAATTCGGGTGATGGCTAATGTTCCTTGAGTGGAGGGGACATGAAAAAGCCACGGGCAGAGATCATACCTTTCCCTCTGTGGTTACTGCTGGCTAAGGAACATTGGACTTTTGATTTAAAGCTTTCGTGACTGCAGGGATTCATATTCTTGGTTCTTTCGGTAAAGTCACGTAGAAGGGAAACAATAAAATAATAAAAACAATAAAATTATCACAATTTTATTGTTTTATATTTTTATTATTTTATTGTTTCCCTTCTACGTGACTTTACCGAAAGAACCAAGAATATGAACATTGGACTCTCCAGCAACACTCCCATGTCTTCCAAGGGGGTGCCACGGTGGCGAGATGGTAACTACCTCATCTGGTATGCAGGAGGTCGTGGGTTCAATCCCGACGCCGACTCCTCTATATTTTGAGTTTGCATATCTCTCTCTCCCCATGGCCGCGTTAATTTTTCTCCGGGTCCTCCGGTTTTTTCCCCCTCCACATTTAGAGTCGACACGCGTTTATTGTATTTGGCTGCTATAAATTTTCCGCGTCAAAGGCCACTTCGTTGAGCTATCATTTGTGATAGCCAGGTCGCTTCTGAAAAAAGTTACGTAGCTCAGTGGGTCTTACCAGCTAAAATAAAAAAATAGTTTAATAGTTTAGTTGCAAAGCCTGGGCAGGCATAATAAAACGGAAGAGCAGAAGATTAGTCATTACCTCTCCCTCTTTGGTAACGGCTGGCTAATGAACAGGTCGCTTCAGAATAAAATTGTTATGTAGCTTAGCGGGCCTTACCTGGTTAAATACAAAACATAGTTCAATGGCTTCATTTCAGTCTCCGCATCCCTTCGACGCTGCGATTAACTTCGAGACGAAAAAAAAATCATGACGGGTGTTCGCAAACGCACTGAGAACGATTGTTCAAGGGCGCTTTATACGTTCGAATTATTTTTTTATCACAACCGCCCTGGACGCGAGCGTGAGTCTCACCGTCCCAGCGAACTGCGCGTAGACAATCGTCTTCTCTCCCACGAAGATGCTTTCGGGAAGCCGGGGCACCACGGTGGCGACGATGCCGGGCGGGAGAGTCCATTCCAGCTGGGGGTTGTTCAGCGACGGCTGCATTGCGCACTTGAGCATCCTCAGCACCTGCGGACCGAGGAATAAACCATTTGTAACCGTGGCGTAATGGGCTTTGGGTTACTTACGTTGCATTCAATTGCTGGAGAATTGTTTACGTGTATGTACAGCAGAACCGCTCTTAACGACGGTAATTGGTTCCACGAAACCGGTCGTTAAGCGATTTGGTCGTTTAGAGAGCATAGGAAATACACGTTAAAGGTTTAATTCGTTTCGATAGCATCGAAAGTTACCCTTTTTCACCCAAAAAAAACACACTTTATAATATTTAAACAATGGATATTAATACATAAAGATACTAACACCATTAAAACACAATAGAAACATGGTTAATCAATGCATTCATTACTATTTACTGTACCTACATTAACAGGGGAATGGTCGGTAAGCGAACACATTGGGCTCTATAGAGGCACTACACTACCATACACTGGGCTCTATGGAGGCACTACACTACTATACACTGGGCTCTATGGAGGCACTACACTACTATACACTATTACACACTACTCTACACTACACATTGGGCTCTATAGTCTCGTCATAAAGCAATTCATCGTTAACAGCGGTGGTCGTTAAGACGGGTTCTACTGTATGTTGAAGTTCTTTCGAACTGTACGTAGTCAACCATGATAATTGGAGGAGCGGGATATCACCATAAGTTGGAGAGTATGGCTCTGCTAGGCATCAGAAAAAGTCATGCTGTTATCAAGAATATAAAAACTATTACGAAATCATTACCAATTGTTTGGGTGCTGCTGTGGCATAATTGTACTGGACATCTGTGAAAAAAAAGCTTTATAGCGCATTGGATTCCTCCAGTATAAATAGAAAGTCTGATTCTGGTTAGAAACACTGAACCGGCAATCTAAGAGGTTTGCTCTCCAAGCTTGACAGTTTCTCAATCTCCCACTGCCTGTCCTCCCAGCATGCTCTGCTTCCAGGGACTGAGCCCAAGATTGTAAGGTGCCCTTATTCAGGACCCTGACGCAGGCCACGTGCTTCGCGACAGATGCATGGCATGGTTTCTGTTGCGTCTTACGTCCATCACATGTTTTACAAACATATAAAATTGCATTGCAAAAAGTGTTCAGTGTATAAAAACTGCCACGTTCATTTATTCACGTTTTTACTATTAATTTGTGTCGGTACGTTTTAGTGGCCGAGGTGGGGGTTGCTTAGGTGTTAAGGTCACGTACGAGAGTGCGAGCTGTGTAATGCATGGCACCTCCGATTATCACGGTTGGCTACGACAGGTGCGAAAGAAGTTCAACATACATACGACTCACACAGAGACCCATAGACCCACGCACACAGAGACCCACGCACACAGAGACCCACGCACACAGAGACCCACGCACACAGAGACCCACAGTTTATTGTCCTTCCCCGCACCTCCGATTAACATGGTTGGCTGTGTACCTCCGATTAGCAGGGTTGGCTACGTACGGTGCGAAAGAAGTTTAACGTACAGACGCACGCGCACGATTGCTGTGCCTCACCTTGCCCTGAAGACGGTCGGAGCTTGTGACAAACTCCGAGAGGCCCTTTCCAACGTGTGCTACCTCCTTAATGAGCTCAGTGGAGACACCCTGCCCAATCCCAAACGCAAAACACCTGACCACAAAAAGACAGCGTCGTCGTCATCATCAGTAGCAACAACATAAATTACATGAAAGTCACTGTTAAAAAAAAACATGCCCATATTCGCATTCGTCATCGTATACAACAGCGGCAGTGTCAACTACATCAACAGCAATGTCATGATCGGTGACATCCACAACACTGAAAGCATCAAGAACAAGCACAAAGATCTCCCGAGTAGCCTTAACAGACTCTAGTGCTGTTAGGGAGCAGCACCTGTGAAGGCCGGCACGGCACACGAGGGGGTGGGGGTGGCCAGCACCACGCCCGGCCGCTTTTGCCTCCCTCGTGGCGACGATTACACACCGCACCAGGTACTGATTTGAGGCCGAGTCGACCTAGGGGAGGCCCAAGACCGGTTCAGAACAATCGTCACCGGTGTCGACCGTCAGCGGGAATCGAACCCGTGGCCGTCGGGGTTCCTAGCGCAGCGTGACGCTAAACCGCCGACACCACACCGCTCCCCCACCCATCGATAGCGTGACCACATTGGACATCACACTCCCCGCGCACCTTAGTGTGGGCTCGCACAGGCATGGCGGGGGACAGGGCACCATGGATTTTGCTCGCCCTAACCCCTCTCTGTTGCACTACAACACCCCCGCACAAGTGTAAATAGAGTACCTATCGTGAATGGGTCTTTCCTGCCATAGTATGCAGGGTGCTTAAAATTGTTTTAACACTTGTGAGAATGTGCAACAACACCACGTGACACGTGCTGCTGCCTCCGCCGGGCTCTGGAGACCACGTGGAGAAGATTCCAGGCCACGCGTTGACAACGATGGCGAACAAGTGGAGACTCCGACTTTTTGAAGCTATTAACATTACATTTTTTTTATCGTGTTACGGTGTATTATCCGTTCTTTTTTCCATTAAAAACGATAGGCCCATGTAAATGTTCGCATTTTTTTGAAGCACTGTTATTTTAGTGTTTTTCTTGCTTAGTTTTTTTTTATTCACTGTGCTCTTTTGCCTACTCATTGCCTTCATCGAATATTTTTCTTCATAGCTGCCGCACCCATCCGAGAGGAGAGCTTGCAAGTGTAATGACATTCCGACATGCGTGTTTTCTTCGGTTACCAAGAGCCTTTATTTCGGACACAAAACTATTATTATATTATTATTCCAAGGCCCGGACTTTGGTCCTTGGAGGCACGAACTTGGTCCTCTCTCCAAGCATCCCCCCTCCCCTTGTGCGGTCCCCTTTAATATCCTCAGAGCCCCTTTACTGGAAGCTTCGCTCACCCCATTTCCCTCAGCCAATCCTCGCCCCCCTCCAACGGTTGCCAACCCGTCGCCCCTACAGACGACCCTCGTTTCCCGCCTTTTTACGGTTGAATCTCTTGCCCCAACCAATCGTCTTTGGAGGCCTCCCTGCACCAATCGGAGGCCTTGCATTGACTTCCTGACTGTACGCCTATGTGAGGTAAGTGGTCTGTTGCCTCGGTCATTGCACAAGCAAAGCATTGCACTTGCACCGCGTTGCACTTCGCTGTACGGTGGACGCCACAAGAGGAAAAGGCCAAGGGGCAGGCCGAAGGCCACCTGGCGACGCACCGTTTAAGACCAACTAAAGACCATGGGCCCGTCTTGCTGCTAAAGACTGTCCGGCATGGCGTGGGCTTGTTGGGGCCTTACGCTCCACAGGGAGCGAAGGGGAGTACGTAACACTTCGCTGTATCCTGTGCACATGACAAATAATCTTTGAAATTGAATGTTTTGATCCTTGCCCATCCCAGCACTATCCAGGCTCCAAACTCCCGCTTAGCTTTGGGGGTCTGACGGGATCGGACGTAGGCTGTCAAAGGACTCAAAATACAGGGCGGGCGGTCGCCGCTTTTACGGCGTCGCAACAACGCGTTCCTGGTAATAAACCCCGTCGTCATAAATCGGATCGTCGTAGAATGGGACCCCCTGTTCTCCCATCGACAGGGCAAACGGGAGAAACATCGGTCGCTAATGCGGCTTTTTCTCCCTTTTATCGGCCGTATTTAGCGGCGTTCTATAGGTACAAATCCACACCATTTTTTTTATTATAATAACAACAGTGCCACGCCAATCACGTCGGGAAACGAGACCGACTCTGCTCAGATGCGTTCGGGAGTCGTGTTTAGTTTTGTTATCATTCCTTCACATCAGCGATTAGCACGATTGGCTACGTACGGTGCGAAAGAAGTTCAACGTACATACATACCTCCTATTAGCACGGTTGCCTACGTACGGTTCGAAATAAATTCTATGTACGTACGTACATACATACATTTTCTGTGTCGTAAATCGATCCACGGTGATGGCCATCACACGTAAACGTGCATCGTCCTAAAACCGTAGAGACCGCCTGTAATTTATTTCGGGAACATTACATCATTGGATGACGCGTGGTCGATCACCTGTGGTCCATGGAGTGATGTTTCACCGTGTGGATAACGCCCTGCGTGTTGTCGACCATGCCGTCTGTCAGCAAGAACAGCTGCAATTGCACAAGGCAAGGGAACCTCACGACTCGCGTTCGCCGCTTTGCGTTCACGGCCCGCGGCCGATGGGAAAATCTCATTCATGAATCAAATGCGGTGGGGGGTTTGTTTGCCAGTAAAGGTGGAACGAGTGCAACCCCTGGACAATTAATAATAAAGGCTTTTTGGGCTTAGATCGTGTAAGTATAAACCCGCCACCAGTCGACACAGCCAACCAGTAAGGGTTTGTCACGTAAACAAAATGTTCCAATTAAGTTACTAGTTCGGCAAACCGGTGTGTTAGAGAATAAACTCACAACGTTTACAATTTGAGTACGAAGTTTCGCTGGTAATTACATCCGGCATCATCGGGCGATTTTTCCAGAATCGGCTGTGTGGGGGTGGTGGCGGGTCAACGACACGTTATTACTTACGCGATCTAACCCAAAAAGCCTTTATTAACAATAATGTCGGTCGCGAAAGCCTACGTGTCAAACTAACCATTGGACAAGTCTTTTTTTTTTTTACGCCATACAAATAAGTTTGCGAGTGTTACACCTGTCCTGCAAACATTTTTTGTGATTATAAATATTATACGAACACCAGCACCACCACCACCACCACCGCAAACTAGACAAAAATTCTCCATCGACTGCCCATATGCAGAGCAGCGTGCGCGAGTGCACGAAACACGAAAAATTTATCGAACAAAACCTCAAAAATGGAATAAAGCACGGAGAGAGCGAAGCACGCTTGGAATTGCATCGAGAGGGAAAGAAGAGCACGTGGATTACAGAACATACGCAGGGTACTGCCGCTATTCCAAGCTTTTAAAATAAAAGCAGGCAGCCTTGGGGCAGGACACATCGGAAGATGGGATGACGGCCTATGATTAAAAAATAATGACGGAATGGCATGTGCAAGAATGGAAGACGTCACCGAATGAATTGACCATAAGCTGACGATGACGATGATTGTGACGTTGACAAAGACTGCAGGGCCAGGAGATATAACTAATCCGGTGGAGGCGACTGCGTCTTAAGGGATTTGGAAGTTCTCACACTTAAACTAAAAATACATCTTTTATTTTACCAGGTAAGTTCCACTCAGCTACATTAGTTCTTTTTCAGAAGCTACCCGGCCACAAATAATAGCTCAACGTAATGGCTTATCATGTGGAAATGTATCGCAGCCAAAACACTCAAAACGCACGGCGATTCTAAATGTCGAGGGGAAAAAAAATGAGGAAAAATCCACACGACCTCGGCGAGAGAGACACGCAAACTCCAAATATACAGCAGCAGGCGTCAGGGTCGGGGATCGAACCCACGACCTCCTGTGTACCAGGGCGAGGTAGTTAACATCTCCTAGCCACCGTGATGATGATGAGAGTGAGAGAGACACGCAAACTCCAAATATACAGCAGCAGGCATCAGGGTCGGGATCGAAATCCACGACCTCCTGTACACTAGGGCGAGGTAGTTAACATCTCCTAGCCACCGTGATGATGATGAGAGTGAGAGAGACACGCAAACTCCAAATATACAGCAGCAGGCATCAGGGTCGGGATCGAAATCCACGACCTCCTGTACACCAGGGCGAGGTAGTTAACATCTCCTAGCCACCGTGATGATGATGAGAGTGAGAGAGACACGCAAACTCCAAATATGCAGCAGCAGGCATCAGGGTCGGGATCGAAATCCACGACCTCCTGTACACCAGGGCGAGGTAGTTAACATCTCCTAGATACCGTGATGATGATGAGAGTGAGAGACACACGCAAACTCCAAATATAAAGCAGGCATCAGGGTCGGGATCGAAACCCACGACCTCCTGTACACCAGGGCGAGGTAGTTAACATCTCCTAGACACCGTGATGATGATGAGAGAGACACGCAAACTCCAAATATACAGCAACAGCAGGCGTCAGGGTCGGGATCGAAATCCACGACCTCCTGTACACCAGGGCGAGGTAGTTAACATCTCATAGCCACCACGGCACCCGCGATCCCGCCCGAGACAGGTGGCAACCCCCTTCCCCCCCCCCCCTAGGCTCTCACGCGTACCTTGCGGGGGTGCTGTGGCTTGCAGGGCTGCTTGTAGATGTCCACCAGAGGGCCCATGATGTTCGTGCCACCCATGTTGGCGTCCATGCTGCACACGTGCTTCAGGGCTGTGTCCATCGTCTGCTGGTCGTAGGGCATGCTCTCGCTGGGAAACGTTTGGTGCCGAAGTTTAGGTCGCGCGCTCTGCGCCGTTTCCGTTCACTTTCGCAGCGCATTGTCTTTGTGCTGCGCACGCCTTTTGGCGTCATCTGGTCTAGCACCAATTTGAGACGAGGCTCTAAAGAAAGCCGTCTCTGGTGTGGACCAATCAGTTTCAAGGACAATGCATATATTATCAGAGCGTGTGTTTTTGTTTGCATTTTGGCCACAAGTATTGTGGTTAATGCACAAATGATTGCTTGTAAAAAGGTCTCAGTTTTGTTGCCAGAAAAAAGGGGAAAAAAACCCTATTATTAGAACAAAAGGTGTTAAGGTGGATGCAGCTGGGGCCTGGCACCGAGGCTGGCGCACAAGGGCTGTAAACACGGCGACCCGAGTTCCATCCCCGGCGACGGCCAACATCAGTGGCAAGAGATATCGGAACCAGTCCAGACCCTCTTCCCCAACCCGAACCAGGGAAGAATGGTGAAGTACGGTCATTAAAAAACAAAACACGACCGACACGGCATTGGGGTAGCGTGAACCCAACGGTGGATTGAGAACGTCTGGAGTTTTCTTTTCCTTGAGATAAACGGTGCAAACCCCGAAATTGCTTGCTCATGCAACTGTTGGTGGAAGACCCTCCCACGAGAGAAAAAGCCTCTCTGAGAGAATATTTTGGTCTACTCCTCCACAATGGCCAGACGCCTTGGAAGAGGTGGCAGGACAAACACTCTACCCCAGGGCCCATGATATAGTTGCTCACCCAGTGCTAAAGAATGCACCGATACGTGCATTGTCTTTGTACTGTCCGCCTTTTAGCGTTCTCTGGTCTAATACTGTTTGAGACCAGGCTATTAAAAAAGGCTGCCTCTGGTGTAGGCATATCAGTATCAAGGACAAACGCATATATTATTATCAGAGCATGTTTGCGTGTTCACCACAAGTACTTGTGGTTAATGCAAATTTGATTCCTTTGAACATCTTAACACCTCCTGTTTGACTGTTAGAAAGGGTAAAACCTATTCTTATTTTTCACCACCAATTTATACCAGCCGACAGCGGCTTTGCTCTCCAACACACAGAGCAACGAATTGGCATGTTCTGTTTACGTGACAAACCTTACTAATTGGCTGTGTCGGGTGGTGGCGGGTTTAAATGACACATTCATGTATATATACGCGATCTAACCCAAAAAACCTGTATTATGGATGATATTGGTCGCGAAGGCCTCCTACATGTTAAACTTATACACCCGGGTGTGGACAGAGGCAGTGTGGGGGAAAGATTTTTAAAAGACGTGCCCCCTCTTGCTTCAAACTTCCGCGCCAGGAGATCAAATCAAACCGGCGAACTCCGGATTGCTCGTCCAGCACACTAACAATCGCATTGTCCTAAATCAGGGGTGGGGAACGTCCGGCCCGCGGGCCGTACAAGGCCCGCGAAATCATTTGGTCTCTGGCCCTGCCAAGGCAACCGCAGGCGGGACTCGAAATTCAATAAATCTAGCAGCAAACCTGGAAAAGTAGTTGCGAGTAGCGACATCGTCAATAGCCAGCTTAACATCATCACACGCCTCGCCAAAGAGAAGCAGTTACAGCCATCACATTAGGGGCGAGTTAATTCAATGTTTGACCAAATATAACAGGCGAATTTTTAAGTTTATGGCCTGCGAATGATGTTATATAAATATCCAAATGGCCCTTGGCAGAAGAAAGGTTCCCAACCTGTCCTAAATTATCTCCTTGAAGGGGGGTGGGGAGTGGGTCACGGAACTTACGTGTAAAGGGATTTAAATCGGCTGCCAAAGCTGTAGATGTTGAACAGGCAGCCGAGGGACAGACTCTTCAAGAGCAGAATGAGCGTTTCCTGCAAACACAACGGGAAAACACAAACTCAGCCACTCGCGTTCACATCGCTCGCACATTTGGAGTCTCGCGCCGTTCTCCGAGCGTTACACGGACGTCGAACTCCTGTCGCACCACCGCACATCGCCAAACGTGCTCATCGGAGGCGTGGTTAGGCTGTCACGAGGATGCTACACGTCACAGGCGAGTGCAGTCTGCAAGTCACACTATGTGGTGACCGCAACGTCATCTACACGCCACCTCGCGCCTTCAGATGCGCTTCTGCGCCCGTCTGGAGCTGCTGCCTCCTGACCCAGGCCGGGCTGCCTTGGCATGGCACCGGCGCGGGTTGGGTTGCGCAATGGAAACGCCAAATATATATTTCAATCTAATTAACTCCCATGTTATTTAAAGTATTTTTTATTTATTTTACCAGGTAAGGCCCCACTGAGCTTCATGGCTCTTTTTCAGAAGCGACCTGGCTTTCAAAAATGATATCTCGACAAAGTGCGGCTTGCCATCATCACGTGGTAATTTATAGCCGCCAAAAACCCTAAAACGCTTGACGTTGATTGTACATGTGGACGAAAAAACCGGAGGACCCCGGAGAAAAATCCACGGACGGACCACGGGGAGAACACGCAAGCTCCAAATATACAACAGGCGTCAGGGTCGGGATCGAACCCAAGACCTCCTGCATACCAGGGCGAAGTAGTATACACAATTGGACCTGACCATGTTGATGAGGAGTGTTCGTGGTACCTTTGCACTCATGATGGGGTTGTTGTTCATACTGCCGGAGCAGTCTATGATGAAAATAAACTCCCCATGCTCGGCGGTTGGCACTTCCATCTCCTCCATTTCACCCGGGAAGAAGTTCAGCATCGCCACGGTGTCCGCCAGGAATGAGACCTCTGCGAAAGAGACACCGGCGAAATCATCAAGCAGCGGCATCAGGAGCGGCATCGACGTCACGCAAGGTCGTGCAACAGCACAAGCACAAGGATGCTATGCGTCACGCCTCCGATGAGCACGTTTGGCGATGTGCGGTGGTGCGACAGGAGTTCGACGTCCGTGTAACGCTCGGAGAACGGCGCGAGACTCCAAATGTGCGAGCGATGTGAACGCGCGTGGCTGAGTTTGTGTTTTCCCGTTGTGTTTGCAGGAAACGCACGACAGCACAAGCACAACGCGATCGCGACGGCAGATGGCGGCCGTTTCCAAATCGAGACTGCCGTTAGCGCCACCATTCAGGCAGCGGCCCGAAAGCTCCAGTAAACAACAACGGATGTAGGAGAAGCGCACGGCAAAAAGACGCCGGACGGCTATCGGATTAAATTTCCCGGATACACGAAGGAAGATCTCTACGGTATTGCCGCCCACGACAGATGCCGGTTAATAAAAAGCATTCCCCGGATGGTAAAGTGCCGGACAACGGAGCTTTTCCCGTACTGCCACGCGCACCATCAACGCATTCCCCCCGACCCCACAAGCACGCGCTCACCCGTCGCCGCGAGTCCAGGCTCAATGAGCGCAAACGGTTGATGCTTCTGCTTATAGTAAATCAGCACCTCAATGTCCTGATCAAACTTGAAGTTTCCTTCGAGGGACACCTGTTGGAAGTAACGGGCACAGCGTCACTCTTTCGGACAAATACAACGACATGAAAAAATGTGGACGTTGGTCTTTTTCGGCCAGGGTTTGCTCACGGACAAATGGCAATGGATGGTTTAACACGTAGGCTTTCGCGACCAATATTATCCATAGAGATTCTTTTGGGTTAGATCGCTTAAAATATGATTTGTGAAACCCGCCACGGCCACTTGGTAAGGTTTTATTTAAGACCGAAAAATGAAGAGTATTTCTCCACAACTCGCCTGATGATGCTGGTTGTAATTACTGACGGAACGTCGTACTCGAATTGTAAACGTTGCGGGTTTACTCTCCAACGCACCGGTGTGCTGAAACTAGTAACTGGCGCGTTTTATTTACGTGACAAACCATACCAATTGGCCGCGTCGGGTGATGGCGGCGGCTTCAACGACATTTATATTTACGCGATCGAGCCCAAAGGAACCTCTGTTATGGGTAATGGGTGGCGCACAGCACTTGCAACGCAGACAACGCCAATCTCGTCTCCCAGCACGGCAGTTGAATAATGGACAAGAGTTCGTAAAAAATGCCCCCCGGCCTCCGTCCAAACCCGGCGAGATACATGGGTGCGGAGTCAATTTGGCAGGTCGCGTACAACAGGGTAAAGTGCAGTTACTCGTGCCGGTGGTAAAGAGTAGGCCCAAATATAAGTATCCCTCAAATTTACGGAAGGGGGACACGTAAAAATACATGACATTTCGTGAACGTCGGAATGGCTTTTAGTCCATTAATTTAATACGAAAGATTCGGGATTGTGTTTCCGACAGTCATTCCAACTCTACTCCGAACCTAAAAATATATACACCACCAATAAATCACTTTTTACAATACAAAAACAATAATAATAATACACATACGTACGAATTAAAATTCGGAGCAAACTCACCCCAAGATCGGCTGCATGTTTGGAATGACTGGCGAGGCGAAGCGGAAGCGTTGCTGTCGCACCCGCAGGGATACCGTGGACAACGTCACCTCACGGTGCTCCTACGCTTGACGATCTCACGGCGCCGCGCGCCGTAGCGAAACCGTAAACCGGATTTATTTGAAACGTAATATCACCTCCGCCGAAGGGGTGGGTATCAAAACATTGCACACTAAAATAAAATGCAAAGACAGTCAAATCGTGTTTAAGCAGAAGCCGTGAGAAAATAGTGAGTCTTGCACTCCCTCCTCAACACACCGAGGCTTGTGCCGGATCACCACGGGCAAGGCATTCCAGATCCACGTGGCAACGCATGAGAAGGCGTCCGCCCCCCACCGACCCAGCGTCGAGCGAAAGAGCCGAGAGGCTGGGAGAGCAGGCGCAGGGTCCCGCTCCTTAGTCTCGCCAATTCGATTTTGGTCAATCGAAAAGCACCCACAATTTGTCGAGTGCGTTCGCGCTAAACTTTCCGCAAAACCGAACGTTCGTACATCGCGGGACACCGTTGTACCCCTCCAGAGGGGAACCACGTGAACTGCCACGACAGGAAGCCCTTTGGCCAGCAGTGGCGTGTTGTCTTCACGACACGAATTTGGTTACAACGTAATGATGAGCGTTATTAGGGAATCGCATACAAAGCGATCGAGAGAACGGAACTACGTCGCAAGAGTTGGATTAAAAACGGTTGGAACGGCTGCCTCGGCATAGCATCATCATCGCACAAGGCGGGATTCCGATGGGTGCTTCCAGACGCTACCCGTGCCCCGCAGTCTTTGTTGGGTCTGCGTTCGCATCTCGCGCGATTTCGCGGACTGTGGTTTAACCCATATTACGTGTTACTTATTGTAACGCGAATTTTCAATGGCGCGGTGTTCTTCGGGAACGCAACTACCACAGCGCTATAGGAGAACGTGCCGTATTTGCGAGGCTGCAATATTGCGTTTTACCAGAAAGCCAAAACAAAGATAACCCAACGGGGGGTAGGGGGGGGCGGTAACCGTCGAAAGCGGTGGGAAGCACCTGGGCCGAGGCTCTGTCAGACTCGGCGAACGTCGCAGGCCCCAGGAGGCCGCTGGGAGAGGAGACGTCGTCGATCCCCCCGGGGTTCTCGGCCGTGAGCGTGAACGACAGGGTGTAGGGGACGTCCTGGGACGGCGCCAGGTACGGCAGGCGGTTCGCCGTGCCTAGGGGGCAACAAAGCAGAGGGTGGGACTCGAGTGGCCGTTGCAACAAGTCCACGATCGACGTTGTTTTGGGTAAGGTCGCGTAAATGTAGGTGCCCGTCGTTAAACCCGCCACCACGTAAACAAAAACGTGCCGATTCGCACACCGGTTGTGCGTCGGGAGAGTAAACCCACGGCAACGTTTACAATTCGAGTACCGTGATAAAATTTCGCCGGTAATTACAACCAGCGGCGTCATTAGGCGAGACAACCAGAGCCGTGGAGAAATCCTCCTGTTTCGGTCTTAAATAAAAAAACCTCTTATACTACGTGTTAAACGGTTCGAGGAAGTCTTCGAGATTCGTTGCCGCTTCAAACCAGGCGGGAGGTCGACATACCAACGACAGACTCATTCCCGAGAGTGACCTCGCGAAAAACACAAAACATATCGCCCACACAATATAAAGGCGCAGCCCCTGCAACTGCTTGCTTACGGCACCGCTGGCAGGAGGGGCCTTCCCACTGGAGGCCCTTCACTCTCCCGCGACAGCCAGACAAATTGGAAGAGGTGGCGGGGCGGGGGGGGCAACCCCACCACGCGTCCCGCCGATCGACTGCGCTGTACCCCATCTTGCATCGCTTGGAGGATAACAGGCGTGGAAATTTAAGAAGCTTGCGCCGTTTGCTTCGAGTGCCGTGCCGGAAGGGGGCGGCTCGACCCAGCGGGTCTCCAGATTGCAAGCCCAGCCTGCATTTTTATCCCACGAGAATCTTTCAAGGTTTCAGATAAAAAAAAAAATTCCCCCGAACGGTTTGTTTTTTGCACGTGCGAGGACAAATAAGGGAGCGCACCGAGAAAAAATTGACGAACGCGATGGGATAACGCGCAAAAAAGTACGCGCAGATGCGTTCACAATTTGTTCCCTGCACTTGTCATTCCCCGGTCACTTGAAAGCGCAATAGCTTTTGGGAGCTTTACAATCTTCACGTGGTCCATGAACCTCTGTTGCTGCAAAGTGACAAATTAAAAGGGCAATCTTAAATTTGAAGCTTTCGTGATTGCAGGAATCCATACTCTCTGGTTCTTTCGGTAAAGTCACGTAGATAGAAAAAAATAACAAAATAAAACACGACGTTTCGGTAAAGTCAACACAAGCGGCAGTCTTTTTTTTTCCCTCACCTGAAGACGGACGCTTGTGTTGCGACCGAAACGTCGTGTTTTCTTTTATTATTTTTTTTTCTATCTTCGTGACTTTACCGAAAGAACCAGGGCATAAATTAAAGGGCACTCCGTTAAAAAAAACTTTGCAGACGCGTGCCTAGGCCGTGTCTCGGGCTGTCCGACACAAGTTTGAAGTTTTACTAAATACGGACTAAACACGTTCTGTTGCAATGCTGCAGCGCCGTCTCCGGCTTCAACGTTGCATGACATCACGGTGTCGGAGTGCCGTAAAGATCAGAAGCCAGCTCCAGCCCTCTCTGTGAATGGTGACGAGCTGTGCGCGCGCGCCCGCTCTCCTACTTCCGTGCGGCTGCCGACGTGGACGCGGAGCAACACACAAACTAAAATTTCACATTCACGTCGTTCACGCCAGATAACCGCGCCAGGAGCAGCGGAGCGTATCATCGCTCCGGTGCTCCTGGCGCGGCGGATCCGGGGGGCGTTCCGTCGTTACGCATTGTACGGCCTTGTGCTGTATAACCCACAGCCTTACAACTGCCGAATGTGTTTTTTTTTAAATCTTCCATTCACGCGTCGTCACGTGTGCCCGCTACCTTGCCGCCATGGTCCGCGCGCAGTGGGATGCGATCTAGGGCGGGCGACGATGCTCCGTCGGATGATGAACAAAACGTGCGGGTACCCTGCGGTGAGTAGCGAGGGTTGAGCACCGTGGGCAGACAGAAGCGAACGGCGCCGTCGGGCTCCACTCCGAGCTCCGAGACAAACTCCAGCGACAACTCCGCCTCTTCGCCGGCGCCGAGGTTACCCAGCATGCAGTGGAAGACGTCGCCGCACTCCTTCGACAGCCTGAACGCCCGGCGCCCCATGGCGATGGCGTCGTCGTATTCATCTTCGGCCTGAAACAAAGCGGTCACTCGCACCTTCGCCCGTTTGAGGTTTACCCGCTCCCTCGCCTTAAAAACTCACCTCGCTGTTCCACCAGCTCAGCCCACGACTGCACCCCCCCCCCTCCCCCTTAATCTCCCCCTCATCACCAGCACCACCGTGTTTCCGTTCGTTCCTTGCTCAGACCGCTTGCTCTGGTGAGGGTTGTGGCGGCAGTATGTCGAGTTGGCTGGTCCAGACCTCCCTTTCCCTGGTGACAGACTCTAGCCCAACTTTTCACTACACTATGCACGACACTATACACTACTACACTATACACAGACTCTAGCACAACTATACACTACACTTTTTCTTCTTTGGTTCTTTCGGTAAAGTCACGTAGAATAAGAATAAAATAATAAAAATGATAAAATAAAATAACACAATAATATTCTCATTCTATGTGACTTTACCGAAAGAACCAAAGAAGATGAATACTTGCAGTCACGAAAGCTTTAAATCGAAATTTATACACTACACTATGCACTACTACACTTTACATTACTAGACACCAACTACACTATACGTTACTATACATTGCTTTACACTACTACACTATACACCACTATACACTACTATACACCACTATACACAGACTCCCAGCTCTTCCTGGGGAATTCCCGGGCGTTCCAAGGCCAGCCGACGACGTCGTCCCACCAGCATGTCCTGGGCCGGCCCCCGGGGTCTTCGCCCAGTGGGACGTGCTGCCCGGTAGAGTTTCAGGGGGTTCCCGTTCCCAATTCATATTCTCATTGCTTGGCTGTTACTTCATTAACCCCATTCATTCAATCCATTCATCATCATAAATCGGCCGTCATCAATTTCGCTTTCACCGAATTTTTACGAATGGCAGATTCGCCCCCCTATCGCTTCCTCTCATCTATTTCACTCGCCTCATCTCCACCATTACGTTCACACACAGACACACGCGTCGTTGCGCCATTCGTGATTCTCTGCAAAGCGCCTTCGTCAAGGCGCCCAAGTACATTACGTTACGATGAGAATACATCTGCCCAAGTACATTACGTTACAATGAGAATACATCTGCAAGTCTGTGCTCGCAGATTGAAAACTCATTTCTTCAGAACTGATTTTTGATGTTTAAGTTTGTTGTCCGTCCCCCCCACCCCCCGCACCTCCGCTTTAGCAGGATTTGCTATGTACATCACCAAAGAAGTTCAACATACATGCATAGACGCAACTGAAGGCCATGGGCCTGTCTTGGGGTGAAGCATAGAAAGCTGCTAAAGACCTTCCGGGATGGCGTGGTCTTGTTGCAGCCTTATGCTCCACAGGCAGCGAAGAGGAGTGAGTAAGTAATACATGCATGCATGCAGGCATTACCATCGGCGCGGAGTTATTGTGGGGTTAGATTTTGGTAGTATTATTCAAAGGTCCCCCCATACAGCTTTTAACAGACTGTCGGGGCAAGCGTTGTTAGCGAAGCGATTATTCCAACCGGAATAGCATACAAGGGCATGGTGTGGCCAGCAACACGCCCGGCAGCCTTTGTCTCCCCAACGCCATGCCAGCTGCTTATTTAAAGTCGACCTAGGAGAGCGTAAAGTCCCGTTTGGATATTCGCCAATGTTAGCCACAAGCGGGAATGCAACTCGGCTCGCAGGGTTCGTAGCGCTGTGCACTAACCGCACCCTACCACTCCCCACAGCGTCACTCGCGCGGGCACACACACACACAAAGACAAAGGATCCCTCCCCCCGTACCATAGCCTTAGGGGACTGTCGTGGCAAACGCAGTTAGCGAGCGCACACACGCAAAAGACGCAGATCCCCCCCCCCCCCCCCGTGTAGCCTGAACACTGCTGGGCAAGTGTTGTTAGCGACCACCTATGAAGGCCGGTACGGCACACGAGGGGGTGGGGTGGCCAGCAACACGCCCGGCCACCTTTGTCTCCCCAGTGACGATGTTTTTACACACCGCACCAGGTACTCATTTCAGGCGCAGTCCACCTAGGGGAGGCCCAGGACCGGTTCAAATAACCGTCGCTAGTGTTGGCCGTGAGCGCGAATCGAACTCGGAGTTGCTGGGTTCGTAGTGCTGTGCGCTAACCGCTACACCACCGCTCCTCACACACACACACACACACGCGCGCGCGTGCGCGAACGCACCTCCATTTTTTCCTTCAGCGCCGCGCTCATCTCTCTGTCGGCGATGCGTGCGCGGAACGCGTGCACGGCCGAGTCGTCGTCAAGAGGGAAGAAGAAGGAGGGCTCGATGGGGAAGGCTTCGTCGTTGCGGTAGACCATGGAGGCCTCCACGTCAGCCACGAAGCCCCGCACCAACACCTTCACTGTGATGCTTTTCAGCGGCACCACTGGGGCCGGAGACCGCGTGGGGAAGTAACAAAAGTTAAAAAAAACAAAAACACCTAAAACCTCAGCGGCCGCGGCCTCGTCGCCAGCATAACCGTCACGGTCGGCAACAAGTACGTACGTAATCTATGGTGACATTTTTTTTTGCTAGTACTTACCAACTTTTTAGAGATACCAACAAACCCCTGGTCCGTGTGTCCAGGTGCCCGTTCGGACCAAGTCGTAAGTTCAACCGGCGCGCAATAGATGGCGGTGATGGCATCTACATCTGCAGAATGTGATGAACCGGTGGCATCTACATCTACTGGCGATTATACAACTTTTAAAGCCATTCCCCGTGTTTAGTGTACGCGCGGTACAACGTGTTTGGAATTAACGGGAGTAAAGTTAGACTTACAAACAAACAGACTAACGAATGGGAACTCTGGAACCGAACTCGTTCATAAGTAGAGGAGTCCCTGCATCAAAAAATGATGAAAAAAATAAGAATAGGTTTTACCCCTTTTGGCGTTCCTTGGTCTAACACTGAGACTAGGCCATAAAAAACAATGTCTCTGTTTTAGGCCAATCAGTTTCAAAGACAGTGCGTATATTATGTTTTGCCACAATGTGTAGTTAACGCAGACTTGATGCCTTGCAAATAGAATCGATTTGGTGTTTGAACGTCTAAAAAAAACCTCCTGTTTTATTTGCAGAAATGGTAAAAGCTATTGTTATTTTTATTCATCAAGTATGTATGGTGCATACATCGAACTGCTTTCACACTGCACGTAGCCAACCGTGCTCATCGGAGGTGCGGGAAATGCGGCAAGACCCCGATTAGCGCGCTAGCAGACGCGTTCCTCTCAAGTGCCACGTTAATCGTTCAAGCGAAAACCATCTCCCCCGTCAATAATGCAATAACGATGAGGTTTGGCGATGCAGAATTGCGCACACGCCGTGAGACAGCGGGACAAATCACGGTGGGTACGCCGCCAGCGTTGCTCGCTCACAATTATCACCGTCGCCACACGTACCCAACGTACGTATATGGGGCGACAGCTGCTTACTACTCGAAAGCGCTAGTGGGGGAATCACGCCTACTTTGCTAAAGTACGCGACGGCCGTTTCGACGAGGTCGCGAGCTGCTCACGCGGCTCACCTTTCCGCGAGGACGCATGGTGATAGACGAGGCCACCTTCCATCCTGTCGGCCAAGACGTTCAGTGGCAATATTGGCCTCCTAGTTGGCACACTAAGAGAGAGAATACACACACACACACAAATCAGGCCCAATGTCCATCTTGACTTTGTTGTGCATCGATCTGCATGGTCACTCTTGTGCGGTCACGTCACATAAGAGAAGGTTCAGGTGTTGGGATTTTTTTTTTAATATGGCAATAAGTTACACCTAGCGCTCCAGATTGAAAACTAATTTCTCTAGAACTGTTTTTTAGCGTTCAGTTTGTCGTCGTCATCCCCCCGCCCCGCACCTCATATTAGGGCGGTTGACTACGTACGGTGCGAAAGAAGTTCTACGTACATACCATCAGAATATTTATTTATCCTGGAGGAATCCGATGGAGCGAGGAAGCTCTTTTTCACAGATGTCCACTAGTTCACATACGGCTATCCAGGATGCTTGGGCCAGGGACGATGGGGTAATGACACCTGGAGGTAGATTTGAAATGGCCCTATTGATTGCTATTGCAACTACCACTCAATATGCCCGAAATACATTTAAAGGTGAAATGCGTTGGGTATCACCTACACGTGCCAAAGGGCGGGGCGGGGGGGAAAACCCTACCTGGAACGTACCCGATCCTGTCAGACTTGGCGAGCCAAGCTGTGAGTAACCACCGTGCGTGGAAATGCAAATCTGTACTTAAATAGGCCCTGCAGCAGCAGCAGTAAGAGGCGGAGGGAGGGCGGTGCTGCCATACGCCTGTTCCCATGCAAACCCGTGAACACACAAACCCGTGTACACACAAACACACACAAACCCGTGTACTCACACACACACACACAAACCCGTGTACTCACACACAGAGTACACACACACACACGTACAAACAATGTATACACCACGCATAAACAAACACGTACACTAGTGTGTGTAAATAAAAACAAAGCTCCTTTAACGCGACTTTGGGGGGGGGGGGGTAAGCTCCGATAGCGCACTAAAGGTGTGGGTGGCCAGCACCACTCCCAGCCGCCTTTGTATCCCCAGTGGCGATGTCTACACTACACACCGCACCGTGCTACAACACATTTGAGGTCGAGTCGACCTAGGGGAGGCCCAAACACCGGCTCAGCATGCTCGTGGGTGTATGACACAAACATACGCAGATATGCCCGGACGCCTCCACAGTAGATGCAGTACCGCAGTCTATACAGTACCGCAGTCTATACAGTACCGCAGTCTATACAGTACTACAGTATATACAGTACTACAGTACCGCAGTCTATACAGTACAACAGTATATACAGTACCAGTCTATACAGTACCGCAGTCTATACAGTACCGCAGTCTATACAGTACCGCAGTCTATACAGTACTACAGTACCACAGTCTATACAGTACCGCAGTCTATACAGTACCACAGTATATACAGTACCTCAGTATATACAGTACATACAGTACCGCAGTCTTTACAGTACCGCAGTCTATACAGTACCACAGTATATACAGTAGCACAGTATATACCGTATATACAGTACCACAGTATATACAGTACCGCAGTCTATACAGTACCACAGTCTATACAGTACCACAGTCTATACAGTACCACAGTCTATACAGTACCGCAGTCTATACAGTACCGCAGTCTATACAGTACCGCAGTCTATACAGTACCACAGTATACACAGTATATACAGTACCGCAGTCTATACAGTACCACAGTATATACAGTACCACACTATATACAGACCGCAGTCTATACAGTACCACAGTATATACACTACCACAGTATACAGAGTACTACAGTATACACAGTACTACAGTACCACAGTACTACAGTATACACAGTATTACAGTACCACAGTATACACAGTGCCACAGTATATACAGTACCGCAGCCTATACAGTACCACAGTATATACAGTGCCACATTATACACAGTACAACAGTACTACAGTATATACAGTGCCACAGTATATACAGTACCGCAGTCTATACAGTACCGCAGTATATACAGTACTGCAGTATATACAGTACTACAGTATATACAGTGCTACAGTCTATATAATACCACAGCATACACCGTACTACAGTATACACAGCACTACAGTATACACAGCACCACAGTATACACAGCACCACAGTATATACAGTACCACAGTATATACAGTACCACAGTATATACAGTGCCACAGTATATACAGTGCCACAGTATATACAGTGCCACAGTATATACAGTGCCACAGTATATACAGTGCCACAGTATATGCAGTACTGCAGTAGATACAGTACTACAGTATATAGGTACCACAGTAGATACAGTTCTACAGTACATACACTACTACAGTATATAATACCACAGTATACACAGCATTACGGTATATACAGTGCTACAGTATATACAGTACCGCAGTGTGTACAGTACCACAGTGTATACAGTACTACAGTATACCGTGCTACAACACATTTGAGGCCGAGTCGATCTAGGGGGGGGTGCAGGATCGGTTCCATTAATCGCTCGAATACACAAACACACGAACACTCCCTGCAGAGCTGATCGATCACCTCACACACGAATGTGATCCCGCTTTCCTCCATCGATCCGCTGCCGAATGAAGGAAGGCCTCGCGGGCGTAGGTCGTGTGTCGATTGGTTTGACCATACTTCACCAGTCTGGTCAATGGGGGCGGTCGGTCTAGAGTCTCACCGTGGTCTTACCGTGGTCTAGAGTCCAACTCGGGTTGGTCCAGGTTCGTAAGTGAGGCAGTGGAAAAACACAACAGCGCAAACTAAAATACAAACACCACCCTCCTCCTCCCCCTCAGACTGTACACACATCACCCCACCACGTTCACACATCGCTCGTCTGCTTTGACCATACTTCACCACGCCGGTTCGCGCCCTCCGTGTGTGTTGTTGTAGGGGAGCGGCTGCGCCACGAACCAGGCCCGCTCACGGTCAGCCGCAACACCGACCTCACGGCATTACAGTATCCACGGTTACCCCCCCGCCCTCCTTTAGGTCGACTCGGCCTCAAATGAGTTCCCACCCTCGTGGTGGTGGTGTGAGACGTCGCCACTTGGGGGGGGGGCGTGACAGAAGGCGGCCGGGCCACGGTGCCTGGCCGGGGCCGGGCCACGGTGCCTGGCCGGGGCCGGGCCACGGTGCCTGGCCGGGGCCGGGCCACGGTGCCTGGCCGGGGCCGGGCCACGGTGCCTGGCCGGGGCCGGGCCACGGTGCCTGGCCGGGGCCGGGCCACGGTGCCTGGCCGGGGCCGGGCCACGGTGCCTGGCCGGGGCCGGGCCACGGTGCCTGGCCGGGGCCGGGCCACGGTGCCTGGCCGGGGCCGGGCCACGGTGCCTGGCCGGGGCCGGCCACCCAGCACCTGCGTCAGGGAGGCCCCCCCCCCAAGGCTTTGCCTCCGATGCAGTAATAATAACAAGTCTATGTTACATCGCGCTGTTCATCAAAGACGCCAAAGCGCTGTATATGCAGCAGCACTCGGCATGAAAATATAATGACATTATAAATACAGTACGAAGAAACACATTTACTAAATGAACTAAAGTAAAATTAATAAAGTCACGTAGGTAAAAAATAAAATAACAAAAATCACGACGTTTCGGCCACAACACAAGCGGCCGCTTTACCTACGTGACTTTACCCAATAGAACCAAAGAGTATGGATCATAGCTGTCACGAAAGCTTTAAATCTAGAATTAAAATTAATAAGTGGAAGCGTGTAAAAAAATAATATATTTTAAGACTCTAGGGGTGATGGGGAAGAAGATCCCTATGATATCTCGGATCACCCACAGATCGGAGAAGAAGCTTCGACGTGGAAGCGCAGAGAGAGAGAAATAAATCTGCAATCACCATATCAGAGATGTATAGAGACCGAGGGACCATATCAGAGATGTATAGAGACCGAGGGACCATATCAGAGATGTGGAGACCGAGGGACCATATCAGAGATGTGTAGAGACCGAGGGACCATGTCAGAGATGTGTAGAGACCGAGGGACCATGTAGAGATGTATAGAGACCGAGGGACCATATCAGAGATGTATAGAGACCGAGGGACCATATCAGAGATGTATAGAGACCGAGGGACCATATCAGAGATGTGGAGACCGAGGGACCATATCAGAGATGTGTAGAGACCGAGGGACCATGTCAGAGATGTGTAGAGACCGAGGGACCATGTAGAGATGTATAGAGACCGAGGGACCATATCAGAGATGTATAGAGACCGAGGGACCATGTAGAGATGTATAGAGACCGAGGGACCATATCAGAGATGTATAGAGACCGAGGGACCATATCAGAGATGTATAGAGACCGAGGGACCATATCAGAGATGTATAGAGACCGAGGGACCATATCAGAGATGTATAGAGACCGAGGGACCATATCAGAGATGTATAGAGACCGAGGGACCATATCAGAGATGTATAGAGACCGAGGGACCATATCAGAGATGTGTAGAGACCGAGGGACCATATCAGAGATGTGTAGAGACCGAGGTACTATGTCAGAGATGTATAGAGACCGAGGGACCATGTAGAGATGTATAGAGACCGAGGGACCATATCAGAGATGTATAGAGACCGAGGGACCATGTCAGAGATGTATAGAGACCGAGGGACCATATCAGAGATGTATAGAGACCGAGGGACCATATCAGAGATGTATAGAGACCGAGGGACCATATCAGAGATGTATAGAGACCGAGGGACTATGTCAGAGATGTACAGAGACCGAGGGACCATATCAGAGATGTACAGAGACCGAGGGACCATATCAGAGATGTATAGAGACCGAGGGACCATATCAGAGATGTATAGAGACCGAGGGACCATATCAGAGATGTATAGAGACCGAGGGACCATATCAGAGATGTATAGAGCCCGAGGGACCATAGAGATGTGGAGACCGAGGGACCATATCAGAGATGTGGAGACCGAGGGACCATGTAGAGATGTATAGAGACCGAGGGACCATATCAGAGATGTGTAGAGACCGAGGGACCATATCAGAGATGTATAGAGACCGAGGGACCATATCAGAGATGTACAGAGACCGAGGGACCATATCAGAGATGTATAGCGACCGAGGTGGTTCAGCCGCTTTGTAAGTTAACAAGAGGGGAATCTTTTAAATTTGATTGCTTGTGGGGTTGTGTTGGGGTGTTGGGGAACCTTAAGGCAATAATAATAATGGCATGGAGACCGATGCGGATGTGATATGACGAGAATGGTTTCGAATTTCAGAGGCGTTAAACGGAACGCAAAAGATTCCGCCTCGTCAACATCGCCTCGAACGTCAAAAACGACACTGACATCGCGTGCTGTAAACATTAAATCATCATCATAATAATACTTGGCCTCGATCATTGCCGATGCAGCACCACCAACTCATTGCCATCAACAGCGGATCCCACACACACACACGAGGTGAAGTTGAACAGCGGAGCATGGAGGAGCGGTATGTTAATATTCTAAAAACACGGTAGGTACCCTTTGAGCACTCCTTGCTGAAGAAGACTTCCTTCGCCTGTCCGCGTGATACAGCCGTGTGTGTGTGTACGTGTAGTGTGTGTGTGTACGTGCAGTGTAGTACGTACAGTGTGTGTAGTACGTGCAGTGTACCACTCGCCGTGAGTGTAGTACGTACAGTGTACTACTTGCCGTGTATGTAGTACGTGCAGTGTACCACTTGCCGTGAGTGTAGTACGTGCAGTGTACCACTTGCCGTGAGTGTAGTACGTGCAGTGTACCACTTGCCGTGTGTGTAGTACGTGCAGTGTACCACTCGCCGTGTGTGTAGTACGTGCAGTGTACCACTTGCCGTGTGTGTAGTACGTGCAGTGTACCACTCGCCGTGTGTGTAGTACGTGCAGTGTACCACTTGCCGTGTGTGTAGTACGTGCAGTGTACCACTTGCCGTGAGTGTAGTACGTGCAGTGTAGTACGTACAGTGTAGTACTTGCCGTGTGTGTAGTACGTGCCGTGTACTACTTGCCGTGTGTGTGTAGTACGTGCAGTGTACCACTTGCCGTGTGTGTAGTACGTGCAGTGTACCACTCGCCGTGTGTGTAGTACGTGCAGTGTACCACTTGCCGTGTGTGTAGTACGTGCAGTGTACCACTCGCCGTGTGTGTAGTACGTGCAGTGTACCACTCGCCGTGTGTGTAGTACGTGCAGTGTACCACTCGCCGTGTGTGTAGTACGTGCAGTGTACCACTCGCCGTGAGTGTAGTACGTACAGTGTACCACTCGCCGTGTGTGTAGTACGTACAGTGTAGTACTTGCCGTGAGTGTAGTACGTGCAGTGTACTATTTGCCGTGTGTGTAGTACGTGCAGTGTAGTACTTGCCGTGTGTGTAGTACGTGCAGTGTACCACTTGCCGTGTGTGTGTAGTACGTGCAGTGTAGTACTTGCCGTGAGTGTAGTACGTGCAGTGTACCACTTGCCGTGTGTGTAGTACGTACAGTGTAGTACTTGCCGTGAGTGTAGTACGTGCAGTGTACCACTCGCCGTGTGTGTAGTACGTGCAGTGTACCACTTGCCGTGTGTGTAGTACGTGTAGTGTACTATTTGCCGTGTGTGTAGTACGTGCAGCGTACCACTCGCCGTGTGTGTAGTACGTGCAGCGTACCACTCGCCGTGTGTGTAGTACGTGCAGTGTACCACTTGCCGTGTGTGTAGTACTTTCAGTGTACCACTCGCCGTGTGTGTAGTACGTGCAGCGTGTGTGTATTTATAGGAGTTTCCGGACCATGTGATGATTACAGGCGGGGCTCTGTGATAGGCTCAGCGCATAGAGGGGTGGGCGGCCCTTACAGAGGCCCTAACCCAATTCTCTAGATTTTATTTCACTAAAATAAAAAGACTGTAAACGTTTTTGTTTACTGTTCCAGGTAAGGAGTTTATAGGAGTTTCCGGACCACGTGATAATGATTGACATGGCCCTATGGAGGTGGGGGACAGTCTATAGGGGATGGCCCTTACAGAGGCCGTAACCCAAATCTCAAGATTTTATTTCACTAAAATAAAAAGACTGTCAACTTTTATTTTATTTGACTGTGCTAGGTAAGGCGACCACCGAGCCACGTAACTCTTTTTTTTCAGAAGCGACCTGGCCATCACGTAGGATAGTGCAAGGAAGTGGGCTTATCATTATCATCATTTTGCCAAATTACTCTCAGACGCGTGGTGATGTTGATTCCATAGCTGTCAACCCATACGGTTTATCAGCCCGTGTTCTTGTACAGGGACATTGAGTTTTCAGGTCCATACGGCGTACAGCCGTTTCAATACGGGCAACATTTTTTATGTCTATTTGTCTGTTTCTCCCTTGTGATGGGACTTTGTGGGATGAACGTTGAGATTTGTAAGGGTCACGGGGTGACCAATAAGGTCTGAACTGGTCTGTAACACGGGTAGGGCACTGATAAAAGGGGTTGACAGCTGTGTGATTCTAAATGTGGAGGGGAAATAAACCGGAGGAGCCCGGAGAAAAATCCACGCGACCACGGGGAGAGAAACACGAAAATTTCAAATATACAGCAGCAGGCGTCGGGGTAGGGATCGAACCCATGACCTCCTGCATACCAGACGAAGTAGTTAACATCTAAAACGACTATAAAACAATGCACCCGACAAACGAAATACGTGGTGGTACTTTGTGGGATGAACGTTGAGATTTATAAGTGTCACGGTGTGACCAATAAGGTCTGAACTGGTCTGTAACACGGGTAGGGCACTGATAAAATGGTTGACAGCTGTGTGATTCTAAATGTGGAGGGGAAATAAACTGGAGGAGTTCGGAGAAAAATCCACACGACCACGGGGAGAGAAACACGAAAATTTAAAATATACAGCAGCAGGCGTCGGGGTAGGGATCGAACCCATGACCTCCTGCATACCAGACGAGGTAGTTAACATCTAAAACGACTATAAAACAATGCACCCGACAAACTAAATACGTGGGAAGATAAGCGTTGCTATTCTGGATATATGTGTTATTATCACGTCTTACCCTTGTGAATGACTTCACAGGATATTTAACGTTGACTGTGACTAGCACGGTTGGATGGGTATGGTGCGAAAGAAGTTCAACATACATACGTTCAAATTTCACAATCGATACATGGGTGGTAAGGATCAAAGTTTCAAATCACATTTGTAGACGTGGCTCTATCAAGTACGTATCTTCTGCATATATAGTATGTGTACAGTATTGTGCGTACATTCGATCCTAAATGGTGAGAAATACAAACTCGTGGTATTAATTGGGGGCGGCCAACTCAATCCGAACCTTGAACCTCCTGCAGCAACAATGACACGACTGTCAACCCCTTATGAGTGCCCTAACTCATCACAGACCAATTCTGATCGTATTGGTCACCCCGTGCCCCTTATAAATCTCAACGTTCATCCTATAAAGTCCCATCACAAGGGAGAAACACAATCACCACTAGTACACTCACCACTAGTACACTCACGACTAGTACACTCACCACTAGCACACTCACCACTAGTAGACTCATCACTAGTACACTCACCACTACACTCACCACTAGTTAACTCACCACTAGTACACTCACCACTACACTCACCACTAGTACACTCACCACTACTACACTCACCACTAGCACACTCACCACTAGCACACTCACCACTAGCACACTCACCACTGCACTCACCACTGCACTCACCACTAGCACACTCACCACTACACTCACCACTAGTGCACTCACCACTAGCACACTCACCACTAGCACACTCACCACTAGTTAACTCACCACTAGTACACTCACCACTAGTACACTCACCACTACACTCACCATTAGTGCACTCACCACTAGTACACTCACCACTAGCACACTCACCACTAGTACACTCACCACTACATACCTGTCACACCCTTATCAGTGCCCACCTGATCACAGACCAATTCAGAACTTATTGGTCACCCCGTGCCCCTTATAAATCTCAACGTTCATCCTACAAGGTCCCATCACAACGGAGAAACACAAACACGCAGACAAAAACATTATGTCACTAATAAGTGTTTTCTTGTTGCCCGCATTGAAACAGGCTGTGCGCCGTGTAGACCTGAAAACTCAATTTCCCTGTTAAAAAATACGGGGTTATGCAATTAGTGGCGTACGTTGGTTCTGGATGTTGCAATCAGGGCCAGATTAAGATTGTTTAAGCCCCTGAGGCTACAGGTACTGTTGAGCCCCCCCCCCCCCCCCCCGTGATATTTTCAAAAGGAAAATAAAGTTTAAACAAAAAATACATTTCATTTTTACAAAGCTAACAACAAATTAAATTCAGCATTCACAAATGAAATTACTTTTCACTTCATCTCTGGAGGCCCCCCAGCTGATGGAGGTCCCAGGGATGACAGCCCCTAAAGCCTCCCCCCCCCCCCCAACGCCTTCATCCGGCCCTGGTTGCAATGGGAATTTTCTCGGAGCACCTTCATGTGGCATCTACAGACGGTGGGGAGGAGGAGGAGGAGGTGGGGTGCAAGAACGACTCCACGACATTGAAACATTTGCATGAGGCGAGGTTGCTGAGTTAAATGTGTGTCTGTGACGCGGAGATGCTTCGTAAAAATTTACCTTAAAACGCTACGACCTCCAAAGGACGTTTGCCAAGAAGTCACGGGTCGTGTGAGCGTAGACTTTACATTCTCCTTCCGAAGGGCTTGTCATTTGCATACAAGTCATCCCCCCCCGCCCCCACCAGCACCTCCGTTTAGCACGGTTGGTTACGTACGGTGCCAAAGAAGTTCAACATACATTGACTCATAGACTCGCACAGAGAGCCATATATTCGCAGAGACCCATAGACTCGCACAGAGACCCATACACTCGCACAGAGACCCATAGACTCACACAGAGACCCATCGACTCACACAGAGACCCATAGACTCACACAGAGACCCTTAGATTCACACAGAGACCCATAGACTCACACAGAGACCCACGGACTCACACAGAGACCCATAGACTCACACAGAGACCCATAGACTCGCACAGAGACCCATAGACTCGCACAGAGACCCATAGACTCACACAGACGCATAGACTCACAAAAACCCATAGACTCACACAGAGAGCCATAGACCTGCACAGACTCACACAAAGACCCATAGACTCACACAGAGACCCATAGACTCGCACAGAGACCCATAGACTCGCACAGAGACCCATAGACTCACACAGAGACGCACAGACTCACACCAAGACCCATAGACTCGCACAGACACCCATAGACTCGCACAGAGACCCATAGATACACAGAGACCCATAGACTGACTACAGAGACCCATAGACTAACTACAGAGACCCATAGACTCACACAGAGTCCCATAGAGTCACACAGAGACCCATAGAGTCACACAGAGACCCATAGACTTGCACAGAGACCCATAGACTCGCACAGAGACCCATAGACTCACACAGAGACCCATAGACTCACACAGAGAGCCATAGACTCGCACAGAGACCCATAGACTCACACAGAGACCCATAGACTCGCACAGAGACCCATAGACTCGCACAGAGACCCATAGACTCGCACAGAGACCCATAGACTCACACAGACGCATAGACTCACAAAAACCCATAGACTCGCACAGAGAGCCATAGACTCGCACAGACTCACACAAAGACCCATAGACTCACACAAAGACCCATAGACTCGCACAGAGACCCATAGACTCGCACAGAGACCAATAGACTCACACAGAGACGCACAGACTCACACCAAGACCCATAGACTCGCACAGAGACCCATAGACTCGCACAGAGACCCATAGATACACAGAGACCCATAGACTGACTACAGAGACCCATAGACTCACTACAGAGACCCATAGACTCACACAGAGACCCATAGAGTCACACAGAGACCCATAGACTCACACAGAGACCCATAGACTCACACAGAGACCCATAGACTCGCAGAGACCCATAGACTCGCACAGAGAACCATAGACACACAGAGACCCATAGACTCGCAGAGACCCATAGACTCACACAGAGATCCATAGACAAAGTTTGTTGAATAGAAAGGGAGTTAACGACGGTAGTTTTTGGCGGGGTGAACATGCGCTTCATGAATAAATTCATGATGTGACTGCATTTCATGTATTCTCATATGGAAATAAATTAACGTTTAAAGATGTAGCGTGGATTTTTTGAAATATAATAGTGAAGCGGGAGCTGATTTCTCGAACAGAGCTCGCGGTTCACAGGTCGATCTACGTTCCCACCCTCGCCTATGGTCACGAGCTTTGGGTAATGACCGAAGGGATGAGACCGCGGGTACAAGGGGCCGAAATGAGGTTTCTCCGCGGGGTTGCCGGGCCTCGCTCTCCGTGATCCGGCGTGGAGCTCTGTAATCCGGGCGAGCGCCTCAAGAGCCGAGCCGCCGCTCCGGATCGAGAGGAGCCAGTTGAGGTGGTTCGGGCTGCCCCCCCCCCGGTAGACTCCCCCTGGAACTCTAGCGGGCAGCAACGTCCCACTGGGCGAAGACCCCGGGGCCGGCCCAGGACATGCTGGTGGGACGACGTCGTCGGCCGGCCTGGGAATGCATGGGGAATTCCCCAGGAAGAGCTGGGAGTCTGTGTATAGTAGTGGATAGTGTAGTAGTGTATAGTGTAGTAGTGTAGTGCATAGGGTGGTAGTGTATAGTGTAGTGTATAGTGTAGTGCATAGGGTAGTAGTGTATAGTGTAGTGTATAGTGTAGTGTATAGTAGTGGATAGTGTAGTAGTGTATAGTGTAGTAGTGTAGTGCATAGGGTGGTAGTGTAGTGTATAGTGTAGTGTATAGTGTAGTGCATAGGGTAGTAGTGTATAGTGTAGTGTATAGTGTAGTGTATAGTAGTGTATAGTGGAGTAGTGTTCAGTATGCATTCACACCTGATGACGGTTGCTTGTGTTGCAATCAAAACGTCGTATTCTATTATTTACTTTATTTTCTTTCTACGTGACTTTACCTAAAGAACCGAAGAATAATTACTGCAGTCACGAAAGCTTCAAATCAAGTTTTTAGTGTAATAGTAATGTAGAGCTAGAGTCTTGTAGTGTATGTGTGTAGTAGTACAGTATGTAGTAGTGTATAGTGTAGTCATGAATAGTAATGTATAGTGTAGTGTATAGTGTGGTAGTGTATAGTGTAGTAGTGTATAGTAATGTATAGTAGTGTATAGTGTTGTAGTGTATAGTGTAGTAGTGTATAATGTAGTGTATGGTAATGCATAGTAGTGTATAGTGTAGTCGTGTATAGTACAGTATATAGTGTAGTCGTGTATAGAAATGTATAGTAGTGTATAGTGTAGTAGTGTATAGTGTAGTGTATATAGTAATGCATAGTAGTGTATAGTGTAGTAGTGTATAGTGTAGTGTATACTAATGTATAGTAGTGTATAGTGTAGTAGTGTATAGTGTAGTGTATAGTAATGTATAGTAGTGTATAATGTAGTGTATAGTGTAGTAGTGTATAGTATAGTGTATAGTAGTTTAGTAGTGTATAGTATAATGTAGTGTAGTGGTGTAGTATATAGTATAGTGGATAGTGTAGTAGTGTATAGTGTAGTGTATAGTAGTGTATAGTGTAGTAGTGTATAGTATAGTGTATAGTTGTGTATAGTAGAGTGTATAGTAGTGTATAGTGTAGTAGTGTATAGTAGTATATAGTGTAGTAGTGTATAGTCTAGTAGTGTATAGTGTAGTAGTGTATAGTGTAGTAGTGTATAGTGTAGTAGTGTATAGTAGTATATAGTGTAGTGTATAGTGTAGTAGTATATAGTGTAGTAGTGTATAGTGTAGTAGTGTATAGTGTAGTAGTGTATAGTAGTGTATAGCGTAGTAGTGTATAGTGTAGTAGTGTATAGTGTAGTGTATAGTGTAGTAGTGTATAGTATAGTGTATAGTAGTGTAGTAGTATATAGTGTAGTAGTGTATAGTGTAGTAGTGTATAGTGTAGTAGTGTATAGTCGTGTATAGTAGTGTATAGTAGTGTATAGTGTAGTGTATAGTGTAGTGTATAGTGTAGTAGTGTATAGTAGTGTATAGTCTAGTAGTGTATAGTGTAGTAGTGTATAGTGTAGTAGTGTATAGTGTAGTAGTGTATAGTAGTATATAGTGTAGTGTATAGTGTAGTAGTGTATAGTGTAGTAGTGTATAGTGTAGTAGTGTATAGTAGTGTATAGTGTAGTAGTGTATAGTGTAGTAGTGTATAGTGCAGTGTATAGTGTAGTGTATAGTGTAGTAGTGTATAGTATAGTGTATAGTAGTGTATAGTAGTGTATAGTGTAGTGTATAGTGTAGTGTATAGTGTAGTAGTGTATAGTAGTGTATAGTCTAGTAGTGTAGTGTAGTAGTGTATAGTGTAGTAGTGTATAGTGTAGTAGTGTATAGTGTAGTAGTGTATAGTGTATAGTGTAGTAGTGTATAGTGTAGTAGTGTATAGTGTAGTAGTGTATAGTAGTGTATAGTGTAGTAGTGTATAGTGTAGTAGTGTATAGTGTAGTGTATAGTGTAGTAGTGTATAGTATAGTGTATAGTGTAGTAGTGTATAGTGTAGTAGTGTATAGTGTAGTAGTGTATAGTCGTGTATAGTAGTGTATAGTGTAGTGTATAGTGTACAGTAGTGTATAGTAGTGTATAGTGTAGTAGTGTATAGTATAGTGTATAGTAGTGTAGTAGTGTATAGAGTAGTAGTGTATAGTGTAGTAGTGTATAGTCGTGTATAGTAGTGTATAGTGTAGTGTATAGTGTAGTAGTGTATAGTGTAGTGTATAGTAGTGTATAGTGTATTAGTGCTAGAGTCTGTCGCCAGGGTAAGGGAGGTGTGGACCGCCACTACTCAACTCGCTGCTGCTGCTGCCACCGCGACCCTTACCAGGACAAGCGGACTGAGACACGAACGAACGTGAGCACAAGCTCTCGTTTTCAAAGTGTCGTCTGTATGCCAGCTCTGTTCCTCTTAAAACACACGTAAACGTTTAATTACCTCTAGAAATTAAAGTGAAACTTTAAAAAAATTTGGGAAATGGAAAGTAAACACATTTGAGAACTTGAATATATTTGTGTAAAATAAAAAAAATCGGCTTTCCACCCCCCCTCCCCCAAACAGATTTCCGACAGAAACACGATTTACACGTCAGCTGAACATTTAGTCCAACAGCTTTTTAAGGCAGACAGAATGAAAGTCACAATCTCACTCCGACATCCAAATCTCAACTCGTCCCTTTGCCTCCGGCAACATTTAGCCTGCCGTACTTCAACGACAGATCTCGGGAAATTTTTGCCGCGAACACTGACACCAGCACCTTGAGGTCAAGTCGCTGAGGCTCAACTGGGCAGAATGGGTGCAGCAGTAGGTGCACAGACTGCAGCCTCTGACCCTAAATCCTCCGACCGGGCTTGGGAGCAGACGAATGGGATTGGCTGACAGGTTCAGCCGAACACGTGTGCGTGTGTATGTATGCAAGCCTCAACGTGCACATAGCTTGGCACAAGCACCGTGGTGATGTCACCGCCACTTAGTGGCAAAATGTCGGTTTCTGTTGTTGTTGTTGTAAGCGAGCGGGAGTGATGCGGTTAGCACCCCGAGCTATGAACCCGGCGACCCGAGTTCCGATTCCCGCTTACGGCCAACATGGGTGACGATTACCTTAACCGGTTCTGTACCTCTCCTAGGTTGACTCAGCCTCAAATGAGTACCTGGTGCTATGTGTATAAACATCGTCACTGGGGAGACAAAGGTGGTCGGGCGTGGTGCTGGCCCCCCACCCCCTCGTGTACCGTGCCGGCCTTCATAGGTGCCACTCGCTAACGGCGCTTGCCCCAACAGTCTGTTAAGGCTATACAGGGGGATCTTCGTCTATGTATGCGGTTGTGTGTGCATCTCGATGCGTGCATTGTATGTGTTACATATGTGTGCGCGTCTGTGTGCTGTTGTGTGTGTCTGCGTCTGAAATTCTGTCTGTGTAAGGAGTAGCGTTGGCTTGAGTTTACGCTCTGCGCTGTGAACATGCCAACGGCGGTGATAATTATCCGAGCCGGTTCTTGCCCTCTCCTAGGTCTACCCGGCCTTAAACGAGTGCCCGCTTGCTGTGTCTAGTTGCTATTTGACTTCTTTCGCACCGCACGTAGCCAACCGTGCTCATTTTGATTTAAAGCTTTTCGTGACTGCAGGGATTCATATTCTTGGTTCTTTCGGTAAAGTCACGTAGAAGGGAAATAATAAAAGAATAAAAACATAAAATAATAAAATTATCACGACGTTTCGACTGCAACACAAGCAATCATCATCAGGTGTGAAAACCACAGCAAGAAAATAAAAAACCGCCACTTTTTTCAAACTTTCTTGCTGTGGTTTTCACACCTGATGATGATTGCTTGTGTTGCAGTCGAAACGTCGTGAGAATTTTATTGTTTTATATTTTGTATTATTTTATTGTTTCCCTTCTACGTGGTGACTTTACCGGAAGAACCAAGAATATGAACCGTGCTCATGTCACCGTGTGGGGTCCTTTGCACCGCACGGGCACAACTCTCCGCGCTGCACGCGAAGAGAGGGGTGACGTGGAACTCACGGCCGTCCGTCCGTCCTCAGGCCGGGTGAAGGTGTAGGCCGAAGCCGACCAGTTCCTGGAGAAGCTTCGAGCGCGTGGAGCGAAACGTCGGGGGGGGGGGCGTCACGCCGAAAGACTCGCGGCACGACTGGAAAATGCATCGGAGAAGTTTTGTTTCGTTTTTCATTTATTTTTCATCGGAAAACCAACTCGGGGAGATGCTCATCACGTTGTCGTAGACTGCCTTTATTTCCAACTGCGAAAGGTGGACATCAACATACCTGTCAACGGTTTACCCCGTACTCTTGTACAGGGAAATTGAGTTTTCAGGTCCATATGGCGGACAGCCGTTTCAATACGGGCAAACAAAAATGTTGTGTATTTGTTCGTGTTTCTCCCTTGCGATGGGACTTTGCAGGATGAACGTTGAGATTTATGCAGGCACGGGGTGACCAATAAGGTCTGAATTGGTCTGTAACACGGCAGAGCACTGGTAAGGGGTCGACAGGTTTGGAGTGGTGAGTTAACTAGTGGTGAGTGTGCATCAATGCGGGTTGGTAGAGGCGAAGTGGACAATTCCCTGTCGTGGTATTAAGCCACCTAAGTACGCCTGTTCAACGTGACTAACCAGCGCTTCGTAAACACACGCACGTGCCGACGCGACACCAAACGGGGAGAGAAGTGCATTGATAATGCAAAACGTCGAAGTGGAACGAGAAAGAGTTGCCGTTTCGGGAGCGGTTGAGTACGGGGCAGCGGATGCTTAAGCGCAATGCCTTTTCGAGTTTACCGCTATCGCCGGGGATTCCATGTTAATAGCCCTCATCGGAATGAGTGATGGTGTAATCCGGATACTTGGCCTTCAGCTTCTCCGTCGTCACTGAATGGTCAGCTTTCCCAAATCCCTGTGTGCACAGGGGAGACACACAATTATGGGAGTTGCGCGCGGACGGTCAAGACCCCGCTCGCCTGCGTTCAAAGCCGAATTGTCGCAGCCGTCGGCACACTTTGCCGTGAAACCCACGACCTCGGTTCGACTCCCTGCCACGGCTAACATCAGTGGCAAGCAGTATCCGAACCGGTCCCTGGGTCTCGCCTTTGACCAGCGTGGTGAAGTATATTCAAAGCAATCCCTCCGCTCAAAAAAAAAGGCACGGGGAGGCACTCATCCAACGGTGGGTTTACGAAAGGCTGTAAATTACAAAATAATTCATAACTGAAGGCCAGTTTAGAAGATAACCTATACACGCTGAAACCCCGGAAGACAACATTAAATGCAGATATAGAAGCAATGAAAATCGACCTTTGTAAAATAAGTAATATTTAAAAAATACTTTTTTAAAAACACGCTTTAATGAAATGTACCCGACTCGTAATGGAACTCCACGACTCCAGGAAGTGGCCACGAAGCTTGCCATAACGTAAGGGACCGTGGTGATGTACAGCCAACGTCAGTTGAGCGTGGACAATTAGACCCAAGCCGAAACATAACATATAAAAATGTATGTTTAAAAATGTTTTTGATAGAATATAATATTGTCATCAGTATGACATAAGTATGCCAAGTTTGCAGTCGATACCACATTGGGAAGTGGGATAAAATTGAGTTACAAGATTTGAGGATACGACAACAACAACAACAGACAGAGTGAGTTAAATAAAAGCATGTAAAATAAGTCATTTACAGCCTTACGTCGATCCACTGCTGGATTTAGGTCTCCCCGTACCGTGTCAGTCATCGTGGCTGTTTGGCCGAACTTCACCACTCTGATCGGTACAGGCTGATGACGTGGGGAGGGCTCAGAATCGCTTCGGATAACCCACCGTCATCGGTGTAAGCCGTGGCAGGAAATCAAATTCGGGTAGCCAGGTTCACACCCCCACATGACCGCTGCTCTGGTACAGCGCCTTGAAGGCCACGCCGATGAGTAGGTGGCAGCCCCAACAGAACGGCTGCCAACGTACGGACGGCCTAGAGATTGTCACGCGAAGCCCTCGTCAAGTGGTCACGCGCACCGGTGACGTTCAGAAGTCTATCGCCCGTGTAAATAACCACCCCTTGAAGCACCACAGCGCTCTGTCAAGGGCCACCCGGCGAGCAGACAAACACGGCAAGCAGGCATCACGGGTTGGGGAAACCTCGTCGCACCACGGCGATCAAATCCGGCGGCGCCCCCGACCCCCCCCACCCCTTAGCGTGGCCGCACGGGGGGACGCGGTGGCCTGGCCGGGACGTACCACAGAGTGGCCGTACACCTTGATGGTCTTGGTGGTGGAGTCGTGCTGGATACGGCCGCCACCCAGGCACTCGCAGTCCAGGCCCAGGCTCTCCACCTCGGCGCTCAGTTTGTCATAGACGTCCGCTGCACGGTGGGGCGGAAGGGGGCGGCACCCGGCACAGAAATCAGAATCATCAAGACGAACCGCTGCACTACCGCTGCCCATTAAAACCGCTACAAAGAAAAAAGATCCCCGCGAATAGCCTCAAAAGACTGTTGGGCAAGTGCTGTCAGCGAGCACCTTTGAAGGCCGGAACGGTCACACGAGGGGGTGGGTGGTCAGCACCACGCCCGGCCGCCTTTGTCTCCCGAGTGCGAATGTTTTTACACCGCACTAGGTACTCATTTGAGGCCGAGTTGACCTAGGGGAGGCCTAGGACCGGTTCAAATAATCGTCACTGGTGTTGGCCGTGAGCGGGAATCGAACTCTGATTGCCGGGTTCATAGCGCAGCGCGCTGACCGCTACACACTACACTACCACACACACACACACTGATCCTCAACCTATTCCCTTCAATCTTTTGCACCCCGATCTACAAATCATCTTCCATACCATATTCTACTATATTAGTATAGTAGTATATAGTATTGTGTTACTATATACTACTATATTCCTATATACTACTATATTACTATACCCTACTATATTACTACTAGCCTTTTGCCCGTCCAAGGACGGGTGTATTACAGTAAATCTTAAACTTGCAAGCGAAAAGCAGACCGCGACGTATTATATACTACTACTGTATACTATAGGAGTGTAGTATATACAATGTAAGAGTGGATATAATATACCTGTCAACCCCTTATCAGTGCCTATCTTATTACAGACCAATTCCGACATTATTGGTCACCCCGTGCCCTTATAAATCTCAACGTTCATCCTACAAAGTCCCATCACAAGGGATAAACTCAAACAAATAGACAAAAATATGTTTTTGCCCGTATTGAAACGGCTGTACGCCGTATGGACCTGAAAAATAAATTTCCACGTACAAAAATACGGGGTAAACCATATGGGTTGATATAAAATGTATATAAATGTACATAAATGTGTAATAAAGTATGGTAGTGCACAGTAAATAATTCACTAATCATCGGTAGCATCTGGGTCAGATAGAACACCAGATATTTTATTAACACGATATATAATAACAACACTGATATTGCTTTGGACTCGTTTCTTGCGCGGGTGATATCGTTACACGCCGTCAAACCCATCGCTCGCGTGATGGCAGGGCGGTGATTTGACTCCTCGCTTCCCGCCCCGTGCGTGTAGTGAAAGTACGAGTCACAAGGTGTAAGTCTGAATCGGGATCGGTCGCGTATGAGCGGGCCCGCGTACTCTTGAGCCCGCGTACTCTGACACCTTACTGTGTCAGTACAATTGTATAAGTGCATTCATTTCCACGCAGTGGATGGACAGAACCTGCAATCGCCTGGCTAGATACGCACCCAGGATCTGAGACGTGTATGGCGGGACAGGCTTAACGGAGTATTTTGTAAAATAGATTGTAAATCAGTGTAAAACTATCGGACAAAAATGTAAATAGGCCAAACACTCCCAAAACATACGACACTTATGAAAAAGTCTCATAATTCAGTGAGGCTTTTCCTGAATAAAAAAAGGCATCATTAGTATTGTTATACGTGGTCACTCTGTTGTTAAATTTAAATCATGAAGACCGAATAACTGAAGCAGTCGGTGCATTAAACAGACACACCCACACTTTCGGAAGACTTGCTTTAACTAAGGTTAGCCGGTCACGAGTGTCAGCATATATTTAGTCTTGCCTTAAATAACCCCCCCCCCCCCCGCGTACCATCGCAATCACTTTGGGGAGTGCCACCAAGTCCACGAGCAGAAAAGTCACAGCTCCAGTGAGTCAGAGGCAGGCGAATTGAAGCTTAAGAACCCCCTGGCCAGGTGCATCAAATATTCGAATCAATGCCTTTCTTTATTTCGTCACGTCCTAAAAAAAAATCGGTGCGAACCAAGCGAGACATCTCACTTCAGGGGACTGGACTTTGCTAACCGGCCACCTGGATCTGACTAACGTGCAGGTGAACGTTTCCGATGGACCGACGGTAGGGGCGGCGCGCATCGGTGACGCACGTAGCCTTCGCAGCAAGGAGGCAGCCCGGGTTCGAATCCCGACCCGGGCGCCTTTCTGCACGGAGTCTGCACTTTCACCCCTGCCCCGCACGGGTTTCCTACGTCCCCTGGGTTCTCCCATTTCCTCCACCGTGACGCGAGCTAGGCCAGCAAGGGGTGACAGCACGGGCTCGGAACGTGACGGCCGCGGCCAAGCCTATCCAACGCGGCGTCGGCGGCGTCGGCGGCTGCGGCACGGCCGGACGGTTCTTCCTCACCGTGGAACTCTGCCGAGGGGAACCCTCGCACCACGTCCTTGTGCGCCGCCCCACCCTGCGCGTGGACACGCACCAGGACGTACTTGTAGGTGGCGTCGTGCGCCACCTCCACGTCTTGCACGGCGCTCAGGGACATCTCCAGCGGGTGCTGGCCACGTACAACTAAGAGAACGGGTGGGGGTGGGGGGGGGGAGGGAAACCCAGAACAAAATTCGCTCGACCACACGGAGAGAGAGAGAGAGAGAGACGCAAACTCCAAATATACAACAGGCGTCAAGGGTTGGAATCGAACGCACGACCTCCTGTACACCAGGCGAGGGAGTTAACATCTCTTAGCTACCGTGCCGGCCTCCACTAGCCCCACAGTACACAAAGACAAAAGATTCCCCCCCTCCCCGGTATAGTCTCGACAGACCATTGGGGCAAGTGTAAATAAACAGCGAACGAGCACGTATGAAAACTAAACTATTAAGCTATTTTTATTTTATTTTACCAGGTAAGGCCCACTGAGCCGCTACATAGCTTTTTTTCAGAAGCGACCTGGCCACCAAAAATGATGGCTCAACGAAGTGAGCTTATCATGACGTGGAAAGGTATTGCAGCCAAACAATCTAAGCGCACGTTGATAAATGCGGAGTGAGGAACCGGAGGACCCGGAGAAAAATCCACACAACCACGGGGAGAGACGCACCGCAAACTCCAAATATACAGCAGCAGTTGTCAGGGTCGGGTTGGAACCCACGACCTCCGGTATACCGGGCAAGGTAGTTAACATCTCGTAGCCACCGTGATGATGGTGAGAGAGAGAGAGAGACACCGCAAACTCCAAATATACAGCCGCAGGCGTCAGGGTCGGGTTCGAACCCACGACCTCCCGTATACCGGGCGAGGTAGTTAACATCCCCTAGCCACCTTGAAGGCCGGCACGGCGCGAGCGGTGCTCTTTTATACACCGCACCAGGTACTCATTTAAGGCTGAGTCGACCGAGGGGAAGCCCAGAAGCGGTTCAGATTCACGTCACCGATGCTGGCAATGTTTCAACTGCCGCGTCGGGATATCGATCCAGCGGCCTCTGGATTGCAAGTGCAGTGTTGCTATCCATTACATCACTGTGGCAGCTTCTTCATATAGTAGTACACTCTCAACCAAAGAAGCACATGTCACACACAGTACATTAACACAGCACACACCTTACCATTGAATAACACCGTAAGCACACAGCACACACAGTACATTAACACAGTACTCACATTACCAATGAATAACACCGTAATCACACAGCACACACAGTACATTATAACAGTACTCACATTACCAATGAATAACACCGTAATCACACAGCACACACAGTACATTAACACAGTACTCACATTACCAATGAATTACACCGTAATCACACAGCACACACAGTACATTAACACAGTACTCACATTACTAATGAATTACACCGTAAGCACACAGCACACACAGTACATCAACACAGTACTCACATCACCAATGAATTACACCGTAATCACACAGCACACACAGTACATTAACACAGTACTCACATTACCAATGAATTACACCGTAATCACACAGCACACACAGTACATTAACACAGTACTCACATTGCCAATGAATTACACCGTAATCACACAGCACACACAGTACATTAACACAGTACTCACATTACCAATGAATTACACCGTAAGCACACAGCACACACAGTACATCAACACAGTACTCACATCACCAATGAATTACACCGTAATCACACAGCACACACAGTACATTATAACAGTACTCACATTACCAATGAGTAACACTGTATGCACACATCACACACAGTACATTAACACAGTACACACCCTACCAATGATTTACACCGTAAGCACACAGCACACACAGTACATTAACACAGTACACACATTACCAATGAAATTCACCGTCCTGACACAGCACACACAGTACATTAACACAGTACTCACATTACCAATGAATTACACCGTAAGCACACACAGTACATTAACACAGTACTCACACATTACCAGTGAAATGCACCGTCCGTACACAGCTAATGATCACAGTAGATCACACAGAGTGCACACAGAACACAGAAGTAGTACGCAGGGATTAAAAAAAAACACATTCAGTACACAGCACAGACAGTACAAACATCACAGAGTACACACCAAACACACCAATCACAGCACATCACAGACAACACAGAGTACACACACCAATCACAGCACAGCACAGACAACACACAGTACACACACACCAAACACAGCACATCACAGACATCACAGAGTACACACACACATCAAACACAGACATCATAGACAACACAGAGTACACACACACACCAAACAGCACATCACAGACATCACAGAGTACACACACATCAAACACAGACATCACAGACAACATAGAGTACACACAACAAACACAGCACATCACAGACAACACAGAGTACACACACACACCAAACAGCACATCACAGACATCACAGAGTACACACACACCAAACACAGCACATCACAGACATCACAGAGTACACACACACACATCAAACACAGACATCACAGACAACACAGAGTACACACACACCAAACACAGCACATCACAGACATCACAGAGTACACACACACACATCAAACACAGACATCACAGACAACACAGAGTACACACACACCAAACACAGCACATCACAGACATCACAGAGTACACACACACACACCAAACACAGACATCACAGACATCACACAGTACACAAACACCAAACACAGCACATCACAGACAACACAGAGTACACACACACCAAACACAGCACATCACAGACAACACAGAGTACACACACAACAAACACAGCACATCACAGACATCACAGAGTACACACACATCAAACACAGACATCACAGACATCACAGAGTACACACACACCAAACACAGCACATCACAGACATCACAGAGTACACACACACACACATCAAACACAGACATCACAGACAACACAGAGTACACACACACCAAACACAGCACATCACAGACATCACAGAGTACACACACACACACCAAACACAGACATCACAGACATCACACAATACACAAACACCAAACACAGCACATCACAGACAACACAGAGTACACACACACCAAACACAGCACATCACAGACAACACAGAGTACACACACAACAAACACAGCACATCACAGACATCACAGAGTACACACACATCAAACACAGACATCACAGACATCACAGAGAACACACACACCAAACACAGCACATCACAGACATCACAGAGTACACACACACACATCAAACACAGACATCACAGAGTACACACACACCAAACACAGCACATCACAGACATCACAGAGTACACACACACACAGCACATCACAGACAACACAAAGTACACACACACCAAACACAGCACATCACAGACATCACAGAGTACACACACACACATCAAACACAGCACATCACAAACAACGATCAATCCGGCGTGTAGCCTCAACAGACTGTTGGGACAAGTGCTGTTAGCGAGTAGCAGCAGCAGCAGCTATGAAGGCCGGCACGGTGGCACACGAAGGGGGTGGGTGGCCAGCCCGGCCGCCTTTGTCTCCCCAGTGGCGATGTTGTTTTACACCGCACCATACTAATTTGAAGCCGAGTCGACCTAGGGGAGACCCAGGACTCGTGTACAGACAGTACACGCTGGCAGTATAGAGAGAGCACACACACAGAGCACACACACTGAGAGTACACACAGTACACACACTGACAGTACACACACTGACAGTACACACAGTACACACACCCACAGTACACACACCCACAGTACACACAGTACACACACTGACAGTACACACAGTACACACACCCACAGTACACACAGTACACACACTGACAGTACACACAGTACACACACTGACAGTACACACACTGACAGTACACACAGTACACACACCCACAGTACACACACTGACAGTACACACAGTACACACATTGACAGTACACACACTGACAGTACACACAGTACACACACTGACAGTAGACACAGTACACACTGACAGTACACACAGTACACACACTGACAGTACACACAGTACACACACTGACAGTACACACAGTACACACACCCACAGTACACACACCCACAGTACACACAGTACACACAGACAGTACACACACCCACAGTACACACAGTACACACAATGACAGTACACACAGTACACACACCGACAGTACGCAGCGAGACAGCACGCGGCTCTCACCTCTCAGGGATCGCGCAGAGCGCCGTGGAGTTCGCAGCGGCCGATTCGGCACTAAGGGACCGCGGCAAAGCGGGGCCCAGCCGGTGTCGACGCGGGGACCACGTGGGGGGGTCACGTGGGGGCGCCGCCACGTGGGTGCCACTCACCGCGTCACGAACAACGCCGACTTGCCCGCCTGATGACGCCGGCTGTAAATGACCGCCGGCGAAACGTCGTGCTGAGGCTGCCAACGTTCAGCGTTTGCCCTCCCAACGCGCAGTGCTCGTGGCGAATTGGGGCCACGTAATGTACACGCGACACTAACCACACTACATTGGCTGCGTCGGGTGGTGGCGGGTTAAACGACACACAATGTGTGTTTACGCGACTCTAACCACCCCCTCCCCCCCCCAAAAAAAAAAACAACCCCTCTATGATGGATGATATTGGTCGCGTGCTGAATTTGTGTTTTCGATGATTTGCCTTCTATATAAATAATATTGCCGTGTCTCGCCTCCTCCCAGAAAGGGGCATCTCGCAACCCAGGTTAACGACCACTGGTGTAGTGTATAGTGTAGTGTATAGTGTTGTGTGTAGTGTAGTGTATAGTGTAGAATATAGTGTAGTGTATAGTGTAGTGTAGTGTGTAGTGTATAATATAGTGTAGTGTATAATATAGTGTATAGTGTAGTGCAGTGTATAGTAGTGTATAGTAGTGTAGTGTATAATATAGTGTGGTGTATAATAGTGTAGTGTATCGTGTAGTGTATAATATAGTGTAGTGTATAATATAGTGTATAGTGGTGTATAATATAGTGTAGTGTATAATATAGTGTAGTGTGTAGTGTAGTGTATAGTGTAGTGTAGTGTGCAGTGTATAATATAGTGTAGTGTGTTGTATAGTGTAGTGTATAGTGTATAATATAGTGTAGTGTATAGTGTAGTGCAGTGTAAAATAGTGTAGTGTATATTGTAGTGCAGTGTATAGTAATGTAGTGTATAGTAGTGTAGTGTATAGTAATGTAGTATATAGTAGTGTAGTGTAAAGTAGTGTAGTGTATAGTAATGTTGTGTATAGTAGTGTAAAGTAGTGTAGTGTATAGTACTGTAGTGTATAGTAGTGTAGTGTAAAGTAGTGTTGCGTATAGTGTCGTGTACGGTAGTGTAGTGTATAGTGTAGTGTATAGTAGTGTAGTGTATAGTAGTATATAGTGTAGTACAGTGCTTCTTAAACCTTTACTGCAGCCCTTTTACTTAACGTGTCCGTGCCCAATTTATGTTCCGATGATTTCCCTTCTAAATTTTTGTTTTGCCCATGTCTCACTACCTCCCAGAGAGTGGCGTCACGCACCCCCAGTGAGTGCGTGATGCACCCCCAGCTCAAGAAGAACCATCGGCCGAGAATAACACTGCACGGGTTTCCACAATAATGAGCGACGTTTCGGGACAACGGCCTTTCTAACACAGCACGCGAGGGAAAGGTTTTTACACCCGGGGGTTTCCTCACTTTGTCGAGCTGTCATTTGTGGCCAGGTCGCTTTTGAAACGAAAGGGGGCCGTCCATAAATGACGTCACGCGATTTTGGACGATTTTTGACCCCCCCCCCTTCGTCACAAAAAGTCAGACCCCCCCCCCTCAAATATGACGTCACAAAACTCTGCCCCCCCCCCAAAAAAATATATAAAACATGCTTCAAATCGCTTTAAATTATTGTCATTGTAGTGCGTATTTAATGTGGCGCTGCACTCTGACGTTGAAGGAGAAAACATTTATTAAAAAGTCTATTTAATTAAGTAGAACGTGTTGTCTATGTTTATTTAAAGTTGCGCATTTTGATGTGACGTCATATTTCTCCCCCCCCCCTCGTCACACATCGTCACAAATGTCTGACCCCGCCCCCTCCTTAGGTGCGTGACGTCATTTATGGACGGCCCCCAAGTTCGTAATACATCAGTGGGCTTCACGTGACAAAAACAACAACATAATTTCGTTTAATGTCTACTTTTTAAGCGATGTATGTACCTTTTCCATTGTTTGTTGTTGTAACGTTCTGACCCGCCGCTACTGAACTTCTGTGAAACAAAGAGCTTTAGAGCTCATCGGATTTCCTCCAGCATGAATTCAACATTCTGGTTCTGGTGTTGCTCCTCGCCGTGTCCCGGCGCGTGGCACGCTGCCGTCACCACGATCTCCTTGGCCTACTCTTCCACGTGGGCCACACATCGAGGAGTTACCCACACTTCACCCCACCACAAGCGACTTGATTATCACCTGCGGTGGTGGTGGCGTTACCCATTGTGGGGAGCGGTGGTGCAACGGTTAGCGCGCTGCGAAGGTGAACCCGGCGACCCCGGTTCGTTTCCCGCTCACGGCCAACACCGGTGACGATTATCTGAATCGGTACTGGGCCTCCTCTAGGTCGACTCAGCCTCAAATGAGTGCCTAGTGCGGTGTGTAAACATCGCCACTGGGGAGACAAAGGCGGTCGGGCGTGGTGCTGGCCACCCACCCCCTCGTGTACCGTTCCGACCTTCATAGGTGCTCGCTAACAGCACTTGCCCCTACAGTCTGTTAAGGCCACACGGGGGATCTTTGTCTTTGTTACCCATTGATGCCACTGGGTGACGGTAGCTGTTGTGTCTTGACGAATATGAATGTCTGTGCGTGTCTTTGTATTAGCGTCTTTGTATTAGCGCTACGCTACGAACCCGGCCACCTAAGTTCGATTCCCGCTCACGGCCACCACCAACAGCGGTGACGATTATCTGAACCGGTCCTGGCCCTCCCCTGGGTCGACTCGGCCTCAAATGAGTACCCCGGTGCGTACAAACATTGCCACTGGGGAGACAAAGGCGGCCGGGGGTGGTGCTGGCCGCCCACTCCCTCGTGTGCCGTGCCGGCCTTCATAGGCGCTCGCTAACAGCGCTTGCCCCAACAGCCTGTTAAAGGGGGGAGGAGGATCTTCGTCTTTGGAGCGAAGTTTATTGAGGGGCTACCTTGGCGTGGCGTTGCACATCACCCGAGTCACAGATGACGCTCAACCAGATGAAGCGAGAAGCCGTCAAGATAACAGAGGTCTGTTCGTAAGTCCATTTGTTCGCAAGTCCAACTTTACTCCCGTTGATTCCAAACTTTGTTCGGAGTGTGAACTAAACGCAGGGAATGGCTTTAAATGTTGTATAAGCTCTTGTAGATGTCACTTGTTCTTCGCGTTCTGCCGATGTAGATGGTACCGGTTCTTCACGATCTGCAGATGCCACTGGTTCTTTACGTTCTGCAGATGTAGATGCCACCACCGCCATCTATTGCGCGGCGATTGAAATTACAACTCTCGTTCCGAACGGGCAAGAGGCCATACGGACCAGGTTTGTTCGTATCTCTGAAAGTTCGTAAGTCGAATCTTCGTAAGTAGCGGAGTCCAGCCGCACAGAATTTCGCTATCGACGAGAGACAACGCTGACTACTCAAGAGGCCCGAGGAGGAGGCCCCCTGCCAACCTGGAAGGTTGTTGGTGACCCGGTGCTATAAACAATTGCCCAAGCTCTGCGGTCCTCTACATATCGATGAGTGTTTACATTTTAACACATTGGTAGGCTTTTGTCACCAATATTATTCGTAATACAGGTTGTTCTTGTTGTTGTTGTGTTAGATCCCGTAAGAATAGGTTTTACCCTTTTTAGGCAATAAAACAGCTGTGTTAAGATGTTAAAGCACCAGACATAAACCGTTTGCAAGGAATCGTGGTGCTGCAATAACCACACAGTACTTGTGGTGAACATGCAAACAAAAACCATGCTATGGTAGTGTGTGATGATGCATTGTCTGTGAAACTGATTGGTCCACACCAGAGACAGCTTTCTTTAGAGCCTCGTCTCAGTGTTAGACCAGAGGACGCCAAAAGGCGAACAGCACCAGGACAATGCCACTATCAGGAACATTGAGAGCTCAAGGTGAGCAGCTACTTAATGGGACCTCCCCCTTGCCAGTATCAAAATACAGTAAAACCTTGGATTGCGAGCATAATTCGTTCTGGAAACGTGTTTGTAATCCAAAGCACTCGTATATCAGAGCACTCGTGTATCAGTTGTGATCACGTGACGCTCGGCAAACAAAGTGTATACGTACACTACTCATATTGCAAGACCCTCGCTCGTTTATCAAATTTATATTCATTAAAAAATTTTGCTCGTCTTGCAAAACACTCGCAGACCAAGGTTGTACTTTGTATAAGAACAGGTTTTACCCTTTCCCGGCAATAAAGTAGTTGTGTCAAGATGTTAAAACACCAAACGGACACCTTTTGCAAGTAATCACCACAAGCATGCGTGTGGTTGATGCAGTACACGATTCCTTGCGACAGGTTTCTGTTTGGTGTTTTAACATCTTCACACAACTATTTTATTATATAAAACCACTTGCGTGAACATCTTCACGCAACTGTTTCATTGCCAGATCGGGTCAAACCGATTCTAATATTTTGATACTGGCAATGGAGGTCCCGTGATGTAAAAGTGTCGCTTGCGGTGACGAACCTCACCGATTGGCTGTGTCGGGGGGGGGCGGCGGCGGTGGGTTAACGGCATAATTTACATTCACGCAATCTCTCACCCCAACACACAAAACCCCCCGCCCGCCTCCCCCTTCACCGAGGACCTGGGAAGAGAGCCCCCCCCTCCCCCTGCGACGGTGAGAAAACACCGTCACACGGTGGAGTCGACGACTGACCTCGTCCCCGCCGTCTTCCTCGACGCCTGCACCCATCAGGGGGTTTCGCAACATTCTCCACGTGCGATCCACCAACCCCGGCTGACTGCCTCCAAAAGATCAGAGGCAGCCTCGTGGCACAGCCACCACCCGCCCGGCGGCGACTTACTATTTTACCACGTGAGCCATGTATAGCTCGCGTTTCAGAAGCGACCTGACCACAAACGATAGCTCAACGAAGTGGGCCCATCGCGAGGGAATTCACAGCAGCGGCCAAAATACTTGGAATGCGCTTCTGATTCTGAATGCAGAGGGTAAAAAAATAATGGAGGGCCCCCCCCCCCGAGAAAAATCCACACCACCACGGCATGAACGTTGCAAACTCTGAATGCGCAGGCATCGTGAGGGTCGGGGTTCGAACCCACGGCCTCGTGCACACCAGGCGAGGGAGTTAACATCTCGACCGCAACATGGTGCACTGTAGTAATGTTCTGTACGGTAAACGCTGTATCGTTGTCACTGTACGTTCTAGAATCGACTCAGGTGTGACCGATGGTTCCAGTGGTGGTTTATTTTGAAACCTACCGTTGATATTTCTTTTTTCGTGTCTTTAAAATATAACAATCGTATGGTTATCAATTGGCCGTCTCCGTTCGGTACACATAAATTAATATATATCTACATTCCTGAAGAGTGGCGTGCAAATACAAAAAAAATCCCCAAATATATTTTTTCTCATCTTAAGTGTTCCCTCTCGAATTAAGAAAAAATAATAATAAAACCCACGTCAAATAATCGTTCTTTTGGCACGAATGCGACATCAAGGCGAACCATCCGGGGAAGATTGACGATTTCCGTTGAGCGCCTCTCCTCCGAAGCACGCCGCCGTGCAATAAAAAAACTGAACGCGAGCGAATCACCGATCGTGCCGAGAGATATTTGGCCAATCAACAAAAAGAGTGGAGCACTCCGCACGAACGCTGCACCAACCAATGGGATTACTGCGCCCGTCCGTGGCTCGCTTGCGAATTATTCGACGCGGCGATTAACCCTCCAACGCCAACGGGGGGGGGGGGGGGGGGAGGGGGGGGGCAGCTGTCAGATTGACCGCACGCAGAACGCCTCGATTCACGATCCGCAAGGCCACGTACGGGCAGAGAAACGCCACTACGGGCAAACTGCACGCCCACTTCCCTTCCATATACGGGCCGATGGGCGATTTTGCACCACCCCCCCCCCCGCCCCGGGCCCCCCCTCCCCCCGGGCCACGACTAAACCTCCCGCCTCAAGCTCGGCACGGCCGCCTCGGCAAGGGGCGGCCTCTCCGGGCACAGCTCGGCCGCCGCGGGAGAGGCCGCCGCGTGCGGCGCCTCCCTCCGCTCGCCGGCGTCTCGCTCGGCCGGCGCTCCGCCCGCGTCCGTCTTGTCGTCCTGCAGAGGTCAACAGGTCAAGGGGTCAGCGCGAGCCCCGCGCTTTCGGTGGTGCTTCGCCAACGTGGTTCCCCCCCCACCCCAACCCCCCGCCTTGCTCGGTCTCCCGTGGACGTCGCGTGGACGTCGCGTGGACGTCGCTTTCGCGCTCTCCTGTACGAGAAAAAAGATAACCTCGATACGGAGGTGGAAATCGAAGCGTCACACGTTGAGCGACCGGTAACGCTGGTGCCGCCAGGATGCGTAACTTACCAATTCAAACTATAGAACGCTTCCTAACTTGCCACTCATATTGTAAACAGACGATGTATATTTAAATTGCAATTCTATACCGTACAGTATTCAAATAAAAAAAAAAAAACTGATATTAGCACAAGAAATGTTGAAATGCGCAGCACTCAAGGATCCATGTCTTAAATTTTGATTTAAAGCTTTCGTGACTGCAGTAATTCATATTCTTAGCTCTTTCGGTAAAGTCACGTTGAAGGGAAACAATAAAATAAAATAAAAATATATAAAACAATAAAAATTCTCACGACGTTTCGACCATAACACAAACAATCAGGTGTGATGATGACCGTTTGTGTTATGGTCGAAACGTCGTGAGAATTTTTATTGTTTTATATATATTTTATTATTTTATTGTTTCCCTTCAACGTGACTTTACCGAAAGAGCTAAGAATATGAATCCATCTTCTTTGGTTCTTTCGGTAAAGTCACGTAGAATGAGAATAAAATAATAAATTGATAAAATAAAATAACACAATAAAATTCTCACGACGTTTCGGCCACAACACAAGCGGCCTTCATCAGGTGAAGGGACGAGACTGTCTGGTAGGACAGCGACGACAGTCTCGTCCCTTCACCTGATGAAGGCCGCTTGTGTTGTGGCCGAAACGTCGTGAGAATATTATTGTGTTATTTTATTTTATCAATTTATTATTTTATTCTCATTCTACGTGACTTTACCGAAAGAACCAAAGAAGATGAATCATTGCAGTCACGAAAGCTTGAAATCGAAATATGAATCCATGTCTTGTTATGTTATTCGTATCTATATATGTGGTACCATTTAGCCTGACAAGCCCAAGATAAACAGAGTTCTACGCCTCTGACTGTTGCCAATACCCAATGGCGGAGCCAGGATTTTCAGGTAGGTATGGAGGGCAACCCCTCCAACAATGAAAAATGATAGAGGAGTTGTTAGTAAGCAAAGAGTTGTTAGTAAGTAAGGAGTTGTTATTTAGTGAGGACTTGTTCCTTGCTTTTTATTTGACGCGTTTGCGGCAATGGCGCAGACATCGATCGAGGGTCGAATTGGAACCGCGTTGTTAGTGATCGGCATCGCGCTCGCTGAAGGTGTCGATGCCTTCAGGGAAGTCGTGTACTCTGTATACGCAACTGCGCACAATTCTGTGAGTCGCTTATAACCGCTTTGCCGTTACTTATTGCCAATTATGGACTCAGACTATTGTCCTATCATCTCATAGAGTCCCTGGCACGTAATAATACGCTACACAGTGGCAGTGGAGGTCGCAAAATGACAATTTATTACTAATAAACCCCAATGATCCAATCGAAATTAGGGATTTCGATCGGATCATTGGGGGGGGGGGGCACGTGCCACCCCATCCCCCCCACTTGCTCCGCCAGTGCCAATACCAACACAGCCGCCATTGGCCACTAAGTGACGGTGACGTCACTAAGTGACGGTGAGGTCACCACGTCGCCTGTGCCAGGCCAGGTGCGCTTTTGAGGCCATCACGTACCTGTCAACCCACACGGCTCACCCCGTGTTATTTTCCAGGGAAATTGAGTTTTCAGGTCCATACGGCGTACGGCCGTTTCAACACGGGATTTAGTTGTGTCTATGTGTTTGTGTTTCTCCCTCGTGATGGGACTTTGTCGGATGAACGCTGAGACTTATAAGGGGGCACGGGGTGACCAATAAGGTCTGAACTGGTCTGTAATAAGGGGTTGACAGGTATGTGAATTAGACAGACCCAGCTGCTGCCATGGGGGTTGACCGACTGAGATGACTGGCAGATGCACCCAGCTGTGCCGCCCCTTCAACTGTGCCAACCGTGCCAACCGTGCCACCGCCGCCACCACCACCAATCGGCAGCAACCCTCACCCGGTGCTTAAGGTAGGAAAGGAATGTGTCCCATCCCAGGGTGACCACGTTCACGTAGATGACCCGATAGGACGACGGGACGTAAAAGAAGTTGACCGCTTGCGCCGCCGGCCAGATGGTCCAATCCATCTGGCGCAAAAAAAAAACAAAAAAACGAAAACACAATTTAACAAAAAACAATCACCAAACTGCGGGCGCAAAAGTCCCTCCCGGCGCGCGTCGCGACGGGGCCCTGCGAGATCCGACCGTGTCCGTGCGAGCTGCGTTGGATTCCGGATGCAGCTCATTTATTTAGAGCTGCTGTTTGTGTGTTTAGTTTGTTTGTCCTTCTCACCCCCCCGCCGGCAAACTCCGATTAGCGCGGTTGGCTACGTACGGTGCGGAAGAAGTTCAACATCGTACATACATAGACTGACACAGAGACCTATGCACTCGCGATGCGTTCATGGGTCTCTGTACGAGTGTATGGGAGGATCCTGAGAAAAATCCACACGACCACGGGGGGAGAGAGAGAGACACCGCAAACTCCAAATATACAGCAGGCGTCAAGGGTCGGGATCGAACCCACGACCTCCTGCATACCAGGCGAGGGTGTTAACATCTCCTAGCCACCGTGGCACCTACTGCCGTTGCCTTCAGTGGAACACATTCACGTAAAAAGCGAGACGTATGGGGGGGTGGTGGGGCCGTGATTTACGAACCCAATACTCACCATATACATCTCCAAAAACTTGTCTGCGAACTCGTGGGCGGAATGTTTAACGCTCTGTCCCTCCAGAGCTCCCATTCCTGCACGCGGGGACGTTCGGAGGGATAGAATTTGAACATCGGGAGGAGTGGCCGCCGAAAAGCCTCCTTCAGGTTGCGCGACTTCACCTGGCTGACGCTGCGGAATCAAACTCCATCTTGATTTGAAGCTTTCGTGACTGCAGGAATCCATACTCTTTGGTTCTTTCGGTAAAGTCACGTGGGTAGGAATCAAACTTCGCGATTTGGTGGCGATGACGGTGCTTTGGGGCCCAACGCGAGAGCAATAAAAAAAGACTCTCCTTTTTATTTTACCAGGTAAGGAGCCACACGGAGCTGTAAAGCTCTTTTTACACGCTTTTATTGAACTTACTCTGTCCGTTGTTGTTGTTGTTGTATCCTCAAATCTTGTAACTCAATTTTAACCCACTTTCCAATGTGATATCGACTGCAAAATTTGGTATACTTATGTCATACTGATGGCAATACTATATTCTATCATTAAAATATATATATTTAAACATATTTTATATTTTACATGTCATGTTTCGGCTTGGGTCTATTTGTCCACGCTCAACTGACGTTGGCTGTAATTGGCCACGGTCCCTTACGTTATGGCAAGCTTCGGGTCCACTTCCTGGAGTGGTGGAGTTCTTCCATTACTAGTACGGTACATTTCATAAAAGCGTGTTTTTAAAAAAAGTTTTTTTTTAAATATTACTAATTCAGATGCAACCTGGCCATCGCAAACGATGGCTCAACCCAAGTGGACTGGCATCGCGTGGAAAGTTATAGCAGCCAAATTCTCCGAAGCGTTTGTTGTTGGTTCTAAATGTGGAGGGAAATACCGGAGGACCCGGAGAAAAATCCACGCGGCCACGGGGCGAGAAGGAGACACCGCAAACTCCAAATGCACAGCAGGCGTCACAGGGTCGGGATCAGACCCACGACCTCCTGCACACTAGGCGAGGTAGTCAACATCTCGCCAATACAGGATAATTTCTCTACAGCTCTGGCTACGTGACAAAATTCACCGATTGGCTGCGTCGGGTGGTGGCGGGTTTCACGACACGTTTATATTTACGCAATCGAACCTAAAAAAAACCTCTGTAATGGATCTCGCCACCATTTTTGTCGGGCTATTTTGCGTGTGGCCTTAAAAGAACAAAAATAAGTACCGGCAATAGGCGTCGTTCAGGGCATCTGGTGAGCTATGAAGGTCCATCGCCCGAAACGTTGCCTATTCTACATTTTTACTCCTAAGGCCACAGTGCTATTGACAGACGTGTTGAGTTTATTTGCGATTAATATCCGATGCTACGGGATTGCGTAGAATTTACATTTTGCAAACAAATTTCTCTCTCCTACTCGCTCTCTCCTGCTCGCCCCTACATCAACATTAGCTGCCCTGCCCCCATCTCTAAACCTTTATAAACAGCCTTGAGAGCCTCAGCAGATTCCCGCTCTTGATCACCTGAAGACGACTGCTTGTGTTGCGATCGAAACGTCGTGATCTATTAGTTTTTCTACCTACGTGACTTTACCGAAAGAACCAGAGTGTTGCGTAGAAGTCGGGGACATCTCGTTTAGCAGACTGGCTTTTTGATCGGTGACATAACCCGTAATATAGGTTTTTGGGGTAAGATAGCGTAAAACATATAAAAGTGTCGTTAAACCCGCCACCACCCGACACGGCCGATTAGTGATGTCTGTCACGGAAACAGAACGTGCAAATTCGTTACTGGTAAAGCACACCGGTGTGTTGGAGAGCAAAGCCACAACGTTTACAATCTGAGTACGACGTTTCGCCAGTAATCACAACCAGCTTCATCAGGCAACAGCCAGATATTTTTTTACCTACGCGTTACACTGACATAACCCGGTTTTGAAAGTAATGGCGAGGTTGGTGTCACAGGCGCGTGTCGCTCGCACCTTTGTTACCTCGATGCCCATGGGATGGGAAGTTTGGCGACACGTGCGGTGAGCCACCAAACATACGCACAAATGTGGAACATTTTAAACTCTCCAGTAGCGTGTCGACTGTTGTCATCCGGGAATTAGAACGTACAACGCATGAAGACGCAATGTCCCGATCCACAAATGCGAACGAGACATCGCAGCGATGATGATACACGACTCCGCTTGCTCCTGACGTGGTTGTATGGGTTTGACCACCTGCAAGTGAGATTGTAATCGTTGCTCTGCATCGACATCAGCAGCCATACTGCAGGCAGCCACGTGAGCAACAAACTACAACACGTAGGAGGCTTTCGCGACCAATATCATCCACAGTGGAGGTTGTTTGGGTTGGATCGCGTAAATATATAGATGTGTCGTTTAAACCCGCCACAAGCCGACACAGCCAACACACCGTTGTGCTGTACTAGTGACGAACGTGGCCACGTTCTGTTTACGTGACGACCGTTAGCAGTTGGCCGCGTAGGGTGGTGGCGGGTTTTAATGACACATTTATCTATTTACGCGATCTAACCCAAAAAAAAAACCACTCTATTATGAACAAACTACAAATTCACATTCGGGTGGTCAAGCCAAGATAACCCGCATCGGGAGCAGCGGATTAGTGCATCATCGCCGTGATGTCTTCTTCGTATTTGTGGATCCGGAGCAATTGCGTCATTTCACGTTGTGTTCTGGATGACCACAGTCGCACCACTATCGGACTTTCCCCCCCCCCCCCCCCCATATTTGTGCATCAGGTATCCAGAACCGACTCCCACGGTTTGCGCAGCAGATGCGCATTCGGGTGGGACCATGACCTCCGTGGAAGTTCAAATCCAGGGGGGGGGGGGGGGTTTTTTTGCACAGGGCCCGGGGCCACCGGCAAGACGAACCTCGCGACCGGCTACGTGCCCCCGGAGGCGTCCCGTTTACAGGTCAAACGCTCGCCGGGCAGCGCCCGCCGCCGCCGCCGGCATTCGCCCGGCGCGTCACACCCACCGAAGAAGAACAGAGCCGCCAACGGCGGCGAGGCGATGAGCTGGTCGGCGAGGATCTTCTTGGCGACCACTTTCCTCGTCCTCTCCGGCAGGAACTTGTCGAGGTAGACGTACCACAGGTGGAGGATGGGTCCCATCACGATGCCCACGGAGAACATGCGCGCTGCGCCGGTGGGGGGAGGAGGGGGGGGGGTGGGGGGGGGTGGAGCGCCAGGCGCACACACACACACACACGCTCGCGGTACACGCGCACAGGGCGGGGGCGGACGAAGGGGCGTGAGAGACAAGAATGGGCAGGGGGCATCTGCGGCGTCGGCCAGCCGCGGGGAGATTTTTTTTTGGCGGCTGGATTTTAAGCGGCTCACAATCAGCGATCACCACCACCACCACAACCGACGACAAACTTTTGCTCGATGTCGCGAGCGACAAATGGAGCGACGTTCTGGTGGGCGCGGGGCGGCAGCGGGGGGTGCTAGGTCACCGTGGAGATTATCGAAGCGACTCCACATCGCCGGAGCCAAGCCATTTTTGTTTTTCTCCACGGAGGCAAACGCGTCGTGCCGCGGGGGAACAGACGCCACTGTCCCGGACAAGGTGGAGGGGGGGGGACGCACGTGTGATGGATGCCGTGCCAAGCTCTCTCGGAGCGGCAGCGGGTAAATTGTTTTGTTACAGCCACGCTGACGCTAGACTTGACCGCACACGAAAGACGTCAACAAAGCTGTCAACCCACACGGCTTACCCCATATCCTTGTACAGCCGTTTCAATATGGGCAAAAACATTGTCTATGAGGCCGTCCATAAATGACGTCACGCACCTGGGGGTGGGGTCAGACATTTGTGACGATGTGTGACGAGGTGGGGGGGGGTTGAGAAATGTGACTTCACATCAAAATGCGCAACTTTCAATAAATATAGAATTATATTCTTGGTTCTTTCGGTAAAGTCACGTAGAAGGGAAACAATAAAATAATAATATTGTTTTATATTTTTATTATTTCATTGTTTCCCTTCTACGTGGTGACTTTACCGAAAAGACCAAGAATATGAATCCCTGCAGTCACGAAAGCTTTAAATCAAAATAACAACACTAATTGTTATAACAACACTCCTACAAAATCAGAGTGCAGCGCCACATTAAATACACACTACAATGACAATAGTTTAAAGCGATTTGAAGCATGTTTTATTTTAAAAATGGAAATATTGTTTTGGGGGGGGAGGGGCAGAGCTTTGTGACGTCATATTTCGGGGGGGCGAGGGCTGACTTTTTGTGACGCCGTGTGACGAGGTGGAGGAGGGGGGGATAAAAAATCGTCAAAAATCGCGTGACGTCATTTATGGACGGCCCCCCTATGTGTTTTGTGTATCTCCCTTGTGATGGGACTTTGTAGGGATGAACGTTGAGATTTCCAAGCGGCACCGGGTGACCAGTAAGGTCCGAACTGGTCTGTGATGAGTGTGGGGAGAGGAGGGGGCACTGAAAAGGGGTTGACGGGTTTGGGTCGCAACACGGAGATGCAGACCCCGAGGCAAACGCAGCCATTCAGCGGCGGCTACGACAAAGACCCGGCACCAGCACAATAACACAACAACAACACAACAACAATAACAACAACAACAAACTCGTCACTAAGTGGCGACGACGCCACTAGAGCGCCCGTGCCAGGCTAGGTGCACCTGCGGTCACGTGAAACGTTGGGATCACTGCCTGAGGTTGCTGGCAGATGACCAGGTGATTGGGGGGGGCCACACGGACAACGCCGTTTGGTGGCGGAAAAACAAAACAACAACAACAATCTCTAATAATAAATGGGTTTTCCCCCTTTTTTTCTGGCAACAAAACTGAATCCTTTTTACAATGATTCATGTCTGCATTAACCACAATACCTGCAGTCAAAATGCAAACAAAAAACATACTATGATAATATATGTGGCATTGTCCTTGAAACTGATTGGTCCACACCAAGGGACGGCTTTCTTTTGAGCCTCGACCCAATTGGTGCTCGACCAGATGACGCCAGAAGGCGTCACACAGCTCAAAGACAATGCACTATCAAAGTAATGAGGGCTCGGGGTGAGCATCTACATCACTAGACCTCCTTTGCCAGTACCAAAATATAATAATAGGGGTTTTCCCCTTTTTTCTGACAACAAAACTGAAACCTTTTTACAAGGATTCATGTCTGCATTAACCACAATACCTGCAGTCAAAATGCAAACAAAAAACATACTATGATAATATGATGCATTGTCCTTGAAACTGATTGGTCCACACCAAGGGAAGAAGACCCCGACACTGACTTGGAACGGTGGGCACACACAAAACAGAACGTGTAAGTAAATATATGTGTCGTCAAAACCGCCGCCACCCGACACAGCCAACTAGTAAGGGTTGTCACGTGAACAAAACGTGGCCAAATCGTCACTAGTACAGCACGAAACGTCGTACTCAGATTGGTAATGTTGTGGCTTGGCTCTCCAACACACCAGTGTGCTGTACTGGTATACTACACTATACACTACACTATACACTACACTTATACACTGTACTACACACTACACTTATACACTACGCACTGCACATATACACTGCACTACACACTACACTATATGTAGGGGTGCTATGGGGAATAAACACATGACACGGGAAGGTGTGGTTCACCCACACCTTGGTGGCTACAACAACGTCCGCTAAGGCTCCAGTGGGTATAAAGTGCGGGGAGCCAGGGAGCTCGGGGCAGAGTGTGGGGCCCGAGGCTGAAGCAACCAGTGAAGAAAGAAGGCCAGCTAGGTGAGACCCTGGAACTCCTGTGACCGCTGCCCTTTTCAGGGCCGGCACAGCAAGCCAGTGGTGCGGCCCCAGAGCCCCAGAGTCAGAGTCCTTCTAAGGGCCGGTCTGGTCGGCGGGGTGCCGAGATCTGTGCCTAACCAGGGCCGGATCTGATAGCCTCCCTTAGAGCCCTACCAGGAGGAACTGGGAGCCTAGAGCTTAGGCTAGAGAGCCTGGGGTGTGTTCCTGAGTTATACGGGTGGAGGGGCCGCTACCCCTTCTAGTGTAACCCTTGTTAAGGTTTAAATAAATAGTGCTGCTTCTATTCTGCCGTCTCCGTGTCCTGGAACCCACTACAACTGGTGTCAGGAGTGGTCTTAAAATGGACACAAGGAGTACAAATCGATCACAGGAACCCCAGGAGGAGGACGGCTCGCCTGGGATTGCGCCAGAGGCCGCGGCCGACGATCCTGGGATGTCCCAGACGCCCCAACAGCAGCCGCCGCTGGAGGAGTGGCCGCCGATGGAGGACGGGTTGCAGGCGGCTCACTCTCGACTGGCTGAGCTGCTGTATGCCGCGGCTTCCACGCTGGAGGAAATCAACCGCGCGGGGCTGCGGGCGCAAAGGCGGCAGAGAGACGAACGCCGTTCAACGGCCATTCCCGCCGAAACACAGCCACCAGATTTCGGATTTGCCGCCATGACAGTGTCCGCCACGGCGATTGGAGGGTCGCAGCGCCACGTGGACGCTGTGGGCCAATCAGCGGTGGTGACGTCATCACCAACGGACGCCCGCTGTCAGGACCAATCGGCGGGCGCATCGTCATCACCTGCGCGACCGCCGATGGGTGTCCCCAGCCCCACAGACACCGGTGGAGAGGCCGGAAATGGCGCGCGGCACCTCTCAGAGACGAAGCCATCGTTTCAACAACGCCTGCCGGTGTTGAAGGAGTTCGTTTCAGACGGCGGCGACTGGGGGGCCTTTCAACGCCGCTTTCTCGCTCATCAAGAGATGGCCGGCTGGACGGACAACGAGGCGTTGAGTGCGCTACCGGCCATGCTGGACGATGACGCCCTTGCTACGCTCATCACAGCTCCCAGATCAACGCGATCTACGCTACAGTCGGCGCTCCAGGTCCTCACCATAGTCTACGGGCCATCGTCGGACTGCCGCAAACTCTTCCACGAGCGGTGCAGGGGCCAGAAGGAGCCACCGCTGGCGTATCGCACGGCTCTCCTGGCCCTCGCAAAAGCGGCTTTCCCGCGGATGGACGGCGAAGGGGTGGACGCGATGGTGACGGAGAAGCTCCTGGCGTTGGCCCAGGAGCTACAGATCGTCATCGTCGCAGAGGACGACGCGGACATGTGCTCCTTGCGGGCAGCAAGACACATCCACGCGCACCTGATAGCGCAGCGTCGATCACCTCTCGTCCCCAAGGGCGCAGCTGCGGTGTGCGCTGGGACGCCGACCATCCCCCCCTCCGAGGAGGTCTTCGCGGCGGGTCGCCCGGTGGAGTGGAGATCCGGAGGGAGGCCGGCTCGGACCACACCGGATCGCCAGGAGCACCCCAAGGCGCTCATCACGTGCTACAACTGTGGCCGCAAGGGCCACGTGGCTGCGGAATGCCGGGCGCCTCGTCAACGACAGCCGGGACGGTCGGACGGCGCTCCAGCCTACAGGCCTCCGCATCGCAACCCGGCAAGTCGCGGCACCCCACATGCTCGGCCTGTGCACACACCTGTCCCCACCTCGCGCGTTTCGGTGTACGGGCCTCGGGGTACGCCCATTGGTTTGTTGGGTGGCGGCGGGGTCGAGAGGGTGCTCGGGCCGGGGCAGTGGACGGAATTGGCCCACCGCATTGTTGCTGCGTCGGCAGGCTCGTCCGTGGTCGCGGGTCGCATTGACGGGGTCGAGGTGCGTATCCTCGTCGATACGGGAGCTTCGGCGACCATTGTGTCAGACTTGATTTATAATATTCTTCCCGTTCAAAGCCGCCCCTTGCTCCCAGTCACCGTTCCGTGTTACGCAGCGAACGGGGGTTCGCTGGGTATCATAGGCCAAATTCGAGCACAAATTTGCATTGGCGATATCAAACTCTCCGGGCCGATATTAGTCTCGTCCTCGCTGGCGGTTCCGTGCTTGTTGGGGACGGACTTTTTGGGCAAAATGCCGATTAAAATTCTAATTGATCAGGGTTGCATCGAGCTTCCCTCGGGCCGACGGGTAACATTCCTGCCTTCCCCTGTCACCTCAAGGGCAGCGTGCGCGTCGATACAAGCGTTCGTCACTCGGACGGTGCGTGTACCTCCCGGGGCGCAAATGCTCGTGCCCCTTCGCTTGCGTCGGCCTTTCGTGCCCGGTGTTCTGGACCAGGGAATTCTGTTAGGGCCCTCGAGGGCTGGGGAAAACGGGCTGGATCTGGTGGCCGCTCAAACGCTCGTTAAGGGGAGCGATGACCCGTTTATCCTCGTCCTTAACGTTGGCGTACAGACGGCCGTCGTTCCTCAGGGAACTGTGCTCGCGCACGCGACACCGGTCCCCGTGGTAGACACGGTTATGGGTAATGTGGGGACCGATCCTCTGGCTCAACCGCATTCTGAGGGGGACGATAGTTGGATGGACACACTATGTTCGGGCACGAGTGATCTGTCCGACTCCCAGCGTGCCGGCCTACGCACCCTTCTGACGGAATTTTCCGATGTTTTTAGTAAACACAAATATGACATTGGGTGCACGAAATTGTTGCGTCACCACATTGACACGGGTGACAATGCCCCGGTACGCCAGAATCCTTTTCGGTTAAGTCCGGCCGAAAAAGATCATGTCAAATTGGCAGTGGATGACATGCTGGCTGCAGACATTATAGCCCCTTCCACCAGTCCATGGGGAGCACCCATAGTGCTTGTCAAAAAGCACGATGGGTCCTTGCGATTCTGTGTGGATTTTCGCCGCCTTAATAAGATCTCCGTGGCCGACGCGTATCCACTTCCCCGGATGGACGAATCTCTGGATGCTCTGGCTGGCGCACGTTTTTTTTCTACGTTGGACTTGTTATCCGGATTTTGGCAACTCCCATTGGATGATGAGTCCAAGCCAAAGACTGCGTTTCGCACACCACACGGCCTATTCCAATTTAACCGGTTACCTATGGGATTACACTCCGCTCCGGCGACATTTCAGCGCCTTATGGAACTGGTTTTGGCTGGCTTACAGTGGAACGTCTGTTTGATCTATCTGGATGACGTCATCGTGTTCAGCAAGACATTTGACGAACACCTTTTGCGCTTGCGCGCCGTGTTCCTCAAAATGCGTGCTGCGAATTTGAAATTTAAGCCGCAAAAGTGCCACCTGCTACGGGAATCCGTACGCTATTTGGGGCACATCGTCAGCCGCTCGGGCATATCCACCGATCCCGCAAAGACGCAGTGTGTCAACTCCTGGCCAACCCCCACCTCGGTGGCTGAGGTCAGGAGTTTCATTGGATTTGCGTCTTATTACCGGCGGTTCGTCGCGGATTTCGCGACCATTGCTAAGCCCTTACACGCTCTGACGGCGAAGGGAGTGAAATTTCACTGGGGCCAGGAGGAGGAGGTCGCTTTTTGTTCCCTTCGCGACGCTCTCGTGCGGGCCCCTCCATTGAGCTACCCCGATTTTTCGGAACCCTTCCTGCTCGATACAGACGCCAGCAATACGGGCATTGGGGGTGTGCTCTCACAGGTGATCTGTGGTGTGGAACGCGTCGTGGCTTATGGCAGTAGGGTTTTGTCTCCGGCGGAACAGAGATACTGCGTCACGCGTCGGGAACTCTTGGCTATTGTATTTTTTATGCAACAGTATCGCCCATACCTGTACGGTCGGCATTTCACTGTCCGTACGGACCATGCGGCATTACAATATGCCTTGCGGGTGACACAGCCTTCGGGGCAATTGTCCCGATGGCTCGAAATCCTTCAGGATTATGATTTCACGACCACATATCGGAAGGGTGCTCGGCACACTAATGCGGATGCGCTGTCTCGCCTGCCGCCCGCCTCAGATTGCGCTTGTCTCAGGGGATCGGGGCGTTGTAAGCCGCCAGAGGATAGCCCCCCCTTAGATATCCCGGTTCTCGCTGCTGCCACTGAGGACCCCTTGCCTGAGGGTCCTGTCGGGGAGGGAGGTGCGGACTCCTTGCTGGGGTTGTCCGTTGCTGAATGGGGGCGCCTCCAGATGGAGGACGCATCCCTCCTCGCGTTGCGTCGTCGCGCAGGGGGTTCCGTGCGGGGGGTCGCGGGGATTGATTCATACGGGCTGCTCCAGGGGCTCCTAATGCATTGGGATGGGAGGGCCTGCCGTCACAGGCTGGTGGTGCCATCCGCTTTGCGGGGTAAGGCCGTTTGGGCCGCACACGAGCGACTTTTGCACCTGGGGACCCACAAGACCCTTGCCGTGCTCCAGCTGGATTTCTTCTGGCCGGGTATGGCAAGGGATGTGGATGACCTCCTGGGTGCATGCACTCAGTGCGCCCAACGAAAACCACCAGCGAAAGGCGCCTGCCCACCGCTACAATCTATCACGGTCTCTCGGGTTAACGAACTCGTCGCACTCGATATATTGGGGCCCTTCCCTGCGACCCCTAGGGGTAACAAGTACCTGCTGGTTGGCGTGGAATATTTCACCCGATGGCCTATGGCATGGCCTCTTGCTAACCAGTCAGCAGCAGCCGTTGCCGAGGCCTTTGTCCAGGGCTATGTCCTCGACAAGGGTGCTCCCGAACGGCTGCTGACTGACCAAGGGAAGAACTTCTCTGGCGTCCTTCTGCACGAGGTGTGTGCGCTTCTTGGTACGAAAAAGATTCGCACATCCCCCTATCACCCACAAACCGATGGCATGGTGGAGCGGCTGCATAGGACGCTCACATCTATGTTGTGTCACCAGGTGTGTGACTCCCAGACCGATTGGGACCTTCACATTCCGGGGGTTTTGGCCGCCTATAGAATGGCTCCTCACGCGGCAACCGGCTTCTCGCCGTTCTTTTTGATGTACGGTCGCGACGTTGACCCACCAATTGCGAATCAGCTCCGCGTCTCGGAAACCAGCAGAAAATCGAAATTGGCCGACCACGTTAAATTTAATATCCTGAGGTTGACCGAGGCGCGGGAGGCAGCGGCCCAAAACTCTTCCTCTCGGCAGAAGGCCAACGAGAGGTTGCGATCGCGCCAATCACGCACACATGCGTGGAAGCCAGGCGATCAAGCCTGGCTGCACTGCCCTCAGGTGCCGTTGGCAACCTCGGCGAAATTGTTGCGGCCTTGGAGGGGCCCTGTGGTTATTGTGAAGGTTATGCGGCCGCAGTGCGTTCGTATCCAGTGGGGGAAACGCCGCTGGTACGTACACCCCTCGCGTCTGAAGCCGTTTGTGGCGCCGCGCGTCCCTCCACCACATTACACAGGCCGAGCATGTGATGTCTCCGCTGACTCCCGGACGGCGTCTTCGTCACCTGCCCTTGATGCTTCGCTAACTGTTCCACCTTCAGGCGCCTCAAGAATGACGGCTTCCAGCGCGCCTGCGCCACCCGGTGGGGACGGAGTTTGCCCTTCCGGGGTGACGGAAGACGGTGCACCTGCACAGCCGGTGCCCACTGCCGGGCCGACCGGACCCTCCCCCTACGATGGACCCGCAAATCGGACTCGCGCCAAAATGCGCCGCTTGTTGTAAAAATGGTTCTTGTTACTCTTGTTGTTCACTGTTAAGTTTTCTTGCTGCGTTGATGGGGGGGGCGGGTACAATGTATATGTGTATATAGTGAAATTTTGTATAGGTGGGTTGGGTTATTTATTGGGGTGTTCGTTCTTATGAGGCACGCACGGGTGGGGGTTTGTTGTGTTTATTGTTCGAGTATTGTTGCAGCCGGGACGGCTGCGGGTTACACGGGAGGGGGTGATGTAGGGGTGCTATGGGGAATAAACACATGACACGGGAAGGTGTGGTTCACCCACACCTTGGTGGCTACAACAACGTCCGCTAAGGCTCCAGTGGGTATAAAGTGCGGGGAGCCAGGGAGCTCGGGGCAGAGTGTGGGGCCCGAGGCTGAAGCAACCAGTGAAGAAAGAAGGCCAGCTAGGTGAGACCCTGGAACTCCTGTGACCGCTGCCCTTTTCAGGGCCGGCACAGCAAGCCAGTGGTGCGGCCCCAGAGCCCCAGAGTCAGAGTCCTTCTAAGGGCCGGTCTGGTCGGCGGGGTGCCGAGATCTGTGCCTAACCAGGGCCGGATCTGATAGCCTCCCTTAGAGCCCTACCAGGAGGAACTGGGAGCCTAGAGCTTAGGCTAGAGAGCCTGGGGTGTGTTCCTGAGTTATACGGGTGGAGGGGCCGCTACCCCTTCTAGTGTAACCCTTGTTAAGGTTTAAATAAATAGTGCTGCTTCTATTCTGCCGTCTCCGTGTCCTGGAACCCACTACATATACACTACGCACTGCACATATACACTGCACTACACACTACACTATACACTGCACTATACATTACACTATACACTACACTTATACACTGTACTACACTACACTTATACACTACGCACTGCACTTATACACTGCACTACACACTATACACTACACTACACACTACTATACACTACACTATACACTATACTATACACTACACTTACACACTACGCACTGCACTTATACACTGCACTACACACTATACACTACACACTACTATACACTAGTGCTGTACTAGTGACGAATTGGCCACGTTCTGGTTACGTGACAAACCCTTACTAGTTGGCTGTGTCGGATGGTGGCGGGTTTGACGACACATTTACATATTTACGCGATCCATCATGGATGATATTGGTCTCGAAAGCCTTAACTGCGTGTCAAAGTTGCCGAATGTGCATCAGCTCCGACCTCCTGACATTAAAACCCCGGAGTGTGATGTAATCCTGCAGTCAGAGGTCACTCACAACCACGTGTCGGCTGTCCGTGTCCCCAAGTGCCTCACAATGTCCCCGTGTGTCTCACAATGCGTCACGCTATGTCTGTCTCACGCTATGTCTGTCTCACGCTATGTCTGTCTCAACAATGTGTCTCAACAATGCGTCACGCTATGTCTGTCTCACGCTATGTCTGTCTCACGCTATGTCTGTCTCACGCTATGTCTGTCTCACGCTATGTCTGTCTCACGCTATGTCTGTCTCAACAATGTGTCTCAACAATGTGTCACGCTGTGTCACACAATGTCCCCGTGTCACACTGTGCGTCTCACTGTGTCACACAATGTCCCCGTGTGTGTCCGCTCGTGTCTGCCTGGTAGATTCCAAGTGCACGTGTTCCCCAGTGGACCCCTGCGACTCCCCCCCCCCTGTCTCTGTTCCTGTGTCCCACTGTGTCCCTATGTCTCAACGTGTTCACGTGTGTCCCACGTGTCCCCCCATGTCCCACTGTGTCCCCACGTGTCTCTCCATGTCCCACTGTGTCCCCACGTGTCCCCCCCCTATGTCCCACTGTGTCTCACCGTGTCCCCCTATGTCCCACTGTGTCTAACTGTGTCTCACCGTGTCCCCACGTGTCTCCCCATGTCTCACCGTGTCCCCACTGTCTCACCGTGTCCCCACTGTGTCTCACCGTGTGTCCCCACGTGTCCCTCCCTATGTCCCACTGTGTCTCACCGTGTCCCCACGTGTCTCCCCATGTCTCACCGTGTCCCCACTGTGTCTCACCGTGTCCCCACGTGTCCCCACTGTGTCTCACCGTGTGTCCCCACGTGTCCCTCCCTATGTCCCACTGTGTCTCACCGTGTCCCCACGTGTCTCCCCATGTCTCACCGTGTCCCCACTGTGTCTCACCGTGTCCCCACGTGTCCCCACTGTGTCTCACCGTGTGTCCCCACGTGTCCCTCCCTATGTCCCACTGTGTCTCACCGTGTCCCCACGTGTCTCCCCATGTCTCACCGTGTCCCCACTGTGTCTCACCGTGTCCCCACGTGTCCCCACTGTGTCTCACCGTGTGTCCCCACGTGTCCCTCCCTATGTCCCACTGTGTCTCACCGTGTCCCCACGTGTCTCCCCATGTCTCACCGTGTCCCCACTGTGTCTCACCGTGTCCCCACTGTCTCCCCACTGTGTCTCACCGTGTCCCCACGTGTCCCCACTGTGTCTCACCGTGTGTCTCCCCATGTCTCACCGTGTCCCCACTGTGTCTCACCGTGTCCCCACGTGTCCCCCCGTGTCTCACCGTGTGTCCCCCCGTGTCTCACCGTGTGTCCCCACTGTGTCTCACCGTGTCCCCACGTGTCCCCCCGTGTCTCACCGTGTGTCCCCCCGTGTCTCACCGTGTGTCCCCCCGTGTCTCACCGTGTCTCCCCACTGTGTCTCACCGTGTCCCCACGTGTCCCCACTGTGTCTCACCGTGTCCCCACGTGTCCCCACTGTGTCTCACCGTGTGTCTCCCCATGTCTCACCGTGTCCCCACTGTGTCTCACCGTGTCCCCACGTGTCCCCCCGTGTCTCACCGTGTGTCCCCCCGTGTCTCACCGTGTGTCCCCACTGTGTCTCACCGTGTCCCCACGTGTCCCCCCGTGTCTCACCGTGTGTCCCCACTGTGTCTCACCGTGTCCCCACGTGTCCCCCCGTGTCTCACCGTGTGTCCCCACGTGTCCCCACTGTGTCTCACCGTGCCCCCCCCCCCCCCGCGCCCCCGCCCGCGTCTCACCGGTCCGCACCCAGTCCCTGTGCTCGCGGCTCCCTGCGCGCCTCTCCCTCCACTGCTGCACGGCATCGCCCGTGGCCATGAGAGCCCCGCAACTCGCCGTGTTGGCCACAAGGAGCCCGCGGCCCCGCAGAAGCCGCGGGACCAGAGACCCCACCTGGCGCAGCATGGGGGGGGGGCGGTGGTGGCGGTGGTGGTGGGGGGCAGGGGGGCAGGGTTGCCCTGCGATGTACAGGGGAGAGACCCTGGGATGGTGAGGCCGGGTCCCACGCGATCGAACGAGCCGGAGCCACGAGGAGGAGGAGGAGGAGGAGCCACGAGCAGGAGGAGGAACGAGGAGGCACGAGGAGCGAGGAGGAGCCACGAGGAGGAGGAGCCACGAGCAGGAGCGAGGAGGAGCCACGAGGAGGAACGAGGAGGAGCCACGAAGAGGAACGAGGAGGAGCCACGAAGAGGAGGAGCCACGAGCAGGAGCGAGGAGGCACGAGGAGCGAGGGGGAAGAGCCACGAGCAGAGAGGAGGAGCCACGATGAGGAACGAAGAGCCACAAGGAGGAGGAGCCGCGAGGAGGAGCCACGTGGAGGAGGAGCCACAATGAGCGAGGAGGAGGAGCCACGCGCAAGAGTGAGGAGGAGCCACGTGGAGGAGGAGCCACGTGGAGGAGGAGCCACGTGGAGGAGGAGCCACGTGGAGGATTCTCCCTCCAGGGAGGAATGGTAGTGTCACTGAGACTACAGCAACACAGAGACTCGTCACGGGGAGAGAGAGAGGAAGACACGCAGACTCCAAATATACAGCAGCAGCAGGCGTCGTTTGGGTCTGGATCGAATCCACGACCTCCTGCGTACCAGGCGAGGTAGTTAACATCTCATAGCCACCGTGGCTCCCTGCACTGGCTTCGACAGTACACACAAAGATCCCCCGTATAGCCTCGACAGACTACTGGGGCAAAGAGCTCTTAGCGAGCACTTTTGAAAGCCGCGGCACGGCCACATGAGGGGGTGGGGGTTGGCTAACACTACGCCCGACCGCCTTTGTCTCCCCCCATTGGCAATGTTGTTTACACACCCGCACCAGTTGAGGCCCACGACCGGTTCAGGTAATCGCCACTGGTGTTGGATGCCATGCGTGCTCGAGCTGCTACACTACCGCTCCCCACAGCACACTGCAATACACCAACACACAGAACATGAGTCACACAGTACAACAGCACACACAGAACACGAGTAACAGTACAACATCACACACATAACACCATTCACACAGTACACCAGAACACTTCACAAAGTGCAACAACACAGAACACAAGACGATAGCACAGTACTGTACACTATTCACACGGTATAACAGGACACAGAACGCTAGTCACACTATTCACACAGTACAGCACAATATTCACACAGTACAACAGCACACTATTCAGTGTAACAGTACACACACAACACTATTCACACAGTACAACAGCACACACAGAACGCTATTCACAGTACTGCACACTATCCACACAGTACAACAGCACACTATTCACAGTGTAACAGCACGCACACACACAACACTATTCACACAGTACAACAGCACTCAGTACTGTACACTATTCACATACAACAGCAACCGGTGCTGTACAAGCTTACTCTACAGCCATACCCAGATTTCCGCCTTCCTCCCCCCCTATTGCACGTCGTTTCGCAAATACGCTGTCGCTTCAATTACCGACTAGCTTGACTACCCGGCTTCGCCCGGGACTTGGATTCATCACGCCCGGCCGCCTTTGTCTCCCCAGTGGCGATGTTCACATACCACACCAGTTACTCGTTTGAGGCTGAGTCGACCTAGGGGAGGCCCTGGACCGATTCAAATAATCGTCACCGGTGGTGGCCGTGAGCGGAAATCGAACTCGGGTCGCCGGGTTCGTAGCGCGGCGCGCTAACCACTACATCACAATGCGTTACGCTTCCACGTGCGCGGGTCACGTGACAGATGTGACGTCACAGCTCACTTGCCGTGCAAAAATATAAATGCATTAAGCTCACCCCCCCCCCCCAAAAAAAAAAGTGTATTTTTATAATTTTTGCATGGTGCACAGTCTGGAAAGTACCCACATGGCAAATTTCAAGTTTGTTGCATGTCGGGAAGTACGCTAAACGTTTTGAACAGACACATAATCACAACTTTGCCTTTTATATATATGGAGATACCGCCACCCGATTTGAATCGCCTGCACCCCCCTCGCCGTCGCTCACGGCATCGCAAGTCACCCGCCACCCCTCTCTCAGCCTTCGCCACCACCACCAACCACTACTGCTACCCCCCCCATACATCGCTTCGATTTAACGCCGTTTCGATATACGTCGTACCTTTCAGTCACGCATCCCCCGACGTAAAACGAGGCGGGGAGAGGCGTATGATTATAGCGCCCGATCAGGGATCGGCCACACTTTTAAGACCACAGAGTGACATCGATTAGAAAAGTCGACCACGATGGGCGATGTGGTTTTAGAGAATGAGCAGAGCGTAGACGTGCATTGGATTCCGTAGTGACGTCCCACACAGCCTGTGGCCACCCATCCGAGCAGGAGCTATTTCCCTGCCCTGTTTAACATCCCACACCGGGCGAAGACCCTGGGGCCGGCCCAGGACGTGCTGGTTGGGACCGCGTCGCTCGGCTGGCCTGGGAATTCCCCCAGAAGAGCTAGCGTCTTGTAGTGTATGTGTGTAGTAGTGTATAGTGTACGTTTGCCCACTGACAAAGAAATGATCAGTCTATAAATTTAATGGTAGGCTTCTTTGAACAGTGAGAGACAGAATAACAACAAATAAATCCAGAAAAACGCATGTCAAAAATGTTATAAATTGATTTGCATTTTAATGAGGGAAATAAGTATTTGACACCTCTGCAAAACATGACTTAGTACTTGGTGGCAAAACCCTTGTTGGTAATCACAGAGGTCAGACGTTTCTTGTAGTTAGCCAACAGGTTTGCACACATCTCAGGAGGGATTTTGTCCCACTCCTGTTTGCAGATCTTCTCAAAGTCATTAATGTTTCGAGGCTGACGTTTGGCAACTCGAACCTTCAACTCCCTCCACAGATTTTCTATGGGATTAAGGTCTGGAGACTGGCTAGGCCACCTTCAGGAACTTAATGTGCTTCTTCTTGAGCCACTCCTTTGTTGCCTTGGCCGTGTGTTTTGGGTCATTGTCATGCTGGAATACCCATCCACGACCCATTTTCAATGCCCTGGCTGAGGGAAGGGAGTTCTTACCCAAGATTTGACGGTACATGGCCCCGTCCATCGTCCCTTTGATGCGGTGAAGTTGTCCTGTCCCCTTTGCAGAAAAACACCGCCAAAGCATGTTTCCACCTCCATGTTTGACGGTGGGGATGGTGTTCTTAAAGTCATAGGCAGCATTCCTCCTCCTCCAAACACGGCGAGTTGAGTTGGTGCCAAAGAGCTCCATTTTGGTCTCATCTGACCACAACACTTTCACCCAGTTGTCCTCAATCATTCAGATGTTCATTGGCAAACTTCAGACGGGCATGCATGTGCTTTCTTGAGCAGGGGGACCTTGCGGGCGCTGCAGGATTTCAGTCCTTCACGGCGTCGTGTTACCAATTGTTTTCTTGGTGACGATGGTCCCAGCTGCCTTGAGATCATTGACAAGATCCTCCCGTGTAGTTCTGGGCTGATTCCTCACCGTTCTCATGATCATTGCAACTCCACGAGGTGAGATCTTGCATGGAGCCCCAGGCCGAGGGAGATTGACAGTTCTTTTGTTTCTTCCATTTGCGAATAATCGCACCAACTGTTGTCACCTTCTCACCAAGCTGCTTGGCAATGGTCTTGTAGCCCATTCCAGCCTTGTGTAGGTCTACAATCTTGTCCCTGACATCCTTGGTCTTGGCCATGGTAGAGAGTTTGGAATCTGATTGCTTCTGTGGACAGGTCTTTTATACAGGTAACAAGCTGAGATTAGGAGCACTCCCTTTAAGAGTGTGCTCCTAATCTCAACTCGTTACCTGTATAGAAGACACCTGGCAGCCAGAAATCTTTCTGATTGAGAGGGTCAAATACTTATTTCCCTCATTAAAATGCAAATCAATGTATAACATTTTTGACATGCGTTTTTCTGGATTTTGTTCTTTCTCTCACTGTTCAAATAAACCTACCATTAAAATTATAGACTGATCATTTCTTTGTCAGTGGGCAAACGTACAAAATCAGCAGGGGATCAAATACTTTTTTCCCTCATTGTATAGTAATGTGTATAGTATATTTGTCTCTGTTTGTCTCTCTCCGAGTTTGCATTCACACCTGATGACGGTTGCTTGTGTTGCAATCAAAACGTCGTATTCTATTATTTACTTTCTACGTGACTTTACCTAAAGAACCAAAGAGTATTTACTGCAGTCACGAAAGCTTCAAATCAAGTTTTTAGTGCAATAGTAATGTAGAGCTAGAGTCTTGTAGTGTATGTGTGTAAGTAGTACAGTATGTAGTAATGTATAGTGTAGTCATGAATAGTAATGTATAGTGTAGTGTATAGTGTAGTAGTGTATAGTGTAGTAGTGTATATTAATGTATAGTAGTGTATAGTGTAGTAGTGTAAAGTAGTGTATAGTGTAGTAGTGCTAGAGTCTGTCGCCAGGGAAAGGGAGGCGTGGATCGCCACTAAACATGCTGCCGCCACACCCCTCGCCAGGACAAGAGGATTAACGAACAATATTTGGTGCATTCTGGCTGACTTTTAACTTCGGGCAAGACCACGTGAAGAAGCATGAACAAGGGCGGAAACAACGCGTGACAACAATGCAACCAAACAGTACTTCTTTATTGATTTGACGAGGACCGGACAGTTCTTGACGCTTAAGCAGGTTAACGCGGAGAAAGCGTGGGACAGCCATTGGACAACGCGGGTGTGTGCGCTCAAACTTCTACGTGGGTATACTGGGCATGCGCGCGCGCGCGTGCCTTTGCTGTGTGCCCGAAACGTCGAGTCGACTTCATCTGCCCCCCTCACTTTCATCACATCGGGCCTGGGCGCCGGCGGTCAACCGCCGCCGCCGCGGTTGAACTCAGTGCGCGTGCGGGCGGCCCCGGCCGGCGCCTCCGCCGTCTTGCGAGGAGCGCGGGTTCCGGATCGTCTCGTCCACCGACAGCACGAGACACGCCGCCTCCGACGCGGCCGTCAGGGCGTTGATCTTCACGACGGCCGGTTCCCACACGCACGCCACCATGTTGTCGGCGACGTCCTCCGTCGTCACGTCCACCCCGAACCACAGCCCGCCCTGGGGGTCGCGGAGAGACGCGCGCGCGTGTCGCGTCGATATTTATTATTCTATTTTTTTTTTATTTTGACCAGGTGAGGGCCTGCTGAGCTGTACAGGGACTCTTTATTACTTACGAATGAGCTAGGTTCCAGAGGTTTGTTTGGAAGTCGATTTATTCCAACTTCACTCCTGTCGATTCCAATCACGCTGTACGGCGTGTACACTAAACACGGGGGAATGGTTTTAAAAGTTGTATTATCGCCTGTAGATGGGAGATGCCACTGGGTCTTCACGTTCTGCCGATATAGATTCCACCACCGCCGCCATCTATTGCACGGCGGTTGAACTTACGACTCTTGGTCCGAACGGGCAACCGGACATACGGACCAGATTTGTTCTCATCTCTGAACGTTCGTAAGTACAGGAGTCCCTGTATAGCCAGCTCCTTTTCGGAAGCGATACCAGAAGAGGCGTGAACTACACGAGAGTGTTGTGTTATTACGCAAATGACAAACGCATGCGCTTTTTAATGACACGGAAAGACTTTTTTGTTTAACTTATTTCGCACCGTGCGTAGTCAAGGGACAACAGCCAGAAAGACACTGAGATAAAAAACACGCATATAGATAGATGCAGGGACAACAGCTAGCTACACACTGAGATAAGAGACATGCACACAGACACAGGGACAACAACCAAAGAGACACTGAGATAAGAGACACACACACACAGGGACAACAGCTAGCGAGACTTTTGGCGTCTTCTGGTCCAACACCAGTGGAGACTAGGCTCTAAGAAAAGCTGTCTCGGGTGTGGACCAATCAAATTCAAGGACAGTGCGCATATGATTATTATCAGAGTTGTCTTTTTTGTTTGCATGTTGACTGCTTGTGTTGTAGTTATTGCAAACATGATCCCTTGAATAAAGGTGTCAGTTTTTGTGCCAGTTAAAAGGGTAAAACCTATTCCTATAAGAGTAACAGAGTTGGGAGACGCAGACAACACACACACACACACTCAAAACACGCGCGAGCAAAGCAAACGGTGAGGACTGTGAGCAACGCTAAAGGGGGGGGGGGGGGGGGGGGCACATGCACGTACCTGGGCGTGCTTGGCCCGCAGTTTGTTGAGAACGTTTGTAGCGTCGAAGCCGGCGTTGTCGCACAGCTGGCGCGGAATCACTTCGAGGGCGCGGGCGTACGCGCCGAGCAACAGCTGCTCCTTGCCGGGTATGGTGCGGGACACGTCCCGCAGGTAGCGGGATACCTCCATCTCCACCGCGCCACCGCCGCCCACCACGGAGTCGTTCTACGCGCAGGCAAGCACGCACGACAGCAAGGTTTTTTTGTTTGTTATAGCAGTAAATCGATAAACATTTTCCACCCCCCCCCCCCCACCCCGGGACAACCGGGCTTTGCCGAGGGCCGTGCCGAGCCAGTGCTAACGTGCCAAAGGAATGTGAAAGGCCGGGTCGGCCCCTTCAGAAAGGAAAACGTTGCCCACCGGTGGCTATGTTTGGTTTGCCAAAGGGGATACACGTTGGGGCGCGAGGTATTGCGATCGCTTCCACGTACGTGCGTTGGAACTTCTTTCACAGCGTACGTAGTCACCCGCGCAAATCGGAGGTGCGCGGGGAAAGACAAAAAACTAAACACAAAAAAAGCAGATCCAAAGAAATTCGTTTTCAATCTAGTATGTGAACATCTTAACACCTACTGTTTTATTGCCAGAAAGGGTAAAACCTATTCTTATTTTTCATACTTTTTTGCACTGGTACTCAAATATAGATTTAGTACAGGGACTCCTCTACTTACGAACATTCGACTTACGAACTTTCAGAGATACGGACAAAACCTGGTCCGTATGTCCAGTTGCCTGTTCAGACTGAGAGTCGTAAGTTCAACCGCCGCGCAATAGATGGTGGTGGTGGCATCTACATCTACAGGAGATTATACAACTTTTAAAGCCGTTCCCCATGCTCAGTGTACACGCGCCGTACAGCGCGTTTGGAATCGACGGGAGTAAAGCTGGGATCCCTGGAACCTAACTCATTCGTAGGTAGAGGAATCTCTGTATCTCGTATAACCCTTTGCTCTGGCACTTTGAGATGCACTGCATGGTACCGAGGCATGGTATGAATATTAAAATGACGACGACGACGATGATGATTGTGTCTGGCTATGCGAGGCAAGGAGCGTACCTTGATGGCTCTCCGCACGATCATGATGGCGTCATGCAGAGACCTTTCCGTCTCATCCATGAACTGCTCAGCTCCACCGCGCAGGATTATCGTGCAGGTTTTAGCCTGCGGGCAGCCCTTGAAGAAGTTGTACCTGCACACACGAGTGAAAACACACACACACACATATAGTCTGTTCTCCTGTAACGCAGTAGTTGCGTTCCTGAAGAACACCGCGTTACGGAAAGATCGAGTTATAATATACAATAGAGGGGTAAATTACAGTCAGCGATAACATACGTGAGATGCGTACGTGGGCATGGGTAGCGTCTAGAAGTATCCAGCAGCACACCAATGCCTTGCGCGATGCTACGTCGATGCGGCCGTTACGACCGCTTATTCTTACTCGCGGGCCGTAGTTCCATTCACTCGATCGCGTTGTATCCATTTCGCATCCGCCTTATAAAAAATGTGTTCCCCAACAGATTCATCATCGCGTTACAGCAAATACACGTCAGGAAATCAACACGCGGCGTTACAGGAGAACGGACTGCACATGGAAATAAATATGCCCACGTACTCGTGGTGAAGGGATGCTCCTGTGTGTTGATAGTTCAGTGTTAATGTCCAACTTTATTGAGGGATTACTACTACTACCGACGTGTGGTGTTATCCTGGTGTGGTCTGGGACCGTTCTGTTTCCATTTTTGCTGCTGTGGCCAATCTCGATAAACCGAACTTACAGAATTTATTTATATTTAGTGACTTGCTTACCATTTTCGCTATTTTGCACTGCGATCGCGTTTTTGTGCATTGTCTGTTGTTGTAACTTTTCTGACCTGCCCTATACTGGACATCCGTGAAAAAGAGCTTCAAAGGTACAGGTTTTTTTGGGGTTATATCGCGTAAATATAAGTGTGTCGTTAAACCCGCCACCACCCGACACAGCCAATTAGAAAGGTTTGTCAGGTAAACAGAACGTGGCCAATTAGTTACGAATACAGCACACCGTTGTGCAAATCCACAACACTGTGGATTTGCTCTCCAACACACCGGTTTGCTGTACTGTTAACAAATTGGCATGTTCTGTTTAACGACACATCTATATTTACGCGATCTAACCCAAACAAAACTATATTATGGATATTGGTCGCGAAAGCCTATGTGTGAAAGAGCTTCATAAGGTCATCAGATTGCTCTTCCAGTCCAAACAAAATATTCTAATTTTTATTCTGTGACGGTTAGCACAAGTGGTCGCCGGTTCAAATTGTTGTGCCCGCGCCATGGCAGTTGAAACAATAAACAATCGGGCCGAAAAAGGTAAAAAAATATATATCAAAGGCGACGTTTCAGGCAATGGCCCTTCTTCATAGCACATAAATTAGCGAAGTTAAAGTTGAAAAAAAAATAGGCCAGTTTCGTAAAAACCCATCCCCGCACCCTCTGCAAACCCAGCGGTATAAACGTGGTGGGGGAAAGCGTTCGTACTCCCAGCTCTTCCAAATAACCAGAAAGCGTCCCATATCTCACCAAACCTTCGTGACTAAGCACGGTGGAGTCTGGATTAGTGCCAGGATGAATGACCACCACAAGATTGCCAGAGTTGTCAATGGGTGGCTGCGGGCCCTTTGCCAATTGGTGGTCAATTCAGCAAAAAATCTATTGTTGTGTGTACGTTGAACTTCTTTCACACCGTACGTAGCCAACCGTGCTAATCGGAGATACGGGGGAGGGACAACAAACTAAACACAAAAAGCTAATTTAAAGAAATTAGTTTGTCAATCTGGATGTAAAAGTGCATAGCTCCAGTGGCTTCCTAATATTGGAAGAGCGTTCCAGACGGCCGCAGAAGCGCGTCCGAAAGCGCGCGATGCGATGACCGTCTTTGTTCCATGGGATAGCCAAAAGCCGCTGCTACCAGGATGACCACCAGAGTTCACGTGATGGTTTATGTTCCTTGACGAGATCAGCAAGGTATTGTGGTTCATTTGTGGCAAGCAATTTGTGTGCAATGAGCGTGACTTCATAACAATGTATTCATCATCATTAGACTTCCTTTGCCAGTACCAAAATATAATTATAGGGTTTTCCCCTTTTTTCTGGCAACAAAACTGAAACCTTTTTACAAGGATTAATATCTGCATTAACCACAAAACCTGCAGTCAAAATGCAAACAAAAAACATACTATGATAATATATGCATTGTCCTTGAAACTGATTGGTCCACACCAAGGGACGGCTTTCTTTTGAGCCTCAACCCAATTGGTGCTCGACCAGATGACGCCAAAAGGCGTACAGCTCAAAGACAATGCACTATCAAAGTATTGAGGGCTCGGGGTGAGCATCTACATCATTAGACCTCCTTTGCCAGTACCAAAATATAATAAACAACGTATTCGTTCGGCAACCGGAAGCCAACGCTGCTCGGCGAGCACTTGGGACGGATGACGGTCGGATCCAACAACCCTCACGTGTAAGAATAGGTTTTACTCTTTCTGGCAATAAAACACCTCTGTGTGTCTATGTTGTGTGTCTCTCTCTGTGTGTCTCTGTGTTGTCTCTGTCTGCTTGTGTGTCTGTCTGTGTTTTGTCTCTCTCTCAAATGTAGTTCTACCTGATGACGATTGCTTGTGTTGCAATCGAAACGTCGTATTCTATTATTCAATTTATTTTCTTTCTACGGGACTTTACCGAAAGAATCAAAGAGTAATTCCTGCAGTCACGAAATAAAACAGGTGTTAAGATATATTCTTAGTTTTTTCGGTAAAGTCACGTTGAAGAGAAACAACAAAATAACAAAATATATATAACCGACACACCTGATGATGACCGTTTGAGTTATGGTCGAAACGTCGTGAGAATTTTTTATTGTTTTATATATATATTTTGTTATTTTGTTGTTTCTCTTCAACGTGACTTTACCGAAAAAACTAAGAATATGAATTACTGCAGTCACGAAAGCTTTAAATCAAAATTTAGGTGTTAAGATGTTAAAATACCAAACAGAAACTCTTGCAAGGAACCATGACGGCATTAACCACATATACTTGTGAATTTGCAAATAAAAAAACATGCTCTGGAAGTATATGCATTGTCTTTGAAACTGATTGGTCCACACCAAAGACAGCTTTCTCTAGAGCCTAGTCTCAAACAGTGTTAGACCAGCGGACGCCAAAGGCGAACAGCACAAAAAACAATGACACTATCAGGACACCGGGAGCTCCGGTTGAGCAGATACATCGTGAGACCTCCCTTGCCACTATCAAAACAAAATAGGTTTTGCCATATTTTTTTATATCCCGGTGACCCACACGTCGCGCAGGGGCGCCTCTCCCCAGCGGCGGACGGGCAAGAGGGCCGTTCCCGTACTCGCTTGCCGCGCGCGACACGACGGAGCCCGCCGCTGCATGGCAGCACCACAATGCGCGTCCCCCCGGAACGCGACGGCATGGCGCGAGTTTCAAACCACGTTCCGCCGTGTTCACACGCCGCGGGACGCCGCGCCACCGTGCCGCCCGTTCCCCGCTTCCTCACCTGTCCCCGCCGATCTGCACCTCTTCGAAGAGCTCACATCGTCCGAGAACGTCGTCGGTCATGGAACTGACGCTGGTCTGGATTGAGCCGCCACAAGCCTAAGCAAAGGAACCAAAAAAAAAGCATTATTTGTGGGACTCCGCAGGATGCGCCAGAGCTGAGCATTTAAAACCAAAAAAAAAAATGCGATGACTTTAGTTTAACTTTGTGCCTTTAATATTACAGACATGTTTACATTCTCAAACACCATGTGACCAAAGCGGATTTTTTTACCAGGTTTTAATTCAGACATGCAAAATGACAATTGGTTATAACCATCCACATCGAAGCTACATTAAGACAACATATTTCAAAATAATGGATTATAATATTTATATTTACAATAATAAGGTATTACAGAAAAATGATTGAGGCACTTGATCACAACACATTTATATGTAAACAAGTTACCAGTACCAAATATTGTTATGGACATCAAAACTTTATAAGTTTCCAGTGTCCACGATGGCACAATAACACACAAAAAAAATTAAAAGCTTAGTTTATGAAAAACAAAACAATATTAATTAAATCATAACATTAATCTTTGTGCAAATTGAGAGGTCATTGATATACCCATTAGGTAAATCGCATTGTTTACAATGCCACTAAATGCATCATGATGAATGATCAGATCCCCCGTACATCCTTAACAGACTACTGGGGCAAGTGCTGTTAGTGAGCAGCACCTATGAAGGCCAGCTAAGCTCGCAATCGGGATGGGATTGGTCAGCATCACACCCGGCCGCCTTTGTCTCCCCAGTGACGATGCTGTTTACACATCGCACCAGGTGCTCATTTGAGGCCGAGTCGACCTAGGTCTGTGTCTGGTAGGATGGGGATGGTTTTAGTTTTATTTGTATGCGATTGGGTGATTTGTTTACATTACTTGTACTTTCCACTCCTATCGTGTTTTTGTACTGTTTGTTGTTGATAACGTTCTTACCCCATGCTCTGACTGAACATCTGTTGAAAAGTGCTTTATATACTGCTAATAGGATTCCTTCTCCGGTAATAATATTCCAATCCTGTCTAGGCCCAGAACCGGTTCAGACAATCGCACACTGTGGTTGTCCGCGAGCGGCGAATCGAAAACCCGCGCCGCCGGGGTTCGTGGCGCGGCGCGCGCCAAATCACTGGCACCAAATCGCTTGCGCCACCGCCGACCCGCCCCCCCCCCCCCCGCGGTTCGTGTGGCTCGTCAAGGGGGGCGGCTCGCGTGTCGACGGGTGGGGCCCATACCATCATGGTGCGCTTCAGGTCCTCCTCGACCACGCGGCCGGCGCAGAACATGTCCCTGTCGGCGAAGTACTGCGTGGCGACGTCGCCGATGGGCAGCTTGGAGAGGACGACACGCGCCCCCGACGCCTCGATCTTCGCCAGCTTGTCGTACAGGATGCCCCACTCGGCGTCCACGATCGCCTGGTAGTCCTGGGGGGTGGACGGACAGACGCGCACGGCAATGCGTGTGAAGTGTGTTGAGCTTCTTTCACGAGGCACGTGGTCAACCGACACTCGGCGAGGCTTTCCCGATGTAAACCCAGCGTGAAGGTAACACAAGAAAGGGGCATATGCCACCCTAGAATTATCCAAGAATGTACGTTTTTTTTTTGCTGATTGGCCGTGTCGGGTGGTGGAGGGTTACGACACATTTATAAATAAACGCGATCTAACCCAAAAACCGTTATTATGAATAATATTGGTCGCGAAAGCCTACGTGTTAAACTATGTACGTATGTTGAACTTCGTTCGCACCGTACGTCGCCAACCGTGCTAATCGGAGGAGGTGCGGGTGGGGGGGGGGGATAACAAACTATGGGTCCCTGTGCGAGTCTATGCATCTGTGTGTAAGAAGACAGCGCGACATAGTACGGAGAGAAAACAAAACCCGTAATCGGGTAGGGGAGGCACAACGATTTCCGGCTATGAGATTTTATTCTTGATTTTGGGGGAAAATTGTTCAGTTTCCGACGTACGGGTCACAGATCTACGGAACCATAACCCTTCCGTAAGCCGGTGGCGGGGCCGCCAGTACCTGGACGTTGGTGACGCGCACTTCGGCGTTCTCGCGCTCGGCCTTCAGCTCGAGCTCGACGTTGAGCAGCGCGATCTTGGGCTGCGCGTACGTCTTGGGCTGCATCTCGAAGCCGGCGTAGGAGAACGTCTTCTTGAACGCGACACCGGCCACCAGGTGGGAGTCCTGAAAACGCGCGACGAAACGGTCGATTGTTCACGCGGCACAGGCGGGACACCGTCGCACGTACGAGCATTACTACGGCTACGATCGCTGCAGCAACAACTGCTGACCATCCCAAGGGGTAGGAGAGGGGGGAGAAGGCAAAAAGAAAATCGCTGAAAATATCCGTCGTAGTTATGATTTTAATCGCATTCAAAATGAGCACAAGCACCATTTGTGCGTCAGTTATTTTTGTCAAACAAATGGTGCGGGAACGCGCGGTCCAAGCGGCGGGGGATTGATGATTGACGTCATCATCATCATCACTGCTTGTGTATTCTTGGGCAACCTTTTGATCTACGTGGCCAGTTTTCAAACAGGGCAAGTTCCCCAACAGCAGCACTCAACTATTATCCAATATTCGATAACCTTAACGAATATTATTGTGACCGCCCTCGCCCCCCTCCCCCCGTTACACGACAGAGTTCTAAAAATGCATCTAGGCTTGGGGGAACCTTCGTCGGGAAAGTGTTTAAAAGTGAACACCGCGTGTGCGTACGTGTGCACGCGTGCGTGCGGTAGCAGCAGTACCTCGAGACCGCCTCCCTGCACCTTCTTCATGCCGATCATGTTGAGGGGCATGAGCTCATCCAGCATCGACACGGCGTCCACGACCATAGCTGCGAAGAAGTCCTTCTGCTGCGAGACCAGCTTGGAGCTGAGCGCCGTGGCGGCGCACTTCACGAGCAGAGCACGGAGCTCTCTGCGACGCAAGACACGCGAGAACGTCATCATCTTCATCATCGTCGTCGTCATCTATGTATGAATATGCGTGTTGAGCTTCTTTAGCAAACATACGTAGCCAACCGTGCCCATCGGAGGTGCTGGGAGCACAAACCAAACAAGTTTTAAAGAAATTCGTTTCCTAATTTTGGAGGGAAGGGCGTTCCAAATGGCCGCAGAAGCGCATTCAAAAGCGGACTACCATCGCAAATGTGAGGAGGTGCTAATCGTTGAGCGTCGTGGTGGCGCACTTCACGAGCAGAGCACCGAGCTCTCTGCGACGCAAGACACACAAGGAGATCCTCGTCGTCATCATCGTTTATTGTCATGCATGAATAAATATGTGCGTTGAACTTCTTTCGCACCGTACGTAGCCAACCGTGCTAATCGTTGGAGGTGCGGGAGGACAAACTAAACACAAATTGCAGGTTTTAAAGAAATTAGTTTTCAATCTAAAAGTGCACAGCTCCAGTGACTTCCTAATATCAGAAGGGCGTTCCAGACGGCCGCAGAAGCGCATCCTAAAGCAGACCACCATTGCAAACATAAGGAGGTGCTAATAGCACTAAATTAGTGTTAATCACACATCTGATTGGCACGGATGGCTATGTAAAGTGAGAAAGAAGTTCAATATACAGTGAGGGAAAAAAATATTTGATCCCCTGCTGATTTTGTACATTTGCCCACTGACAAAGAAATGATCAGTCTATAATTTGAATGGTAGGTTTATTTGAACAGTGAGAGACAGAATAACAAATAAATCCAGAAAAACGCATGTCAAAAATGTTATAAATTCTAGATTTGAAGCTTTCGTGACTGCAAGGATCCATACTCTTTGGTTCTATTCGGTAAAGTCAGCTGTCCTCATGACAGCACGGTCCCTTCATCTGATGAAGGCCACTTGGGTTGTGGCCGAAACATCGTGATTTTTGTTATTTTATTTTTTACGGTGACTTTACCGAATAGAACCAAAGAGTATGTTATAAATTGATTTGCATTTTAATGAGGGAAATAAGTATTTGACCCCTCTGCAAAACATGACTTAGTACTTGGTGGCAAAACCCTTGTTGGCAATCACAGAGGTCAGACGTTTCTTGTAGTTGGCCACCAGGTTTGCACACATCTCAGGAGGGATATTGTCCCACTCCTCTTTGCAGATCTTCTCCAAGTCATTAAGGTTTCGAGGCTGACGTTTGGCAACTCGAACCTTCAGCTCCCTCCACAGATTTTCTGTGGGATTAAGGTCTGGAGACTGGCTAGGCCACTCCAGGACCTTAATGGGCTTCTTCTTGAGCCACTCCTTTTTTGCCTTGGCCGTGTGTTTTGGGTCATTATCATGCTGGAATACCAATCCACGACCCATTTTCAATGCCCTGGCTGAGGGAAGGAGGTTCTCACCCAAGATTTGACGGTACATGGCCCCATCCATCGTCCTTTTGATGGGGTGAAGTTGTCCTGTCCCCTTAGTAGAAAAACACCCCCAAAGCATGTTTCCACCTCCATGTTTGACGGTGGGGATGGTGTTCTTGGGGTCATAGGCAGCATTCTTCGTCCTCCAAACACGGCAAGTTGAGTTGATGCCAAAGAGCTCCATTTTGGTCTCATCTGACCACAACACTTTCACCCAGTTGTCCTCCGAATCATTCAGATGTTCATTGGCAAACTTCAGACAAGCATGTATATGCGCTTTCTTGAGGAGGGGGACCTTGCGGGCGCTGCAAGATTTCAGTCCTTCACGGCGTAGTGTGTTACCAATTGTTTTCTTGGTGACTATTGTCCCAATTGCCTTGAGATCATTGACAAGATCCTCCCAAGTAGTTCTGGGCTGATTACTCACCGTTCTCATGATCATTGCATCTCCACGAGGTGAGATCTTGCATGGAGCCTCAGGCCGAGGGAGATTGACAGTTCTTTTGTGTTTCTTCCATTTGCGAATATTTGCACCAATTGTTGTCACCTTCTCACCAAGCTGCTTGGCAATGGTCTTGTAGCCCATTCCGGCCTTGTGTAGGTCTACAATCTTGTCCCTGACATCCTTGGAGAGATCTTTGGTCTTGGCTATTGTGGAGAGTTTGTAATCTGATTGATTGGTTCTGTGGACAGGTGTCTTTTATACAGGTAACAAGCTGAGATTAGGAGCACTCCCTTTAAGAGTGTGCTCCTAATCTCAGCTCGTTACCTGTATAAAAGACACCTGGGAGCCAGAAATCTTTCTGATTGAGAGGGGGTCAAATACTTATTTCCCTCGTGAAAATGCAAATCAATTTATAACATTTTTGACATGCGTTTTTCTGGATTTTTGTTGTTATTGTCATTAGAATTATAGACTGATCATTTCTGTCAGTGGGCAAACGTACAAAATCAGCAAGGGATCAAATACTTTTTTCCCTCACTGTACATGCATGCAAACTGACATCGCGAAAATCATTACATTGACATTTTATTTTGTATCGTACAAAACTATATCGCGGCAACCCTGCTTTATATGGTCCGGTGATAAAATAATTTAATTTTCTTAAAGTGTAAATAAAAATCAAACTACGAACCCTTTATCTTCCTTCTTGACGGGCACAGATATTTCTTTGATCTTTTCGATGGCCTGAAAGGTGCAAATGACTGGTTAAGAACCACACACACACACGCAACGGCAGGACATTGACGACGATCACTCACGTGAGTGAGAGTGGTGTTTTCCAGAGAAAATTAGATGCATGATAAGTTCACAGACGCGTTTTTAGAAAAGGTGAGCAACTACATATTCCCCTCTATTCGACATCTCACGTGTCATCGCGGACTGCATTTTACCCTACATAATTTATTTTAACGCCATTTTTCCACAACGTGGTATTCTTTAGGAATGCGTCCACCACCGCGTTATAGGGGAACAGACTACTCCGAAGAGCTGTGCTCATAGGTTGGCAACGTAGCGTTGTTCGACGCTCCCCAAACGCACCAGGCCGGTGGCCTTGCGGAAGGCGCGCGTGATGATCTGCGGGTGCATCCCCTCCTCCACGTACTGCCGCACTTGCTTCAGCAGCTCGGCGGCGAGCAGAGTCACCGACGTGGTGCCGTCGCCCACCTGTACGTGAAAGCCACGCACGCGCACACGTCCGTCACCTTCAGACACCGGAGATTGGAGCAACACGCTTAGGGCAATGTTCGAAATGTGTATGGTCAAGTTGGTGACGACGTGGTACAGGTTAGAGCAGCGTTCTTCAGTGCAAGGGCCGCAGGCCACTGGCGGGCCCCTGGTGGCCTTTAGTGTGGAAAATACTCCCCATCATCACCATCATGGTGCTGTCACAAACCCAACAATGGTTTCAAATGTGTGGCGGCCCTCGCACTGATGATGTCTTATCGGCGAAAGTGGCCACCCCCCCTCTGAAAATTAATTAACACTGAGTTAGTGATGCAACAATTATTGATTCCCATCACACTGATGATTCAGTGTGGACACGGATTAATGCATGGTACTCACAAGCTATGAATTGACTCAGCCTCCAGTGAGCCAGATTGGCCAAGTAGTTGTGTGCATGCCGCAGCGCGCACACACACACAACACCACACGCATCACCTCTGCATCCTGAGAGCGAGCAATGTCCACCAGAGTCTTGCCAGCGGGGTGGACAACCTCCAGAAGCTTCAGGATGGTGGCTCCGTCATTGGAGATGGTGGATTTTCCTGCACAACACACAAGATACGCTAATGTTATAAGTATTACAAAAAGTTTTACCACTCCCCTGGCATTGATTCAGCAAATCCTTTTTCAGAAGCGACCTGACCACAAATTATAGCACAACGAAGCGGCTTATCATAATGTGGAAATTTAAAGCAGGCAAATACTCTAAAAGGCACGTTGATGGGAAAAACCGGACACGGATAAAAATTCACACGACCACGGGGAGAGAGACACGCAAACTCCAAATATACAGGTATCAGGGTTGGGGTGAGAACTGACAACCTCCTCTATACCAGGCGAGGTAGTTAACATCTCACCACCGTGGTGCTCGCTCATGTACAAGTGCAGGGGAGAAGTCTGGAAGCATTCTGAATCGTCTACAGAGTTCGGAGATGAGGGATTTTGGAAGATTAGGGAGGTTTGGGGGGGGAGGGGGTGGGCGAAGGATAGAGTTGCAATGCATTGCCTCCACGTCCTCCCCTGCTGAAGCCACACCAACGTCCCCCGCACGTGCCCCCCGCGTACCGCGATCGTCGATGATCAGCTTGTCCATGCCCCGCGGGCCGAGCGTGGTGCGAACCGCATCGGCGACCACCAGGCACGCCGTGATGTTACTCAGCAGCTGTGGAATCCCCTGGGACGTATCCGTGCCCTCCTTCAGCAGAATGATTGGCGTGTTCTGGCATCGTTCACACACACGGTCATCATTGAGGCGGCTAGGTGGCAAGTAAGGTTGTTAATCGATTATCGGCCCCGAGTAGGCCTTTACGCGCAAGCCATCCACTCGACGAAGCTCTATAGAGGCCGTAAAGGGAGTATTTGGCCTACTCTTTCAATCTGATCAAACGTCTTGCAAAAGGTGGGAGTACTCACACTTTACCCCACCACATGCGACCTGACAATTGACAATATGCGGTGCACCCATTTATACTGCCGAGTGGATAAAGGCTTGGCGGGATGCAAGAAACGTTCCCACCGTTACAACTTCCGCGCCGGGAGACTGAATCGGCGACCTCTGGATTTCTCACCGTGACGACAGCCACACCTTTTCGTAAGCGACAATAAACAGAACATTTAACCCTTTCACTGCGCTAGAATGAATGCGTTTCGAGAAAGCATCCACTCCTCGCGACATGACGTCGAGGGGGTCCCAATTGCTTACGAGCCACTACGTCCATGGACGCATTCATTATGAACGCATGATAAAGAAATCTGTGAAAACTATTGGACATCTGTGGAAAAAAAGAGCTTGATATAGCTCATCGGATTCCTCCTCCAGTATTATCCATCTAGTTTTGGTGATCTGTGCCTACCGACTGTCACTCTGTACGCTGTGTAACGCTGGGTAGGCTACTTTGGGGGAGCGGTAGCGAAGCGGCCCTAGTTCGATTCCCGCTCACGGCCAACACCGGTGACGATTATCTCAACCGGTCCTGGGCCTCCCCGAGGTCGACTCGGCGTCAATTAAGTACCTGGTACAGTGTAAAACCATCGTTACTGGGGAGATAAAGGCGATCGGGTGTGTTGCTTGCCATCCACCCCTTCGTGTATCGTGCCGGCCTTCATACGTGTCAACCCATATGGTTTACCCGTATTCTTGTAGAGGGAAATGTAGTTCTCCGGTCCATACAGTGGATAGCCGTTTCAATAGGGCAATTTTTTTGTCTATTTGTGTTTCTCCCTTGTCACAGTTCCTATGATCACCGTTACATTGCATTTATGGCTTTATTTTGGTGATTTCTAAAAGTTTTTTGGTTTGGCCATGTTTTTGTTTATTGTAGTACGGAGTTAGACTGATGGCCTTAATCTTAGTTGTCTTGTGGTTGTTGTTTGACTTGCATCCCACTGGGATTTTTGCACACAGCGTTGGTGTACGGTGCTATTTCAGGAATATTTTGATGTTTTTTTCTGGATTTTCTGTTTGCACAGTCACACATAATCACTTTAAGATGTTTTCTTGTTCATGTTTTTGTTTGTTGCGGTTGCACCCAATTCAAGAGCCGAATGGCTCACAGGGCTATACCAAATAAATAAAACTAAACTAAATGAACGTTGAGATTTATAAGGCGCACGGGGTGACCAATAAGGTCTGAATTGGTCTGTGATAAGGTAGTCACTGATAAGGGGTTGACAGGTATGGTAATCAAATGAATTATTTAAATTCCCGATACGCTAATCTAATCATGAATGTCACAATCAATTATAGATGAATGCATTCATATATAAATCGCTTTGGGCGAATTCATGTGCAGAACGAATTCTATAGAATGAGGCTGTACTGGACTGCGATCGTACATTGATTGTATTCACGCTTTATATCTATTGATTGTATTCACGATTTCTTTATCTATTGATTGTATTCAGGATTTTTTATCCATTGATTGTATTAACGCTTTATATCTATTGATTGTATTCATGATTTATATCTATTGATTGTATTCACGATGTAATAGCGAGCTATTCCACCTTCGAGAACATTCCTCCAGCAGTGGCGTGAGAGCAATTGTAGAGCCGCGCCTATTATTGTATAAATACGTTAATGACTATTCGCCCACGTTACCTTACGAGGCGAATTTGGTAAAAGCGCTACGTAAATATAAAGATAATTGTGCCAAAGATGGTAACACTGATGAAACGGCACTATCCAGACATTGATGAATCGATTAACTGGATGGGAACGTGCGCGTACACAAATCGATTACTCACGCAACTCTTGCGTATTTTAAAACACCGCTATGGCTCTCATGCTCGCGGCGTGAACAAAACTTTGAAAAAGGAGAGGTAAAAGACGGAACCTGACGGGTGAAATTAAAAACCAATTGTGAAAAAAACTGGAATAAAAAATACGCCCAAGCTGGATTCGCGACGAGAGGAAAAATCGCTCGTCGCGAAATCGATGCACGGGAGAAGAATCGATCCGCGTCAACCGTCAAAACCTCCCATTCATTGCGCAGTTCGCCTCAGAATCTCTCGAATAAAAAAAATATACTCGCCGCGTCTCTCGCCTCTCTCGACGTAACGCGAGAGCCCGAGGACAGGCGCGAGCGGGGCGACGTAGCGAACACACAACGCGAACCCACCGCACAACGAGCCCAAGCGCGCCCGTTATAAATTTCAACACAACCAAAACCGGGCTCTATCCGAGCACAGGCCTCGGGCTACCCGCACCTCCTCCTCGCCTCGAAACCACGCGCGTCGGCGCCGCCTCCCGGTGTGGTGCGTGGCCGGGGCCGCGTTAGGGCCCCGCGCGATTCGCGAATGCCTCGCGAGCGCTTGGGAGGCATGCCGCGAGAGTGAATGGAGAGGTGGTGGGGGAGCCAGGGCACAAACTCACCATGGCGGCACTCAGACGCGCAGCACGAGGAGACGAGAGGCTGGGAGGGGCGGGGTCAGCGGGTAAAGGGGGGCGGGGGCAATATGGGAGGAGGGCGTGGCCAAATTGGGAGGGGTAGGGTCATGGGTGAAGGGGCGGGGACGTAAGGGGAGGTGGGGGCAACTGGGAGGGGCGGGGTCAGGGGTAAAGAGGGCTGGGCCAACAAATGAGGGGCGCGCTCAGGAATAAAGGGGCGGGGGGCATATGGGATGGGGGCGGGGTCATAGTGGAGGGGGAGGGGGCAACGGAGGAGGGAGGGGGGCGCTTAGGCGTCACGTGACGAGGGAGAACGGGCCGCGAACGTTCTGGAAGCGCCCCCCCCATCCACACCCTACGCCCCGACCACCCCACCCCTCACTGTGACGCAACTTCCGTAAGGAAGCAGCCGCCATCTTAGTCAGGGGGTTGCCGGTGTCCAGGCGCGTTTCTTTAGCCGCCATCTTACTCAGGGTGCAACCCGAATGGTTTGTCACAATCTCTGTTTATGATGGAGAAATCCGATGAGCTATGAAGCTCTTTATGCACACATGTCCAGTAAGGGGCGGGTCACAACGTAACAACAAACAATGGAGTTCAAAGTATAGGAAAGGTTATAAAACCACGAAAAAAAATATTTTTTTCATTTTACTAGGTGAGGCCCACTGAACTTATTAGCTTCTTTAGAAGTGACCTTGCCACGAATGATAGCTCAACGAAGTGGCTTACCATGGACACAGTACACTTGTGGTTGACAAATAATACGTTCTCTTTGTTTTTTTCGGTAAAGTCACGTAGGTAAAAAATAAAGTAAATGAAAACAACTAAATTAAATCACGACGTTTCGGAGGCAACACAAGCTTCCTTCATCAGGTGTAAAAATGCACAGCAAAATAACTATATTCTTAGCTCTTTCGGTAAAGTCACGTTGAAGGGAAACAATAAAATAATGAAATATATATAAAACAATAAAAAATATATTATTTATTGTTTCCCTTCAACGTGACTTTACCGAAAGAGCTAAGAATATGAATTACTGCAGTCACGAAAGCTTTAAAGCAAAATAACTGTAGAGAGAGCTATTTGTGATGATAGACTTATATAGGGTAAGAGGAGGGGGAGGAGCCAAGGAGGACGGGCGCAGCATGGGGGGGGGAGTTGGGGTGTGGGAGGAGCCAGGGAGGACGGGCGCAGCATGGGGGGGGGGGGCTTGGGGTGTGGGAGGAGCCAGGAGGGTGAAGCTCGTCCTAGAAAACATCGGAGACACGGATGGTGGGGGGGGCGCGGAGCGGGGGAGAGTAGCGGTTGAGGTTTAACATTGTTAATCACATCTTTCCAATGATTGCTCAATTTGAATCCATCTTCTCGGTTGACGTTATGTCTATGTTTGTATATCTGTATGGCTTCATGGACACACCTTTGGTGGTATCCAGATGTCTTGCAGAGTACCTTGGTATCGTAGAAAACAATATCGTGATAACCCACAGCGTTGTAACAGTGATCAGCTACGGCAGAGGAATTTATTCTGCCGTGTTTAAAATCTGATTTGTGCTCACGAATTCGGTCAGAAACGCGTCAAACCTGGCGACAGGGTCAATTAAGGACCGACAAACACATTTGCAGATTACATTTTTATTTTATTTCACACTGCGTCATGACGACCCGGTGCGTTATGCTGCACCGGTGTACCGCCGATACGCCCATTTGTCATTCGACGTCAAAGCGTTAGCACAAAACCATTCCAGTGTCTACTCCGTCACGGTGCTCGCATTTAACAAAAACTACACAGGGTGCTGCACAACGTCGGCTGCTTCGAGCCACTCTTTTCCTTCGGCTCTCGGTTCGTCGTCTGGCTGACCCCACCTGCCGGTGGTGTTTCCCATTCACCCGAAGCCCGCCGATCGGCGCTCGTTGCCGCTCGAAGGTCGCCGACGGGACGCGGAATTGGCTGCTGGTCCACGCTTCCCTCTGACTTTCTTCCCGCGCCCACATCACACGTGGGCACGTCGCCTTCGCTGCGACCGCTGCCACCGCTTCCGCCACTGCCACCGCTGCCACCGCCACTGCCAACCCTGCCACCGCCACTGCCACCGCTGCCACCGCCACTGCCACCGCTGCCGCCGCTGCCACCGCTGCCGCCGCCACCGCTGCCAACGCTGCCACCGCCGCTGCTGCCAACGCTGCCACCGCTGCTGCCGCTGCCACCGCTGCCACCGCCGCTGATGATGCTGTTGCTTTTAGTGGCGTCATTCTCACAGCTCTGAGACGACGCCAATGATGATGATGGAGCCTCGTCTTCGGTATGCTGCTCCCAGTGTGGTGCGTCATTTGTGCCGGATCGAGCAACACCAGGTCTCTTGGAGGCGGACGTGTCAGCTTTGGCTGAGCCATCTTTAGGCATTGGAAGCATCTGTTCGGATCCTCCGGACTGTCAATTCAAGTTCGCACATACAGGGTGTTTATCCATTTTTGAAAACATTGTCAGTTAGAGCTATGTTGATTAAATCTAAAAAGACAAAGATGCCCCATATAGCCTTAACAGACTGTTGGGGCAAGTGCCGTTTAGCGAGCGCCTATGAAGGCCGGCACGGCACACGAGGGGGTGGGTGGCCAGCACCACGCCCGGCCGCCTTTGTCTCCCCAGTGGCGATGTTGACACACCGAACTAGGTACTCATTTGAGGCTGAGCCGACCTAGGAGGGGAGGTCCAGGACCGGTTCAGATAATCGTAACTGGTGTTGGCCCCGTGAGCGGATATCCAGTGCAGGCTGAGTAAATTCCCAGTTTGTGAGTAGCAAGGATCAATCCATGTCCACGCTGAAGCATCAGAGCGATGGGAATCAATAATTGTTGCATCACTAACTCAGTGTTCTTCGTACATTTTCAGAGGGGGGTGGCCGCTTTCGCCAATAAGACATCATCAGCGCGAGGGCCGCCACACATTGGGAACCACTGTTGGCTTTGTGACAGCACCATGATGATGATGATGAGGGGTGTTTTTGCTCTTTGCGTATTGTCGGAAAGCGCACGTCAGGAGTTGCACTGCAAGGCAACTACAGGGGCCCGGCAGTGAAAAACACACCGTTATAAGGAACATGCTTAGTAGATGTTTTCAACATTTCAACCGCACAGATGAGACTGCAATTTAATTATAATTACGTTCAAACTAGATTCGAAGCTTTCGTGACTGCAGGAATTATTCTTTGGTTATTTCGGTAAAGTCACGGAGAAAGAAATTAAAGTAAATAATAATAGAATACGACGTTTCGATTGCAACACAAGCAACCATCATCAGGTACAAATGAATGAGAAAACAAACACAGTAAACTTGGAAATACTTTTTGGTTTCTTTCGGTAAAGTCACGTGGGTCGAAAAAAATAATAAAATAAAAATATATATCACCTTATTATTTCTTCTTGTTTCATTTTATTTTTCTACCCACGTGACTTTACCGAAAGAACCAAAGATTATTTCCAAGTTTACTGTGTTTGTTTTCGCATTCATTTGTACCTGATTATGGTTGCTTGTGTTGCAATCGAAACGTCGTATTCTATTATTGTTTAATTTAAGAGTATAATTACGTTTTTTGTTTCTCATTTTCTATCGGTATTTTGCTCACTCCCTCATCCGTATTGAGTTGCCATCGATATTCTTGGTTCTTTCGGTAAAGTCACGTAGAAGGGAAACAATAATATAATAAAAAATATATCGTGCCATGTCACCGGTGACCCTTGCTGAGACACTCAACTCGCTTGCACTTGAGAAAACGAGCTTCATAGCTCTTCGGATTCCTCCAATCTCTATAAAGATTCTTAATCACAAACTAAGGATGGCAGCCTGTATGTCAAGGCCGTAATTATAATATATATTGGGGGGGCAACCCCCCCCCCCCCCATATTCAAAAAATGTCCCCACCCCCCCCTCATATATTGCTATAAAATAGATTTCTGTTTATATGATTGTGGTTATGGCTGTACTTTATTAATCCCTAATCTCTGTCATTATATACAATGAAACAAGAAAAGGTAAAAAAGAAAAAAACAGAGCAATGTAATACAATAACACTATTAGACATTATTGTTAGAAATAAATAAAAAGTCAATCCCATGTGTTAGTGATTTTTTTATGTTTTAGGCAGGAAATTCGTTTTCAAATTTAGATTTTTTTTCTGGGGGGGGGGGCACCCCCAGACCCCCTGGAAGATTTGGTCCCCCCCCCAATCTTGACTCCATGGCTACGGCCTTGCTGTATGTTAGTATTCGGCAATGTTAACGACAAGAGCCCAACGCCACCATTTGAAATCAGGTGTATTTTCTACTAAGCCTTTTTAAATGTAATTTGTGTACATTGTATATCGCTTACCTCTGCAATAGACGTCTCCTCGTTTTGGCATAATCCTGTACGGGGAAAGACAAATAATCTGTAAAAGACGGACACTTCACAGAACACTAATATCTTACAGCTCTTTGGCGAAGCGCTGCTGGAATGGATGAAACCCTCTCCGCGCTGTGTTGGTCAAAGCGGGTTGTGTGACTGCACTTCATGGCGATCGCCGCAGTTTTCATCAAGGGAAAGACCCACGACTGGTGTATACGTTATAGTTACTACGTGCTAGGCCTCGGTAAGGTAAGGTAATTTATCCTTTTTACCGGGTAAAAGGGTAAAGTGTACAGGTGTCGACATGCCAAGGTGTAAGGTAAAGGGTAGGGTAAAGGTAGCGCGAAGTATTACCCGGTAAATACCTTGTTTACCGCTCGCTAAAAGCTCCTTGGCAAATGTCCGTGGCCTTCATTTAAAATTGGAATAATCGAGATTGTTCTCTATGAATAAAGCGCTCTTCCTAGCATTTACCTGTTATACACCTTGTTCATGTGTAGTAGTACCCCAGTAATTACCCTGTAATCGGGTAATTCTTATGGGGTAAGGGTAAAAGGTAGGGTAAAGGTAGGCTCGTTGCTTTTGATCTTTGACCTTTTACCTTACCTTGCTAAAGGTAAAAGGTAAGGGTAGAGTGATTGTATTGTGGTAAGGTAAAAGTTAGGGTAAAGGTAGGCTCGTTGCTTTTACCTTTTACCTTGCCAAGGCCGACTCCACACCCCCAGTGTTACAGTCGATACACAACCCCCGGTATTATCAATGGCTGCCACTTGGTTCGTGCTAAATTAGTCCCCAATGACTTAAACGGGGGGGGGGGGGGCAAAACAAAATGTCGCAACATTTCCATCTACTGGCAAACTATTTCTCATTTTCAGGCCGTTGCTTGGCACAGTTGGAGCCGCACACTGACAGCTACCGACAGGGGTGCCCTTGGCGAGGCTCCGTCAGAGCATTTGAATATTGTAAAATGAGACGTGACTTCAGGCACTTCATAATAAATAATATTAATATTGGACTCAGTATATGGCGCTGTTCGTCCGGAGATGATATAGAGTGCTGTACGCAATCGGCATAAAATAAAAACACATAATACGCATTGAAAACGTATCAATTCACATTTATAATAATAATGAAAGGGGGGCAAGAGCCTGAAAATAAAAGCGGGTGAAGATTTCCGAAACGAGAATGTTTTAAGTTGAGACTTAAACGTCTCAATTAAAGCCAAATCCCTCAATGCCTGTTTGGCGAAGCATCCCAAAGCCGAAGGGGGCCGTCCATAAATGACGTCACGCGATTTTGGACGATTTTTTACCCCCCCCCCCTCGTCACACGGCGTCACAAAAAGTCAGACCCCCCCCCTCAAATATGACGTCACAAAGCTCTGCCCCCTCCCCCCAAAAATAAAAAAAAACGCTTCAAATCGCTTTAAACTATTGTCATTGTAGTGCGTATTTAATGTGGTGCTGCACTCTGATGTTGTACGAGAAAACATTTATTAAAAAGTCTATTTAATTAAGTAGAACGTGTTGTCTATATTAATTTAAAGTTGCGCATTTTGATGTGACGTCACATTTCTAAACCCCACCCCCCCCCCCCTCGTCACACATCGTCACAAATGTCTGCCCCCCCCCCCCCCCCCCCCAGGTGCGTGGCATCATTTATGGACGGCCCCACGGAAACACCGAGCCTCCTTCGCCCGGGAGTGCAGAGGAGATCCACATCCTCAGACCTCAGTGATCCGAGTCAATTTAATAGGCCCTCTGAATGCAAATCCGTAGCCCCTGCCGCCACGTGCACACCTTTTCTGGCGCTGTAAGGCTGGTGGGAGAGAAACTGCAGGCAGCTGCCGACACTCGAAGACTTCTTCATGCGTCCCACTTTGCCTTCGCCCGGCCGATCGAGCGAGGCGTCACGCTCGTCGCGCCCCTGCAATGCGCCCTCCGCGGCGAGGGCGCCCGAAGACTTGCTCTCCTTCAAAGGGGCCATTGGCAGCATCAGGCTCAGCAGCGGAGGGACGGAGTGCTGCTGAGACAAGGACGCAAAGGGTGGGTGGGGGACCGCAGATGGGTGACACGCGTGCGGCACGCGACAGCGAAGAAGTCGATCGTGCTGCTGGAGACTTCGATGAAGAGGGTCGGAGGGGGAGAAGGTGAACGGAGCAATCGGACGAGGAGGTTGAGTTACACGGGTCAGCTGGTAGCCCCACCCACTTTTACATAGCCACGCCCGCTCAGTCGGCTGGCACCGCCCACACAGTCAGGTGACCTTCCTTATTCTGACGTCACCAGTTACAGCTGTCTGCGTGAACAGAGCCGATTCAAGTGCGCTTGTGCACGTGTTCCTGTACACGCGTGCTCCGTGTGTGTGTACGCGTGTTCCGTGTGTGTGTACGCGTGTTCCGTGTGTGTGGACGCGTGCTCCGTGTGTGTGTACGCGTGCTCCGTGTGTGTGTACGCGTGTTCCGTGTGTGTGTACGCATGTTCCGTGTGTGTACATGTGGTCCACGCATGCTTGCGTGCCTATGTGGGTGCGCGCGTGCTCCACGTGATGCAGACAACGTCAATTGCTTACAGCGTCACCTGGGACGTGTTTAACAATCATCGGGCGCATGCAGCGTGGAACGAATTCATTTGAATGGGAGGAGCAAAGTGGTAGACGGGGAAGGACGGAGTGTTTAGGATACCCTGCCTGCACCATTTCAACGAAACTAAAACTAAACATTTGTTTTGATTTTACCAGGTAAGGCCCACTCAGCTACGTAGCTCTTTTTTTTTCAGAAGCGACCTGGCGACAGATCATAGCTCACCGAAGTGGCGCGTGTGGAAATTGACAACAGCCAAAATACCCCTGAACGCACCCTGATTCCAAATGCGGTGGGAAAAACCGGAGAACCCCGGGAGAAAAGCCATGCGACCACGGGGAGTGAGAGAGAGAGAGCGAGACACACACAAACTCCAAATATACAGCAGCAGCAGGCGTCAGGGTCAGGACCGAACCCACGACCTCCTGCATACCAGGCGAGGGAGTTAACATCTAGCCACCGTGATGATGATGAGAGAGAGAAAAATACAAACTACAAATATTACAACAGGCGTCAGGGTCAGGACCGAATCCACGAACTCCTGCATACCAACCGAGGGAGTTAACATCGCCTAGCTTCCACGGCGCCCCACTGCGAGTTGGAAAGCGTTGATGATGGTGGCACCACCACCATATATTTTCGTGAGTGAATTCATCCGTACCACCTCATTAGGATCTGCAGACTCCGGCCCTCCTGAGCGGCCACTCGCTGTGTCTGCGTGCCACGGTTGCGGAATTCCCTACCGTAGGAAATTCGTTAATCCGACAGTGTGGATACTTTTAAAGTCTCGTCTTGCAACCACATATTCTTAAGTCAGTTTATTCTAACGAGCTTCTCCGTCTCGCTTGCCCTGTCGTCATTCTTACGAGGCGTCTTGAGGCATTTGTGGAAGTCGCCTTACAAATACATTTTAACACGTAGACTTTAGCGACCAATATTATTAATAATAAAGGTTCTTGGATGAGATCGGGTGAGTATAAATGTGTACATGCTGGATGTAATTACCAGCGAAACGTCGTACTCAAGTTGTAAATGTTGTGGATTTACTCTCCAACACACTGCTGGGCTGAAGTAGTAATTGGCGCTTTGTTTACGTGACAAATCCCTCACTAATTGGCTGTGTCGAGTGGTGGAGGGTTTCGACGGATTCATACTTACGTGATCTAACCCAAGAACCTTTATTGTGAATTACAAATACATGCAAATGACTTCATCCACGCACCTGGCTGAAGCGCCGAGCGGAAGGCACTGCCACTGGGTTGTTCGTAGCCAGCGGAGACGTGAACACGTCCAGGGAGCGTCTGCGCCTGCCAAGTAACGTCTCTGGCTCCAAGCACAGGCCCTGTAGTATAACACGCGTGTGTTGGCACGGTACAACACGTGTTGGGAGGGCAGTGGTGGGCACAGGTGTAGGCCCTGTAGTATAACACGCGTGTGTTGGCACGGTACAACACGTGTAGGGAGGGCAGTGGTGGGCACAGGTGTAGGCCCTGTAGTATAACACGCGTGTGTTGACACGGTATAACACGTGTAGGGAGGGCAGTCTTGGGCACAGGTGTAGGCCCTGTAGTATAACACGCGTGTGTTGACACGGTACAACACGTGTAGGGAGGGCAGTGGTGGGCACAGGTGTAGGCCCTGAGTATAACACGCGTGTGTTGACACGGTACAACACGTGGAAAGTGGGCAGCGGTGGCAGAGTTGTTAACGTAGCTGTGCTGTCCACTCTGTCACGTGAGTTTAAATTCTGGTCACGGTTAAAATCAGTGGTGAATGACATCTATACGTGAACATGGATAAAGAGTTTAATTGTCATGGGACCTTTCTTGGCAATTTCAAAATATAAGAGTTGGTTTTACCCTTTCTGGCAATTACCAGAGCATGTTTTTGTTTGCATGCTCACCACAAGTATGTGTGGTTCATGCATAATTGACTCCTTGAAAAACGTTTCTATTTGGTGTTTGAACATCTTAACATCTGTGTTATTTCCATAAAGGGTAAAACACCTATTGCTAATTTTTCAGACTCAACACTTCTCATAAACTCAACACTGCCCGCAGACTCAGCACTGCCCATAGACTCAACACTGCTCATAGACTCAACACTGCCCATAGACTCAACACTGCTCATAGACTCAACACTGCTCATAGACTCAACACTGCCCATAGACTCAACACTGCCCATAGACTCAACACTGCCCATAGACTCAAAACTTCCCATAGCCTCAACACTGCCCATAGACTCAAATCTTCCCATAGACTCAATACTGCCCATAGATGCAGCACTGCACCATAGCCTCAAGACTACCCATAGACTCAAAACCCTTTCGTACCCTCTCTATCGCAGTCACTCAATTCCACAGCCCCTCTCGCACACCCCTTGCCACCGAAATAACGATTGTATTCTACAGCACCGCCTTTTTTTTAAACCACGTTAAGCAAAGGCGCTCTCTAAATATACGACGAAGCAAGAGAGAGGGGGTAGAGAGAGATGGAAGGGGTAAGAAGAGAAGACCGTGAATTCTATTGTGAAATCTTTCATTTAAAAAGGGGGGGTGGGGGTTACACAAAGCAAAGCATTAAAAACAAAAAACCCCGAAATAATGAACGAAGCAAAGTGCCGACTACACCGAGCATCTTCTTGTTTCCTCTGATCGTAAAAGAAAAGAGAGAGAGAGACAGAGAGAGCGCACGGGACCTGGTTGAAGTGAGGGCTGTGTGAGCACAGGGGGGATGCGATGAGGTCCATGGAGAGCCGACGCTTCGTCTGCAGAGGATCCGACTCCAGGGACAAGGCCTGCGGCACAACTCCACACGCTCAGCTCAATCCCCCGGGACGGCCGTGAGCGGGGCGGATCGCTCGCCCACGCGGTTGTCCGCTTTAGCGCCCGGTGTTCCGGGGAGACGGAGCGACGCGCGAGCGGAGTGGAGCGAACACGGAACGTTGATGATATATAAACGTGTGTTCGTTTAACCCGCCACCACCGGACAGAGCCAGCGAGTGAGGTTTGTCGCGTGAACAGAACGTGCCAATTCGTTACGAGTACAGCGCGCCGGTGTGTTGGAGAGCTGTACAGCCAAAGTCTTCAGTTATCTTAAGAGTTTGGGGCTGACCTGCAATACGCACCAAGTATCTGTGGGACATGCACATTATAGAAACGTCGTGATACTGGTAGGAACCTCCTGGTTACACCAGCCCACAGGGGATTATTGTGTCCGTCCGTCCGTCGTGCATCCAAAAATGGGAGGGGTGGGGCTGGGTGGAGAGGGGAGGGTGGGGAGGGGCTGGGTGGGGAGGGAGGGGCTGGGTGGGGGGTGGGAGGGGTGGGGCTGGGTGGGGAGGGGCTGCTCACCCCGTGGTGCCCTTATAAAACTCAACGTTTAACCTACTCACGCCGGCTTGTGCCCGCCCTCACAGTCGGGCATGTTTGTGGAATACACCACGTGGTGGTGCCGCCGTTGACCCTGGCCATTGACCGAGCAACCCAACGTTCCTGCCAGCTCCCTCCGCAGGAATGTGTTTTATTTTATTTCATACCCACGTGACTTTACCGAAAGAACCAAAGGGTATGGATTCCTGCAGTCACGAGAGCTTCAAATCAAGAATGTACATTATCCGTGTGTTTTTCATGGATAATATAACAGGACCCATTCTGAAATGCTCATGGTAGGGAGTGCTAAATAAATTAAACAATAAACTATTCTTTTTTATTTTATCAGGTAAGGCCCCACTGAGCTATATAGCTGTTTTTTTTTAAGCGACCTGGCCACAAATTATAGTTCAACGAAGTGGCTTAGCGTCACGTGGGAATGTATAGCAGCCAAATAATCTCAACGCGTGACGTTGATTCTAAATGTGGAGGTAAAAAAACCAGAGGACCCGGATAAAATCCACGCGACCACGGGGAGAGAGAGAGACACGCAAACTCCAAAAATACAGCAGCAGCAGCAGGCGTCAGGGTCGGGATCGAACCCACGACCTCCTGTATACCAGGCGAGGTAGTTAACATCTCACCACGTGGAGAGAAACACGCAAACTCCACATATACAGCAGGCGTAAGGGTCGGGATCGAACCCACGACCTCATGCATAGCTGGCGAGGTAGTTAACATCTCACCACATGCAAACTCCAAATATACAGCAGGCGTAAGGGTCGAGATCGAACCCACGACCTCCTGTATACCAGGCGAGGTAGTTAACATCTCACCACATGCAAACTCCAAATATACAGCAGGCATAAGGGTCGGGATCGAACCCACGACTTCATGTATATCAGGCGAGGTAGTTAACATCTCACCACATGCAAACTCCAAATATACAGCAGGCATAAGGGTCGGGATCGAACCCACGACCTCATGTATACCAGGCGAGGTAGTTAACATCTCACCACGTGCAAACTCCAAATATACAGCAGGCATCAGGGTCGGGATCGAACCCACGACCGCCTGTATACCAGGTGAGGTAGTTAACATCTTGCCATGTGCATCTTATGACGGTATAAGCCACAGCGTTTTGGGGCCACACGTTTGACACGCGGCCCCCTCCTCGAACACGTTGACTGACCAGTTCCAAAACGTCGCCAGATAACCCAAGTCCAGCCAGGTTCAGCGTGGATTCGGTCTGGAACTCGCACACCAGAAGCTTCATCCTCCATCCACTCTCCTGGAAGAAGAACCCACCCCCAAAAATCGTAAAAATCATCATCATCATCATCGTCGTCGTCATCGTCGTCATCGTTATGATGATCAAAGGCACTACGCTGTGTGAATTTATTAGCCGAGCGGTGGCGCAGTGGTTAGGGCACTACGATGCGAAGATCGCGACACAGAGGTTCGATTCCCACGCAGGGCCATGCACCATGTGACGAATGTCTGCAGCAGGTCTACTCGGCCTTAAATGCGGAGTGTGTTTCACTCTTTTTGTGTCTTTGTTTGCTGCTGTAACTCTCTCAACGGATATCTGTGAAAAAGAGGGGGAGGCGGTGGGGGGAGTGAGGTCAGTGGGGGGGGGGCGGTGGGGGGGGGGGGAGGCGGTGGGGGGAGAGGGGGTCAGTGGGGGGGGAGGCGGTGGGGGCGGGGAGTCAGTGGGGGGGGGCAGTGGGTGGGGGAGGCGGCGGTGGGGGGAGAGGGGGGCAGTGGGGTGGGGGGAGAGAGGCGGTGGGGGAGGGGGGTCAGTGGGGGGGGGAGGCGGTGGGGGATGGGGGTCAGTGGGGGGGGGGTGGGGGTCAGTGGGGGGGGGGCAGTGGGTGGGGGGGGCGGCGGTGGGGGGAGAGAGGCAGGGCGGTGGTGGGCGGCGGTGGGGGGAGAGGGGGTCAGTGGGGGGGGGGAGGCGGTGGGGGAGTAGGGTCAGTGGGGGGGGGGGGGTGGAGGCGGTGGGAGGACGGGGGTCAGTGGGGGGGGGAGGGGAGGTGGAGGCGGTGGGGGAGGAGGGTCAGTGGGGGGGGTGGGGGACGCGGGGGGTGGGGGTGTCGGCGTGGTGTTCCCGTGACCTGTATCGCGTCCACCACTTTGGCGTGCGACATGGGGCGTGCGTCGCGGCCGTCCACGGCGAGGATGGCGTCGCCGGCGCGCAGCCCCCCGCTCTGGGCCGGGGAGCCCCGCTCCACGTGCCACACCACGTGGGCCTCGCGCCCCTCGTCCACGTCCACGTGGAAGCCGAACCCCTCGGGGCTCTTCTCCAGCACGCAGAGGCGCGCGCGGGGGCTACCCATCGCCATAGCCGCGGGGGGCTCTGGTGGGAGACGGGGGAGGGGCAGGGAGATGGGGGGGGGAGGGGGAGATGAGGGGGGTGAGATGAGAAGACGTCTGGGGAATTAATGGATGGGATGGAAGACGAGGGGGGTGGATAGGAGACGGGCAGAATGAATGGGGGAGGAGGGGATGGACGGGAGACGTAAAGGGCCGTCCATAAATGACGTCACGCACCTAGTGGGGGGGGGGGCGGGGTTAGACATTTGTGACGATGTTTGACGAGGGGAGGGGGGGGGATTTGAGAAATGTGACGTCACATCAAAATGCGCAACTTTAAATAAATATAGACAACACGTTCTACTTAATTAAATAGACTTTTTAATAAATGTGTTTCTCCTACTACATCAGAGTGCAGCGCCACATTAAATACGCAACTACAATGACAATATATCCTTAGCTCTTTTGGTAAAGTCACGTTGAAGGGAAACAATAAAATAATAAGATATATGTATATATTATTTATATATTATTATTTTATCTTATATATTTTATTATTTTATTGTTTCCCTTCAACGTGACTTTACCGAAAGGGCTAAGAATATGAATGACTGCAGTCACGAAAGCTTTAAATCAAAATTACAATGACGATAGTTTAAAGCGATTTGAAGCATGTTTTATTTTTTGGGGGCGGGGGTGGGGCAGAGCTTTGTGACGTCATACTTGAGGTGGGGGGGGGGTCTGACTTTTTGTGACGCCGAGGGTCAAACATCGCGTGACGTCATTTACGGACGGCCCCCCTAAGCGCAGCCATCAAGCGTTGCTCTCTAACGTCGCGACTGAGAAGGTCCGCCACGCGCACGCCTCCATCGACTCCAATCGGCGGTCGATATGCGAAGTCGATTTTGACCTCACACATAAAGCGACCCCCCTCCCCCCTCTCCATCCTCCGCTATGCGTCCGCCCCCCCCCTTCCGCCCCTCCCCCCCCCGCTACACCGTGGCAGCACCCCCCCCCCTCTCGACTCCTGCACAACGCACGGAAAATTACCCAGCACGTCGGAACGCCAATCAGAGCAGCAGCAGCAGCAAGGAGTCTCTCGCTCCTGACCGACGACGCTCATCGTGGACTCTAAACTCAACTCTATACAAGGCCGTAATTATAATATATATTGGGGGGGGGGGACACATCCCCCCCCCCCCAATATTCAAATATGCTCAAAATATCCACCCCCAATATATTGCTATGAAATAGATTTGGTCCCCCCCCCCCCCAATATTGACTCAATGGCTACGGCCTTGACTCTATATCTATACATTTTGATTTAAAGCTTTCGTGACTGCAGGGATTCATATTCTTGGTTCTTTCGGTAAAGTCACCACGTAGAAGGGAAACAATAATTTTTTTTTTTACAATAAAATTCTCACGACGTTTCGACTGCAACACAAGCAATCATCATCAGGTGTGAAAACCACCAAAATGTAAAACAATAAAATTCTCACGACGTTTCGACTGCAACACAAGCAATCATCATCAGGTGTGAAAACCACCTTAGTTTTTTTTTTATCTTACCGGGTGTAAGGCTCCCCACTGAGCTGGCGTGTAGCTATTTTTTCAGGAGCGACCTGGCTATCACGAATGATAACTCGACGAGGAGGGGGCTTATCGTCATCATCGTCATCATCATCATCCTCATCGCGTGGACATTCACAGCAGCGGCCAAATTACTCCAAACACGTGGTGACGTCGATTATAAACGTGGAGGGTTAAAACCGGAGGAGCCGGAGAAAAAAAATCCACGTGACCACGGAGAGAGAGAGAGAGACGCAAACTCCAAATATACAGCAGGCGTCAGGGTCGGGATCGAACCCACGACCTCCTGTATACCAGGCGAGGCAGTTAACATCTCCTAGACACCGTGATGATGATGAGAGAGAGAGAGAAAGAGACACGCAAACTCCAAATACACAGCAGGCGTCAGGGTCGGGCACGAACGCACGACCTCCTGTATACCAGGCGAGGTAGTTAACATCTCCTAGACACCGTGATGATGATGAGAGAGAGAGAGAGACACGCAAACTCCAAATACACAGCAGGCGTCAGGGTCGGGCACGAACGCACGACCTCCTGTATACCAGGCGAGGTAGTTAACATCTCCTAGACACCGTGATGATGATGAGAGAGAGGGAGACACGCAAACTCCAAATACACAGCAGGCGTCAGGGTCGGGCACGAACGCACGACCTCCTGTATACCAGGCGAGGTAGTTAACATCTCCTAGACACCGTGATGATGATGAGAGAGAGAGAGACACGCAAACTCCAAATACACAGCAGGCGTCAGGGTCGGGATCGAACGCACGACCTCCTGTATACCAGGCGAGGTAGTTAACATCTCCTAGACACCGTGATGATGATGAGAGAGAGAGGGACACGCAAACTCCATATACACAGCAGGCGTCAGGGTCGGGATCGAACCCACGACCTCCTGTATACCAGGCGAGGTGGTTAACATCTCCTAGACACCGTGGTGATGACGATAAGAGAGAGACACGCAAACTCCAAATACACAGCAGGCGTCAGGGTCGGGAACGAACGCACGACCTCCTGTATATCAGGCGAGGTAGTTAACATCTCCTAGCCACCGTGGACATCAATAGGCGGATGCGCACATTCCATTCGAGAACGGGAAAGTAATCACACAAGCCCCAGAAGTGCGATTGTGGCCATGCAACCCAAACTTCGGGCCATATAGTAAAGCCATAGACGCATGTACATATGGACCCATAGTGACACACAGAAATACATTGACTCATAAACGTATATACATAGAGACCCACAGTGACACACAGAGATACATTGACCCATATATGCATATACATAGGGGCCCAGTGACACACACAGATACATTGACTCATAGATGTATACACAGAGACCCATAGTGACACACAGAGATACATTGATTCATAGATGTATATACAGAGACCCATAGTGGCACACAGAGATACATTGATTCATAGACGCATATACATAGAGACCCACAGTGACACATAGAGATACATAACACTCGTAGATACGTATACTGTACATAGAGACACATGGAGATACATAGTCATTGGTACGTAGAGAACCAGAGAGATGCAGAGACATGCATTAAAGACACGCCACGGGAGTGCGATTGTGGCCACGCAATTCGATCTATGTGTAGTCTCTGATTCAGCTCAGCCCCAGCCTGCACACAACACGAGCCGTCTAACACCGAGACAGCCAACAACTCTCCCCCCGTAGCGCAGCGTCTAGCGGAGACGTTCAGCGACGAGGGGCGACGAGGCGACAGCGACGACGAGACGAGACGAGTCCACTCCCAGCACCGGTGGCCTCGAGCCCCCCCCCCCCCCACGCCGCTCTCGGCTCCTTTGATGCTCCCAGCGCGGCCGGGCTCCGCCCTGGCTGCGCCTCCCCTCTCGAACCCGCCAGTAGCAGGTCCCAGGGCCCTCCAGACGGGGTCCTCCGTGATCCTTGCCCCAGTTCCTCCGCCCTGCCAACACGCCCCCTGTGTGCTGTCTGTCCAACACAGATGCCACTGCTGTCCACCAGCCTCCAGACGGGGCCCTCCGTGATCCTTGCCCCAGTTCCTCCGCCCTGCCAACACGCCCCCTGTGTGCTGTCTGTCCAACACAGATGCCACTGCTGTCCACCAGCCTGTCCACCAGCCCCCAGACGGGGTCTTCCGTGACCCTTGCCCCAGTTCCTCCGCCCTGCCAACACGCCCCCACCTGTCTGTCCAACGCAGCTGTTGTCGCCGCTGCTGCTGCTGGCCACCAGCCGGCGCTATTACACTGCACATGGCCCGCATCTCTCCGTTTAACACGGTCGGCTGTGCACGGTGCGAAAGAAGTTCAACACACACACACACACACACGCACGCATGCGCGTACATACAACCCACTGCGGCTCTGCGCTCCTTCAGCGGAGGAGGACGACGGGGAAAGAGGAGTCCCAAAACTCTACGCTGCGTAGAGACCCGTAGAGACACGGAGACCGAGAGGTGGCGACATCGAAGACGCAAACCAATGGAGCGCGTGGAACAACCCACTGGGGTCTGTTCGCTCCTCCAACGGGTGGAAGAGCGACGCGGCACGGACTCCCTCTCTCTGCTGAAGCCCTCCCGTTGTGGCCAGTAGCAAGCAGCGAGCTGCAGACCTCCACGTTGTTGGCATCGAGCACCTGGAGTTAACATCGCTGCTGCTGCTGCTGCTGCTACTGCCACCACGCGCAACAGCATTCGACCCGCTGCAACTCGACAACACGACACACTTGGAGATGGTTGACCATACTTCAGCGAGTTGGTGAAGAAGGGAGGAGCAGGAGGAGCAGGAGGAGGAGGCTCAGCACTGGTCAACGATGGCATCCTCTCGCCAAATGGTGACGTGTACGTACGTTGAATTTCTTTCGCGCCGTACGAAGCCGACCGTGCTAATCGGAGGTGTGAACAGAACACGTTAGCTGCCCCGCCCCCCCCCCCCCCCCCGGGGGAAATCGAACTCAGCTCAGCGGCAGTCGCAATCGTGACCTTACCTCGCACACCGATTGATGATCGGTGCCTTGGATCGGCTGCGGTTTGCTTGACTTGTTGCGATCTCAGCAAAGACAACGATCCCCCCCTCCCGTCCCCGTTAGCGAGCAGCACCTATGTTATGAAGACTGGCACTGGACACAAAGACAAAGATCGCCCGTATAGCCTGTAACAGACCGTCGGGGCAAGTGCTGTTAGCGGGCACCTATGAAGGACGGCACGGCACGCGACGGGGTGGGTGGCCAGAACCACGCCCGACCGCCTTCGTCTCCCCAGTGGCGATGTTCACACACCGCACCAGGTACTCGTTTGAGGCTAGCGGAGGCCCAGGACCAGTTCAGATAATCGTCACCGGCGTTGGCCGCGAGCGGAAATCGAACTCGGCTCGCCGGGATCGTAGCGCAGCGCAGCGCGACACCGCCGCTCGGACACACACAGCCACTCGCGTAACCACTCGATCCTAGCAATGCTCTGAGCAGGCAGAGGGGGCTTCGGTAGTAGAATATTGAGTGCTTATGATGCTCGTAAACCACAAATCGCGACCTTCCCATTGGTTGACATCAATCATGCCCCACCACTTTGGCCACCCTTGATAACCAACGAAAATTTTTAATCGCTTACGCACGGTGAGATCGCATGTTGCATCACACACATACACACACCGCGCGCGCGCACCGTTCTGAACTTTGGAATTGGCAGAATTGTTGTAAATATCGGGCAAATTTCGACATTTACATTATGAGACCTCCTTTGCCAGTAACAAGATATAGTAATAGGTTTAACCCTTTTAACTGGCACAAAAACTGACACCTTTATTCAAGGCATCATGTTTGCAATAACCACAACACAAGCAGTCAAATTGCATTTTGACTAAAGGTGTCAATTTTTGTGCCAGTTAAAAGGGTAAAACCTATGACTGAATTTCGACATTGTTCACCACTTTGCACGCGCACCACGAAGGGCCCACGTTGAGCAAAGCGACGTGAAGTTAGGTGCGGAAGGGCTTGTTGTTGTTGTTGTAGGACGTAGGTGCTCGTGAAACTTCAGGATATTTATTGGGTGCGCTAAATAAATCTTGATTTAAAGCTTTCGTCACTGCAGGAATTCATACTCTGTTGGGTCTTTCGGTAAAGTGACGTAGATCGAAAAATAATAGATCAAGACGTTTCGATCGCAACACAGGCAACCGTCTTCAGGTGACAGAGAGAGAGAGAAAGCTGTCTACGGGACTTTACCGAAAGACCCAAAGCGTATGCAGTCAATAACTTTCGGCGGGGGGGGGGGGGGGGGAATGGTGGCGCAGTGGTTGGGGGGGGGGCATTGTGGCTTTGCGCCTGGCCACCCACGTGACACACAGCGCGTGCCATCTTCCTCGGGCAGCATTCGTTCAAATCAAAATAACAAGAAGATACATTTTTTGTTGGTATTCGGTTAAAATTAAAACATGAACATCAACTCCTCAATATTTCAACAGCCACACGACAAGGTGATGAACGCGAGACGGTCATATTAAGACTGGAACCAACTCACCCAACCCCCACCCCCCCCCCCACACATTAAGCAATCACCTTCATATTCTTAGTTCTTTCGGTAAAATCACGTGGAAGGGAAATAATAAAGTAATAAAAATATAACATAATAAAATAAAATTCTCACGACGTTTCGGCCACAACGCAAGCAGCCTTCCTCAGGTGTTCATTAGGATGCTGTCTATCCAACAGCTCTGTCTTTCATCTTCTTTGGTTCTTTCGGTAAAGTCACGTAGAATGAGAATAAAATAATAAATTAATAAAATAAAATAACACAATTAAATTCTCACGACGTTTCGGCCACAACACAAGTGGCCTTCATCAGGTGAAGGGACGAGACTGTCTGGAGGACAGAGAAACGTCGTGAGAATTTCATTGTGTTATTTTAGTTTATTAATTTATTATTTTATTCTCATTCTACGTGACTTTACTGAAAGAACCAAAGAAGATGAATCCTTGCAGTCACGAAAGCTTCAAATCGAAATTTTACCAGCTCTGTGTTTCTTCACCTGAGGACGGCTGCTTGCGTTGTGGCCGAAACGTCGTGAGAATTTTATTTTATTATGTTTTATTTTTATTCGTTTATAGTTTCACTTCCACGTGGCTTTACCGAAAGAACCAAGAATATGAATCTCTGCAAGTCACGAAAGCTTTAAATCGAAATTCAATCACCTTCACGAAGTTTTCCCACTCCGCATTCAAAACTCGACTTATTTCCCTGAGCTCCGCACCCGACAATCCCTTTAATCTCCACCTCATACTCGCCACCGTCACTTTGCCATCTTCACGGTCGCACGAGACGTCTCTCGCTCATCAACCCCATTCATTCGCCCCATTCATCATCGCTCACCATCGTCGTTTTCGCTTTCACCAATTTTACTCACTCACACGGTGTAACATTGTCGATTTTGTGTAAAGCGCCTTCGATAAGGGGACGTCCATAAATGACGTCACGCACCTGGGGGGTTGGGGGCGGGGTCAGACGTTTGTGACGATTTGTGACGAAGGGGGGGGGGGAGGTTGAGAAATGTGACGTCACATCAAAATGCGCAACTTTGAATAAATCTAGACAACACGTTCTACTTAATTAAATAGACTTTTTAAAATAAATGTTTTCTCCTACAACATCAGAGTGCAGCGCCACATTAAATACGCACTACAATGACAATAGTTTAAAGCGATTTGAAGCATGTTTTATTTTGGGGGGGGGGGGGCAGAGCTTTGTGACGTCATACTTGAGGGGGGGTGGGTCTGACTTTTTGTGACGCCGTGTGACGAAGAAGGGGGGTGGGGTCAAAAATCGTCCAAAATCGCGTGACGTCATTTATGTACGCCCCCCTAAGGCACCGTATACATCTTTTTTATGGTTAGACAACAGCCCCAATGCGTCTCCGGAATCTCAGGTTTGCCAACCCCCTTGACCTAAGCCATCTAAAAATTCCCCGCATCCGCAACGTCTGCGTGTTTACAAATGGCAGCAAGAGTCTTGCCATCGAAGCTAATAACCAAGATCAACCCTCGGCAGAATTTTTCGTTTATTTTCTTGTCCCGTCGTCGGGTGCACGCTGGGCGATTTGTTAAACCGGGGCAATTGGCTCCGTACAAAGAATCGAGTTACAATAACGGACTTGGGTTGCCCCTGCCATATCCTGTCAGCCCGTACGAACGGCACGTGTAAGAGACACGCGCACAAAGACCCCCCTGTGTAACACAGAGGGTTTTAGTAATAGGTTTTACCCTTTTAACTGGCACAAAAACTGACACCTTTATTCAAGGCATCATGTTTGCAATAACCACAACACAAGCAGTCAAAATGCAAACAAAAGAGACAACTCTGATAATAATATGCACTGTTCTTGAATTTGATTGGTCCACACCCGAGACGGCTTTCTTTAGAGCCTAGTCTCCACTGGTGTTGGACCAGAAGACGCCAAAAGGCGTACAACTCAAAAACAGCGCACCATCAGAGTATTGAGGGCTCGGGGTGAGCATTTACATTATGAGACCTCCTTTGCCAGTAACAAGATATAGTAATAGGTTTTACCTTTTTAACTGGCACAAAAACTGACACCTTTATTCAAGGCATCAGAGTTGTCTCTTTTGTTTGCATTTTGACTGCTTGTGTTGTGGTTATTGCAAACATGATGCCTTGAATAAAGGTGTCAGTTTTTGTGCCAGTTAAAAGGGTAAAACCTATTACTATATCTTGTTACTGGCAAAGGTCTCATAATGTAAACAGAGGTTTTTTTAGGAGGTTAGATGGCGTGAATATATAAATGCGTCGCTAAACCCGCCACCACCCGACACGGCCAATTAATAAGGGTTTGTCACGTAAACAAAACGTGCCAATTCGTTACTAGTACAGCACACCGGTGTGTTGGAGAGTAAACCCACTGTCATTGTTGTGGGTACATGAACTGACTGAGTCGACCTAGGGGAAGCCCAGGACCGGTTCAGATAATCGTCACTGGTTTTGGCCGTGAGCAGGAATCGAACAACAACAACTGCCATTCGCCACTAAGTGGCGGTGACGTCACCACAACGCTTGTGCCAGGCCATGTGCACCTTGAGGCCACGTGAAGTGTCGAACGCCCGCTGGCAGGAGGTCACGGGGCAGACCCAGGTGCTACGGGTCGACTGACTGAGATGACTGGCTGATGCACCACCTGTGCCCCCTACTGTGCCAACCTGCTGTGCTTTAGCCACACGGCGCTCCGCTCGTTGTTGTGAGCGTCGCTCCTCCGCCCTCCGTTGTTGTTGGAGGGCGACTGCCTCCAACTGCCCAGTAGCGTCCTTCACGAGCCTCCTCCAGAGAGGCCGATCTTGACACCGCTGGTACCAGTCATCGGCAAGTCCACTCAGCTCCACGTCCTCCTGTACCACATCACTCCATCTCTTCTCTAGCCCGTGCCGCGCCCGTTTAGCCCCCTCGATCCGGCCAAACAAAAGCTGTTTCGGCATGCGGTGGCTGGGCATGCGGGCTACATGACCCAGCCAACGCAGCCTTGCCTGCCGGAGGAGCTTACCGATGGGACCTTGCCCAGATCTTTCAAAGATTTGTGAGCTCCTCACAGGAATCGAACTCACACGTACACATACACATCACACACCCACACATGACGCACACACACAGCACGCACACATCACATACACACATCACACTCACATCAAACATGACACACACGTGACACACCCACACATCACGCACAGCACACACGCACACACAATGGCTTCACTGTGAACATTTACAACTTTCTTTTTTTATTATGCAGACATACTAATAAAGTTTAATATGCCACTTAATTACTTTTTTTTTGCAATCATGCTACAGAACAGCATCTGGAAGTTGACATTACAGAACTATTATTGGACCTTTTTGCCAGTATTAAAGTACGAAAAGTAAGAATAGTTTTTACCCTTGTATTGCCAGACAGGGTAAAATCTTGATTTAAAGCTTTCGTGACTGCAGGGATTCATATTCTTGGTTTTTTCGGTAAAGTCACGTAGAAAGGAAACAATAAAATAATACACCATTTAGGGTCTTAATTGATTGTTCACGCTTACGGTGGCTTTCAGACCGCATCCATTATTTTCGTCTCCCCCCTCCTCTTTTCCAAACATAGATGGACTCGTCCATCTAAAATAAACTGTCAAATCGCTCTCCGTGGTGCTAACGTAAAAAAACCGCCACTTTTTCAAATTTTCTCGTTGTGGTTTTCACACCTGATGATTGCTTGTGTTGCAAGTCGAAACGTCGTGAGAATTTTATTGTTCTATATTTTTATTATTTTATTGTTTCCCTTCTACGTGGTGACTTTACCGAAAGAACCAAGAATATAGGGTAAAACCTATTCTTAATTTTCATTACAAAATGACTGCTCCCGAGGTACATCAACTGCATCTTTGCTCGCATTCTATGGGAACGTCGGTACATGTTGATGTTTTGGATACATTGTAAAACACCTGTACGATATGTCTACATGTGGCTTTAGAAGGAAGCGTAGTTGCGCGTAGTCATTCACAGGTCCTCGAGTGAAGCTTCGACGTTAACTCTATGGGCGACACGGTGGCTAGGAGATGTTAACCCCCATCGCCTGCGGTGCAGGAGGTCCGTGGGTTCGATCCTGTATGTATGTTGAACTTCTTTCGCGCCGCACGTAGCCAACCGTGCTAATCGGAGGGTGGTGTTGAGTAACGCGACGTGAATGTGACATGCCACGTGGACCCTGACGATGCCTGCTGTATATTTGGAGTTTGCGTGTCTCTCTCCCCGTGGCCGCGTGGATTTTTCTCCGGGTCCTCTGGTCCCCCCCCCCCCTCCACATTTGGAATCAACGTCACGCGTTTAGAGTGTTTGGCTGCTGTTATAAGTTGACGCACGTGACAAGCCACTTCGTTGAGCTTTCATTTGTGGCCAGGTCGCTTCTGCAAATACAGCTCGACAGCTTGGTGGGTGGTACCTGGTAAAATAAAATAGAGTTCAGTGTTTTAGTTTCGTTTAGAGTTGCAGTCTGGTCAGCGTTGCCGACACAAGCATCCCGTAGTCGCAATTTAAAAAAAGTAAAATAAAACTGAGGTTAATTAATTTTAATTCTGAGAAAAATAGAAACATCGAGTCGACTTTCATGCGGCGAGCATCTCTCCTACAGCAGGGGGCCCCTTGTGGCAAAAAAAACACGTCCCGCTGTTGCGTGAAATAAATCAACAAGGTCACTCAAATGAACCTCAGAAAAATAACATTCCAAAAACAAATCTGCCTCAATGGCCCAATGTATAACACAACGGGGGTTGGGAAGGGGCGTTACGATGCCCCGTGTGCGTTGCAGATCAATACAATTTCATCCCATAAATTCCACGAATAGCACAATTGTGCTGTAGTAACATTGCGACAGCAGCAATTAAAAAATAACATAGCAGAAGCAGCACACTTGAACACGTGTCGCAGGCCAGCCCCTGCAACGGCGACGGACGTTCCGCCATAAGACCTGCAGAACGCTGGGTTTGTCGTCCTTTGCAGGCTTTCTCCTCCATCCAAGGGTTGACCGTGGACGGGATGGAACTTTCCTCCATCACGGGGTGGGGGAGGCCCCGCTGTTGTCTTCGGCAGTTCTCGTGCGTTGTTGCTGCTGGGCCTGCGTGCCGCGGTTGTGGAATTCCCGATCGTTGGAAATTCGTACATCCGACAAGTGTGGATACTTTTAAAGTCTCGTCTTAAAACGACATCTTCTTAGGCCGGTTTATTATATTCAGCGTCTCCGTCTCTCGTGGCCCTATCTCTGTCCTTATTCTTACAAGGCGCCTTGATACACGAGCGGTAAGCTCCTTACAAATAAATGTAAATTGTTATTCGCAACGAGCCGCGTCCAATGGACCGCAGCTCCGCCAACCGCCGGCTCTCTTCCAGGCCACTCGAGTCCGCGGCCTCCTCCGGGGCAGTCTCCGGGTTTTACGAAGGACATGTCCCCCACGAAGCGATCATCAACCTCAAGGAAATTCCCTCTTGGGTACGGCCACTCCATCGAGGATCGGCGTATATTTGTCCAGCGGGGACGTCCAGGGTGTAAGTCCTTACACCTCAAAACGGCCTAAGTTACCCTTCCCTAAGTGAACCCTTGAACTAACGCAACCCAGGCGAAGCTAACGGGGGTCACACGAAACTGGGATTGCAAGACCGGAAGGAAAAAAAAACCCACCCAAGACATTGATTCCTCGTGATTTATTGATACTGGTCGTATTGACCACGACAAAGAAATTATACCAACAATGCTCACACCCAGAAAAAAATAGAGTCGGCAAAACAATGGCCACATACGTACAATCACCGTATTACTATATAGGAGCCTCCTGGTTACACCACCAGCCAGCCCACAAGGGATTATTGTGTCCGCCCGTCGTGCATCCAAAAATGGGAGGGGTGGGGCTGGGTGGAGAGGGGAGGGTGGGGAGGGGCTGGGTGGGGGCTGGGTGGAGAGGGGAGGGTGGGGAGGGGCTGGGTAGGGAGGGGCTGGGTGGGGGCTGGGTGGGGAGGGGCTGGGTGGGAGGGGTGGGGCTGGGTGGGGAGGGGCTGGTCACCCCGTGGTGCCCTTATAAAACTCAACGTTTAACCGACTCACGCCGGCTTGTGCCCACCCTCACAGTCGGGCATATTTGCGGAACACACCACGTGGTGCCGTTGACCTTGGCCACTGACCGAGCAACCCAACGTTCCTACCAGCCCCCTCCGCAGGAATGTGTTAAGATAGGCGGTGGAGGGGGAAATTAAATAAATGAAACCAGAGTGCGTTCATCCCCAGCGAAGAGGTTCGCCGCTCGCGGGCTTCCGAATGACTTCGACGGCATCGGTCGCCGCGACGGCCGCGGGGCTCCCGCGGAATTAAATTCCGCCCCGAACGGTTCCCGCAGATACCGCGACTGTCCCGCGGGCGATTCCCACGTTGGGACGTTCGCACGCGGAGAGCGTCGGTCAGTCTGTGTCCGTCCAATCGTCTGGTAGTACTGGTGGTCCACGTGGCAGCACTGCCAGACAAAGTGGTCCGCGTTGTAGCCTTAAGCAGCGATTCTGGTGGGTCACGGTGGTAGCCACAGTGGTACACGAGTGGGCTCGGGAAGGGGGGAGGTTCAGTGCTTCGGGTGGTAGTTCTACTGGTCCCAGAGGTAGTCCAGGTGGCCCAGGTAGTAGTCAGGAGTGGCACCTGTGATAGTCCCAGCAGTCCGATTCACAGTCCCGAGAGGTGTCTGTAGTCCGAGTGATAGACCAAGAGGCCCCATGAGAGTGCTGCTGGTGGTTCTCATCGGGAAGGACCAAGTGGTCGACCCGGTTACTAGCCGGCTACCGCCAACCAGAATTGCCATTGCAACGTATGGCCAATGCACGTGTCATACATTTGGCTAGGCCAGTCACGACTCCCCAGACCATCACCACCACCACCCTCCCTCATCCCCCCCCCCCCCCAATTTTGTAGCCACGATTCTCCCGACCTCGTTAGGAATGGGATCACAATTGCAGTCGAGGAATTTTTATTTAAAGCTTTCGTGAATGCAGGGATTCATATTCTTGGTTCTTTCTGATGATTGCTTGTGTTGCAGTCAAAACGTCGTGAGAATTGTACTGTTTTATATTTTTATTATTTTATTGTTTCCTTCAACGTGACTTTACCAAAAGAACCAAGAATATGCAGTCGAGGAGTCGCACAATACTGCCCACCTCTAGTCTGCGCACACGTGACATATGAACACATTTCGGCACGTTTAACCGCAGCGTATACAGAGGCATATATTTGAAATGGGGAGTTTATGCTTGCATAACATATCAACAGCTTAACTAAAAAAAACCCCCACAAGACTTAAACATACCACAGTTTAAAATCATACTTTGGTGGCCAGCTTAGCCACAGTTTATATCATATTACGTGTTATGGACTTTGACAACAGCGATTCAACACCAATCAGAGGCATTCAGCCGAGTTTGACAAACTCTCCGCGCCCGACTCTCTAAACTGAAGGGGCGGGGAACCTTTTTTCTGCCAAGAGCCATTTGGATATTTTTAAAACATCATTCGCGGGCCATACAAAATGATCAACTTAAAAACTAGCCTGTTATATTTGGTCAAACATTTAATTAACTCGCCCCCAATGTGACGGCTGGAACAGACCAAATTATTTCGCGGGCCTCATACGGCCCGCGGGACGGACATTCCCCACCCCTGCTCTACAGTACGTACGTTGTATTTCTTTCGCACCGTATGTCGTCAACCCTGCTAAATCGGTGGTGCGGGGGAAGGACAACAAACCAAACATAAAAAAAAATCGACATTTAAAAAGTGCATAGCTCCAGTGGCTTCCTAATATCGGAAGGGAAGAGCGTTCCGGACGGCCGCAGAAGCGCGTTCGAAAGCGCATCGCGACGACAGTGACCGCCTCCTTGCCCGGTGGCCAGCCACGAAGCTGCCGATCATCACAGGCCAATAAAAGTTTAACTCCCACCGAGGCCACCAAATGGATTTCCCCACGATCGCCACCCACCAACCACAGCGAACCGTCCGCTCCCGAGCGGACTCGTACAATCCCCGCGGCGTCGTCTTCTAGCAAAAGCACACCCCGTGGCATGCCAACTGCCCCCGCCCGCGCCACTGCCGGCAGAAGGGGCCCTCTGCGAGAGGCGCCTCTAAGGAGAAGCACGCCAGGAGGGTATTTGGCCTACTCTTCCACGCTCTGGCCGGACATCTTGGGAAGTGGTGGAAGAGTACCCGCGCGCTTCCCACCCCTCACACCGCGACTGACCTGCCGATCCGACCACTTTTTACGTTCTGTTTTGCATTGAATTTGTACCGAATTCCCGGCTCCGAGAATATAAATCATATGCATCAGCGGAATGTCTGGGAAAGTGCCACCCACACTGCATAAAGGTGTCCTTGGCCACTCGAGAGATATAAGCGTGAACTGTGAATGATCTCTTCTGCATCTCGTAGTGGCGAAGTGCTATCTCCCGTATCCGTCGCTGCATCGATATGACACATTAAAAAAGTCAGTTCATCTTGAACCATTAATTTCTAGTGAATTTACCTTCATTCTCCTGCAGCCCGTGTGGTTTGTACGAATGCACGTTGAACGTCATTAGCACTGTACGTGGAACAACCGTTTTAAATCGGAGGTGTCGGAGGGGAGGGGGGATAACAGCACCTGAAGCAAAAAGCAGTTCTAAAGAAATTAATCATCTGTAATTTCGGACTCAAGTGCAAAGTGTCCTTGGAATGATGCAGAGTGAAGAGAGTGTTCCCACGTGTGGTAGAAGTAAAGCTGCGTTGGCTTTGGGACTATTGAACGATCATACAGTGTTGTCCACAACATTCCGGGGTAGGCTATCCCCCCCAAACTATATATAAACTATTTTTTATTTTACCAGGCAAGGCCACCCACCACTAAACAGCTTTTTTTCCGTTTCCTCAACAAAATAAAGTTAATTATAGTCACGCCGAACGGAGCGCGTTTACGGCTTGTAAATGCTATTTATATGTATAGCTTTCTAATATTATAATAAGTCTACAAAAAATATATACATTTAAACAAAACACTGTAGGAATCTGCAACCCAATGCTATGGTATGGTACTAGACTAAGAGAGCACTGGTGCATTAGGTTTCTGCGTTGGCTTGAGAAGCAGCTAGCGGGCAAATTCCACAAGGCTTTTGCTCGCCATTCAGTGTTTTAACTTTGTGCGATATTCAAATAAAAATTCCCAGTTACATTTGTAAGCAGTTAACCGCAATAAACCTCGTTGTTTACATTCCAAATATAGTGACTCCTTTACTTACGAACGAGTTAGGTTCCAGAGGTCTGTTCGTAAGTCGATTTGTTCGCAAGTCTAGCTTTACTCCTGTCGATTCCAAACACGTTGTACGGCGTGTACTATAAAAAGACACGGGAAATGGATTTAAAAGTTGTATAATCTCCTGTAGATGTAGATGCCACCGGTTCTTCACGTTCTGCAGATGTAGAAGCCACCACCGCCATCTATTGCGCGGCGGTTGAACTTACGGATCTCGGTCCGAACAGCCCACTCGTTTGTTCGTATCTCTGAAAGTTTGTAAGAAGAGGAGTCCCTGTGCACAGTTAGAATCTGAAATCATTTAAACCCCTGTTTTACAAGTGAACCGGGTAAGCTTACGATAGCTTCGTCTCCCGCGTTGACTTTCAAGTTTTCTCGCAGTCGGTATCATCGCCGACCTCCAACTCGGATGCCTCTTCTTCAGTTCCTTCAAGTCTTTGATCCGCAACGGATGTTTCAACATCCGCGCGGTCTTCGACATCAACGCGCTCCAACGAAATCTGATCGTCGTCGTCGTCACCACCACCGCCACCACCGCCACCACCACCACCTTCTTCTTGCTCGGCCGCAGCAGCAGTAGCAGCAGCGCGCGCGACGTCCGCACTCGGGCCCTGCGGACGCGTGTCGGTGGCTTCTGCGCAACGGGCCTTGCCGCCGAGATCACCGCAATGGGCCGACTCCCGGCCGCCGCCCCCCGCCTCGCCGTCCGAGAGCCGCGGGTTTCCGCCACGCCGCTCCTCCTGCTCCTCCGAGCGAGCCGCGAGCTCCGGCGCCGCCTCCGGGGGGTCAACCCGCGCCAGCTCCAGGTCCTCGAGGCCCGCGCGGTAGTGCAGCATGAGCAGGGTGAGCGCCTGCAGCCGCTCGTTGGACTTCCTCACCTCGACGGCGATCAGCTCGGCCGTGGCGCGGGCCGGGTCGGCCGAGGCCGCCGAGGCCGCCGAGGCCGCCGCCGGGTCTTGCTTGAGCGTGCTGTTCCTCTCCAGCTCGGCCTCGATCTCGCACTGCAGCTTCTCCAGCATCAGCTCGAGCTTCTGCTGCCGCTCGGCGCTCGGGAGGTCCCGGTAGAGCGCCCGCCCGATTTCCTTCACCGCCACGAAGACGCTGTCGTGGAGGCCGCCGTCGCGGTTGGCACCCGCCGATCCCCGGCGCGTCCCGTCCGCCGCGTCGGAACCCTCGTCTGCGCCGCCGCCGCCGCCGGCGGCGCCCTCGGTTTCGCAGACGACGCCGTGAGCCGTCTCGGGCGGCCCGTCGTCGCCGGTCCGCTTGGCTCCCGGGCGCAGCTGCAGGCGTTTGCGAGCGTAGGGGATGAGGTTGCGAGCGAGCGCCGCCGCCTTGTGCATGCTCTGGGGCCGCTGGCGGTCCGTCTGCCGGGTCCCCGGGCCCGCGCCGTCGCGCGAGCACCGCGGCTTCTCCGCCTGGTACTTCTCGCGGCACTTCTTGTGGCAGACGTAGGCGCAGCGGCTGCACCTGGACGCCGAATTGGTCCAGATTTGGTTCTTGCAGTAGTCGCAGTTGGTCGGATTTTGAAAGAGCGCGTCCCTGAAGTCGTGCCTCGACGCCTCCGTCGTCCGCAAGGCGCCGTCGTCCCTCTCCGAATCCGAGGCGTCGTTGTCCAGCGATCCCGTTCCGCGCGTTTTTACCGCCGCCCTGGGCCCCGCCGACGCCCCTCTGAAGCCGTCGGCGTAGGCGTGCGAAAAGTGCAGCGTGACCTCGCCGAAGCACAGCTCCTCGTTGAACCCCTTGTGCGACGCAAGCTGCTTGAACTGCGGCCGACCGAGCAGGGCGGCCGGCTTGGGGTCGGGCGGACGCAGCAGGTAGGTGCGATAGAACCGCAGGGAGCCCGTGTCGAGGCACTCCGACACGATCTCGTCCACGCCGACGCTCGCGTGGCCCACGCACGCGGCGGCGGCGGCGCAGGCCGGCCGGGCCCCCGGGGCCACGCGCTCCTGGCACCACACCAGCACGTTCACATACTTGTGGTGGTCCTCCACCCGGAACTCGGCGCAGCCGGCGGCTCCGCCGGTCCAGGCGCAGGCGTTGTTGCCGTACGCCGCCTTGGTCGACGTCCACACGTCCGCCCTGGCGGCCGCCGGCGCTTCCTCTGCGCCGGCGGCGTCCGCCTTGGCCGCCGCTTTCGCCGCCCGCTCCGCGGAGCCTTTCGCCGACCGCGCCGTCGAGGGACCGCCGGCGCCGGCGCCGGCGCCGTCGGCGTCGGGGGCGGATTCCGGCTTGTCCTTGGGCCTCGGCGGAGCGGGCGGTTTGACGGGGCCGCTCGGGCCGCTCGGGCCGCCCGCGTCTTGAGACTCGGACGCGTCTGCGTCCGCGGGTACCCTCGGGCACTCGGCAGCGCGGCCGTCGCTCGCTTTGGCAGCCTTCGAGCAGTAGGCCGCCGCTCCTTCCCTCGGTTTGGCGGAATGCGACGGAGAACCTCCCGGAGAGGCGTTCTTTGCGGCGGCGGCGGCACCGGCGGCACCGGCGGCGGCACCAGCAGGAGCCGGAGGAGCCGGCGACTGTTTGAGGCCGACCGCAGCCAAACGCGGAGTCTCGTCAGCCGCCTGCGCTTCGTTCGTCGTCGCCAAGCAGAGATCCTCGAAGTCCGAATCGGGGTTGGCAGAGTCGTCCACCGGGAGGTTTTTTGGCGCGGACGCCGGCGCCACCGGCGGCGCCGCCACCGAGGCTCCCGCTGCCGCGTGGCTTGAGTGGACAGCGCCGGTGGGCGGTTCCTCCCGCTGCAACACGATCCGGACGGGGTCGGCCGAAGCGAGCAGCTTTCCGGCGTGCACCAGAGAATAGACGTTGTGACCTGCAGAAGCACGCAGGGCGGCAACTTCTCCGTGCTTCACGAGCGAAACGTTTTGGCAGCGCGGAAAATTATTAATAATTGTTGACTAAAAAAACGAAAACATTAAACCACATATTCTTAGCTCTTTCGGTAAAGTCACGTTGAAGGGAAACAACAAAATAATAAAATATATATGAAACTACATTTTGATTTAAAGCTTTCGTGACTGCAGGGATTCATAGTCTTGGTTCTTTCAAATTTTCTTGCTGTGGTTTTCACACCTGATGATGATTGCTTGTGTTGCAAGTCCAAACGTCGTGAGAATTTTATTGTTTTATATTTTTATTATTTTATTGTTTCCCTTCTACGTGACTTTACCGAAAGAACCAAGAATATTAAACTACATTTTATTTTACCGGGTAAGGCCCACTTAGCTATGTAGTTCTTTATCAGAAGCGACCTGGGTATCACAAATGAGAGCTTGACGAAGTAGCGCATCGTCGCGTGGACATTCATCGCAGCCAAATGCTCTACACGCGTGACGGTGATTCTAATGCTCTACACGCGTGACGGTGATTCTGTTCTACACGCGTGACGGTGATTCTAAACGGAGGGAAAAACCGGAGGACCCCGAGAGAAAATTCCACACGACCACAGGGAGTGAGACACCGCAAACTCCACGTATACAGGTGTCAGGGTTGGGAATAAACCCACGGCCTCCGACATACCAGGCGAGGGAGTTAACATCTCGCCACCTGGAAACACTGCCGTGTCCATAATACAGGTGTTTTTTGGGTTAGACTGCATAAATATATAAAAGTGTTAATCATAGTGGTAGGAACCTCCTGCTTACACCAGCCCACAGGAGATTGTGTCCGTCCGTCCGCCGTGCATTCACAAATGGGAGGGGTGGGGCTGGGTGGAGAGGGGAGGGTGGGGAGGGGCTGGGTGGGGAGGGAGGGGCTGGGTGAGGAGGGGAGGGGCTGGGTGGGGAGGGGAGGGTGGGGAGGTGCTGGGTGGGGAGGGTGGGGAGGTGCTGGGTGGGGAGGGGCTGGTCACCCCGTGGTGCCCTTATAAAACTCAACGTTTCACCGACTCACGCCGGCTTGTGCCCGCCCTCACAGTCGGGCATATTTGTGGAATACACCACGTGGTGCCGCCGTTGACCCTGGCCATTGACCGAGCAACCCAACATTCCTACCAGCTCCCTCCGCAGGAATGTGTTTAAACCTGCCACCACCCGACACAGCCAATTAGTAAGGTTTGTCACGTAAACAAAGCATGACAATTTCTAGATTTGAAGCTTTCGTGACTGCAAGGATCCATACTCTTTGGTTCTATTCGGTAAAGTCACGTAGGTAAAAAATAAAATAACAAAAATCACGACGTTTCGGCCAGAACACAAGTGGCCTTCATCAGGTGAAGGGACCGTGCTGTCATGAGGACAGCGTTGGAGTGAAAACAGCCAAGCCCAGGTCGCGTCCTTTAAGCTGTGTGGGAGGAAGCAAAACGTTTTGACAAAGGAATTAGCATAGAGATGAGCACGATGTACGTAGGAGGTGCATGGGCCATGATGGACCAGGAGCGGGTGGGGACCATGACGGACCAGCAGCGGGGGGGGGAGAGTGAGTGAGTGGAGTGAGTGAGTGGAGTGAGTGGAGTGAGTGAGTGGAGTGAGTGAGTGGAGTGAGTGAGTGGAGTGAGTGGAGTGAGTGGAGTGAGTGAGTGGAGTGAGTGGAGTGAGTGAGTTGGTGGAGTGAGTGGAGTGAGTGGAGTGAGTGAGTGGAGTGAGTGGAGTGAGTGAGTAGAGTGAGTGAGTGGAGTGAGTGAGTGGAATGAGTTGGTGGAGTGAGTGGAGCGAGTGAGTGGAGTGAGTGAGTGGAGTGAGTTGGTGGAGTGAGTGAGTGGAGTGAGTGAGTGGAGTGAGTGGAAAGAGTTGGTGGAGTGAGTGGAGTGAGTAGAGTGAGTGGAGTGAGTGAGTGAAGTGAGTGAGTGGAGAGAAATAAGCAGCTGTGAAAGTTTGGGATACCACTACTTGGAAAAAAAATACTGCACCATTGAAAATTAGTTTAATATTTGGTTTGATTTAGAACATCTTTCCAATGATTGCTTAATTTGAAACCATCCTCTCGGTTGAAATTGTCTGTGTTTGTAAATCTGAATTGCCTCGTGGACAAATCTCTGATAAAAACCCATGGGTTTGCAGAGAACCTTGGTATCGGAGAAAACTATATCGTGATCACCCACAGCATTGTAACAGTCGTCAGCTACGGCAGAAGAATTCGTTCTGCCGTGTTTCAAATCTGATTTGTGCTCGCGAATTCGGTCAGAGACATGTCGCTTCGTCTCCCCGATATAGCAATCACCACAAGTGCAGCTCAATTTGTAAACCCCGGGGTACTGTAAGTCAGGAATGACATCTTTCACGGATGGGATCAGGTCACGGATTTTGTGTACTGTATTGAACCGGACCAGGATCTTGTGTTTGTTTAGAATTTTGGAGATCTTTTTTAGTAACGCCTGCTATATATGGTAGTGTGATGGTTTTGACCGGAGTATCAAGTGGTTGTTTCTGTATGGAGGGAGAAACAGCTTGGCGGATGGTACGGTCAGAGTATCCGTTTCTCTTGAGGGCCAGGTGTACATGTTTTAACTCACTGGTCAGGTGGTGTTGGTCCGAAATGCAATGTGCCCTGTGGTATAACGTTTTGATGAGAGAATTCTGTTGAGCTGGGTGGTGGTGGGAATCAGGTTTCAAGTTGGATGACAATTTGTTACTTGTACAGCACACCGGTGTGTTGGAGAGCAAAGTCACGACCATTTCTCCACAAAGCTGGCTGTCCACCTGATGATGCTAGTTGTAATTACTGGCGAAACGTCATACTCAGATTGTAAATGACAGAGCGACGATGAGAGAGCGGCCGTAGCGACGATTGCGAGCGTCAGTAGGCAGCTCTATTATGTCACCAACGGGGGAGCGGCTGGCCGCAAATAAATTGAAAGGGGGGGGGGGGGTACCCGACAGAGCGACAACAAACCGGACCTGCGATGGACACGACGCGATCGTCCTTGCGAACGTCGGCGCCCGCGGCGGGCGTGTTGGGAACCACCGTGGAGACCACCACAAGGTCCGGATCCCCGTCCGGCACGGAGATCTGGCGGAACGTGAGCCCTATGAGCGGCGAGGTCCCCTTCGATATTTGTATCTGCGTGAACGTGAGGAACAAGAAAATAAAAACCACAGACACATGCTTGTACACGCGCTCCATTCTCGCCGGCAACCTTCACAGTCGCAGCACCGACTTTTGCGTCATTTCCGTACGGAGTTGGCCAAGGGCTCAAGTTGCCTGCAAGAACCAGAGACCTATGGTATTGATGATGAGCGTTGTATTAACTATGTATTTTCAACTAGATAAATATAAAAAGACAGAAAATAGATTATGCACACACCTGTGCTCCCCGCATATACCAATCTACGCCAACCGGCGTAGTGAAATATGGTCAAATAACCCCCATGACCTGCATGGCATGGGGAGGCCCTCATCCAAAAGGCTGTACGGATAACTATATTTACAAGATGTACACATACTTCAGAGAGAGAGCGACCCACACATTTTAGAGAGCGGGCCTTTGCCGTTGACATTTGCCAGTTCACCAGGAATGGTTCAAGCAAGTGTGGCTCTGCTGATGAACGTTATGCACTCCCAGAAGGCCTTGTGATTTGATGGGAAGTGGAATTTTATATCCATATATATAGATATCCATATATATGTGGAAGGATAGCGTTAAACGAAGGGGAATACACACCTCAATGAAGAGGAACCTCACACCTCCTGTACACTTGGTGGTCGCCAGCTCCAGGCTGCAGTAAACGTCGGTGTCTCTGTCTGGCGCGGTCGGAAGAAGGAGTCTGGAGCAAAAGGGAGAAAAGGGGGTGAGATCAGCCGCAATTAACTATTTTTTTATTTCACCAGGTAAGGCCCACCGAGGTACGCCGCTCTTTTTCAGAAGCGACCTGGTTATCACAAATGATAGCCAAACGAAGTGGGCTTATCATTGTGTGGAAACGTACAGCAGCCAAATAGTCTAAACGCGCGACGTTGATTCTAATTATGTGGTGCGAGAAAAACGGAGGACCCGGAGAAACATCCACGCGACCACGGGGAGAACACGCATACCCTCCAGATATACAATAGGCATCAGGGAGCGATCGAACCCACGACCTCCTGCATAACCGACTGCTCCTTGCCGGCACCCATGCCACTTCCTATGACGTTGAAGCGCGTTAAATAAACCAAGCGGGTTGCCGATTTTCTTTTTTTTTTACACACCCCCCCCCCTCCCCCCCCAAGTGGTTACCTGCTGCATCCTACGAGCTGAACTTTCAGAGTCCCTCGTTTGAGCTCGGCCACCGGAAGACTCGCACTGGCGCCGTCGCCCTGAACGTGCGATGGGAAGAACGGCTTGTACCTACGCAGAAAACACGAGGAAAAAAAAACAAGTGTCAAGCGTAAACTAATTTCAACATGCACATCGGTGAAAAGCGGCGTTGGAGCGGTGGCAAAAAGCGGTCGGCGCACTGGGCTATGAATGTTTCGATTTGAAGCTTTCGTGACTGCAAGGATTCATCTTCTTTGGTTCTTTCGGTAAAGTCACCACGTAGAATGAGAATAAAATAATAACATAACACAATAAAATTCTCACGACGTTTCGGCCACAACGCAAGCGGCCGTCTTCAGGTGAAAGGTACAGAACTTATTCTACGTGGTGACTTTACCGAAAGAACCAAAGAAGACTATGAATGTTTGTCGACCCGAGTTTGATTCCTGGACGGTGCTCACACCGTCGCCGGCGAGCAAGGTAGATCTGAAACCAGTCCTCAGCAGCTCGCCCCCCGCCCCCGTCAACATTTACCAGCACCAACGTGGTGAAGTATGGCGAGGTAACACCCTTTGGACCGACAAAAGCATGGCAACAGTATTCATCCAGCAGTGGGCTATACCGTCATTAGCATGCATGAGGAGGCAGTGCAAGTAGTAAGCGCACTTGGAATCGGAGTAATTCATATCGCACAAGACGCAATCGCACAGGCGCTGTGCTTTCCGCCTTTGGATTCTTTACAGAACGTCTCCAGTCAATAACAAATCCCGGCACGCAGTGTTAAGCCGTACGCAGATTGTCCCAGCTTACACGTGGGCGTGGTGACGCGCACCCACGATCCAGCCCTCACGGAGGTGGGGGGTTGGGGAATCACGCAGAGATCACTGCGTGCGAAACTCCTTACCCGCTGGACCGAGAAGTAGCCTAACAGACGGCAGTAAAAACACGTGGGGTTGCTCACCGAACAACATTCCTCCTCCGTACATACGTCGGATTCATAGTCTTGGTTCTTTCGGTAAAGTCACGTAGAAGGGAAACAATTAAAAAAATAATTTAAAAATACAAAAAATTATTGCTTTGGTTTTCACACCTGATGATAATTGCTTGTGTTGCAGTCGAAACGTCGTGAGAATTTTATTGTTTAATATATTTTTTATTTTTATTTTATTGTTTCCCTTCTACGTGACTTTACCGAAAGAATGTAAATAAATTAATAAAAATAAAACATAACAAAACAAAATTCTCACGACCTTTCGGCCACAACACAAGCAAGCCTTCCTCGTGAGAATTTTATTTTATTACGTTTTATTATTTCATTGTTTCCCTTCTACGCGGCGACTTTACCGAAAGAACCAAGAAGATGAATCCCTGCAGTCAAATCAAAACCTATACGTCGGATTGCTAAACAACCCACTTGTTTTCCCTCCTCCTCCTCCTCGTCCTCGTCCTCCCCTCCTAGCTAGGTGCTGCACGCACCTGATCTTGTAGCTGGGCAGGGTGTGCTTCCGCCGCAGCACCTTCTTGATCTGGTTGACGATGACGGTGGTGAGCTGCGGCATGGGGCGGCCCTCGTAGTGAGAGCGCACCTCGAGCTCGGCCCGGGGGTCGCGCGTGAACGCAAAGCTCCAGTGGGCGAGGGGCGGCGCCCGCGTCACCCGCACCCGCAGGGGGCCGCGCACGCGCGCGATGCGCACGAACAGCTCGGCGCGCTTGCCGAACACCAGCTCGGCGTGGACGCACACGTAGCAGCCGCCCGTGTACTCCACGTCCGCCTCCAGCTCCAGCTCGTCCGGTAGTTCCGCCGCCTCGTCGTCGGCCGTCTTGTGTTCGTACACACACACCCCCCACACACACACACACACACACCCACACACACACACCCCCCACACACACACACCCACACACACACACCCCGTAAGGGACGGACGGACAAACGGAAGGGAAGATCCTTCAGGCATTGCTCTTTTTTTTTTTGCTTTATAAATCGGTTCTCTCTTTAAGACATTGGCGGTTAAAACCCAGACCAGCCAGGCTCACCGTGGAGTCGGTACCGAACTTAACAGACAAGAAGCTTCATCCTGCACCCACTTCCCCTGGAAGGAGAAAACAGTCCAAACTCATCATGGCGAGGGGCAGGTGATGGTACGGGGTAGGTGGTAGTACGGGGTAGGTGGTGGTACGGGGTAGGTGGTGGAACGGGGTAGGTGGTGGTACGGGCCAGGTGATGGTACGGGGCAGGTGGTGGTACGGGGCAGGTGATGGTACGGGGCAGGTGGTGGTACGGGGCAGGTGGTGGTACGGGCCAGGTGGTGGTACGGGGCAGGTGGTGGTACGGGGCAGTTGTTCGGTGAGCAGCAACAGCAGCAGCAGCAACAACAGCGACAACAGCAACAACACAACAACACCAACAACAACAGCAGCAACAACAACACAACAACAACAGCAGCAACAACACCAACAACAACAACACAACAACAGCAGCAGCAACAACACAACAACACTCCTGACCTGCTGCGCCGCGTGCCCGGCGTTCTCTCTGCGCGGCAGCGCGGTGCACCGCACGGCGTGGAACACGGGCAGCGCGTCGCCCAGCGAGACGTCGCGCAGGCAACAACAACACAACAACAACACAACAACAACACAACAACACCACAACAACAACAACACTCCTGACCTGCTGAGCCGCGTGCCCGGCGCTGTCCCTGCGCGGCAGCGCCGTGCACCGCACGGCGTGGAACACGGGCAGCGCGTCGCCCAGCGAGACGTCGCGCAGGCAACAACAACACAACAACAACACAACAACAACACCACAACAACAACAACACTCCTGACCTGCTGAGCCGCGTGCCCGGCGCTGTCCCTGCGCGGCAGCGCCGTGCACCGCACGGCGTGGAACACGGGCAGCGCGTCGCCCAGCGAGACGTCGCGCAGGCAACAACAACACAACAACAACAACACAACAACACCACAACAACAACAACACTCCTGACCTGCTGAGCCGCGTGCCCGGCGCTGTCCCTGCGCGGCAGCGCGGTGCACCGCACGGCGTGGAACACGGGCAGCGCGTCGCCCAGCGAGACGTCGCGCAGGCAACAACAACACAACAACAACACAACAACAACAACAACACCACAACAACAACAACACTCCTCACCTGCTGAGCCGCGTGCCCGGCGCTGTCCCTGCGCGGCAGCGCCGTGCACCGCACGGCGTGGAACACGGGCAGCGCGTCGCCCAGCGAGACGTCGCGCAGGCTGAGGCCCTCGACGAGCCGCCCCGCGGTGCGCGCCTGCAGCAGCTCCAGCATCTCCACGTGGATCTTGCGGGTGACCCAGGCGCGCAGCTCCGACGAGCCGCGCAGCTCCGAGAAGACGCTGAGCAGCAGCGCGTTCAAGCAGCGGCACGCCTCGTACGGGGACGACGACGACGACGACGATGATGCTGCTGATGCTGATGTGGTGGAAGTGGTGGAGGAGGATGATGAGGATGATGATGTGGTTGTTGTGGTGGTGGAGGAAGTGGATGAGAGCGGGGTGGTGGTGGTGGTTGTGGAGGTGGTGGTGGAGGTGGTAAAGGCCGCGCCGCGGAGTAAGGAAAGCAATCGGGGGTGGCGAGTGGTGACGGCGCCACGGGGTGGGTAGGTGGCTGTGGAGGATGAGGAGGTGGATGAGGAGGTGGAGGAGAGGAAGCGCAGCAGCAGGAGGAGCTGGATAGCGACGGTGGCGAGGCTGGCGAGCAGCGCGGTGAGAATGGCGACACCCAACATCGTCGCTCCTCTCGCTCGGGTGCGATCGGGGCGTGAAGGCAAGAGATGGTGAGGAGGAGGAGACGAGGTGAGAGTGACGAGGTGAGGAGCGTGACGCGCCCCGCGTTACCTCCTCCAGCACGCTACTCCGGCTGATGTTGCGACGCCTTGATGGCGATTCCAATTCATATAAAAGTTAATTTTGGATCGATTTCTTTTATTGGGCTATTGCGGTGAATGCAGAATCGACAGTGGTTTGAAATCGAAATCGGCGTATCGAATCGTTCGTTCGCCATCCAATTCGATTCCAAAATCGATGTAATTCAATTCCAAGAGAATCGATTATAACTAAACCCATTGTTACTAAATACACGATCATCCTATTCTTGGTTCTTTCGGTAAAGTCACGTAGAAGTGAAACAATAAAATAATAAAAAAATATAAAACAATAAAATTCTCACGACGTTTCGACTGCAACACAAGCAATCACCATCAGATGTGAAAACCACAACAAGAAAATTTGAAAAAAGTGGCGTTTTTATTTTTAACGTTAGCACCACGGAGAGCGATTTGGCAGTCATTCAGATGGACGAGTCCATCTATGTTCGGAAAAGAGGAGGGGGGAGGCGAAAAATTAATGTATGCGGTCTGAAAGCTACCTTAAGCGTGATCAATCAATTAAGACCCGAAATGGTTTATCAAATCCTTCCAATGATTGCTAAGCCAGAATCCATATTCTCGGTTGAAATTGTCTCTGTGTTTGTATATGTGGATAGCCTCATGCACGAATCTCTCATGGTGGCCAGATGGCTTGCAACGAACCTGTGTCTTGGAGAAGTCAATGTCATGTGAGCCTACTGAATTATAAGACATGTCGTTTTGTTCTCCAAACCAAACGACATGTCTCGGACCGCAGTCGTGAACACAACGCAGACCTAAAACACGGTAGGACCAACACCTCGGCCGTGGCAGATCACTGTTATAATTGTATTGTTTCCCTTCTACGTGACTTTACCGAAAGAACCAAGAATATGAATCCCTGCAGTCACGAAAGCTTTAAATCAAAACACGATCATCCGTTAAGATGTGTTTTTTTCTGGGTTAGATCGCGTAAATAAATGCGTCGTTAAAACCGCCACAGCCAATGGTAAGTTTTGTAACGTAAACAGAACGTGGCCAAGTCGGAGCTAATTCAGCACCAGCGGTGTGTTGGAGAGCCAAGCCACAACGTTTAGTGTGCTGATCTTTAAAGTTGCATTGAAAAATGTTGATACTCCGACTGATGCTCCTGTTGTTTGTGGAGTGACTCATGCAGCCAGCTATGGCTCTAGGGTTTGGTGTTACATTTTATTTATGTAGTTTATTGTTAAAAATCCGGTCACAGTCCCTATAGTCACTGTTCCATTGTATTTATGGCTTTCATTTGGTGATTTCGAAAACGTTTTTTGGTTTGGCCATGTTTGTTTGTTGTAGTACGGAGTTGGACTGATGGCCTTAATCTAAGTTGTCTTGTGGTTGTTGTTGTTTGACTTGCATCCCACTGGGATTTTTGCACGCAGCGTTGGTGTACGGTGCTTTTTCAGGAATATTTTAGCTGTTTTTTCCTAGATTTTCTGTTTGCACGGTCACATAATCACTTTAAGATGTTTTCCTGTTCATATTTTTTTATTTGTTGCGGTTGCACCCGATTCAAGAGCCGAATGGCTCACAGGGCTATACCAAATAAATTAAACTGGAAATGAAACTGAAACGTTTACAATACTTCATCATGAGACCTCCTTTGCCAGTAACAAAATATAATAATAGAGTTTTTACCCTTTTATCTGGCAACAAAACTGATACTTTTTTTTAACAAGGGATCATGTTTGCATTCACCACAATATCTGCGGTAAAAATTCAAACAAAAAGACAACACTGACAATTTATGCATTGTCCTTGAAATTGATTGGTCCACACCCGAGACAGCTTTTCTTAGAGCCCAGTCTCACGTGGTGTTGGACCAGAGATGACGCCTTTTGGTGTCATCAGGACATTGCATACATTATCAATTTATTATTTTATTCTCATTCTACGTGACTTTACCGAAAGAACCAAGGAAGATGAATCCTTGCAGTCACGAAAGCTTTAAATCGAAATTTACGTTATCAGAGTTAATATTCTTGGTTCTTTCGGTAAAGTCACGTAGAAGGGAAATAATAAAAATAAAACATAATTAAATAAAATTCTCACGTTTCGGCCACAACACAAGTAGCCTTCTTCAGGTGAAGGAACAGAACTGTCGGGAAGACAGCGCTCCAATGAACACCGCTAAGCTTGGCAGCGTTTTTTAAGCTGGGTGGGATGGAGCAGAGCGCCTTGACAAAGGAGTTTACATATCAACAGAATAATTTAGCATTGAAGTAGCTGTGTTAATGTGAGAGATTAGCAGGGTGTTAAAGTCAGAAATTAGCATGTAACTGGGAGATTAGCATGATGTTAATGTGAAGAATTAGCATGTAACTGGTCACGGAAGTAGCTATGTTAAAGTCAGAGTTTACATATCAACAGAGGAGTTTAGCATTGAAGTAGCTGTGTTAATGTGATAGATTAGCAGGGTGTTGAAGTCAGACATTAGCATGTAACTGGGAGATTAGCATGATGTTAATGTGAGGAATTAGCATGTAACTGGTCACGGAAGTAGCTATGTTAAAGTCAGAGTTTACATATCAACAGAAGAATTTAGCATTGAAGTAGCTAAGTTAATGTGAGAGATTAGCAGGATGTTAAAGTCGGGAAATTAGCATGCAACTGGGAGATTAGCATGATGTTAGTGTGAGGGAATAGCATGTGACTGGTCACGGAAGTAGCTATGTTAAAGTCAGAGTTTATATATCAACAGAGGCATGTAGTATATTGACGCTAAAGAACTGTAACTACCCAACAATCATACAATAAACCGATGTGAAAGAACTAAATATAAACTACATCAATATAATCAATGTACTCAATATATTCTCCACTAAGCTGAGCTACCAACAATAAGTCATTATACATTACACTTCTACGTCGCAAAGATTATTATATGCCTCCAACTAATCTTTGTATAATAAACTGCCATAGACAGACCCCAACATTGAATTAAACACTGCGTTACTATACATTACCTTAGATTATAATATTAGACTTGTAATATTACACTATGTATTATTTACCAACCCTACTGTATACCACGCAACATTTTTAATCAGAGTTTTTGTTGTTGTTTGTATTTTGACCGCAGGTATTGTGGTTAATGCAAAAATATCCCTTGTAAAAAAAAGGTATCAGTTTTGTTGCCAGATAAAAGGGTAAAAAAACATTAGTTTACAGTAATCTACAGTCACGAAAGGCTTCAAATCAACGTTTACAATCCTAAGCTACGACGTTTCGTCAGGAATTAACAACCAGCTTCGTCAGGCGGACGGCCAGATTTGTGGAGAAGTCCACCCGCCTCGAGTCGTAGGTGAGACGACTCTTTGTGCCACGTTGGTGTGCGGTGCTTTTTTCAGGAATATTTCTGCTGTTGTTTTTTTTTCCCCATGGATTTTCTGTTTGCACAAGTCACACAAAGTCGCTTTAAGATGTTGTGTTTTTTTTATTATAAATAAATAAATGCGCCGTTTAAAGATAAATTTATGCAAACCAACACACCTGAAGACGACCGTTTGAGTTATGGTCGAAACGTCGTGAGAATTTTTTTATTGTTTTATATATATTTTATTATTTTGTTGTTTCCCTTCAACGTGACTTTACAGAAAAAACTAAGATTATGATGTTGTTCTTGTTCGTGTTTTTCTGTTTTGTCTTGTTTGTTGTGGTTGCACCCGATTCAAGAGCCGAATGGCTCACAGGGCTATACCAAAATAAATAAACTGAAACTGGCTGCGGGAGACATTCATGAATCAAAATATTGTTGCTGGACTCATCCGGTAATCGCATATCGCAGCTACGAGTCGATTAGTGTTAATCGACGAATCGTAACGTCCCTCATTTGAAACCAAGCAGGACCCATCGATTCCACAAACCCGCGGGAACCGATGGGGAAAAGGAATCGTGAACCGAATCGGAGTCGAATCGCGAAACCTGCTGAACGAGGGATCGTGTTGAATGACCGCCGCTGGCTACCGGAGTCGTTCTGCAAGAGTCCGCGTCGATTTGCCCCTCTCAGCTTCTGTTTGCTCCCAGGGAAACCGCTTACTTGTGTATAAAGTACCCCTACCAGTCCTATCCCCTATTAGTGTACCCCTACTAGCCCTATCCCCTATTAGTGTACCCCTACTAGCCATATCCCCTATTAGTGTACCCCTACCAACCCTATCCCCTATTAGTGTACCCCTTCCAGCCATATCCCCTATTAGTGTACCGCTACCAGCTCTATCCCCTATTAGTGTGCCCCTACCAGTCATATCCCCTATTAGTGTACCCCTACCAGCCATATCCCCTATTAGTGTACCCCTACCAACCCTATCCCCTATTAGTGTGCCCCTACCAGTCCTATCCCCTATTAGTGTACCCCTACCAGTCATATCCCCTATTAGTGTACCCCTACCAGTCCTATCCCCTATTAGTGTACCCCTACCAGCCCTACCCCCTATTAGTGTACCCCTACCAACCCTATCCCCTATTAGTGTACCCCTACCAGCTCTATCCCCTATTAGTGTACCCCTACTAGCCCTATCCCCTATGAGTGTACCCCTACCAACCCTATCCCCTATTAGTGTACCCCTACCAACCATATCCCCTATTAGTGTACCCCTACCAGTCCTATCCCCTATTAGTGTACCGCTACCAACCCTATCCCCTATTAGTGTACCCCTACCAACCTATCCCCTATTAGTGTACCCCTACCAACACTATCCCCTATTAGTGTACCCCTACCAGCCCTATCCCCTATTAGTGTACCCCTACCAACCCTATCCCCTATTAGTGTACCCCTACCAACCCTATCCCCTATCAGTGTACCCCTACCAACCCTATCCCCTATTAGTGTACCCCATACCAGCCATATCCCCTATTAGTGTACCCCTACCAGCCATATCCCCTATTAGTGTACCCCTACCAACCCTACCCCCTATTAGTGTACCCCTACCAACCCTATCCCCTATTAGTGTACCCCTACCAACCCTACCCCCTATTAGTGTACCCCTACCTACCCTATCCCCTATCAGTGTACCCCTACCAGCTCTATCCCCTATTAGTGTACCCCTACTAGCCCTATCCCCTATTAGTGTACCCCTACCAACCCTATCCCCTATTAGTGTACCCCTACCAACCCTATCCCCTATTAGTGTACCCCTACCAACCCTATCCCCTATTAGTGTACCCCTACCAGCCATATCCCCTATTAGTGTACCCCTACCAACCCTACCCCCTATTAGTGTACCCCTACCTACCCTATCCCCTATCAGTGTACCCCTACCAGCTCTATCCCCTATTAGTGTACCCCTACTAGCCCTATCCCCTATTAGTGTACCCCTACCAACCATATCCCCTATTAGGGAACCCCTACCAACCCTACCCCCTATTAGTGTACCCCTACCTACCCTATCCCCTATCAGTGTACCCCTACCAACCCTATCCCCTATTAGTGTAAAAAATTTCGTCTCCCCCCTCCTCTTTTCAAAAAATAGATGGACTAGTCCTGGGCAAACTGCCAAATCGCTGCGCGTGACGCCAACGTTTTTAAATAAATAAATAAATGTGCCGTTTAAAAATAAATTTATGCAAACCAACACACCTGATGATGACCGTTTGAGTTATGGTCGAAACGTCGTGAGAATTTTTTATTGTTTTATATATATATTTGGTTATTTTGTTGTTTCTCTTCAACGTGACTTTACCGAAAAAACTAAGAATATGAATTACTGCAGTCACGAAAGCTTTAAATCAAAATTTACATCAATATAATCAATGTACTCAATATATTCTCCACTAAGCTGAGCTACTAACAATAAGTCATTATAAATTACACTTCTATGTCGCAAAGATTATTATAATATGCCTCCAACTAATCTTTTTTTAATAATAAACTGCCATAGACAGACCCCAACATTGAATTATACACTGCGTTACTATACATTACCTTAGATTATATTAGACTTGTAATATTACACTATGTATTATTTTACCAACCCTACTGTATACCACGCAACATTTTTAATCAGAGTTTTTTTGTTGTTTGTATTTTGACCGCAGGTATTGTGGTTAATGCAAAAAAAAATATCCCTTGTAAAAAAAAGGTATCAGTTTTGTTGCCAGATAAAAGGGTAAAAAAAACATTATTAGTTTACAGTAATATGCAGTCACGAAAGGCTTCAAATCAACGTTTACAATCCTAAGCTACGACGTTTCGTCAGGAATTAACAACCAGCTTCGTCAGGCGGACGGCCAGATTTGTGGAGAAGTCCACCCGCCTCGAGTCGTAGGTGAGACGACTCTTTGTGCCACGTTGGTGTACGGTGCTTTTTTTCAGGAATATTTCTGCTGTTGTTTTTTTTCCCCCATGGATTTTCTGTTTGCACAAGTCACACAAAGTCGCTTTAAGATGTTGTTCTTGTTTTTCTGTTTTGTCTTTGCTTGTTGTGGTTGCACCCGATTCAAGAGCCGAATGGCTCACAGGGCTATACCAAAATAAATAAACTGAAACTGGCTGCGGGAGAGATTCATGAATCAAAATATTGTTGCTGGACTCATCCGGTAATCGCATATCGCAGCTACGAGTCGATTAGTGTTAATCGACGAATCGTAACGTCCCTCATTTGAAACCAAGCAGGACCCATCGATTCCACAAACCCCCGGGAACCGATGGGGAAAAGGAATCGTGAACCGAATCGGAGTCGAATCGCGAAACCTGCTGAACGAGGGATCGTGTTGAATGACCGCCGCTGGCTACCCGGAGTCGTTCTGCAAGAGTCCGCGTCGATTTGCCCCTCTCAGCTTCTGTTTGTTCCCAGGGAAACCGCTTACTTGTGTATAAAGTACCCCTACCAGTCCTATCCTCTATTAGTGTACCCCTACTAGCCCTATCCCCTATTAGTGTACCCCTACTAGCCATATCCCCTATTAGTGTACCCCTACCAACCCTATCCCCTATTAGTGTACCCCTTCCAGCCATATCCCCTATTAGTGTACCCCTACCAGCTCTATCCCCTATTAGTGTGCCCCTACCAGTCCTATCCCCTATTAGTGTACCCCTACCAGCAATATCCCCTATTAGTGTACCCCTACCAACCCTATCCCCTATTAGTGTGCCCCTACCAGTCCTATCCCCTATTAGTGTACCCCTACCAGTCATATCCCCTATTAGTGTACCCCTACCAGTCCTATCCCCTATTAGTGTACCCCTACCAGCCCTACCCCCTATTAGTGTACCCCTACCAACCCTATCCCCTATTAGTGTACCCCTACCAGCTCTATCCCCTATTAGTGTGCCCCTACCAGTCCTATCCCCTATTAGTGTACCCCTACCAGCCATATCCCCTATTAGTGTACCCCTACCAACCCTATCCCCTATTAGTGTGCCCCTACCAGTCCTATCCCCTATTAGTGTACCCCTACCAGTCATATCCCCTATTAGTGTACCCCTACCAGTCCTATCCCCTATTAGTGTACCCCTACCAGCCCTACCCCCTATTAGTGTACCCCTACCAACCCTATCCCCTATTAGTGTACCCCTACCAGCTCTATCCCCTATTAGTGTACTCCTACTAGCCCTATCCCCTATTAGTGTACCCCTACCAACCCTATCCCCTATTAGTGTACCCCTACCAACCCTATCCCCTATTAGTGTACCCCTACCAGTCCTATCCCATATTAGTGTACCCCTACCAGCCCTATCCCCTATTAGTGTACCCCTACCAACCCTATCCCCTATTAGTGTACCCCTACCAACCCTATCCCCTATCAGTGTACCCCTACCAACCCTATCCCCTATCAGTGTACCCCTACCAACCCTATCCCCTATTAGTGTACCCCTACCAGCCATATCCCCTATTAGTGTACCCCTACCAGCCATATCCCCTATTAGTGTACCCCTACCAACCCTACCCCCTATTAGTGTACCCCTACCAACCCTATCCCCTGTTAGTGTACCCCTACCAACCCTACCCCCTATTAGTGTACCCCTACCTACCCTATCCCCTATCAGTGTACCCCTACCAGCTCTATCCCCTATTAGTGTACCCCTACTAGCCCTATCCCCTATTAGTGTACTCCTACCAACCCTATCCCCTATTAGTGTACCCCTACCAACCCTATCCCCTATTAGTGTACCCCTACCAGTCCTATACCCTATTAGTGTACCCCTACCAAACCTATCCCCTATTAGTGTACCCCTACCAACCCTATCCCCTATTAGTGTACCCCTACCAACACTATCCCCTATTAGTGTACCCCTACCAGCCCTATCCCCTATTAGTGTACCCCTACCAACCCTATCCCCTAATAGTGTACCCCTACCAACCCTATCCCCTGTCAGTGTACCCCTAACAACCCTATCCCCTATTAGTGTACCCCTACCAGCCATATCCCCTATTAGTGTACCCCTACCAGCCATATCCCCTATTAGTGTACCCCTACCAACCCTACCCCCTATTAGTGTACCCCGACCAACCCTATCCCCTATTAGTGTACCCCTACCAACACTATCCCCTATTTGTGTACCCCTACCAGATCTATCCCCTATTAGTGTACCCCTACCAACCATATCCCCTATTAGTGTACCCCTACCAACCCTACCCCCTATTAGTGTACCCCTACCTACCCTATCCCCTATCAGTGTACCCCTACCAGCTCTATCCCCTATTAGTGTACCCCTACTAGCCCTATCCCCTATTAGTGTACCCCTACCAACCCTATCCCCTATTAGTGTACCCCTACCAACCCTATCCCCTATTAGTGTGCCCCTACCAGTCCTATCCCCTATTAGTGTACCCCTACCAGTCATATCCCCTATTAGTGTACCCCTACCAGTCCTATCCCCTATTAGTGTACCCCTACCAGCCCTACCCCCTATTAGTGTACCCCTACCAACCCTATCCCCTATTAGTGTACCCCTACCAGCTCTATCCCCTATTAGTGTACCCCTACTAGCCCTATCCCCTATTAGTGTACCCCTACCAACCCTATCCCCTATTAGTGTACCCCTACCAACCCTATCCCCTATTAGTGTACCCCTACCAGTCCTATCCCATATTAGTGTACCCCTACCAGCCCTATCCCCTATTAGTGTACCCCTACCAACCCTATCCCCTATTAGTGTACCCCTACCAACCCTATCCCCTATCAGTGTACCCCTACCAACCCTATCCCCTATCAGTGTACCCCTACCAACCCTATCCCCTATTAGTGTACCCCTACCAGCCATATCCCCTATTAGTGTACCCCTACCAGCCATATCCCCTATTAGTGTACCCCTACCAACCCTACCCCCTATTAGTGTACCCCTACCAACCCTATCCCCTGTTAGTGTACCCCTACCAACCCTACCCCCTATTAGTGTACCCCTACCTACCCTATCCCCTATCAGTGTACCCCTACCAGCTCTATCCCCTATTAGTGTACCCCTACTAGCCCTATCCCCTATTAGTGTACTCCTACCAACCCTATCCCCTATTAGTGTACCCCTACCAACCCTATCCCCTATTAGTGTACCCCTACCAGTCCTATACCCTATTAGTGTACCCCTACCAAACCTATCCCCTATTAGTGTACCCCTACCAACCCTATCCCCTATTAGTGTACCCCTACCAACACTATCCCCTATTAGTGTACCCCTACCAGCCCTATCCCCTATTAGTGTACCCCTACCAACCCTATCCCCTATTAGTGTACCCCTACCAACCCTATCCCCTGTCAGTGTACCCCTAACAACCCTATCCCCTATTAGTGTACCCCTACCAGCCATATCCCCTATTAGTGTACCCCTACCAGCCATATCCCCTATTAGTGTACCCCTACCAACCCTACCCCCTATTAGTGTACCCCGACCAACCCTATCCCCTATTAGTGTACCCCTACCAACACTATCCCCTATTTGTGTACCCCTACCAGATCTATCCCCTATTAGTGTACCCCTACCAACCATATCCCCTATTAGTGTACCCCTACCAACCCTACCCCCTATTAGTGTACCCCTACCTACCCTATCCCCTATCAGTGTACCCCTACCAGCTCTATCCCCTATTAGTGTACCCCTACTAGCCCTATCCCCTATTAGTGTACCCCTACCAACCCTATCCCCTATTAGTGTACCCCTACCAACCCTATCCCCTATTAGTGTACCCCTACCAGTCCTATCCCCTATTAGTGTACCCCTACCAAACCTATCCCCTATTAGTGTACCCCTACCAACCCTATCCCCTATTAGTGTACCCCTACCAACACTATCCCCTATTAGTGTACCCCTACCAGTCCTATCCCCTATTAGTGTACCCCTACCAGCCCTATCCCCTATTAGTGTACCCCTACCAACCCTATCCCCTATTAGTGTACCCCTACCAACCCTATCCCCTATCAGCGTACCCCTACCAACCCTATCCCCTATTAGTGTACCCCTACCAGCCATATCCCCTATTAGTGTACCCCTACCAGCCATATCCCCTATTAGTGTACCCCTACCAACCCTATCCCCTATTAGTGTACCCCTACCAACCCTATCCCCTATTAGTGTACCCCTACCAACCCTATCCCCTATTAGTGTACCCCTACCAGCTCTATCCCCTATTAGTGTACCCCTACCAACCATATCCCCTATTAGGGAACCCCTACCAACCCTACCCCCTATTAGTGTACCCCTACCTACCCTATCCCCTATCAGTGTACCCCTACCAACCCTATCCCCTATTAGTGTAAAAAATTTCGTCTCCCCCCTCCTCTTTTCAAAAAATAGATGGACTAGTCCTGGGCAAACTGCCAATCGCTGCGCGTGACGCCAACGTTTTTTTTATAAATAAATAAATGTGCCGTTTAAAAATAAATTTATGCAAACCAACACACCTGATGATGACCGTTTGAGTTATGGTCGAAACGTCGTGAGAATTTTTTATTGTTTTATATATATTTTGTTATTTTGTTGTTTCTCTTCAACGTGACTTTACCGAAAAAACTAAGAATATGAATTACTGCAGTCACGAAAGCTTTAAATCAAAATTTACATCAATATAATCAATGTACTCAATATATTCTCCACTAAGCTGAGCTACTAACAATAAGTCATTATAAATTACACTTCTATGTCGCAAAGATTATTATAATATGCCTCCAACTAATCTTTTTTTAATAATAAACTGCCATAGACAGACCCCAACATTGAATTATACACTGCGTTACTATACATTACCTTAGATTATATTAGACTTGTAATATTACACTATGTATTATTTTACCAACCCTACTGTATACCACGCAACATTTTTAATCAGAGTTTTTTTGTTGTTTGTATTTTGACCGCAGGTATTGTGGTTAATGCAAAAAAAATATCCCTTGTAAAAAAAAGGTATCAGTTTTGTTGCCAGATAAAAGGGTAAAAAAAACATTATTAGTTTACAGTAATCTGCAGTCACGAAAGGCTTCAAATCAACGTTTACAATCCTAAGCTACGACGTTTCGTCAGGAATTAACAATCAGCTTCGTCAGGCGGACGGCCAGATTTGTGGAGAAGTCCACCCGCCTCGAGTCGTAGGTGAGACGACTCTTTGTGCCACGTTGGTGTGCGGTGCTTTTTTTCAGGAATATTTCTGCTGTTGTTTTTTTCTCCCCATGGATTTTCTGTTTGCACAAGTCACACAAAGTCGCTTTAAGATGTTGTGTTTTTTTTTAAATAAATAAATAAATGCGCCGTTTAAAGATAAATTTATGCAAACCAACACACCTGAAGACGACCGTTTGAGTTATGGTCGAAACGTCGTGAGAATTTTTTTATTGTTTTATATATATTTTATTATTTTGTTGTTTCCCTTCAACGTGACTTTACCGAAAAAACTAAGATTATGATGTTGTTCTTGTTCGTGTTTTTCTGTTTTGTCTTGTTTGTTGTGGTTGCACCCGATTCAAGAGCCGAATGGCTCACAGGGCTATACCAAAATAAATAAACTGAAACTGGCTGCGGGAGACATTCATGAATCAAAATATTGTTGCTGGACTCATCCGGTAATCGCATATCGCAGCTACGAGTCGATTAGTGTTAATCGACGAATCGTAACGTCCCTCATTTGAAACCAAGCAGGACCCATCGATTCCACAAACCCGCGGGAACCGATGGGGAAAAGGAATCGTGAACCGAATCGGAGTCGAATCGCGAAACCTGCTGAACGAGGGATCGTGTTGAATGACCGCCGCTGGCTACCGGAGTCGTTCTGCAAGAGTCCGCGTCGATTTGCCCCTCTCAGCTTCTGTTTGCTCCCAGGGAAACCGCTTACTTGTGTATAAAGTACCCCTACCAGTCCTATCCCCTATTAGTGTACCCCTACTAGCCCTATCCCCTATTAGTGTACCCCTACTAGCCATATCCCCTATTAGTGTACCCCTACCAACCCTATCCCCTATTAGTGTACCCCTTCCAGCCATATCCCCTATTAGTGTACCCCTACCAGCTCTATCCCCTATTAGTGTGCCCCTACCAGTCATATCCCCTATTAGTGTACCCCTACCAGCCATATCCCCTATTAGTGTACCCCTACCAACCCTATCCCCTATTAGTGTGCCCCTACCAGTCCTATCCCCTATTAGTGTACCCCTACCAGTCATATCCCCTATTAGTGTACCCCTACCAGTCCTATCCCCTATTAGTGTACCCCTACCAGCCCTACCCCCTATTAGTGTACCCCTACCAACCCTATCCCCTATTAGTGTACCCCTACCAGCTCTATCCCCTATTAGTGTACCCCTACTAGCCCTATCCCCTATGAGTGTACCCCTACCAACCCTATCCCCTATTAGTGTACCCCTACCAACCATATCCCCTATTAGTGTACCCCTACCAGTCCTATCCCCTATTAGTGTACCGCTACCAACCCTATCCCCTATTAGTGTACCCCTACCAACCTATCCCCTATTAGTGTACCCCTACCAACACTATCCCCTATTAGTGTACCCCTACCAGCCCTATCCCCTATTAGTGTACCCCTACCAACCCTATCCCCTATTAGTGTACCCCTACCAACCCTATCCCCTATCAGTGTACCCCTACCAACCCTATCCCCTATTAGTGTACCCCATACCAGCCATATCCCCTATTAGTGTACCCCTACCAGCCATATCCCCTATTAGTGTACCCCTACCAACCCTACCCCCTATTAGTGTACCCCTACCAACCCTATCCCCTATTAGTGTACCCCTACCAACCCTACCCCCTATTAGTGTACCCCTACCTACCCTATCCCCTATCAGTGTACCCCTACCAGCTCTATCCCCTATTAGTGTACCCCTACTAGCCCTATCCCCTATTAGTGTACCCCTACCAACCCTATCCCCTATTAGTGTACCCCTACCAACCCTATCCCCTATTAGTGTACCCCGACTAGTCCTATCCCATATTAGTGTACCCCTACCAAACCTATCCCCTATTAGTGTACCCCTACCAACCCTATCCCCTATTAGTGTACCTCTACCAACACTATCCCCTATTAGTGTACCCCTACCAGCCCTATCCCCTATTAGTGTACCCCTACCAACCCTATCCCCTATTAGTGTACCCCTACCAACCCTATCCCCTATCAGTGTACCCCTACCAACCCTATCCCCTATTAGTGTACCCCTACCAGCCATATCCCCTATTAGTGTACCCCTACCAGCCATATCCCCTATTAGTGTACCCCTACCAACCCTACCCTCTATTAGTGTACCCCTACCAACCCTATCCCCTATTAGTGTACCCCTACCAACCCTATCCCCTATTAGTGTACCCCTACCAGCTCTATCCCCTATTAGTGTACCCCTACCAACCATATCCCCTATTAGTGTACCCCTACCAACCCTACCCCCTATTAGTGTACCCCTACCTACCCTATCCCCTATCAGTGTACCCCTACCAGCTCTATCCCCTATTAGTGTACCCCTACTAGCCCTATCCCCTATTAGTGTACCCCTACCAACCCTATCTCCTATTAGTGTACCCCTACCAACCCTATCTCCTATTAGTGTACCCCTACCAGTCCTATCCCCTATTAGTGTACCCCTACCAAACCTATCCCCTATTAGTGTACCCCTACCAACCCTATCCCCTATTAGTGTACCCCTACCAACACTATCCCCTATTAGTGTACCCCTACCAGTACTATCCCCTATTAGTGTACCCCTACCAGCCCTATCCCCTATTAGTGTACCCCTACCAACCCTATCCCCTATTAGTGTACCCCTACCAACCCTATCCCCTATCAGCATACCCCTACCAACCCTATCCCCTATTAGTGTACCCCTACCAGCCATATCCCCTATTAGTGTACCCCTACCAGCCATATCCCCTATTAGTGTACCCCTACCAACCCTATCCCCTATTAGTGTACCCCTACCAACCCTATCCCCTATTAGTGTACCCCTACCAACCCTATCCCCTATTAGTGTACCCCTACCAGCTCTATCCCCTATTAGTGTACCCCTACCAACCATATCCCCTATTAGTGAACCCCTACCAACCCTACCCCCTATTAGTGTACCCCTACCTACCCTATCCCCTATCAGTGTACCCCTACCAACCCTATCCTTTATTAGTGTACTCCTACCAGCTCTATCCCCTATTAGTGTACCCCTACCAACCATATCTCCTATTAGTGTACCCCTACCAACCCTATCCCCTATTAGTGTACCCCTACCAACCCTATCCCCTATTAGTGTACCCCTACCAGCCATATCCCCTATTAGTGTACCCCTACCGAACGTTGGTTGACGTGGCTCTGCTGCTGTCCCCTTAGTGGACCAAGTCTTCTGCTGGGCGGGAGCCGGGGAAGTTTTATTATCACTGAGCACGCGCATCATCGATCGGTCGATTATTTACTACAAATGTTTGTTTTGTTGATTAACAAACTCTAATTTCTTAACAGAAACATAATGTATACCTATATCAGTGGTTTTTAGCATAGAGATCCGTGGAAAATGGTTACATTTTTGGATCATTCGCGAATTTGAATTATCCGCGGCCGTCCTCCCCGTCATTAGCGCAGATAATCGAGAGGCTGCTGTGCGTTCAAAATCACCAGTAGCCCGACACCACACTGGGCCCAGACCGTCAGTCACACCTCGGTATACGACCGCTTTGGAATACGTCGAATTTGGTATACGTCGTGTTTTGACAAGAAAAAAATGTCTTGCGATACGACGTCTTGCTCGGGATAAGACGTCTTGCTTGGGATACGACGCGCTTGCCAGAACTTGTATGGGTCGGGATGAGTTGTGTGGGGGCTACCGTCCCCCGCCATCACCGAATTGTCGGGGCCGTTGTCTCCCGACTCCCCCGCTACGTTTGTCCCACTACCCCCCGGCTGCTCCGTGGGGTCCGGGCTACCGACCCCCGACCCCTCGCCCCCCTGTGCCCCCGACTGTGTTGTCGACCGCGTAAGCATGTTTCACTCGATGCGGCCGCCTGCTCCACGCTTACGACACGCTACGCTGTTCAGTGGCGGCGTGCCGCGGTGAGCGCGCTCGCAAAGTAAAACCCCGTCCCGCACGTGAACAAACAGGTGCGGCGTGCCGACGCGTGATTCCCTCACACACACGCTCCACGCGCTCGGGCAATGACAAACACGACGCTACCACCTGCCGCGCCCCGTGCACCAATCACACGCGAGGTAGTGGGGGGTCGGGGGTGGGAGGCCAGAGGCGTCTGCCGTGCGCGTGCTGCGGATTGGAGGGGGTCACTGCGCTCCGATTTAAAGGGCCGTTTAAACAGCCGCGCGAATACGCGCACGCCAGGCGCTTAGCTCGCTACCTCGCTATTAGACAATCGTGCAGGCGCGCGACCGCAACACCGTCACACAGGCACGCGAGCGCTAAGCACTACTGTAGGCAATCGCACAGGTACGCGAGCGCTGAACACCACCGAAAGCAGTCGCGTAGGCGCGCGCGCTGAACACCACTGTAAACAATCGTACAGGTGCGCGAACACCAAGCACGCTCTACCCTCCTCTTCACGCTCCCAAAGACCACACGACAAAGTTTATCCCCCTACTCGTTATTTAATTTACTGCGAGAAACCCGTTAAACTACGCGCGATTGTGTGATTCAGCAGGCCCTCCCAGCCTATCCTTCGGGAATCCTAGGCTCAATTTATCCTGCCTGTCGCTCCGCTCTCCACTCTCGATTACATCACTCAAACTCACTTCCCTCTCACTCGCGCTTACTTCCACTCTGCTGCGCTGAACGCTGTAGAGGGACGAGGCTGTGGGTCGTCTCCGTAGAGGGTTGAGCCTGGCTGCGCTGGAGCTCGTCACACGGACGTCTCGAACGGCTGACTCTCCTGCTCCGTGGACCTCGATGACTGGAAGAAGAACTCTCGTGCTACCCTAAGCCTCCGCATTTTATCCACCCTATCCGTGGTGCTCTTTGCCCAATCGGAGGCCGAGTTATTCTCGTCCCTTTCACATTCGGGTCTATAATTTTACCTATAACAAAAAGGTATTCAGATGCTTCCGTACCCGTGCTGCCCTGTCCATTCAAATATCGGAATGCCCCTGTTCCGTTGTTATTGGGGTCCCTAATGTTACCTATCACAAAGGCGTACCGCCGTTCCCACGCCCCGTGCCGTGTGTGTGTGATCTCATCCGCGGTGGCTTTACAGCCCCCTGCCGTGACTATGTAATTATAATATCAGGCCACGGCGCCGCGGTGCTGGTCAGCCTCGGGGGTAGGTCGCCCAATTCCCCGGCCGCAGGAAACCATGAAGCTCGATCCCATTAGGGGCTTCTGGACGAAAACCTGTTGGCCAGGTGACCCACCCCGCGGGACCTATGTGGGGCATGCGTGTGTAGGGTGTGCGTGTATTCATGCGGTGGGGGGGGGGGGCGGTGAGGGCGCGCAGCGGCGGCGTCGTTACTCCCCGGTGGCGGTGCCACGGCGGTGGGTACGGCCCCCGACGGAGCTGCTCCGCTGCGGCGGCACCACAGTTGCCGCGTCCCCGCCTAGACCCCGTTCACGACTGAAACAAAGCGCCGCTCTTCAGTCCGCCTGTAAATCTCGTTCAGTGCACCACCCTTGCCGTAACTCTCTGTGAATGTTCACGTGTTTTTATTTTAACGTATGTATGCATTTTAGTAATAATAAGTAGTGTCTACGTTATGTTATACAACCACATCAATGTATAATTTGCCATATAAAATATAATTTCTTATACTCTGTAACGGATTATTTCCTTTCCCTTGATTTCTTATTGGCAAAATTCGTTTGGTATTCGTCATCTTCGGTATAAGTCCTCCTACCTTCTCCTACCTTCTGGAACGAATTAACGACGTATACTGAGGTACCACTGTACTCTACATTTTTTTTGTGTTGGGTTAGGGTATTTGTGTTGGGTTAGGGTATTTGTGTTGGGTTAGGGTATTTGTGTTGGGTTAGGGTATTTAATCGGGGTGATTCACCGGCTTTTGCGTTCTTGTTCAAAGGCAGCATTTTTTATTTATTTTGTGTATGTTTGTTACTGTTACCTTGTTATTGAGATTTGTTCCAGCCGAGACGGCCGTGTGCTACGAGAGGAGGGGCGATGTAGCGGCATTGTTACGCGCAACATGTGTACTTACCTGCATAGCAGTATTGTATGGGTCACGTACACTCACCTCTAGTGGCGCCCTCAGTGCGTAGGGGCGCAGAACAGCCAAGGGGGCTGTTGAGTGACAGGTGTACGACCCACGACTACAATAACCGTTGACCAGGGGTTAGGGGGCCAGAGCCCACTGAGGGAGGGGGCTGGGGGCAGGCCGTGGCTGGATCAAAAAACTGAAGACCTCAGCGCGGTTGTCGGCTCAGCCCCTCTGAGATTCCTCCCTCCGGAGTCGCCCCGCCACCTCCTACGCTGAAAAGTTATCCTCAACAAAAAAGTGATTTTCATAAAAGATTAAGGCGCAGCCCTGCAATTGCCGGCTCACACCGCTATGTATGTGTGTTGTATGTATGTTGCGTGTACTGCATGTTGAACTTCTTTCGCACCGTACGTAGCCAACCGTGCTAATTGGAGGTGCCGGTGAGGGGGAGGGGAGGGGGGCGGGCGGCGAAGGAGAACAAACTAAACACAAAGAGCAGGTTCTAATGAAATTCGTTTTTAATCACTGCTGGCGGGAGGAGCCAGAGGGAGCTCTGGAGAATCACACAGATGTCACGCCCAAAATATTATCCTATTTCTTTAAAGCATTTCCTTTTTTATCGTAATTCACGTAAGAAAAGAAAAGCAGCACAGTGACAGACAGCCGTTTCCGTGGAATGTGCCGCGAAATGCCCCACGCGGTCAGCCCCGCCTAGACGCGCGTGCGGGGGGGGGGGGCCGGCGAGATTTTCCAAAAGCAACACGAAGCCGAAGAGACTTTCACTCCGATTGCAAATAAGATTTAGCGGCTCGCACGCGACTTCGAGGCTGTGACGGAGGGCGGCGTCTTTCCCCGCCACGGGGAAAGTTGATTTTGTAATGCATAATGCAGGGAGGGGTTTTTTTTGTTGTTGTTGTTGGATTGGATCGCGTAAATATGCGAAAACGTCGTTAAAACCCGCCACCACCCGACACAGCCAAGCACACGTGTGCATATCTACGCGACCTAACACGTTTATATGTTTACGCGATCTTACCCCAAACAAAAAAAAAACCCCTGCATTACCGGTGATATTTGTCGCGAAAGCCTCCTGCGTGTCAATTTTGTCGTGGTTAAATTATTGCACGCGCTTAAATATATATTTTATGAGTGTGGGTTTCATGATAGAGGTTTTTGGTGTTAGATCGAGTGAGTATAAATGTGTCGTTAAACCCGGCCACCACCCGACACGGCCAATCGGTGTGGCTTGTCACGTAGACGCAAAATGTAGCGAATTGGTTACGAGTGCAGCACACACCGGTTGCGTGTTGGAGAGTAAACCCACTACAACATTTAAAATTATAGTGTAGTGTATCACAGTGTATCATAGTGTGGTGTATAGTAGTGTATAGTAGCGTATAGTGTCATGTATAATGTATTATACTAGTTCAGCACACCGGTTGTGTGTTTGAGAGTAAACCCACGACAACATTTACAATTATAGTATAGTAGTATATAGTGTAGTGTATAGTGTCGTATACTAGTTCAGCACACCGGTTGTGTGTTGGCGAATAAACTCACGGCAACATTTGTGGGCTTACGATTGCCTGATCTGAAAAAGTTTAGGGCAATTTTTTTTGTGGTTGTTTCTTCAACCGATTTCAAGAAAATAGCGACGCGCGGAGCAACTCATAACAACAACAACAACAACAACTTTGTTTGCGTGTTACTTCATTAATAATCACAGATGCGTCCAGGGGCGGAGCCAGGATTTCAGGCCGTGGTGACATTTAACAAATTTTAATTTCAAGAATGATTTAGAGAGGTCAGGCTGTTGAACTTAGACGCCATCGGTTTGGCGGACACGCTCTGACAATGCAGTTTCACGGAGTCCGCCAGACCGAGTGTCGTACACTTACACGCAGAATGTCGCCCCCGGCTCCGCCCCTGGATGCGTCGCCGGGCAAGAGATCCGAACGTCGCACCGGGGGAAGCGGAAGCCGGCCGGGACGGTGTCGCGGAGTTCTCCGCGACACCCCCCGGCACCGTGACGGGAGCCACGGCGAGGGACGTTCTTCTTTGCGCACCGTCGCTAGAGAAAAGCCTTCGGAAGGGGCCCCGGACTCGGTGCAGGTCCACAGCTTGGGGGGCGCTTCGCTCGCAGGCATCGGCGGCGGCGGCGGCGGCGGCTGTCGGGGGGGCCGAGCCGGGACCGCGAAGCCAGGATGCGGTCGACCTCGCCAAACCCGCGATTGGTTGGATCTCAACGGCGCTGGTTCATGGTCGGTTGGGGTCCCGTTAGCATTAGAACCCCCCCCCACTCCCCCCCCCCTCTCTCCCCTCCCTTCCCCCGCTGCCACCCGGGGAAGGCCATTTAAGGAACAAAAAAAACACGTGACGCGCGACGTTGTGACGCGCGACGTTGTGACGCGCGACGATGTGACGTCCCCCCCCACCGAGATAACTGTTTCCGACTTATTTTTTTAGGTTTGGCTATGCTGCGGCGGCGGCTGCGGCGGTCACAGCCGCCGGGACCCCCCACAACTCCCCCCCCCCCTTCCACCATCCCTCCCGCCACCCCACTTCACTTGACGCGCTTCATGCCGCGCCCCATCAGACACGCGAACACGGTCATGACCATGCGCGGCTTCACCTCGACGAGGTCGTCGGGCAGCGCGTAGACACGCGCGCCGATCTTCCGCGCCATCGAGATGGCGTACCTGTCGGCGACGAGGGAGGGAGAGGAGAGAGGAGGGAGAAGAGAGGGAGGTGGGGCCACGGTCGGGGTTAAAAATTATTGTGGGAGTTTCTGTTCCCACTCTCCCCCCACCCCCCCGCCTCTTCCGTTCTGTGATCGGCGTTTTGTGCCGGTGGTCGCGTCGAATTGTGTAGAATAAATACAGGGTGCTTCAACATTTTTTTGGAACACTTGTGAGAATTTGCAACAACACCACGTGACACGTGCTGCCGCCGCCTCCGCCGGGCTCTGGAGGCCGCCTGGAGAAGATCCCAGGCCACGCGTCGACAGCGATGGCGAACAAGTGGAGAGACTCTGTCGACTTCCTGAAGCTACGAACATTACACTTGTTGTCATGTCACGGCGTATTATCCCGTTCTTTTTCCATTCAAAACGATAGTCCCATTTAAGCGTTAGACATTTTCTAAAGCACCCTTTATTACGTGGCATAATGATAAAATGAACAGAAAAAAAAACCAACCCCAACACTCATGGCCGCTGCACCCAACGCAACGACGACGCAGTCAGCCCTGGGCAACCGGAGGCCCCGTCAGGGTGCGCAAGTCGCTGGCTGGCGGAACGCGCGTCGCCGATCTCGTCAGAGAGCATAAACCATCGCCACGTGAACCCCGGCCACCCCCGCGGCCGCCGCGGCCTTCGGCTCGGCCATCGAGCTCAGGCGGCGGCGGCGGCCGCGTCGTCGCGCGGCGCTTTCGGACGCGCTCCCGCGGCCGTCTGGAACGCTCTCCCTTCCGATATTTGGATGCCGCTGGGGCTGTGCACGTTTGAATCGTCGTCTCGATTGAGCACTCGTTTTCTCATTTCTTTAGAAGTGGGTTTTTTTTTTTTGCGCGTTCGTTTCGTTGTCCCTGCACCACACCTTCGATTACGGTACCAACCTATGAGAGCCACCCTCTTGCAAGACACTGCGGATTGTGGAAGAGTAGGCCAAACCACCCTCCACTAGAGAGGGAGCTCTCGAGAGCCCCCTCTCTAGTGGATGCCCTTCTACCAGCAGTGGCGTGGGCAAGGAATTGCAGGGCTGCACCTTTTCCGCTTCATAATCATTCGTAATGCGCTGCCGTGGAGCATTCTGGGAATTAAATGAAACATATAAACAGACTTCCTGTCCTGCAGCCCCCTCCATAATAAGCATGAGGTAAGCCGGCGGTATTCGTTTGATGGGCCTGACACCGCTGATGAACCCCAGAAGGTGGAAAGCTGTCCAGAGTTTGCTTGCTTCAGGGCAACTGTATCACGTTGCTCAGAAAGGCCGACGGTCTAAATCGTCTTTTCAGAAAGTATTATTGGCCTGGCTTCAACTATTTTAGTAGTATACTAGTTCAGCACAAAACTATTTTACCAGGTATGGCCCACCGAGCTACGTAGCTCTTTTTCAGAAGCGACCTGGCCACAAACGATAGCCCAATGAAGTGGATCATCACGTGGGAATGTACAGCAGCCAAATAATCTAAACGCGTGATGGTGATTTCTAAATGTGGGGCGGAAAAACCGGAGGACCTGGAGAAAAATCCACGCGACCACGGGGACAGAGAGAGAGACAGGCAAACACCAAACACACAGCAGCAGGCGTCAGGGTCGGGATCGAAGCCACGACCTCCTGTGCACCAGGCGAGGGAGTTAACATCTCGCGGACACCGCTTGGCCTGGCCCGGGAAGCACGGAGTGCGGTCTCTCACTTGGCATTGTCCTGCTTCTCCTTGAGGTCGAGAAAGCCGGTCTTGATGATGTCGTAATTGATGGAGCCCGGCTGGATGGCGTCGATGAGGTCCAGCACCGCATGGCTGCTGCTTATGCTGGTGTCCTGCAAAAGACAAAGATCCACAATCACACCACATCACCCCCACGTGTCGCCTTGAAGAGACTGTCACCACGGCACCCGCGCCGAACGGGGTGCGCCTTGGGGTCACGCGAAGTGTCGAAGGCTCGCCGGAAGGTGACCGACGCAGGGTGATATGGGTGAACTGTCTGAGACGACGCAGGGTGATGTGGGTGAACTGTCTGAGACGACGCAGGGTGATATGGGTGAACTGTCTGAGATGACGCAGAGTGATATGGGTGAACTGTCTGAGACGACGCAGGGTGATATGGGTGAACTGTCTGAGATGACGCAGGGTGATATGGGTGAACTGTCTGAGACGACGCAGGGTGATATGGGTGAACTGTCTGAGATGACGCAGGGTGATATGGGTGAACTGTCTGAGACGACGCAGGGTGATATGGGTGAACTGTCTGAGACGACGCAGGGTGATATGGGTGAACTGTCTGAGATGACGCAGGGTGATTTGGGTGAACTGTCTGAGATGACGCAGGGTGATTTGGGTGAACTGTCTGAGACGACGCAGGGTGATATGGGTGAACTGTCTGAGACGACGCAGGGTGATATGGGTGAACTGTCTGAGATGACGCAGAGTGATATGGGTGAACTGTCTGAGACGACGCAGGGTGATTTGGGTGAACTGTCTGAGATGACGCAGGGTGATTTGGGTGAACTGTCTGAGACGACGCAGGGTGATATGGGTGAACTGTCTGAGACGACGCAGGGTGATATGGGTGAACTGTCTGAGATGACGCAGGGTGATATGGGTGAACTGTCTGAGATGACGCAGGGTGATATGGGTGAACTGTCTGAGACGACGCAGGGTGATATGGGTGAACTGTCTGAGATGACGCAGGGTGATATGGGTGAACTGTCTGAGATGACGCAGGGTGATATGGGTGAACTGTCTGAGACGACGCAGGGTGATATGGGTGAACTGTCTGAGATGACGCAGGGTGATATGGGTGAACTGTCTGAGATGACGCAGGGTGATATGGGTGAACTGTCTGAGATGATGCAGGGTGATATGGGTGAACTGTCTGAGATGACGCAGGGTGATTTGGGTGAACTGTCTGAGATGACGCAGGGTGATATGGGTGAACTGTCTGAGATGACGCAGGGTGATATGGGTGAACTGTCTGAGACGACGCAGGGTGATATGGGTGAACTGTCTGAGATGACGCAGGGTGATATGGGTGAACTGTCTGAGACGACACAGGGTGATATGGGTGAACTGTCTGAGATGACGCAGAGTGATATGGGTGAACTGTCTGAGATGACGCAGGGTGATATGGGTGAACTGTCTGAGATGACGCAGGGTGATATGGGTGAACTGTCTGAGATGATGCAGGGTGATATGGGTGAACTGTCTGAGATGACGCAGGGTGATATGGGTGAACTGTCTGAGATGACGCAGGGTGATATGGGTGAACTGTCTGAGATGACGCAGGGTGATATGGGTGAACTGTCTGAGATGTCGCTGGGTGATATGGGTGAACTGTCTGAGACGACGCAGGGTGATATGGGTGAACTGTCTGAGACGACGCAGGGTGATATGGGTGAACTGTCTGAGACGATGCAGGGTGATATGGGTGAACTGTCTGAGACGACGCAGGGTGATATGGGTGAACTATCTGAGACGATGCAGGGTGATATGGGTGAACTATCTGAGACGATGCAGGGTGATATGGGTGAACTGTCTGAGATGACACAGGGTGATATGGGTGAACTGTCTGAGATGACGCAGGGTGATATGGGTGAACTGTCTGAGATGACGTTACAGATGCACCACCCGAGAGACACGGATACACAAAGGCAAAGGTTCCCCCCTCCCCCACCTCCCGTGTAGCCTGTACCAGACTGTTGGGGCAAGTGCTGTTAGCAAGTAGCGCCTACGAAGGCCGGCACGGCACACGAGGGTGTGGCCGGCCAGTAACAACGCCCGACCGGCCGCCTTTGCCTCCCCAGTGGCGATGTTTTCACACCGCCCCAGGCACTCATTTGAGGCTGAGTCGACCTAGCGGAGCCCCAGAAACCGGTTCAGATAATCGCCACCGGTGGTGGCCGTGAGCGAGAATCGAACTCGGGACGCCGGGTTCGTAGCGCATCGCAGCGGGTGGGGGGTTGGGGGGGTGGAGGGGTGGGGGGGGTGGAGGGGTGGAGGGGTGGGGGGGTGGAGGGTGGGGGGTTGGGGGGGTTGGGGGGGTGGAGGTGTGGGGGGTTGGGGGGTTGGTGGGGTTGGGGGGTGGAGGGGTGGGGGGTTGGGGGGTGGGGGGAGGGAAGGGTGGGGGGTTGGTGGGGTGGAGGGGTGGGGGGTTGGGGGGGTGGAGGGGTGGGGGGTTGGGGGGGTGGAGGGTTGGGGGGGTGGAGGGGTGGGGGGTTGGGGGGGTTGGGGGGTGGGGGGTTGGGGGTGGCGCACGTCAGGGGCCTGCGGTGGCCTTGCAATAAGAACACCGGTGTGAAAGATGGTGACAGCAGGGATGGTGACACCAGCGATGGTGACACCAGCGATGGTGACACCAGGGATGGTGACAGCAGGGATGGTGACGGCAGGGATGGTGACACCAGCGATGGTGACACCAGCGATGGTGACGGCAGGGATGGTGACACCAGGGATAGTGTCACCATCCCTGGTGACACCAGCGATGGTGACAGCAGGGATGGTGACACCAGAGATGGTGATGGCAGCGTTAGCGACGCACCTTGAAGCTGGAGATGAAAGACTTCTTCCTGGCCTCCTCCAGGCTCTCGTTCACCCAGCCGATGATGATCTCGTCGTTCACCTTCTGCCCATCACCCAGGTCCTCCAGAACAATCAGCGTGTACCTGGAGACACGCACGCGGCCAACTTAATCAATCAAACTTGATTGCGACGTAGCACTATTCGTGCAAAAAAATGCAATGCATGGTGCTTTACAGTGACGAACAATAAAAGTGAAATTGCAGGCAAAATAAAATCACGTTGTAACATTTTTTTTGCAAAGACATAATATAAATAACAAATTCCAAAAATCCTAATTAAAAGCAAGTTTGAAAAAGTAAGTTTTTAGATTTATTTTAAAAGTGCTTCAGCGTCAACAACCGTAATGATCGCGATCCACCAACCCTCCCCCCCCACCCGTGCCTCGGCAGAGAGCCGGCTTACCGACCCACGTGCACGGCCACCGCCACCAGGCCACATTTTTAAAGATGAATGTGAGCATCGTGAACACATCCCCAGCTCGTATGCAACCCTCAGGACATCTGTGAAACCTACCGGACGTCTGTGAAAAAGACGAGCTTCATAGCTCATCGGATTCCTTCAGTTATAATCATTCAAAGTGTATAATGCGGCATTCCATCCCAGGGTGCCGATGCGCAAAGTATGAAAAGCAGCGAAATGAAACCAGAACCAGGGGTCAACCAACCAAACTGGGCCACTTTAATGAGATGGCTTTGCAAAAGCAGACTTAAATATTCTAGATTTGAAGCTTTCGCGACTGCAAGAATTCATACTCTTTGGTTTTATTCGGTAAAGTCACGTAGGTAAAAAAAAACCAATTAAAACACGACGTTTCGGCCACAACACGTGACTTTACCGAATAAAACCAAAGCAGACTTAAACATATCTACCGACTCCCGATTGCAGCGATTTCAAGTGGCAAGGCGTTCCACGGCTTGTGGTGCCGCGCTAAGGAAAGTACCGATCACCATAAGAGCGCCACCCAGACCTGGAGCGCTGAGCAGTTGGAGAACGGAAGACCTTAAGGACCCCGTGACGGAGTGTACAAATGCGTTCGTTCCTCGCAAGCCATGTGGGCGCGAGCCCCCTTTTAAGGCAACAAATTTCCGACTCTTGGTTCTGACCCGTCACGTGGAGGCCGACAGAACGCGCGTCCGGGCGCCGGCCTCACCGTCTCATGATCTGCCACACGAGCGCCAGGGTGAGGGTGGGGTTGCCTTCGTACAGGTCCTGCCCCGCGATGCCAACCAGGGAGAAGCCTGAATCCTTGCCCAACATCACCGCGTAGTTGCAGTTCTCAAGCTTCCGGACAAAAGACAAAGAAGAGAAAATGATGGTATGTATAATAAAGTGATGTGAAAATGTGTAATAGTAAAGGAATTAATATATATTTGAAATATTTTTTTATCATAAAAAAAAATAATTCTACTAAAAGTATTATATTTAAAAAAAACAATAGGGCCCCCTTTTTTTTCCACCGGCACACGCGACCCGAGCCAGCACAGGGCGCCCTCTCGCTACGCGGCGGGGACGGTTTCCCGCCGGCTATTTGCCGTGACCGTGACCTCACGAGTTATTAACCCTCAATCTCGGGGGCCAAGCAGGGCCAAGGGGAGTGGGGACTATTTAAGCGTATTGATGTTGGTGGGGGGGGGGAAGGGGTTATGGGGGGGGTGGCGATGACGTCACTGGGACTCACCTTCTTCATGTGAGCACTAAGCTTAGCGTACGGCGCCTTGTTCACCTTGTCCCAGTTCACCTTCGCCTGGATCCTCTCGTACAGCTGGAAGATGACCTGCGCGTCCGTGAGGTCACTGCGGGGCATAACAAAGACAAAGATCCCCCGTGCGGCCTCAACGAACCGTTGCGGAAAGTGCTGGCTGTTGCGAAGGCCGGCGCCACCTCCAGTGGCGATGTTGTTCACACACCGCACCAGGTACTCATTTGAGGTTGAGTCGACCTAGGGGAGGCCCAGGACCGGTTTAGATAATCGTCACCGGGTGTTGGTCGCGAGCGGGAATGAAACCCGGGTTGCCGGGCTCGAAGCGCAGCGCGCTAATCGCTGCGCCACCGCTCCCCGCACACACACACACACGCACGTACACATACACACCAAAAACAAAGATCCCCCGTATAGCCTTAACAGACTGTAGGGGAAAGTGCTGTTAGCGAGCACCTTTGAAGGCCGGCACGGCATACGAGGGGGTGGGGTGGCCAACACCACGCCCGACCGCCTTTGTCTCCCTAGTGGCGATGTTTACTCACCGCACCAGGTACTCATTTGAGGTTGAGTCGACCTAGGGGAGGCCCAGGACCGGTTCAGATAATCGTCACTGGTTTTGGCCGTGAGCGGGAATCGAACCCGTGTCGCCGGGTTCATCGCCCAGCGCGCTGACCGCTACACTATCGCACACACATACGCACGCACACATACACACACATACACACACGCACACATACGCACGCACACACACGCACGCACACACATACACGCACGCACACACACGCACACACACATTCACGCACGCACACATACACGCACGCACGCGCACACACACGCACACATACACACGCACACACGCGCACACATACACACGCACACACGCGCACACATACACACGCACACATACACACGCACACATACACACACATACACACGCACACACACACACGCACACATACACACACATACATACACACACACATACACACGCACACACGCGCGCGTGGTGTCGCACCGTTGGCGCGTTCCAAACGGTGACCAAGAACCCCAGCGGCTCACCTGTACAGGTGGTTGACGAAGGGAATGACCCCGAGGGAGTTCATCCAGTTGCGGAACTGCCGCTCCTCCCTCGTCTCGCCTGGTGACACCGCACACGCGCTCGGGGTTAGCGGGGCGAGGTGTCGGCGGCGGCGGCGGCGGGGGGCGGGGTTGTCACTCCCACGCCTCACCCTCGCTCACCTGCTCACCCTCACCTCACCGCCGCTCACCCTCACCTCACCGCCGCTCACCCCATGCCCGCGCCGCATGCATCCGTCTCGCACAGAGAGAGAGCGAGTGAAGCTCATGCCATCACCAGCAAGCATCTGCCATCCCACATCCCCACCAATAAGAACTTGCCCCAGCAGTCTGTTGAAGGCTATACGGGGGAGGGGGGATCTTTGTCTTTATCGTTGTGAGCGTGCGAGTGATGAGCGTCTGTGTGTGATTGTAGAACACTTGGGGGGAGCGGTAGTGGAGCGGTTAGCGCGCTGCGCTACGAACCCGACGACCCGAGTTGGACTCCCGCTCACGGTCAGTGACGATTATCTGAACCTGTCCTGGGCCTCCCCTAGGTCGACTCCGCCTCAATGAGTACCTGGTGCGGTGTGTGAACATTGCCGCTGGGGAGACAAAGGCGGCTGGGCGTGGTGCTGACTTACATCTACTCGCTAATGGCACTTGCCCCAACAGTCTGGTAAGGGTATACGCGGGGGACCTTTGTCTTTGTAGAACACTGGGTGTCAAGACGCGTGGCTTCCGTGGCAATTTGGATTCGTTTTAACTCATCAATGTTACCACATTATTATTATTTAGAATATCATTATTGCCATCCTTGCAATCATTGCCATATTTAAAGTGTACACGTGTTTCTGTTGTCCTTGTATGCCGAGTCCAAATGTCAGACAACAACGCTCAGAAACTCCTGCGATGCCGTGAATCTTGCGGATGTGGTTGGACATTGCTGCTTCGTCTTCTTCTGTTGTTGTAGCACAAATCCCCGACAAGTCCCTTTGAGAGCACGCGATAAGGAAGAACATCTTCCCCGTGGCAACGACAATAGCTCAGCTCCTCCGGCCTGCAGTAAGGGACCACCCTCGCCAGACTCGAGAGATCGAGTGCGCCAGGTGGTGGCAGCACTGACGAGGAGCGGGCCTCGGCAGCAGGCACGTGGTGGCGGTGAGCCGGCGTTACCCAACAACTGCCCGAGCTCCCCGTTTATATATATAAACGGGGAGTTTATATATATGTGCGTAACGACTCGGCGGCAAGTTGTATGGAGAGCCACTTTTGTTTAAGGTTTTACAAAATAAGGAACCCTACTAACGATTTCCACAATGAGGGAGCCGAGGCTTCGTGACTGTTTTCCGGCTTGTATCTTCCTCCGAACGTCCCCACTCCGCTACGCGAGTCTATGGGTCTCTGTGTGAGTCTATGGGTCTCTGTTTGAGTCTATGGGTCTCTGTTTGAGTCTATGGGTCTCTGTGTGAGTCTATGGGTCTCTGTGTGAGTCTATGGGTCTCTGTGTGAGTCTATGGGTCTCTGTTTGAGTCTATGGGTCTCTGTTTGAGTCTATGGGTCTCTGTTTGAGTCTATGGGTCTCTGTGTGAGTCTATGGGTCTCTGTTTGAGTCTATGGGTCTCTGTGTGAGTCTATGGGTCTCTGTGTGAGTCTATGGGTCTCTGTGTGAGTATATGGGTCTCTGTGTGAGTCTATGGGTCTCTGTGTGAGTCTATGGGTCTCTGTGTGAGTCTATGGGTCTCTGTGTGAGTCTATGGGTCTCTGTGTGAGTCTCTGTGAGTGTGGGGAGCGGTGGTGTAGCGGTTAGCGCTGCGCTGCGCTACGGACCCGGCGACCCGAGTTCGATTCCCGCTCACGGCCAACGCCAGTGACGATAATCTTTACGGGTCCTGGGCCTCCCTCCCGTGGTCGACTCGGCCAAATAAAATGGGTACCTGGTGTGTAGTGTAATCATTAAATGAGAGTGGCCGAGTCTTTTCATCGCCGCCACCACCACCACCGACAAACAAAAAATGAATTCCTCAGTTCCCACCACCCAAGCCTCACCGCCGTACGCAAGAAGCAACAGACCGATAAGCGCCCAAAGGCCGTCTGGCATCTGCATGCAAGGGCAACGGTGGGGAGAGCAGAGGGCAAGTGGGCGAAACATGAAGGGAGTAACTGGGCGACGAGGGCCGCGGTCGCCACGTTGATATTCTTTTTCTCGCAGAGATCCTATTTCCCCTGCCGCCTGTGAAACCTCAAAATGCTTACCGTCGGATGTGTCGAAAATCTGTCATTTTTTGGAACTACGTTTTATTTTATTTACCGGGTGAAAAAAACAAAAAACCTCACCGAGCTATGTAGCTCTTTCACAGGAGCGACCTGGCCACAAATGATAGCTCAACGAAGTGGCTTGACATCACGAGGGACAATATAGCAGCAGCAAAGATACCCGAAACGTGTGATGTTGATTCTAAATGTTCGAGGGGGAATACCAGAGGAACCGGAGAAACATCCACGTGACCACGGGGAGATGAGAGACATGCAAACTCCAAATATACAGCAGGCGTCAGGGTTGGGATCGAACCCACGACCTCCTGTGTACCAGGCGAGGTAGTTAACATCTCCTAGCCACTGTGATGATGATGAGAGAGAGAGACATGCAAACTCCAAATATACAGCAGGCGTCAGGGTTGGGATCAAACCCACGACCTCCTGTATACCAGGCGAGGTAGTTAACATCTCCTAGCCACCGTAGCGCCCCCGAAACTTCACCAGGCGAGCCACCATAACCACCACCACCACCGCCGATCCCCACCTCGGATCCCAGCAAGGATCCCACTTCCCCGGGAACGAGCCCGAGACCCGGGATTTTTCGTTTCATCACCATCATCATCACCATCATCACCACCATCACCACCATCGCCGTCACCACATCCGTCTTGACAAAGAAGGGCCAAAGCGTTAAACACAAAATGCAGGCACGCACGTTAATCCTGGCACGGGGGTCAAAAGCAAGCCACAGTTCGTGCGGAGTAACCCCGGCAGCGTTTGTCCAACGAGCCCTCGCTCCGCCGATGAGACCCGGAAGCTCGAAACCGACCCAGAGTTCGCTCACCGAAGCAAAGTGCCGCTTGGTAATGTTGGTCTGGAATGCCAGTAGGTCGATGCACTGCTTACCCTTCGCTCTTATCCACAGTCACGGTCACGGCAATTTCCCAATCAAAACGACGGGTACGGGTCGGCGGCTCACGTCACATCTGTAGCCTTGAGCCAGCGGTGGAAGTTCCACGTCCCTAATGGAAGGATCGAGTCCATCCGCACAAAGCGGTGATCGAATTGTATAGGCTCTAGAGGGCCCACGACCGTGCCGAGTGGCGAGAAACCACGTCACGAGCCAATCAGGTGCAAAGCGTTGCGCCTCATTGGCTCACACCGTGCCGGCGTTAGCACCGAATAGGCACGGCGGGGAGGGAACAAAGCTCCTCGTGAATGTGCTATTGTTCATTTACGTGACAAAGTGGCCGGGCGAGCACAATGGTGTGGCGGGTGTGAATGCGTTGATCGCGGACGAGGGGAGTCAGTTTGTTGCATCGCTGTGATCTTCAGGGCTGCCACAAAGTCACCTTTTGCATGAAATGCCGATGTCCTTTGGCCACATTCTGCCCGAGCAATTCTGGAATTATTCAAATCATAATTCAGTGGACGATTGATGGATGGATTAGGAGAGGATCTTATCTGTGATTGGTGGATTGGAAGGGGATCTGATCTCTGATTGGTGGATTGGGCGGCCATCTGATCTGTCGTTGATGGATTGGGCGGCGATCTGATCTGTCATTGATGGATTGGGCGGCGATCTGATCTGTCATTGATGGATTGGGAGGGGATCTGATCTTTGATGGATGGGGAGGGGATCTGATCTTTGATGGATGGGGAGGGGATCTGATCTGTGATTGGTGGATTGGGAGGGGATCTGATCTGTGATTGGTGGATTGGGAGCGGATCTGATATGTGATTGGTGGATTGTTCGAATAGAGAGTAACGATATCCTTTTATCAAGCAAAGGGACTTGGTGGCCACCCTGTACCACCTCTGGGGTTGCCGGTTTAGTCATCGTCAAAGTCATCCCGCTTTCCTTCTCCACATTACAGATTTTCTTCTGCCGGCTCCTTTCCAAAAAAGCAACAATAACCATTGACTCGAGAAAATTAAGTGGGGGGGGACCATCGGTACAATTACGAGACATCTGACAGCGGGGAATTGGTACACGAGAATAACCGACGGAGCCGATGGAAATTTCCAAGGTACGCGATGGACGTTACTCGGGAGGCCATCGCATGGCCCGAGTGTCACCCTGGAAAGACACCGACGGCGGTCGGCGTCGTATCGGGGCTCTTCCATTGAGGTGCCGCAGTGGCAAGAGATGTCAACACCATCGCCTTGTATGCAGGGGGTAGCGGGTTCGATTCGAACCACGACGGTGTCTGCTGTATATTTGGAGTGTGTGTATCTCTCTCCCTGTGGTCACGCGGAATTTTGTCCGGGGTCCTCCGGTTTTTTCCCCTCCGCATTTAGAATGAACAACACCGCGCGTTTCAGAGTATTTGGCCGCTGCTGTGAATTCCCCACGTCATGATGACGAGCCCACTTTCGTTGAGCTATCATTTGCCATCGCCAGGTCGCTCATAAAAAGACCTACGCAGCTTAGTGGGCCTTACTTGGTAAGGTAAAAGTCGTAAGGAAAGTAAAAGAAAATATACAAACAAGTGAAGAAAATTAATTATAGTTATTTAGTTTTAGTTACTGAACGGCGGGTCAGGGCGCGAGCGTCACGCTGGGACTGCGGGCGTTTCGCAGGAAAACTTCTGCGACGGCGGTCCCCCCCGAGGACCACTCGGCACCGCCGTGCTGTTTCGGAGGAAGAGGGCAGAGGTCACGTCGGCCACGCGGCCCAAAAAGAGTGCCCGCGGCCTGCGGCTCATGGGGCCAGCAGCCTTGTACCAGGCACTCATTTAAGGCTGAGTCGACCTTAGGGGGAGGGAGGCCCACGGGACCGGTTCAGGTGTCCGTCGCCAATGTTGCTCGTGAGCCGGGAGTCGAACTCGTGCCGCCAGTTTCGAAGCGGGGCGGCGCCAACCGCTGCACCACTGTTCCCTGCCAACCCGACCCACTGCACTGGGCAATCTCTGCTGGACATCTGTGAAATAAACAGCTGCATAGCTCATCGGACTCCTCCGGTCTAAATCAACATTCTGATTCTGACCGCCACCGGCCCGCTCGCTGCCGAGCACGTGGGTTCATCACTGGCCCGCAGGGTTCACAAAATGGGATTTGTCGGAGTCTCGACACGATACCAATGGCGTGCCAGGAAATGCGCCGAGCATGCGACCGAGAAAAAATTGAGCAGAAAGACAACTTTCTCAACGATGGAGCTCGCACGACAAAGACGGCGGTCACCGCATTTGCGCAGCGCTTTCAGACGCGCTCCTGCGGCAGTCTGGATCGCTCTTCCTTCCGATATTAGGATGCCGCTGGGAGCTATGCATTTTAAAATAATCTCAATTGAAAACTAATTTCTTTCGGACTCCTTTTTGTGTTTCGTTTGTCGTCGTCCCCGCTCCCCCCCCCCCCCCCCTCCGAGCGCACACCCCCGATTGGCACGGTTGGCTACGTATGGCGCGAAATAAATTCAACGTACGTGTCACGCACACGCACATTCTTGGACAAGGCGATGAGAAAACAAAAGGCTGAGCCACAAGGGTTGTTGCGACTGGGAAAATGGGATGTTGGACGCAATTGGGGGGGGAGTTGAATCCAACGCGAGGCCCTCGCGGGCGGAGCTGCGCCGTGGAGAAGAAAGGCCGACGATCGGCGCACTGCAGTGGACGTTTACGAAGTGGGGGACCGCGGCCCTCAAAGGAATGGCTCCACCCTCCCTGTGGTGGCCCTCCCAAAAACTCCCTCGCCACTAGCGAGACGCCGGTGTACGGCAGCTGTGATGAGAGAGTGGCCACGCGTTGCGGCGGCGCAACGGTCCTTCGCTTGACTGCGCGCGACGGACGAAGGGTGAATGAATTTGAGCGGAGCACGCGACGCACTCGCAGACAGAGAGAGAGAGAGGGAGAGACACGCGCGCGTGCGTGGGCCACGTGACGTCCCTAGGGATTAAACAGGCGACAACGCAGCACAGATTCTCACAACATTTACGGAAACAACAACAACAACAAACAACAACAACAACGGGTGGAACAACTGCAAGAGAGCAGCACTCTGGGTTTGCAATCGCACGACGGATTTCTGGAGCCACTTTAAATCACAAACACCCCGTGTGTGCTCCCCCCGTTGATGGGGGGGGGGACGGAAACGAGCCGTGCCGCTGCTGAGATTTACCGTCCCGGGCGAACATCCCACAAAGAATTCGCCACTTAACGTTCCGGGGTCTGCGTTGGGTTGGCAACCTGCATGCGTGGTTTAGCGTACGTGAGAAGTAATGTCCCCGGCTCTCTCCCAGGCTTGCCCTCTCCCTCGCCGCCAATGCCTGGGCGAGATGTTATCTCCCTCGCATGGTATACGGGCGGTCGTGGGTTCGATGTCGTTAAACCCTAAGGACACTCGAGCAGGCGGCTGGTACAATACACCGGTTGGAGCCAAACTCCTTTCCCAGCGCGTGCTGCGTACCCCCAGGTACCAGGGGCCGACCAGTCGGCGTATCTATGACCGGTGTGACGACACCGGTCTCGGCACGTGTCGGGGAAGTCACCCGACTCGCCATCGGGCGATTGCAAGTAGAGAATAGCGGTGGCCCAGTGGGCAGCCCACTCCCCCCCCACCCCCACTCCCCCCCCCATCTGCGTGAGCGGTTATGGGTAAGAGCAGGGTTCTTCAATTATATTTTATGGCGGGCCACGCAACAACAATAATAATAAAAGCGTGTGCTGGCGGGGCGGGTCATGTGACACACGCCACGCGCGCTGGCGGGGCGGGTCACGTGATATATGCCACGCGACGTCTTAAACCCCCCTTCCAGTTTCCGACGACGTACACCTACGTGTCCGTACATGCACGTCATCGAAAGTAAAGCAACTTGATCGGTGCCGAGGCTCACCACGCAAGGCCACGCGCGTGCGGGAGGGCGGCGTGGGACAGTCTTGGCGTCGGCCGTCGCATAGTGGCGGCGGTCGTGTCGCTACGATTCTCTGCGCTGAGTAGCGACATCCTCAGAAACAACGCCGCTACCGCACCTACGGCCCCTCTGGATAATGGCCGCTCGCGCGTTCCGAGATTCGGCGGTGAACGGGACCCCCCCTCCCCCCAACCCTGCAACTTGCGGCAATCTCAGAACGGTGAGAGGGTTGTTAACGCCGCGGGCGTCAAACGCTACGGCCTTTCGCGTTGCGACGTCGCGAATGCCGTAAAAAATTCGGTCACAGTCCCTGTGATCACTGTTACATTGCATTTATGGCTTTATTTTGTTGATTTCGAAAACGTTTTTTGGTTTGGCCATGTTTTTGTTTGTTGTAGTACGGAGTTAGACTGATGGCCTTAATCTTAGTTGCCTTGTGGTTGTTGTTGTTGTTTGACTTGCATCCCACTGGGATTTTTGCACACAGCGTTGGTGTACGGTGCTTTTTTCAGGAATATTTTGCTGTTTTTTTTCATGGATTTTCTGTTTGCACAGTCACATAGTCACTTTAAGATGTTTTTCTTGTTCATGTTTTTGTTTTTCGTTTGTTGCGGTTGCACCCGATTCAAGAGCCGAATGGCTCACAGGGCTATACCAAATAAATTGAACTAATGGAACTTTGGTGCACGCGACCTCATTTCTCTCCTGGTCTCTCATCTCTAGGCCTGGTTTATTTCGCCTTCATCTCACCGATCTTTTATCTCTCATCGACGGATCTCGCTCTCGCTCTCATCTCTGACCTCTACCACTGTACGGGCCGGTGCGGCTACCTCCTCCCGCCCTCCCTCCATACGTGGGAGACTGAAGGGGTCACAGCCTAAGTGTGACTTCGGCGAAGGGCAACCCGTTGCTCACATCGCCTGTCGATCGCCAAAGTGCGCGCGTTTTGCAGGAGGCACAAATGGAATCCACTTGGAAATGGCTTTCCAAACATCCCGCTATAAACTCTGTTCATTCGTTAAGCCTGCTGATTGACGTCACGTTACAACTAACGATGCCTTTCAAATCCCGCGTGAGAGAAGACGACCTCTGACCCGCACCCCCCAGCCCCCCGTTGTTGATCTCTCTCAATGCTCTACGCCTCGCTCATCTGCCTCTCTCCTGTTTGACGCCGATGCAACCCGATTTAAGAGCTTCTCGGCTCACGGGGTACTAAAAGATAAACGGAAGTGTCTCGCTCAGCCGACGATCTCCTCAGAAGGCCGCAGCTCGCAGGACCACGCCGAGGGGGAGACATCTCAACCGGTCCCTTGGGCCCCACGTGGGCCACCGCATGGGCCACCACGTGGGCCACCACGCAAGGCCACAACGTAGACCCCATGTGGGCCACCACGTGGGTCACCATGCAGGGCCACCACGCGGGCCACCACGTGGGCCACCACGCAGGGCCACCACGTGGGCCACCACATGGGCCACCACGTGGACCCCACACAGGGCCACCACGCGGGCCACCATGCGGGCCACCACGTGGGCCACCACGCAGGGCCGCCAAAAAACGAGTTGAAGAACCCTGACGCATAGGAGGAAGCGCGGGAGAGCCGCCACTCAAGGGGGAGACGCAGGCACGCGGCACAGTACCTACATTGCGAAGGCCAGCCTCGTCGCCGCTCTCTATCTCTGAGCGGAAGGAAGCGGGGGGGGGGGGGGGGGTGGGGGTGGGGGGTGGGTTTAGAGAGAGAGAGAGAGACAAGCGCGGCTCGCCCGAGGTGGCGGGGGGGGGGGGGGGGACGCGCACCGTCAATGACCACGACGACGACCGTCTTAACCCACCGCGGTTGAGACATCAGCAGCAGCAGCAACAACAACAACAACAACCGCTGCGGTGTGCGGGGACGTCAAGTCGAGGTCTTGTTGCGCCCGTCTACGGCCGGCGGGCCACCAACTCGCGGCACATGGCCGCGGGGCCGGAGCCAGCGGGGTGGGGGGGTGACAGGGGGGGGGGCGACATTCTGCGTGTAAGTGTACGACACTCGGTCCGGCAGGCTCCGTGCAACTGCATTGTCAGAGCGTGTCCGCCAAACCGATGGCGTCTAAGTTCAACAGCCTGACCTCTCTAAATCATTCTTGAAATTAACATTTGTCGAATGTCACCCCGGCCTGAAAATCCTGGCTCCGCCCCTGCCTGGCCGCGGCAAGGGTGCAGGGCTGCCGTTCTCCTGCTCAAGCCACTGCTGGCGGCAGGGCCTCTACTGGAGGGAGGTCGAGTGCGGTGTTCTTCACTGCAATGCCCCCGCCTGGCGGCTTTGAGTGCGGGCCCCTGACGTGCGCCCCCACCCCCCCCACCCCCCCCCCCACCCTGACAATAGACAAATGTGAAAACAGCCCCCATCATGATCATCATCATCATCATCGTCGTCGTCGTGCTGCTGCTGTCAAACCCCTCAATGGTTTCGAATGCGTGGCGGGCGTCACGCGAATGATGTAAAATCGGCGAAAGCGGCACCCCTCTAAAAAATTAAATAAATCAGTGAAGAACGCTGCGCTGGAGGGTATTTGGCCTACTCTTCCATGCAGCAGGTGGCCAGATGTTTTCGGGGAAAGGTGGGAGCAGTGGTGATGGCAACCGCCCACTGCGGGGGGGGGGGGGGAGTGCGGGGGGGGGGGGCTCAGGAGAAATTAATTGTGGGAGCGTCACGTGACACGGACAAACGGCATGACTTAGAACCATTAAACCCCGCAATACAATCCATCGTTTTGAATTACGAGCTCTCGTGTCGTTGGAGGGGGATCTGAAATCGAGCCGACATTTGGTTAGCTCGTCTTTTCTGTTGTTGTCGTGAATTCAGGGCCCCAGTGAGCTACTCGGGGACCCCAGGCTTTCGCTTACTTCGCTTAAGCCAAACGGCGCCGCCACTGGGTGGGAGAACCCACGGGGCCGGGGGTTAGCGGGGCACCAACATCAACAGCGTGAAGGGTACCGCTGCGAACTCGCCTCCAGGCGACGACACCAAAGACAAAGACCCCCCCCCCCCCACCTCCACCATATCGCTTTAACAGACTGCCGGGGCTTGTGCCGGCAGCGAGCGGCAGCTGCTGTGAAGGCCCGGCACGGCACACGGCGAGCACCACGCCCGGCCGCCTTTGTCTCCCTGAGTTTGCGGATGGGTCTCCCCGAGGCCGAGTCGACCTCGGGCGAGGCCCAGGTCCGGTTCAGGTCATCATCGCCCGGCGGCCTCGAGCGGGAGTCGAGGCCGCGGCGACAGCGTGCCGAACCGCTCCCCACCCCCCCCCCGCCGCGACGCGAGCGACCGACTCGTCCGCGGTGTCCGTCGCCGCCTTCTCTCCGACGACCACCCCCAGCCACGGCGCCGCGCGCAAGCGCAAGCGCAAGCTGTCACCTTCGAGCTGGCTCCAGTCGATGCCACTTTCGGGCCGGCTGAGCGCCGGGTGCTTGCTGAAGAGGTTCGCCACAAAGGCCAGGTTGAGCTTGTAGTTGCCCCGCACCACGTCGGTGGGCGTCACGAACTGCCGGCAGTCCAGCCGCTCGGCCTGCTGCAGCATCTGCTCGGCGCGCTTTGTCTCGTCTTGCTCCTTGCGGTGGGGTGAGGGAGGGGGGGGGAACGGCGGCCGCGGGCGACAGCGGTGGAGGGGTAATCAGCGTCACCATCGTCGTCGTCGTCATCATCTAACCCCCCCCCCTTTTACCCCCCGTAGGCGCGTGTCGTCGGCTTTAGCTTTCAGATTCCGCCCCGGTGACGTTGAACAACGCGCCCGTACGCGCGTTGTTGTTGTACGTCACCACAAGGCCATGCCGGAGGTCGTGTGGCACAGATTGGTGCCAGAGTGCCCCCTTCCTCTTTTGGCTCCGCGCCTTTCCTTTTTGGGACCCGCCCCTTATTTTCTAGGCCCCGCCTCTTTCTTTTAAGGCCACGCCCCTTCCCCCCAGACACGGGGTTGGGCCTGTTTGGGAAGTTTGTTTTTTGGGAGCATGGGGTGGAGTTGAAACCGGCAACCTCCGAAATCTCCAGCTTACTAACCGTTACACCTCGTCAGTCTCTGTACCACCACCACCACCACGTACCTCCCCCCGCTCCACCACGTATCCCCCTCCACCCCATTCCCCCCCCCCCCCACCACGTCCCCCTCCCCCCCCCCACCACGTCCCCCCCCCTCCACCACCGAGTCTTCCCGCCTCCACTGCATCCCCCCCCTCCACCACATCCCTCCCTCCCCATCCCCTCTCCACCAAATCCCCCTCTGCGTGCGTGTGTGCGTGTGTGCATGCGTGTGTGCATGCGTGTGTGCGTGCGTGTGTGTGTGCGTGCGTGTGTGCGTGTGTGCGTGCGTGTGTGCGTGCGTGTGTGTGTGCATGTGTGCGTGCGTGTGTGCGTGCGTGTGTGCGTGCGTGTGTGCATGCGTGTGTGCGTGCGTGTGTGTGTGCGTGCGTGTGTGCGTGTGTGCGTGCGTGTGTGCGTGCGTGTGTGTGTGCATGTGTGCGTGCGTGTGTGCGTGCGTGTGTGCGTGCGTGTGTGCATGCGTGTGTGCGTGCGTGTGTGCGTGCGTGTGTGCGTGCGTGTGTGCGTGCGTGTGTGCATGCGTGTGTGCGTGCGTGTGTGCGTGCGTGTGTGCGTGCGTGTGTGCGTGCGTGCGCGTGCGTGTGTGCGTGTGTGCGTGTGTACGCGCGCGTGCCCGCGGGCTCACGGTGAAGCCGGCCATGTCGATGTCGATCTTCTCCTCTCCCGCCACGTCGCCCTTGGGCGCGATCTGGTTGATGAGGTGGAAGTACGCCCTCGAGTCCTGGGGGCACGGCGGGGGGCGGGGGGGGGGGGGTCGGTGGGGAGGAGAGATGCGCAGCGGCACGTTTAGATGGGGGGCCCTCAGAGTCGCGCTCGCTCGAGAGACAGCCGCGTTCATGATGCATCGCCATCGTCATTTAACTGTGACAAAATAAAATATTAAACTATATATATAAATATCTACATGATGGGACCTCCTTTGCCAGTACCAAAATATGAGAATAGGTTTCCCCCTTTTGGCGTCCTCTGGTCTAACACCGTTTTGGGACGAGGCTCGAAAGAAAGCCGTCTCTGGTGTGGACCAATCAGTTTCAAAGACAATGCACATACTGTCAGAGCATGTTTTTTGTTTGCATTCTGACCACAAGTATTGTGGTTAATGCAAGACATGATTCCTTATTCTTAGCTCTTTCGGTAAAGTCACGTTGAAGGGAAACAATAAAATAATACAATTTGTATAAAACAATAAAAATTCTCAAATTTTATTATTTTATTGTTTCCCTTCAACGTGACTTTACCGAAAGAGCTAAGAATATGAATTACTGCAGCCACGAAAGCTTTAAATCAAAACATGATTCCTTGTAAAAGGTTTCAGTTTGGTGTCTCAACATCTTAACATCTGTTTTGTTGCCATAAAAAAGGGGAAAACCTATCCGTGTATATATATATAAGTTTTACCAGGTAAGGCCCCACTGAAGCGACCTGGCCACAATTGATAGCTCAACGAAGTGGGCTTATTACGTGGACAGTTATAGCAGCCAAATACTCAACGTTCTCATCGTGTTCAAAAACCGGAGGATCTGGAGAAAAATCCTCGCGACCACGGGGAGAATATGCAAACTCCAAATATACAGGCCTCAGTGTCGGGATTAAACCCACGACCTCCTGTACACCAGGCGAGGTAGTTAACATGTCGCTTCCATGGCATCCACATGTTATACCGGAACAAGATGACGGTGATGTCCCCCTGTGCGTGCAGAATCTGGTGACAATGCGAAGAGTACTCAATAATAATACTGTAATCAAAACGTTCAATGCATATATGTATGTTGAACTTCTTTCGCACCGTACGTAGCCAACCATTCTAATTGGAGGTTCGGAATGATGATGGGGATGTATGTATGTTGAACTTCTTTCGCACCGTACGTATGTAGTCAACCATTCTAACTGGAGGTTCGGGATGATGATGGGGATGTATGTATGTTGAACTTCTTTCGCACCGCACGTAGCTAACCCTGCTAGTCGGTGGTGCGGGGGTCCCGAGCTAAATGGTGGGCCCAAGTTGTAAACCCCAAGTTAACCTTAAAAAATCACCATCCTATTAACCATGTAAGGGGCCCACTGAGCTACTCGTTCCTTTCTCAGAGGCGATCTGGCCGCACACGATGGCAGCTCGTCATCGCACGTGCGAATTAACAGCAGCAGCAGCAGCCAAACGGTCGAAACGCGTGTTGATTGTAAATGTGGATGTGGAGGTGGAGGAGGAGGAGGGTTGGGGGGGATGGCAAAACCGGACGACCTGGAGAAAAATTCACGACGATCGTGGGGTGGGGGTGAAGGGGTGAGTGGATTTGGGGTGGGGGGGGGGCGGTGGGGGTGTGCTGCACCTGGATGTCGGTCGTGAAGTTGTTGATCTTCTGCCAGCCGGCGTTATCCAGGTGGTAGTTGACCCAGCGGAGGAGCAGCTCCTCTGGCGAGAGCTTCATCAGCTCCTCCAGACTCTCGCCGTCCATCAGCAGGGCCACCAGGGCTGCGATGAGGGAGGGGAGGCAGTGTGGGGGGGGCGAGGGGTTCGTTACGTGCACACACACATACACACACACACACGCACACACACACATACACACACACACGCACACACACACACATACACGCACACACACATACACACACACACACGCACACACACACATACACACACACACACGCACACACACACACATACACACACACACGCACACACACACATACACACACGCACACATACACACACACGCGCACACACACGCACACACGCACGCACACACACGCACACACACACACACGCAACGGGCGTGGTCATCGTTACGAGCGGTCGGTCCACGGGACCAGGCCGCGGCGGCGACGGTGGCGAGCGGCGGTGATCGACGGTGAGTGACGACGTTGAGCTGACGACGGTGAGTGAGGACGGTGATCGACGACGGTGAGCGACGACGGTGAGTGAGGACGGTGAGCGACGGTGAGCGACGACGGTGAGCGACGACGGTGAGCTGACGACGGTGAGCGACGACGGTGAGCGACGACGCTATGAGAGGGTGAGCGGCGATGGGTAACGTCGAGCGACGGTGGGCGATGAGGTGGCGAGGGAGTGCTCGCTCACCCTCGTTGCGCGTGAGCTCGATGTCGGCGAAGAGGCCGATCTTGATGATCTGCCACAGCAGGCCTAGCGCCAGGTGCGGCTTGCCCTCGCGGATGTCCCCGGCGCCGATGTTCACCACCTGGCAGCCGATGGCCGACGCCGAGTTGAGGGCCAGGTTCAGGTTCTCCTGTGGGGTGCCCGGGGGAGGGGGCCAGAAGGCCGTGGGGGGGGGGGGGTCAAGACGGGGTGAACCCCACGGGGGACACGGTGACACGGTGAGCTGGGCTACCGTGAGGGGTGGTACAGCGTGGAGGGGGTGGGGCAGCTGAGGGTGCTGGTGGGTGGCGTTGCCGGCTTGAGACGTGGCATGTAAGTGAAACTAAAATGTTTTCATTTTTATTTCGCCAGATAAAGGCCTCGCTGAGCTACGCGCGTAGCTCTTCTTCAGAAGTGGCCTGGCCACGAAGTGATAGGCCAGCGAAGTGGCGGCCCATCGTCGTTGCGTCGACATTCACAGCAGAAGCCAAACGCTCTCAACGCGTAGCGACGTTCACTCTCAATGTGGAGGGAAAAACCGGAGGGCCGGGAGAAAAATCCACGCGACCACGGGGAGAGAGAGAGAGAGACACGTAGACTCCAAATATACAGCAGCAGGCGTCAGGGTCGGGATCGAATCCACAACCTTATGTATACCGGGCGAGGTAGTTAACATCTCTCCACTGTGGCAGGATGTGTGTTGAATTTCTTTCGCACCGTACGTAGCCAACCGTGCTAATCGGAGGTGCCGGGGGGAAGGAAAACTAGCTACGGTTAGCAGTTGTGTGGCTGTGTGGTTGCTGCCCAGCTTGTTGTAGCCAGGAGAGCCTCAACGAGCCTCGTGACCCGTTCCCAGCAGGGTCCTGCCACTCCTCACCTGGATGGTGAAAGCGGTGAGCTTCTTCTTGTTGATGGCTCGCTCGTCGATGGTGTCTGGACTGGAAATGTTGATCATTTTGCTGCGACGGAAAAAAAAAGATCAAAAAGAGGTCCCCATGATCAGAGCCTGCGTCAGCGCGTTCTCAGCCGCTCCACACTGAGCCAGCCGAACGAGACACAAAGTGAAATGAGGTCGACTAGCCGGACCGTTACCACCGTCTCATCCGCACTGTGGTCACCCACCACACTGCAGGTGATAACGACACACTCACCTACCCGCGCTGTGACTCAACCACCACACTGCAGGTCACAACAAAACAGTCACCCACTCACGCACCCAGCCACATAATCACCTACCCACTCACCCACTCACTCACCCCCCCCCCGCCATCCACAAACTCACCCACTCCCTGACTCAACTACCACACTGCAGGTCACAACAACACAGTCACACACTCACTTACCCACCCGCTCATCCACCCACTCACTCACCTACCCACCCACCCACCCACTCACTGACTCAACCACCACACTGCATGTCACACCAATTCCCTTCCCTGCTCCTTCCCACGCACCCCCCAAGAGTGGTAGCTGGCTAAAGCAGGTTCTCCCCACCGGATCCACCACCAGGCTCTGTCTCTCTCTGTCTCACCAGAGGATGATGCCGTCCCCCAAGGACCTGAAGAGCGACTCGTTGTCGGGGTTGACCGGCAGCACGTGCTTGCAGTCAGGGTCAGGCTCCAGCGCCTTGTTGACCCAGCCGGCGAACGCCACGCGCTCCTCCACTGTGGACGCGCGCACGCACGCACACACGCACGCGCACACGCACATGCATACACGCATGTGCACGCACACACGCGCAAGCACACACACACACGAACGCACACGCACGCACACACACGCACGCACGCACGCGCACACACGCACGCACGCGCACCCACGCATGCACACACACGCACGCACGCACACACACGCGTGGCAAGGGTCCAGGTCAACAGGGTCATCCGCGGGCAATGCCGCTTGACGCTGCGCCCCGCACCTCGCCCGTCGCTCTTAGCCAGATGGTGGTGATGGTGGTGGTGATGGTGGTGGTGGTCATGGTGGTGGTGGTGATGGTGGTGGTGGTCATGGTGGTGGTGATGGTGGTGGTGATGGGGAGAGATAGTGTAGCAGTCAGCACACTGCGCTATGAACGCGGCGACCCGGAACACGATTCCCGCTCACGGCCAACACCAGTGACGATTATCTGAACCGGTCCAGGGCCTCCCCTAGGTCGACTCAGCCTCAAGTGAGTACCTGGTGTGTAGTGTGTAAACATCGCCATTGAGAAGAGAAAGGCGGTCGGGAGTGGTGCTGGCCACCCACCCACCCAATTGTGTGCAGTGCCGGCTCTAATAGATGCTCGTTAGCAGTACTTGCCCTAACAGTCTGTTAAGGCTATATGGGGGATCTTTGTCTGAGGAGAGGCTGCCACTGCTCTGTCGGGAGCTGGACCGGTACCGCCTGGATCTCTGTGGCATTCAGGAGGTCCGGTGGACCGGTTCTGGCTCCTGCCACCATGAGGGGTGGACAGTCCTCTACTCGGGGCAGCAGACTGCCAAACAACAGGGTGTGGCTCTTCTTTTGAACAAAAGAATTAAGGGGGCGTGGGAGCGTGGCGGTGAGGTGTGGGAAGCTGTAAGCCCCAGGTTACTTTGGGTTCGCCTTCCCATCAACCGGAGGCGAGGAGTGGTGGGCGTGGTTACATATGCCCCCACCGAAGACACACGTCCGTGGAGGAATGCAGGCAAAGCCGATAAGTCAGATGCCTTCTATGACCTCCTGTCACAGGTGCTGGCTAAAGTCGCCCCTCGGGATAGAGTCATCTTGTTGGGTGACTTCAATGCCCGAGTTGGTCATGATGCTGGCACCTGGTCTGGAGTGATTTGAGGGTACGGGCCAGATCAGCTCAATAACAACGGTAGGAGGCTACTAGATTTTTGTGCAGCCCATGGGCTTGTAATTACCAACACGCTGTTCCGGCATCGGCACATCCACACAACATCATGGATGCATGCCGGGTCCAAGCAAGAACACCTGCTGGACTACATAGTGACGGACCAGCGGATGCAAGCCCATGTCCTTGACACCAGGACCTACCGTGGAGCTGATCTGCCCTCTGACCATCGACTAGTCATCTGTAAGATGCGCCTCCCATTCTTCCACTCTGGTGGTGGGTGTACACCCAGGACCCCATTCCAACCTAAAGTTGCCTGATCTCAGTTATCTGATGAAAGTTGCAAGCGAGAATTTCATCATCGCGTGTGGCTGGGGTTGGCATCGTCCCCCACTCCTCCTGATGTCGAGGGAAAATGGGCGAGATTTAGGACTGTGACTCATGCAGCTGCAATGGCTGCTTTGGGGACGCGGTCCAAGACCTCCCCATAGATCCTGGCTGACAGAGGAGGTGTTCAAGATGGTTGAGAAAAAGCGACAGGCCCATTGTCACTGGCTACAGAATCCCACGTCAGAGAATGAGGAGGCTTACCGCAGCCTTCGCTCGGAGGTTCGGAGAGCCGTGAGGCGCTGCAAGGATGGGTGGTGGTCGCGGGTTGCTGAGGAGATGGAGTCTGCCTCAGTGGCCCACGATCACAAATCTCTATTTAACTCCATCAAAAAAGTAACCTGCAGCGCCAGACCTATTACCATCATTAGGGAAAAAAACGGTGATCCAATCTCCGACCCCCAGGAACAGGTTTGCAGATTTGCTGAGCATTTCTGTGAGGTCTTGGGGGAGGGAAAATCCCTCAGCCAGGAAAACATTGTGGCACAAAGTGGAGATGACCCTACTGAGGCTGCAGTGCCTCAAATATTGGAAGAAGTCACCCCCTGTGAGTGGCTGGCTGAGGTGCCATCTGTTGAGGAAGTATTGAAGGCGATCCGGAGTCTGAGACCAGGAAAGGCAGCGGGCAGAGATGATCTCCCAAGCGAAATGCTGTGGGAGGGCGGCGTTTGTGCACAGACTGCCCTATATGACATCATAACAACAGTCTGGACCACTGGACGGGTTCCGCAGGATTGGAAGGATGCCCTGGTGGTCCCCCTCTTTAAGAAGGGGGACTGCACAGACTGTAACAACTACAGGGGCATCTCACTCCTCAGTGTGCCGGGAAAGGTCCTGGCAAGGATTATTCAACATCGCCTTGCCAGGCACGCTGAGGAGAGGCTTGCGGAGCCCCAATGCGGTTTCAGGAAAGGGCGGTCCTGCACAGATGCCATATTTTCTGTCCGTCTGCTACAGCAGAGGTGTAGGGAATTCCAGCAAGACCTACATCTCTGCTTTATTGACCTGGTCAAGGCCTATGATACCATCAGTAGGCCTGGGCTCTGGGTTGTTCTTAGTGCTTTTGGAGTCCCTGACCCTCTGCTCACGATAATTAAGGACCTTCATGATGGTGAGCGGGCCCGGGTAAAACTACGTGGCCGGGAGTCAGAGCCATTCCCTGTACACCTTGGGGTGCGACAGGGATGTCCTCTGGCTCCCACATTATTTAACATCTATTTTGACCACGTAGTTCGTGAAGCCTTCAATAGCTGTACCGGGGGAATCTCCATTTGGTACAGATATAATGGGAGGCTGATCGATGCCCGGGTGCGGTCAAGGGATGGCTCCCTATTGCTCAACCACGTTATGTTCTGATGATTTGGTAATAGCTGTTCATTCAGAGGAGGAGTTGGAGATGCTGCTGCTGAGACTGGAGCGTGCCACTAAGAGATGGGGCCTTACCATCAGCCCCACCAAAACTAAGCACCTGCCTGGGTATTTTGTACCATCGGACACTCCACCCCCACAACTCCCAATCGGTGATGGGGCAGTTGTGGAGAGAGTGGAGAGTTTCCCATACCTGGGCAGTGTGCTTATGACTGGCTCCAGTTTAACAGCAGAGGTCTCACTCCGAATCAGTCGAGCGGCAATATCTTTCATCGGTTGCGTAACGCTGTGTGGAAGCTACCTGGTCTGTCGCTCCGCACTAAGCTTCAGTTCTTCTCGGCCACGGTCATTCCCTCCCTTCTCTACGCTTGCGAAACGTGGATCCCCCTAATGGAACATCTTCGCCGGTTCGAAACATTTAGGCTAGCCTGCCTACAATCCATCCTGGGTTTAACCAGGCTGGATTGTGTGAGGAGCTCACAAATCTTAGAAAGATCTGGGTAAGGTCCCATCGGTGAGCTCCTCCGGCAGGCAAGGCGGCATTGGCTGGGTCATGTAGCCCGCATGCCGAGCCACCGCATGCCGAAACAGTTTTTGTTCGGCCGGATCGAGGGGGCTAAACGGGCGCGGCACGGGCTAGAGAAGAGATGGAGTGATGTGGTACAGGAGGACGTGGAGCTGAGTGGACTTGCCAATGACTGGTACCAGCGGTGTCATGATCGGCCTCTGTGGAGGAGGCTCGTGAAGGACGCTACTGGGCAGTTGGAGGCAGTCGCCCTCCAACAACAACGGAGGGCAGAGGAGCGACGCTCACAACAACGAGCGGAGCGCCGGGTGGCTAAAGTACAGCAGGTTGGCATAGTAGGGGGCACAGGTGGTGCATCAGCCAGTCATCTTAGTCAGTCGACCCGTGGCACTTGGGTCTGCCCCGTGACCTCCTGCCAGCGGGCGTTCGACACTTCACGTGGCCTCAAGGTGCACATGGCCTGGCACAAGCGTTGTGGTGACGTCACCGCCACTTAGTGGCGAATGGCGGTTGTTGTTGTTGTGTCTGTGTATGTGCCTGTGTGTGTGTGGTACAGCTGTGTGTGTGTGGTACAGCTGTGTGTGTGTGCTACAGCTGTGTGTGTGTCTGTGTATGGTACAGCTGTGTGTGTGTGGTACAGCTGTGTGTGTGGTACAGCTGTGTGTGTGTGGTACAGCTGTGTGTGTGGTACAGCTGTGTGTGCGTGGTAAGCTGTGTGTGTGTGGTACAGCTGTGTGTGTGTGGTACAGTTGTGTGTGTGTGGCACAGCTGTGTGTGTGTGTGTGCCTGTGTGTGTGGCTGTGTGTGTGTCTGTGTGTGTGGTACAGCTGTGTGTGTGTGGTACAGCTGTGTGTGTGTGGTACAGCTGTGTGTGTGTGGTACAGCTGTGTGTGTGGTACAGCTGTGTGTGTGTGGTACAGCTGTGTGTGTGTGGCTGTGTGTGTGTCTGTGTGTGTGTGGTACAGCTGTGTGTGGTACAGCTGTGTGTGTGTGTTACAGCTGCGTGTGTGTGGTACAGCTGTGTGTGTGTGTGGTACAGCTGTGTGTGTGTGTGGCTGTGTGTGTGTCTGTATGTGTGTGGTACAGCTGTGTCTGTGTGGTACAGCTGTGTGTGTGTGTGGTACAGCTGTGTGTGTGTGTGTGGCTGCGCTACCCGAATATGAGTGCTGGGTCCCTTCGCTGGAGATGTTGGAGGTTCCACCAATGGCCAGGATCCCATCCTTCTTGCTGATCGTCTTCCTGAACGTCTTGCCGATCTCCGTGCTCTTCAGCTCATGGTAAACCTGCAGGCACGTCGTCATCATCAACATCACCACCACCACCACCACAAAAACAACGGTCTCCCATATAGCCTCAACAGACTGTAGGGGCAAGTGCTGTTAGCGAGCACCTATGAATGCTGGCAACGGCACACAAGGGGGTGGGTGGCCAGCACCACGCCCGGCCGCCTTTGTCTCTCCGGTCGACCTAGGGCAGGCCCAGGACCCGTTCGGATAATCGTCACGGGTGTTGGTGGCCCCGAGCGGGAATCGAACCCGGGTCGCCGGGGTTTCGTAGCGCAGCATAGCGCTAACCTCTACGCTACCGCTCCCCCCACACACGTCACAAAGACAAAGGCCCACCGTATAGCCTTCGCAGATTGTTGGGGCAAGTGCCATCAGCGAGTAGTGGCAACACACGCGCGCGTGCACACGCAGGCAGTCACACGGACAGAGACAGAGAGACAGAGAGACAAGAGAGCCTACCGAGATGAACTCGTCGAAGCTGATGCGCCCATCCTGATCCGTGTCGCTCACGACCATGAGCTTCTGCACGATCTCGCGCACGCGGAAGCCCGGCATGGGCAGGTTGGCTTCGCGGAACAGATCCTGCAGCTCGAAGTCCTGCACGTATCCGCTGTTGTTAACATCTAGGGGAGGAGGGGGGGGGGTCAGGGTGGACAGGGTGGCGTAGCAGGCACGTGTAGAGTTGAGGTGAGGGGGGAGTTCACGGGCGAGTCCGTGGGTGACCTCGATCGCCACCCTGAGGTTGATCCAGGAATATACAGCGTGTTTGAAAAAGATGGACCCGATTTGAAATCGCTAAATCTCTGCAACCACGAACCGTCCACGAATTAATCTCTTACCACTTGAAAGGGCGGGGCATAGAGAAGGCGGGGCATAAAGAGGGCGGGGCATAGAGGGGCGGGGCATAGAGAGGGCGGGGCATAGTGTTTCAAATGATTACCGCTAGATGCCTCTCCCAGCGCACAAACAGCCCCTAGCCTCAGTCATTCGCTAGACAACGCTGCCTCAACGTTGGACAGGTCGCACGGAACCTCAAGACTTTGCGCTACACCCTTGCCCCCCAAGATCCCCAGACTTCACATCCTGCGACTTTTTCTTGTGGGGATAAGTCAAAGAGCGTGGTGTTTTTGTGCCACCATTAGCGACTAATCTGGATGACCTCAAAAACCGAATCACAGCAGCGTTGACTTCAGTGGAAGAGATGACACTTTGAGAGGCGTTTGGGACTAATTCAACTCTCGTCTCGATGTTGTCCGTACAGCAGGTGGAGGGCGCACGTAGAGCATTTATAAAATGGTTAGTAAAACTTGATAACTCATTAAACCGTTCGTAACTTTTTGTTGTAATTGTAACTGTAACATGTTGCCATCGTGAAATATACTGCTTTAAAATTGGGTCCATCTTTTTCTAACACCCTGTATATACACGTATGTAACGGCGAATCGCCTGATGGTGCAGTTTGCGGGCGTGAGCCCTCCTAACGTATGACAACAATGCCTGTAGCGACGTTGTTGATGGTGATCGTGCAGATGACGACGACGACGATGATGATATACAGTATTTGACGATTGTTGATGGTAATAATCGGTGATGGCGATTGATGTTGTTGACGCGAATGATGATGACAGTATACTCTTTGGTTATTTCGGTAAAACAGTCTGCATCAGCAGCAGGCCCACGCTTTCCCACCTGATCACGGACGCTTGTGTTGTGCCCGAAACGTCGTGATTTATTTTATTTTCTACCCACGTGACTTTACCGAAAGAACCAAAGAGTATGGATTCCTGCAGTCACGAAAGCTTCAAGTCAAGATTGATGATGACAGTGATGATTTTGGATGACGATGGTCGTCGTGATGATGATGGCATTGAAGGTGATGATGATAATGACGTTTGATAACAATAATTCAAACTAAATTTAGATTTAAAGCTTTCGTGACTGCAAGGATTCATCTTCTTTGGTTCTTTCGGTAAAGTCACGTAGAATGAGAATAAAATAATAAAATAGAACAATAAAATTCTCATGACGTTTCGGCCACAACACAAGTAGCCTTCATCAGGTGAAAGAACAGAACTGCCTTGGAGCACTGTCGTCCCGACAGTTCTGTTCTTTCACCTGATGAAGGCCGCTTGTGTTGTGGCCGGAACGTCGTGAGAATTTTATTGTCCTATTTTATTATTTTATTCCCATTCTACGTGACTTTACCGAAAGAACCAAAGAAAGAATAATTGTAACGTTTTATTTTTTCTACTTTTGCGTCGTCGTTTAAGCAAAATGCATCGCACATTCGCCGAGGCACCAAAGAGGAGGAGCTGGAAAGCAGCAGTCAGGTCGGTAGCCGGCGCTACCGACGATTTCCAAAGCTCTGCAGTCCTCTATATTTTAAGATATTTTCAGCCAACAAATGAGTGTATTTATGACGACGGTGACTATCACATTTATTTTGGTTGACAATCACGCTGCTGATGCTGATGATGATTGTGTTTGTTGATGTCGCCGCTGATGATGACGATGAGGGTGACGACGCTGATTATTGGCGGTGATAATGACGACGACGTCGACAAAGACGATGACGAGTTACCGATCTTGTCGAAGGCCTCCCTGATCTCCAGTAGCTCCTCCTTGGAGATGTGCGCCGTGTTGGACATCTTTGTCTCTCTCTGTGAGCAGAGTAGCCGGCACCGCTTGTCACAACCAAGCCTCTGCGATGGAAATCACGAGACACGCGGGAGATTGAACACTTAATTTGTTTAGAACTGCTTTGCGTGTTTAGGGGCCGTCCATAAATGACGTCACGCACTTGGGGGGGGGTGGGGTTGAGAAATGTGACGTCACATCAAAATGCGCAACTTTAAATAAATATAGATTTGTTTTCATAGTTTAGTTTCATTTCATAGTTTCATTTATTTGGTATAGTCCTGTGAGCCATTCGGCTCTTGAATTGGGTGCAACAGCAACAAACAAAAAATCAAAAACATCAACAAGAAAACATCTTAAAGTGACTTTGTGACTGTGAAAACAGAAAATCCAGGAAAAAAACATCAAAATATTCCTGAAATAGCACCGTACACCAACGCTGTGTGCGAAAATCCCAGTGGGATGCAAGTCAAACAACAAGAAGAAAACTTAGATTAAGGCCATCAGTCTTACTCCGTACTACAATAAACAAAAACATGGCCAAACCAAAATTTTTAGACATCACCAAAATAAAGCCATAAATGGAATGTAACAGTGATCATAGGAACTGTGACCGAATTTTTAACAATAAACTAGATAAACAACATGCAACACCAAACCCTAGAGCCACAGCTGGCTGCATGAGTCACTCCACAAACAACAGGAGCATCAGTCGGAGTATCACATTTTTCAATGCACCTTTAAGATCAGCACACAAAATCAAAATACAGATAATACTTTGCAGCGGTCATCCGGAGCGAAAACATTTTATTTTATTTCAGGCCACTGAATAGCAGTGGCAGCTCGGGGTGTACAACTCCTCTAGAGCAGTTTTGAGTGAAGATCTCATAGGTAGTGATTCAAGTTGCAGTTTATTGGCAATAGCATTCCAGACCCTGGGGGCATCAATAGCAAAGGCCATTCCTCCGGTTTTTGTACGGCAATAGGGAATGTGAAGCTGGTAGATGAGCGAAGACCTGAGGTCAAATTTGTTCTTTGAAACAGAGAGGAGATCCAGCAGGTAGTCTGCGGATTTTTTTGTAAGTACATCGTGAATAAATAAGATCTGGTGTACAAGCCGCCGAACATTAAGAGATGTTAAGTTTGACCCAATGTAGAGATCACAGTGGTGGGTCCTATATGGGCAGTTCAATGCAAATCGTAAGGCCGAGTGGTAGATGGAATCAAGCTTCTTCAGTACAGTACTTGGGGCTGATGTATACACGATATCACAGTAATCAAGTAGAGGCAGTATGGTAGCTTTTATCAATTCCAAACGGAAGCAGTGCTTGTGTCGATACAGAAAACCTATTGTTATTTTTGTCTTTTTACCAATATAATCAATGTGATCTTCAAAATTCAGTTTTGAATCCAGGATGACCCCAAGATACTTATAGGACTTGACTTGCTCTATTTGATTGTTATAACAACATCTGGCTGTGCCCCTGACATCGCTCCACGTTCGTCTGTGCAGCCTGGCCCGTGGGGGTGGATTAGTAAGCTGTAATAAATATTAATAATACAAGTTTACGTTTAACACGTAGGCTTTCGCGACCAATATCATCCACAATAGAGGTTTTGTTTTTGTTGGGTTAGATCGCGTAACTATAATTGTAAACGTTGTGGATTTACTCTCCAACACAACTGGTGTGCTGTACTCGTAACGAATTGGCATGTTCTGTTTACATGACAAACCTTACTAATTGGCTGAGTCGGGTGGTTGCGGGTTTAACGACACAATTATACTGGTAGTAGGAAACGTAGTGGACTGGAAGCCCAACCGGGATTAATTCACAAGAGGCAGGGGATTAATTGTGTATGTCTGTGGATGTCTGTCCACGTGTATCCGGACACCCGGATAAAATGGGAGGGGTGGGGCTGGGTGGAGAGGGGAGGGTGGGGAAGGGCTGGGTGGGGAGGGGCTGGGTGGGGAGGGTGGGGCTGGGTGGGGGGTGGGAGGGGTGGGGCTGGGTGGGGAGGGGCTGGTCACCCCGTGGTGCCCTTATATGGACTGGAAGCCCAACCGGGATTAATTCACAGGAGGCAGGGGATTATAACACTGCACTTTCTGCTGCGACCTCTTTTACACTGCAACTTTCTGGCGTTTTATAATTCTGCTCACTTTTAATTTTGCTTTCTTCTGCGCACGACCCTAACAAGTTTGGCTTCAATATCCGTACATAATTACTTCAAAATTTCCTACCAGCCCCCTCCGCAGGAATGTATTATTTACGCAGTCCGGCCAAAAAAACCCCACTTCGATTATGTATAAAAACTATGCGACCATCCGTTAGCTGAGATTTAACGAGTTAAATTTTTGTTGACTAAATTTTACGAACACCACAGAAATTTCAGCCGCCACGTTTATCAAAACCCGCGTGGGTTTTATAGCGTTCCGTACGATACAAATCGAATCACATTCGCTGGCGTTGCACATTCCGCTAATTAGTAAATACCGCTTTGGGGCAACTGTACAGTGGAGCAAGGTCCAACTGGCGGATGGACGTGTTTGGTGTTTCAGATACCTGTCAATGCCACTCGGGCAGCCCCTCGCGGTTACATCGCAACCGCCCGCAAACAGGCAGGATAAACACAGAGCCGTGTTCGTTTCGCCTTCGCCGCAAACTTAGTAGGGCGTTCCGATTATTACGTGCAAGTAAATTAGTGCGGATTTTTGTTGTAAAAATGTTAGCCCAAGAATGACTCCCCCCTTGTTTAAATTGTTGAGCAAACAGTTGGTGGCAGAGTCACAGGCAGAGTCACAGGCAGACTGACTGGGCATATTCGTGCACACATAATACAGAGATCTTTACAGACCTCTTGTCCGCAGCCCTGTTATCCGCAACTCATAGCATCCACGGCAGCTGTAGGGTCAGCAGAAACTCCTATTATCCGCAGCTATATATCTTCCTGTTATCCACGGTTAGCAGTGATTTTACCTGCGATGTTTAGCGAATCGGCTTCCTAATACTCGAGTCGTATGGAATATTCATTCTATTGCCTGAGGGGTTATCCTCCGGTAATGGGTGTTGCCATTACTCTTATCCGCGACGTTTTAACGGATAAGAGGAGTTGTGTTGAAAAAATAGATTATGTTATCCGTGTCGGGTTAACTAGCAGGCAGACAAAGGCAAAGACCCATGGACTCACCACAAAGACACCCATAGACTCACGACACAGAGACCCATAGACTCACCACAAAGACACCCATAGACTCACGACACAGAGACCCATGGACTCACCACACAGAGACCCATAGACTCACCACACAGAGACCCATAGACTCACCACACAGAGACCCATAGATTCACCACACAGAGACCCATAGACTCACCACACAGAGACCCATAGACTCATCACGCAGAGACCCATAGACTCATCGCACAGAGACCCATAGACTCATCACACAGAGACCCATAGACTCATCACACAGAGGCCCACAGACTCACCACACAGAAACCCACAGACTCATCACACAGAGACCCACAGACTCACCACACAGAAACCCACAGACTCATCACACAGAGACCCATAGACTCATCACACAAAGACCCATAGACTCATCACACAGAGACCCACAGACTCACCACACAGAAACCCAGAGACTCATCACACAGAGACCCATAGACTCATCACACAGAGACCCATAGACTCACCACACAGAGACCCATAGACTCACCACACAGAGACCCATACACTCACCACACAGAAACCCACAGACTCATCACACAGAGACCCATAGACTCATCACACAGAGACCCATAGACTCACCACACAGAGACCCATAGACTCACCACACAGAGACCCATACACTCACCACACAGAGACCCATTGACTCATCACACAGAGACCCATAGACTCATCACACAGAGACCCATAGACTCATCACACAGAGACCCATAGACTCACCACATAGAGACCCATAGACTCATCACACAGAGACCCACAGACTCACCACACAGAGAGTCATAGACTCATCACGCAGAGACCCATAGACTCACCACATAGAGACCCATAGGCTCACCACACTGATACCCATTGACTCACTACACAAAGATCCATTGTAAAAACAATGGAAGGAAGCGGACCATGGAATGATCATCGCGAAGTTTAGGATCGTGGATCCTTGGTAGTATGATTTGACTTTTTGTCGAGAAGAGGGAAATCATGTCGAAGACAGGAGATGGAACAGGGCCGTCGCTCGTGGTTTGTGCGGAGGCTCGTGAAGGACGCTGCTGCTGCTGCTGGGCAGTTGGAGGCAGTCACCCTCCAGCAACAGCGGAGGGCAGAGGAGCGACGCTCACAACAACGAGCGGAGCGTAACAGGTTGGCACGGTTGGGGGGGCATAGGTGGCGCATCGGCCAGTCGTCTCAGTCGTCTCAGTCAGTCGACCCATGGGCACCTGGGTCTGCCCCGTGACTTCCTGCCAGCTGGCGTTCGACACTTCACGCGGCCTTAACGCGCACCTAGCCTGGCACAGGTGCCTTGGTGACGCCACCGTACTTAGCGTCAGGGTCGGGATCGAACCCACGACCTCCTGTGTACCAGGCGAGGTAGTTAACATCTCCTAGGCACCGTGATGATGATGATGATGAGAGAGAGACACGCAAACTCCAAATATTACAACAGGCGTCAGGGTCGGGATCGAACCCACGACCTCCTGTGTACCAGGCGAGGTAGTTAACATCTCCTAGCCACCGTGATGATGATTAGAGAGAGACGCAAACTCCAAATATTACAACAGGCGTCAGGGTCGGGATCGAACCCACGACCTCCTGTGTACCAGGCGAGGTAGTTAACATCTCCTAGCCACCGTGATGATGATTAGAGAGAGACGCAAACTCCAAATATTACAACAGGCGTCAGGGTCGGGATGGAACCCACGACCTCCTGTGTACCAGGCGAGGTAGTTAACATCTCCTAGGCACCGTGATGATGATGATGATGATGAGAGAGAGACACGCAAACTCCAAATATTACAACAGGCGTCAGGGTCGGGATCGAACCCACGACCTCCTGCGTACCAGGAGAGGTAGTTAACATCTCCTAGCCATCGTGATGATGATGATGATGAGAGAGAGACACGCAAACTCCAAATATTACAACAGGCGTCAGGGTCGGGATCGAATCCACGACCTCCTGTGTACCAGGCGAGGTAGTTAACATCTCCTAGCCACCGTGATGATGATTAGAGAGAGACGCAAACTCCAAATATTACAACAGGCGTCAGGGTCGGGATCGAACCCACGACCTCCTGCGTACCAGGCGAGGTAGTTAACATCTCCTAGGCACCGTGATGATGATGATGAGAGAGAGACACGCAAACTCCAAATATTACAACAGGCGTCAGGGTCGGGATCGAACCCACGACCTCCTGTGTACCAGGCGAGGTAGTTAACATCTCCTAGCCACCGTGATGATGATGATGATGAGAGAGAGACACGCAAACTCCAAATATTACAACAGGCGTCAGGGTCGGGATCGAACCCACGACCTCCTGTGTACCAGGCGAGGTAGTTAACATCTCCTAGCCACCGTGATGATGATTAGAGAGAGACGCAAACTCCAAATATTACAACAGGCGTCAGGGTCGGGATCGAACCCACGACCTCCTGCGTACCAGGCGAGGTAGTTAACATCTCCTAGCCACCGTGATGATGATTAGAGAGAGACGCAAACTCCAAATATTACAACAGGCGTCAGGGTCGGGATCGAACCCACGACCTCCTGCGTACCAGGCGAGGTAGTTAACATCTCCTAGCCACCGTGATGATGATTAGAGAGAGACGCAAACTCCAAATATTACAACAGGCGTCAGGGTCGGGATCGAACCCACGACCTCCTGCGTACCAGGCGAGGTAGTTAACATCTCCTAGCCACCGTGATGATGATTAGAGAGAGACGCAAACTCCAAATATTACAACAGGCGTCAGGGTCGGGATCGAACCCACGACCTCCTGCGTACCAGGCGAGGTAGTTAACATCTCCTAGCCACCGTGATGATGATTAGAGAGAGACGCAAACTCCAAATATTACAACAGGCGTCAGGGTCGGGATCGAACCCACGACCTCCTGCGTACCAGGCGAGGTAGTTAACATCTCCTAGCCACCGTGATGATGATTAGAGAGAGACGCAAACTCCAAATATTACAACAGGCGTCAGGGTCGGGATCGAACCCACGACCTCCTGTGTACCAGGCGAGGTAGTTAACATCTCCTAGCCACCGTGATGATGATTAGAGAGAGACGCAAACTCCAAATATTACAACAGGCGTCAGGGTCGGGATCGAACCCACGACCTCCTGTGTACCAGGCGAGGTAGTTAACATCTCCTAGGCACCACGGCCGCTCCGGTAGAATGCCAGGGCGACCGTTCTCGGCTCTCCGCACCCCCCAGCACCCCCGGCTCTGAAACCCAAACTCCCAAGCCCCCCTCGCTCTCCCGTAAAGCGATACGCCCTGGAACTTGGCGTCCAACACAACGGCTCGCTCGTCACTCCCGGCCGTGCATACTTCATCAGCGCTTTGCTCGCAGGGACACAGAAGACCCCCCCCCCCACTCCACCACCTCCCCTCCACCCCCCCAACTCCACTACCCCCCCACACCACCACCCCCCCCCACTCCACCACCCTCCCCTCCACCCCCCCCAACTCCACCCCCCCCCCAACTCCACCACCCCCCCCACTCCAACCCCCCCCCCACTCCACGCCCCCTCACTCCACCAACCCCCCCCACTCCACCCCCCCCAACTCCACCACCCCCCCCCCCAACTCCACCACCCCCCACTCCACGCCCCCTCACTCCACCACCCTCCCCCACTCCACCACCCCCCTCCACCACCCCCCCACTCCACCCCCAACTCCACCACCCCCCAACTCCACCACCCCCCCACTCCACCCCCCTCACTCCACGACCCCCCGCCACTCAACCACGACGTTTCGATCGCAACACAAGCGGTCGTGCCCAGGAAAAGCGGGTTAGCTTCTAAAGGCAAACTATTAATGAAGGTTTAAAATGGGCGTAGCCCAAATGTCAGCAGCATGGGCGGGGCAGCTAATGCTAATGTGATTGGTGGGCGGCGACCGCGATGCTGGTGGGTTTCCACCAATAAAGGGCTGCCAGCTATAAATTAGCATATTAATGTAAGGTTGGTGAGCGGCCTCCATGACGAGTGAGCTGAGGTGGCTATATTAATGTGAGAGATTAGCGTGTTAATGTGAGAGATTAGCGTGTTAATGTAAGAGATTAGCATGTTAATGTGATAGATTAGCGTGTTAATGTGAGAGATTAGCGTATTAATGTGAGAGATTAGCGTCTCAATGTGATAGATTAGCATGTTAATGTGAGAGATTAGCGTGTTAATGTGAGAGATTAGCGTGTTAATGTAAGAGATTAGCGTGTTAATGTGAGAGATTAGCATGTTAATGTGAGAGATTAGCATGTTAATGTGAGAGATTAGCGTGTTAATGTTAGATTAGCGTGTTAATGTGCGAGATTAGCATGTTAATGTGAGATATTATCATGTTAATGTGAGAGATTAGCATGTTAATGTGAGCGATTAGCGTGTTAACGTGAGAGAGTAGCGTGTTAATGTGAGAGATTAGCATGTTAACGTGAGAGATTAGCGTGTTAATGTAAGAGATTAGCGTGTTAATGTGAGATATTATCATGTTAACGTGAGAGATTAGCGTGTTAATGTGAGAGATTAGCGTGTTAATGTGAGAGATTATCGTGTTAACGTGAGAGATTAGCGTGTTAGTGTGAGAGATTAGCGTGTTAATGTGAGAGATTAGCATGTTAACGTGAGAGATTAGCGTATTAACGTGAGAGATTATCGTGTTAACGTGAGAGATTATCGTGTTAATGTGAGAGATTATCGTGTTAATGTGAGAGATTATCGTGTTAATGTGAGAGATTAGCGTGTTAATGTGAGAGATTATCGTGTTAACGTGAGAGATTAGCGTGTTAGTGTGAGAGATTAGCGTGTTAATGTTAGAGATTATCGTGTTAACGTGAGGGATTAGCGTGTTAATGTGAGAGATTATCGTGTTAACGTGAGAGATTAGCGTGTTTATGTGAGAGATTATTGTGTTAACGTGAGAGATTAGCGTGTTAATGTGAGATATTATCATGTTAATGTGAGAGATTAGCGTGTTAATGTGCGAGATTAGCATGTTAATGTGAGATATTATCATGTTAACGTGAGAGGTTAGCGTGTTAATGTGAGAGATTAGCGTGTTAATGTGAGAGATTAGCGTGTTAACGTGAGAGATTAGCGTGTTAATGTGAGAGATTATCGTGTTAACGTGAGAGATTAGCGTGTTAGTGTGAGAGATTAGCGTGTTAATGTGAGAGATTATCGTGTTAACGTGAGAGATTATCGTGTTAACGTGAGAGATTATCGTGTTAACGTGAGAGATTAGCTTGTTAATGTGAGAGATTAGCGTGTTAATGTGAGAGATTATCGTGTTAACGTGAGAGATTAGCGTGTTAGTGTGAGAGATTAGCGTGTTAATGTTAGAGATTATCGTGTTAACGTGAGGGATTAGCGTGTTAATGTGAGAGATTATCGTGTTAACGTGAGAGATTAGCGTGTTAATGTGAGAGATTATTGTGTTAACGTGAGAGATTAGCGTGTTAATGTGAGATATTATCATGTTAATGTGAGAGATTATCGTGTTAACGTGAGAGATTAGCGTGTTAATGTGAGAGATTATCGTGTTAACGTGAGAGATTAGCGTGTTAATGTGAGAGATTAGCGTGTTAATGTGAGAGATTATCGTGTTAACGTGAGAGATTAGCGTGTTAATGTGAGAGATTAGCGTGTTAATGTAAGAGATTATCGTGTTAACGTGAGAGATTAGCGTGTTAGTGTGAGAGGTTAGCGTGTTAATGTGAGAGATTAGCGTGTTAACGTGAGAGATTAGCGTGTTAGTGTGAGAGATTAGCGTGTTAATGTGAGAGATTATCGTGTTAACGTGAGAGATTAGCGTGTCAATGCCAGATCGCAGAGCCGCCGCACATCGAGGTCAGTATGAGAGATTTAACCTGTTAATGAAGAATCGGCATCATTATAATTATTACGCGAAAATACAACACTGCATTGAGCCCTGATGCCTTTTCCACTGTACAACCGAGCCGTGTTGGCTCCGTGCCGAGCCAGCATGGCACGGCTCAGGGGGGATGGTCGTTGGTGGGCAAGGGGCGCCAGGCGGTTTTTTTTTCCACTGCAGACGCCGAGCCGTGCTGTTGACGTCACACGCGGCGAACGAGTGCTGACGCGGTGACGTCACGTCCTCAACGCTTACCGACTGACGTCACACGCAGAAGGTTTCGGTTCGGGGCGCCTGGCCACCCCGGTTAATACCGCGTGGTGCCTTAGCCATGAAATAGCCGCCATCCGCACCCCTGTTGGTTGTTACGTCACCAGATGTTGCAACCGGATCGTGTGATCCATGGTCTCGGATAACGCGATCGATCCATGCTCTGTAATCGATCCACAGTCTGTGAATCTTGCGGTGGCAATCAGTGTTGGATCATGGCTCCCTTCTTAACAGTTCTAACCACCGCAGAGAAACATAACCGGGAAGGGCGTGCCAGCTACGATTCACCGCAGGCAAATGAAGCGAATTATACCGAGCGTGAGTGTTAATTATATTAAATTATACGTCGTACGTTGAACTTATTTCACTCCGTATTTAGCCAACCGTGAAAATATCATGTTTAAAAAAATATATATATATATTCACGATATAGAACGCACCGTGTTGTGAACCTGGTGAGCCGAGTTAAATTCCCTGCCCACAGCGGACACCAGCGGCGAATTGGATCTAAACCATTCCGCGCAGCTCCGTCTCTCAACTCGCACTCCCTGGGCATGTCCAGCCGCGGCCCGCCATGCCTCCTGGCACGGCTGGGGCAGGCCTTCATCCAGCGGCGGATCGACCAAGGGCCGGTCACACGCAACGCCGCGGCGCTCATTGATCCGGCGAATCCTTGCCGCGTGATCCCGAACCGTGCAGCGTTTCCCCGCTCGGCGGGCAGCGGGCAGGTGGCGAGTTTCAAAGATGTGTCGAGACAATCAAAAGGAAACCAACCCGTCAGCGTTTCCGAAAGAATAAACGCACGCGGACTGTGTGTGTCTGTGCTTTTTCACGCGTACGATTTAAGCGCCTCCGATCAGCGCGCCTTTTGGCCACGCGCACGGCGTGCGTAATAAGTTCAAACGTGCATTAAAACAAAAATCCCCCGTATAGTTTTCACGAATTGTTGGGGCGAGTGCTGTTTCGCGAGCGGCACCTACGAAGGCCGGCACGGCACACGAGGGGGTGGGTGGCCAGCACCACGCCCGGCCGCCTTTGTCTCCCTCGTGGCGATGATTTTACACACCGGACCGGTACTTATTTGAGGCTGAGTCGACCTAGGAGAGGCCCATGACCGGTCACTGGTGTGTGGTGGCCGCGAGCGGGAAATCCAACTCGGGTCGCCTGGTTCGTAGCGTAGCGCGCTAACCGCTACACCACCGTTCCCCACATACATACAACATAGAAACGGGCTGTAAGGAATGTTGAGCGTTCAGTGCTTGAAATAAAATCCGACACGCCTCCACCAGATGTTGCCCGCACGATGCAGACGGCTGGGCGAAGGCCCACCGGGGAAACGCGGGTCTCGGCTGACCTGGCGACGCATAGGATTTCCCTAGGAGTCTGCGTGTAGTAGTGTTTAGTGTAGTAGTATATTTAGTAGTGTATAGTCGTGTATAATAGCGTATGGTGTAGCAGTGTATCGTGTAGGAGTATATTTAGTAGTGTATAGTCGTGTATAATAGTGTATGGTGTAGTAGTGTATCGTGTAGGAGTATATTTAGTTGTGTATAGTCGGGTATTGTAGTGTATAGTGTAGTAGTGTATAGTGTAGTAATGCATAGTAGTGTATAGTGTAGTGTATAGTAGTATATAATAGTGTATAGTGTAGTAGTGTATAGTGTAGTAGTATATTTAGTAGTGTATAGTCGGGTATTATAGTGTATAGTGTAGTAGTGTATAGTGTAGTAATGCATAGTAGTGTATATTGTAGTGTATAGCAGTTGATAATAGTGTAGTAGTGTATAGTGGAGTAGTGTATTTAGTAGTGTATAGTAATGTATGCTAGTGTATAGTGTAGTAGTGTTTGGTGTAGTAGTATATTTAGTAGTGTATAGTCGTCTATAATAGTGTATGGTGTAGTAGTGTATCGTGTAGTAGTAGATTTAGTAGTGTATAGTCGGGTATTATAGTGTATAGTGTAGTAGTGTATAGTGTAGTAATGCATAGTAGTGTATAGTGTAGTGTATAGTCGTGTATATAGTGTATGATGTAATAGTGTATCGTGTAGTAGTATATTTAGTAGTGTATAGTCGGGTATTATAGTGTATAGTGTAGTAGTGTATAGTGTAGTAATGCATAGTAGTGTATAGTGTAGTGTATAGTAGTATATAATAGTGTATAGTAGTGTATAGTGTAGTAGTGTATAGTGTAGTAGTGTATAGTATAGTGTATAGTAGTGTAGTAGTGTATAGTGTAGTAGTGTATAGTGTATTAGTGTATAGTGTAGTAGTGTATAGTCGTGTATAGTAGTGTATAGTGTAGTAGTGTATAGTGTAGTGTATAGTAGTGTATAGTGTAGTGTATATTAATGTATAGTAGTGTATAGTGTAGTGTATAGTGTAGTAGTGTATAGTGTAGTAGTGTATAGTGTATTAGTGTATAGTGTAGTAGTGTATAGTCGTGTATAGTAGTGTATAGTGTAGTAGTGTATAGTGTAGTGTATAGTAGTGTATAGTGTAGTGTATATTAATGTATAGTAGTGTATAGTGTAGTGTATAGTGTAGTAGTGTATGGTACAGTGTATAGTGTAGTAGTGTATAGTGTAGTGTATAGTAGTGTATAGTGTAGTGTATATTAATGTATAGTAGTGTATAGTGTAGTAGTGTATAGTGTAGTAGTGTATAGTAGTGTATAGTGTAGTAGTGTATAGTGTAGTGTAGTAGTGTATAGTCGTGTATAGTAGTGTATAGTGTAGTGTATAGTGTAGTAGTGTATAGTGTAGTGTATAGTAGTGTATAGTGTATTAGTGCTAGAGTCTGTCGCCACGGAACGGGAGGTGTGGACCGCCACTACTCAACACGCTGCTGCTGCTGCCACCGCGACCCTCACCAGGACAAGCGGACTGAGACACGAACGAACGAATCCAGATGGCGATCACTGGGGGACAGGCTGAGTCTGCGACTCAACACGAAGCGCAAACTCAGCCTGTCCCACCCCCCCCCCCCCGCCCCCACATTGATCGAGACTCGGCACCAACATCAGCACTGTCAAAACATTGCTTGAGTGGAAGGGTTGGAAGGCGACGTCGGTGTTTAAGTGGAGGACAAAGGGCCCTTCGGATAAATTATGCACCGGTGATGGTGGAGGGGGGGGGGGTGATCAATCCCGAGACGGAGGGTGGAATCGAGAGCTCCGTTCTAAAGGGCCGCGCCGTGGTGGCTGGGGGTACCTCTCCGTGGCTCTCCGCGCCTGGGCTCGGAGCCAGCACACAGCTAGTGCTGGGGACTGCCCGAGGGCCGCGCGTGGGTTTCCGTGAACCACCACCTCCACCACCCATCCAAAAGGAAAATATAAATGTTAAAATTTTTTTTTTTTAGCATCATCCAAAACGGCGCTAACTCTGTATATTAATTTGCATTACCATTATCATGTTATTATAATAATGATAATAATATTATCACTATTATAATTATGTGATTATAATAATATTATTATTACGCTGGTTTAACCAGGGAAAGCCTCGCTGAGTCTCTTGACTCTTTTTCAGGAGCGTCCTGTCATGATCTCGCAGGACAAGGAAAGGGGGGAGCGTGGGAGCCGAGTCTCGATCGCTTGGTAGAATCCAAAATTGAGTCATTTGTCCGGTTATGTCTTCGTCAAATGTAACAAATTCTGCACCATGACGTAGGCGCACGAAGGCCTGCTCTTGCTGCCGAGGAGGGACGTTACGGCATCTTTCACGTCCTCGGCGGCGAGTGGAGTAAGACGGGCTTAAGCTTTAGGACAACTTCACGAGACCCGCAGTATTAATCAGGGCGGCCGCTGGGATTCGAACCGCGCGCATTTCTGCTTTGAGCAATGACTTCAACAATTCGGCACGCAACAAAAGACCTAATCAATTGAACTTGGTGTTAACGCGCAGTATGCTTTCGCGACCAATACTATCCATAACAGAGTTTTTTTGGGTTGGATCGCGAAACTGTAAATATAAATGCGTCGTTAAACCCGCCACCACCCAACACAGCCAATCAGTCAGGTGTGTCACGTAAACAGAACATGACAATTCGTTACTAGTTCAACGCACCGGTGTGTTCGAGAGTAAAAACCCACAACATTTACAATTCGAGTACGACGTTTCGCCAGTAGTTACAACCAGCATCATCATCAGGCGGACAGCCAGAATTGTGTAGAAGTCCTCCTGCTTCGGTCTTAAACCTTACTGATCGGCTGCGTCGGGTGGTGGCGGCTTTAACGACACATTTATATTTACGCAATCTAACCCCCCACCAAAAAAAACCTCGATTATGAATTGATACTCAGCTGTGCACGGTTTATCTAAACAATGACATAAGTACAAACACACGCGCGCACGCAAACACACGAGCCGTATTTGTCAGCGTATCCCATACTCATCGGCGTCCCCCCCTACGCCGCCTCCCCCCCATTGCTATTGTGTAAACCCAGCTGCTTCGTGCATTGTTAAAGGTGCCCGAGTGTGAGACGTGCGAAGGTTAAACTTGAGACGCCGGTGCCGCTCGCTGATGGCTTTTAAGGACCACGGACAGCAGCTGGCGGCCGGCAACAGCAGCGGTGGCAGCAGCGGTGGTGGCAGTGGCAGTAGTGGTAGCAGTGGTGGCAGTGGCAGCAGTGGTAGCAGCAGTGGTGGCGGTGACAGCAGTGGTGGCAGCAGTGGCAGTAGTGGTGGCAGCAGTGGTGGCAGGGGCAGCAGTGGCAGCAGTGGTGGCAGTGGTGGCAGCAGTGGTGGCGGTGACGGCAGTGGTGGCAGTGGTGGCAGTGGCAGCAGTCGTGGCAGTGGTGGCAGTGGCAGTAGCGGCGGCAGTGGCAGCAGAGTTGGCAGCAGTGGAGACAGCGGTGGTGGCAGCAGTGGCAGCAGTGGTGGCAGCGGTGGTGGCAGCAGTGGTGGCAGCGGTGGTGGTGGCAGCGGTGGTGGCGGTGGCAGCGGTGGTGGTGGCAGAGGTGGCAGCAGTGGCAACAGTGGTGACGGCGGTGGTGGCAGCGGTGGTGACAGCAGTGGCGGCAGCGGTGGCGGTGGCAGCTTCTACAGCTCTCGCGGAAATGAAGATGCAGTGTCCACACACAGGCAGCGGCGGGTTTGTTTGCGTGTCGCGAGACCCAATTAGAACACAAACAGAGCGCCGAGGGATATGAGAACTTAGACAATGATGCTGCGTCCGTGGCAGGGTAAACATAATTTAGGTCCTTCACTGGAATAAAATGAACGTCGTTGGTGTCCTTTCAGAGCGTTTTGCATGCCGCAAAAATTGAATAACAATGTGACAAAAAAACAAAGGCGTCGCTGTACATGCTTGATTCTACTTCGAACTAGAAGCCGCAACTCAAAGGGAAGGCGCCCTAACATATGTAAACATCTTACAGCTCGCCCGCATTGATTCAAGCGAGCCTGACTCTGCAGATGAGACGCTGGACGATGTCGAAACCGGTCCAGAGTGTTGCTTGTGCTGAACCGATCCGATCCTGCTGATGGAATGTTCCGCTCCCAGGTGTCCGTGCTTTTGACTCGAAGAGTCAAACGATACTTTATATATTTTTTGTGTCAATTATTTGTATGTGGAGGGACAGATAGAAGAAGGAGATAATTTTAAGAGTCTTGCACGGTCATTCCCTCCACTCAGTTGGTTCATATTAAAGATTTTTTTTTTGGGGGGGGGGGTTAGATCGGGTAAGTATACATGTGTCGTCAACCCACCACGACCCGACACAGCCAACACAGTAAGGGTTCGTCCCGTACACAAAACGCGCCAGTTGGTTGCTTACTTTAGCCCACCGGTGTGTTGGAGAGTGACGCCCACAAGACTTAACAATCCGAGTACCGATTTAAAGCTTTCGTGACTGCAAGGATTCATCTTCTTTGGTTCTTTCGGTAAAGTGACGTAGAATGAGAATAAAATAATAAATTAATAAAATAACACGATAAAATTCTCACGACGTTTCGGCCACAACACAAGTGGCCTTCATCAGGTGAAGGGACGAGACTGTCTCGAGGACAGCGCTGGAGCGAGACAGTCTCGTCCCTTCACCTGATGAAGGCCACTTGTGTTGTGGCCGAAACGTCGTGAGAATTTTATTGTGTTATTTGATTTTATTAATTCATTATTTTATTCTCATTCTACGTGACTTTACCGAAAGAACCAAAGAAAAATTCGAGTACCGTGAAGCTTCGCTGGTGACTACATCCAGCCTCATCGGGCGATTTCTTTTGTTTTGCTAAGAATTGTGTCGGGCGGTGTCGGGTTAACGACACCCATTTATACTTACGTGATCTAACCCAAACCCAACACCACCCCCCCACCTCCCCGCCAACCCACCCAAACCTTTGCGATGAATAATACTGGTCGCGAAAGCCCACGTGTCAATTGGTTCAGTTGCCAATTGTGACACGAGCACGCAGACGGTGGCTGAACACGCCTGGGCCGCCGGCGACCTCCGGGTGGCAAGTCGAATGAGCCGCTAAACCATTGCACCATCACTCTGGCAGCATGCCCCCTCCTCCTCTGTGCGGTATCATCATCATCATCGTCGTCGTCGTCATCGCGATGCACGGGCAGAAACGGCTGCGTGGTATAGGGCAATGGATGTGTTGGAGTGTGAGATGGGATGCAGGCGGTCAGTGACAGGGAGGGAAGACGAGGAAGGTCCTGAGCCTCGGCTCGAACACGAGCAGGGAGTCAACAGCACAGACGACTGTGTGTGTGGGGGTGGGGGGTTAAAGGAATTCCAGACCTTGGGGGCAGCAGAGGAGAAAGAGCGGTGTCCATCGGAGCGGAAGTTAACGGTTCGTGAACACGCACTGCAGCTCCTTCGTCAATCCACTGCTAGATTACGGCTTCCTCGTGGTTGTGGGGAGGTTATATTACCATACTTCACCATTCTGGTTAGTTCCCGATGGCGGTGGTCAAGTAGAGTGCAGCGATGCTGCATCGCCCTCTGTTGCCCATTCGGGTCGGACCACGTGAGTACAATGTGTGTGTCGTACGCCCTCCTCCACCCGACACAGCCAAGTCATAGTTGTCACGTGACGAACGCACGTGCCAATTTATTAATGCTTCGGCGATCCACAACACATTTGACGATGTTTGTTGATTGGCCGTGTCGGGTGGAAGGAAGGTGCAAAAAGACAAAGATCCCCCGCATAGCCTGTTGGGGCAAGTGCTGTTAGCGAGCAGCACCTATGAAGGCCCGCACGGCACACGAGAGGGGGTGGTTGGCCAGCACCACGCCCGACCGCCTTTCTCTCCCCAGTCGCGATGTGTTTACACACCGCACCAGGCACTCGTTTGAGGCCGAGTCGACCTAGGGGAGACCCGGGTCCGTCCCTGGTGTTGGCCGCGAGCGAGAATCGAACTCGGCTCAGAGCCGGGTTCGTGGCCCAGCGCGCTAACCGCCACGCAACTTTGTTAACGCGACCTAACCCGCTAGTCAACGCCCGTCTACTGCACCAGGATCCTCCCATGCAGGCTCAAACCCGCTGAGCTTCTGCCGCAGTTGGTCATGGGTCAAGGTCACGCGCCGTCAAGTCGAGTTCCCGCACGACGAGCCCTTTCGGCGGTGGCTGTGCACGTGGCCCGCATGCACGAGCCACCGAAGTTCTTTCGCAACGGTGCAGCCACTGTGGCGGCAGCAGCCAAGGGTTGGTGGATCACACGCGCGCGCACACGCAGATGTTGCTATAGCTGTGGTGACCTTTTTTTTTGGCAGTTTGAAAATGATGAAAATGTTTTGAATATCTTTGACCCTTTCTGGCAATAAAAACAGGAGGTGTTAAGGCGTTGGAACACCAAACGGATACCTTTTGCAAGGCTTCAAGTCTGCCATTAACCACACACTACTTCATTAGACCTCCTTTGCCAGTACCAAAATATAAGAATAGTGTTTTTCCCCTTTTTTTCCCTTTTTTTTGGCAATCTGGTCGAGCACCAATTGGGTCGAGGCTCAAAAGAAAGCCGTCCCTTGTTGTGGACCAATAAGTTTCAAGGACAATGCATCATATGTTATCATAGTATGTTTTTTGTTTGCATTTTGACTGCAGGTATTGTGGTCAATGCAGTAAACATGAATCCTTGTAAAAAGGTTTCAGTTTTGTTGCCAGAAAAAAAGGGGGAAAACACTATTCTTCTCACACTACTTGTGGCAAATAAGAAAGCGTGCAAACATGCTCTGATGATATAATACAGGCGTTGCTGTAAAACTCGAGGAGGTACGTGACACGGCGACTTGCTCCGGAGAAGGTGATACAGCGAGCGTGGGCTAATCGCCATCTGCGTCCATCTGTACGGGGGGATGGAGCGTTGCTGCCTCCGTCACGTAAGGAGTGGGTTTCCTCCGGGACGCTGCGGTTTCCGTCCCCACTTGCACAATAAGCAACTTGTACATTGGATGAACATGTGACATTAACCACCTCGATGTAGCAGGACCCATCCTAGAAAGGAGTCTTTGACCTCAGTGTGGCTTTTGCTGGATGAATGAGCACATTGTTCGACAGCAGGTCCTCGTTTAACGCGATACAGTTGATGCGTTCCTGGAAGAGTGCCGAATTAATATATTAAAAAAAACATGGGTTCAGCGGAAATAATTTCACCATGAATAACAATGTGACGATGACGTTTGGCGAGATGCAATGCGCTACTGCCATGCGCACAAAGCGAGATTGTAGGGGACCGCCGCGTCACCGTGTCATTTCGCTTGCTGTATCGCTGTGAGGGCTCAGCCGCGCGGCTCAAAGAAGCAGTTCGCGTTATAACGGGGCGTGTCCCCCATCATAAGGGGGCGTGTCCCCCATTATAACGGGGCGTGTCCCCCATCATAACGGGGCGTGTCCCCCATCAAAACGGGGCGTGTCCCCCATCATAACGGGGCGTGTCCCCCATCATAACGGGGCGTGTCCCCCATTATAACGGGGCGTGTCCCCCATCATAACGGGGCGTGTCCCCCATCATAACGGGGCGCATCCCCCATCATAGCGGGGCGTGTCCCCCATTATAATGGGGCGTGTCCCCCATCATAACGGGGCGTGTCCCCCATCATAACGGGGCGTGTCCCCCATCATAACGGGGCGTGTCCCCCATCATAACGGGGCGTGTCTCCCATCATAACGGGGCGTGTCCCCCATCATAACGGGGCGTGTCTCCCATCATAACGGGGCGTGTCCCCCATCAAAACGGGGCGTGTCCCCCATCATAACGGGGCGTGTCCCCCATCATAACGGGGCGTGTCCCCCATTATAACGGGGCGCGTTCCGCCCCGTTATAATGGGCGGGCTCGGTGTTTTATTTTCCAAGATACGCGCCTCGTTCTATCGGTATGCGAGCGCGAGAAAATGGCGTAACCATGACGTCACTCCCATGACGTCTCCGCGATGCCACGCCCATGTCTTTGTTTTAAAGTACAAAGGTGCTGCTGAAAAATGAGTCGTTCCCTAAAATGTCTCCCGTTACACACACACACATACACCGTTCCTTTTAAGGCCACAGCGTCATCGTGACGATTGTGTTGAGTTTGACCCCGCCCCCTTTCGTCACACGGCGTCACAAAAAGTCAGACCCCCCCCCCTCAAATATGACGTCACAAGGCTCTGCCTCCCCCCCCCCAAAAAAAAATATAAAACATGCTTCAAATCGCTTTAAACTATCGTCATTGTAGTGCGTATTTAATGTGGCGCTGCACTCTGATGTTGTAGGAGAGAACACATTTATTTAAAAAGTCTATTTAATTAAGCAGAACGTGTTGTCTACATTTTTTTAAAGTTGCGCATTTTGACGTGACGTCACATTTCTCAACCCCCCCCCTCCCCTCGTCACACATCGTCACAAATGTCTGAACCCCCCCAACCCCCCCCTCCCCCTAGGTGCGTGACGTCATTTATGGACGGCCCCATCGGCATCACGGTGTGACCATGATTATTCCAATACAAAGCACCTGGCTATGACGTCAAAGTAATTTATTTCGCACGAAAAAAGTTCTCAAGCACTCGCCGAACAGCTGTGCGGTCCCCGGTATCTAAACGATAACAAAAACAAATGTACTTTGGGCGACTTTCTCCCTTAGCGGAAATGATAGCCGCACTCACGGGTTACGTGGATAGGATCATTATCAGGATCGCCAGTATCAAAGTAACCACTCAACACTTCGCCCGCATCGCTAAGCCCCTTTCTTTCATCAGCGTCCCCGGGGAGTCAGCCTCGCGGGCTCGCGCGCTTGCTTCGGGGGGAGGTGGTGGTGGGGGGTGGGGGGAGGGGAGTTCCAGACAGTGGGGGGCAGCAGAGGGAAAGGAGCGACCCGCTGATTGGCAAGGTTGAGGGAAGACCTCGGTTGTCGGAGAGGAGAGTTGCCGCGTGAGGTGGGGGACGGTGGGTGGAACGGGTCAAGGGGCCGTCCATAAATGACGTCACGCAATTTTGGACGATTTTTGACCCCCTCCCCCCCTTCGTCACGTGGCGTCACAAAAAGTCAGACCCCCCCACCTCAAATATGACGTCACAAAGCTCTGCCCCCCCCCCCCAAAAAGAGAAACATGCTTCAAATCGCTTTAAACTATTGTCATTGTAATTGCGTATTTAATGTGACGCTGCACTCTGATGTTGTAGGAGAAAACATTTATTAAAAAGTCTATTTAATTAAGTAGAACGTGTTGTCTGTATTTATTTAAAGTTGCGCATTTTGGTGTGACGTCACATTTCTCACCCCCCCATCGTCACACATCGTCACAAATGTCTGACCACTCCCCTCCTAGGTGCGTGACGTCATTTATGGACGGCCCCTTATCTTGATTTATTACCGGAGGAATCCGATGAGCTATGAAGCTCTTTTTTTCCTCACAGATGTCCAGCTAGGGCAGGTCAGAACGTGACAACAACAGACGATACAAACAACACGATATGGGTCCAAAGTATGAGCAATGCAAACAAATTATTAAAAACACATTCCTGCGGAGGGAGCTGCTAGGAACGTTGGGTTGCTCGGTCAATGGCCAGGGTCAACGGCGGCACCACGTGGTGTATTCCGCAAATATGCCCGACTGTGGGGGCGGGCACAAGCCGGCGTGAGTAGGTTAAACGTTGAGTTTTATAAGGGCACCACGGGGTGACCAGCCCCTCCCCACCCAGCCCCACCCCTCCCACCCCCCACCCAGCCCCACCCTCCCCACCCAGCTCCTCCCCACCCAGCCCCACCCCTCCCACCCACCCCTCCCCACCCAGCCCCTCCCCACCCAGCCCCACCCCTTCAACCCACCCCTCCCCACCCTCCCCACCCAGCCCCTCCTCACCCTCTCCTCCCCACCCAGCCCCACCCTCCCCACCCAGCCCCTCCCCACCCTCCCCACCCAGCCCCACCCTCCCCACCCAGCCCCTCCCCACCCTCCCCACCCAGCCCCTCCCTCCCCACCCAGCCCCTCCCCACCCTCCCCTCTCCACCCAGCCCCACCCCTCCCATTTTTGGATGCACGACGGACGGACACAATCATCCCTTGTGGGCTGGCTGGTGGTGTAAGCAGGAGGTTCCTACCAGTAAAAATATATATACAAACAAAACTAAACTGTACAGAAAAATGTGTTTTTTTTATCTTACCAGCTAAAGCCCACTGAGCTATTCAGCTTCTTTTCAAAAGTGACCTGGGCTGCAAATAATAGCTCAACGAAGCGGCTTATCACGTGATCCACCATGAGCGTTAAGGTGATGCACCAATGGGGATCACGTCGAGGAGGCAACAACTGCACGCATGTTGAACTTCTTTCGCACCGTACGTAGCCAACAGAGCTAATCGGAGGTGCGTATTCACTCGCCTATCCCCCTCTCTCACGCAATTCAACGGAGCCATCTCCCAACTCCCGTCCACCCTGGCGTCGATCTTGCGCGAAGCTTACACGGGCACAACCCTAACCCCCCCAAACTCGAGACAGCATTCGCGTGCAAAACATGGCAACAGCAGCAGATGCGGATTCTTTGACGACGATGATGACGATGATGATGAAGCACGAATGTCGGGTCACCAGCCAGGACAGAAGCACGGAGCAAATGACGTCGACTCCACGAGGCCATTCACAAATACGACGAAGGAGGGGGGATGGAGGATGGCATCAGAACGGCGACGATTCACCACACCGCTACTCCCGACTGCCAATAATTTGGCTCAAGCGCCTCGATGTTAAACAAAAAAAAAGTTTCGGTTGATAAATGAATAAATGACGTTACGTAAATAAGGCTTTAGCCATTTTTTTGGCAACAAAATTCGGAGTTGTGTTAAGATGTTCAAGAAGCACAATAGACACCTATTACGTGGCACCAAGTCTGCATTGACCACACGTGCTTGGTGGTAAAACATGCAAACACGCTGTGATAATGCACATACTGTCCTTGAAACTGATTGTGGCGGATACCAGAGATAGCCTCTTCTATGGCTTTGTCTCAACGGCGCTCAAGGCCAAAGGATACCAAACGGGGAACGGTACAGGGACGACGCAAACGCCAAATAATTAGGAGCTCGGGTGACGCAGTGCTATCTTCGTCCAGGAGATTCACCGATAGTTGTTGCCCTACATCTGATATTATTTTAAGAACTATTGAAATTATTTCACCAGGTAAGGCCCCACTAAAGCTATGCAGCTAATTTTCAGAAGCGACCTGGCCGGTTGGCTCTGTACGGTGCAAAAGAAAGTTCAGCATGCGTACATTTGCAAATATATTCCATCGCTCACTGTCTCTCAGTGAAATTGTAAAAGCTCTTGCCCCACAGTGGAGCAGGGTAACTCCGCATTTTATTTACACGATGTTTGTATTCTTACACGCTTTTTATTAACTCATTCTGTCTGTTGTTGTTCTATTCTCAAATCCTGTAACTTAATTTTTACCCACTTCCCAATGTGGTCTCGACTGCAAACTTGGTATACTTATGTCATTCTGATGACAATACTATATTCTATCATAAAACAACATACATTTTAAAACATTATTTTTTATATGTTATGTTTAGGCTTGGCTCTAATTGCCCACGGTAAACTGACGTTGGCTGCGTATGACCACGGTCCCCTTACGTTGTGGCAAGCTTCAGGGCCACTTCCTGGAGTCGTGGAGTTGTACGGTACATTTAATTAAAGCATCTTTTTAAAAACGTTTTTTTAAATATCACTTAAATTTTACCAGCTATTTTCCAGAGGAGGCCTGGCCGTCACAAATGATCGCTCAACGAAGCGGCTCACCATCACGTGGAAACGAATCGCGGCGAAAACATCTAAACGTGTGATGTTGAGCCTAAATGTGGAGGGGGGAAACCGGAGGGCCCGGACAAAAATCCACGCGAACACGGGGAGAACATTCACTGCGGTGATGGGCGCCACTGCGGCTAGGAGATGTTAGCTATCTCTTCTGGTACACACGAGGTCGTGGGTTTCGTTCCCGACCCTGACGCCTCCTGTATATGTGGAGTTTGCGTGTCTCTCTCTCTCTCTCTCGCTGTGGTCGTGTGAATTTGATCTCCGGGTCCTCCGGGTTTTCCCCCCTCCACGTTTAGAATCAACATCCACGCCTTTCGATTGTTTTTGGCTGCTGTAAACTTCCACACGACGATAAGCCCACTTCGTTGAGTTGTTACAATTTGTGGCCAGGTCACATCTGGAAAAAAAAGCCACGGCAGCTTAGTGGGGCCTTACCCGGTGAAATAAAAAAAAGAGTTTGGTTTTAGATTTTAATCTTCCGAGCTCGGGGTAAAAGTCCGACTAGGACTCGAGAGAGAGAGGGTGGAGGCGTAAAAACCTCTCCGTAAGAGCGTCTGCTCCGGGCGCCAGACTTTAGACCTTGTCCGGGCAATGGCAGCAGTAAAAGATCCCCACCTATTCTAACAACTACGGCTGGGGGAGCAACCTTTCTCTCTCTCTCTCAACTCTCTCGCTCTCTCTCGCTCTCCCTTCCAGTTGGCAATTACAGAGAGCAAACCGTGGTCCGTTTCAAAATGAGCTTTTGAAGGACGACGGGGTGGGGGTGGTGTTCAGGGTGTGTATGGGACGCGTGGCCGTCATAGGTGCTGCTACTCGCTAACAGCACTTGCCCCAACAATGTGTTAAGGCTATGAGGAGGGTAAGGGGAGCTTTGTCTTTGCACGGGCGTGGTGCTGCTCACCCACCTTGTGTGCCGTGCCGGCCTTCGTAGGTGGTGCTTGCTAACAGCACTTGCCCCAACGTCCGTTTATGCTATACGGGGGATCTTTGTCTTTGTGTATGGGAGCGGTGGTGCGGCGGTTAGCGCGCTGCGCTACGAACCTGGCGACCCGAGTTCGATTCCAGCTCACGACCCAAAAAACAGCGGCGAATATTTGAACCGGCCCCGGGCCTCCCCTAGGTCGACTCAGCCTCAAATGAGTACCTGGTGCGGCGCGTAAACATCGCCACTGGGGAGACAAAGGCTGCCGGGCGTGGTGCTGGCCACCCACACACGCTCGCGTGCGGTGGCTGCCTGCTAACAGCACTTGCCCCAACAGTCTTTTGAGGCTATACCGCGGTTTGGCTTTGGTGTGCACGCACAATTAATATTTAACCCACAGGGTTGACGCCACGGCACCAGATAGCGAGACGCAATGAAGGAAGGAGCCCGTTGCAGATTTCACCACCACCTCCAACTCCCCCTCCCTCCCTCCCTCCTCCACCCCACCGCCACCGCTCCCCCATGGACTCTGGCAGTAATAATTGCCCTTGAGTGGTGCCGACGTTGCTGCCTTATATGGGCAAAAGTTAGACATTTGTAACACGACAAAAAAAAGACGCTGCCGTTTGGGGAGAATTCGTCGGACTTTAGCCGGAGCCGCTCGCTGCTGCGATGTCGAGTCACAGCCGAGGTTACGTCTCCGACCTTTAACGTCGTCGCTTTCCCCCCAGCCCACCACCACCCCCCCAAATTCGTTCACTCCGTTCGTCGTCGTCATTCACCGTCGTCAAATTTCGCTCTCACCGATGTCACTCATCGTCGCAGATTTTCCCCCGTCGCTTCCTCTCGTCGACTTCATGCACCTCGTTTCCACCGACGCGCTGTGTGCGTCCACCGTTGTCAATTTCCCTGCGAAGCGCCTTTGGTTGAGAGGCCCCATACAAATCCCTCTCAAATAAGATAACCCCGCTGCCCGATTCGCTGACGCCTCAACCCCACGCTCACGTCGCTGGCAGCATCGTCGCTCTCCGTCGCCTCTCAGCCTTCCCCTCCACCACCACCACCACCATCTACTGCCGTAACAATTCAAATGTCTAAATGAAATGTCGAATCCAGTCCAGTCCCCATCGTGCACATTGGCCGCACGACAATGAGAGCTGAGCTGGGCCGGTGCCACCCTTAGGTTGACTCAGCCGAAACGGAGTTCGCGGTACACAATGCCCCTTTGCCCCCCCCCCCCCCCCCACACACACACAATGTGTGTGTGTGGGGGGGGGGCAAAGGTGGGCAGGTGTGGTGCTGGCCCAACTTTACCCATCATGCACCGCGTGCGGCAGCCTTAATGGGTACTTGCTGACATCACTCGTTATCTATACAGTTAAAGAGGGGGGTGTGGGGGTGGGGGGGATCTTAGGACATTTATTTAATTGTTATTTTGTGGTTCTTATCCTCTCGTGGTATTTTACTGGCAGGGGTGCATCGTGGTTTGAAGATTGTGAGTTGACATTCCTGGCAGTGATGAACTCGGCCTATATTATCGTCATCATCATTATCTCTCAAAGTTCGATATAAATAGCAACCACTTTGTGGCGGTCAACAATGGTTCTCTTATGGAAACAAAAATCTGACTCCTGCCATAGTAACGTGTAGTGTACAACTACGAGCTCAGCGTACACCAGCATAGGTGCTCGCTGCTGTGTTAATTTTTGGAGGAAGATGCTTCATCACCTTGTGCCTTTCATTTGCAGTCCTGAATGAAATCCACGAGAACTTTGGCGTAATGATTATCGCACTGTGGCAATGACCCGAGTTCAATTCCTGGCTAACGTCGGTGACGAGCGATGGCTGAACAAGCTGTCTGCGATATCCCGACCCCGCCAACCCGCACTGAGGCAGCTTGGCTCTCGCTGCACCACCCTCAGCCATCCACAGCGTCGCCCTGCACCAGCCCATAGTGTCTGATGTATGCTTACCAGTACACAGGATGGCCCAAAAGCCAGGACACAGGGTTATTATTATTATACAGGGTTGTCCAAAAGTCAGGAGACATAGGGTTACTATTATTATTATACAGGGTGGTCGAAAAGTCAGGAGGCATAGGCGAGATGTTAACGACCTCGCTTGATATGCAGGAGGTCATGGGTTCGATTGCTTGCTGTGAATTTGGAGTTTGCATGTTCTCCCCGTGGTCACGCGGATTGTTCTCCGGGTTTTGCCTCCACATTTAGAGACACGTTTTTAAAGTATTTGGCTGCTATAAATTTCCATGTGATAAGCCACGCCGTTGACCTAAGCATTTGCGCTATTAACCAAGTGTCTCCTTAAAAAGAGATAATATAGCTCATGTGGGCCTTACGTGGTAAAACAACGAAACAGTAAAAAAATATAAATAGATTTGGTTATCGGCTACGACTCAGAGCACATTCATAATTCATTGCGGTTCAGCGTGCGTACTGCAACAAAAGTCGTGATTGTCTTTTGCCGCGTGAAAACAAATACACAAATGCCTCTTGACTTTTCTCGTCTTGGATGTCTCTTTTACTTTTACTGTCCGCCAGTGGGGAACTTTCAAGTCAGGGATATTTTTTTTCTTGCGTCATGGGCGCCGATTCACCTTCGAGTCCGATTTACCGCAGTGCCCAGAGAGAGAATCCAATCCGGGTGAGTGTTGTAAACAGGCTGAAAGGCGGGCGAGTGCGCAAAAGGCCATTAAAAGCCATCTGGGCCAAGCTCATCTATTTGAAGTCTATAAGAGCCACCTTATTTCGTTACTTGCCGATGAAAGCCTCACTGAAGAGCCTCTTGCTTGCACCATGGGTCCTGCTAGATATTGGGATGTTTGTAAGGAGTGAAACCTATAAATCATACGGGGTGGGAGTTGTCTTAAAAAATGACTCCACACGGATAGATTCAATAATCCATTGTTCGCTGTTGGCCACCTCGCAGCCAACACGTTACAACACTTGGTATTCCAAGGAAGTCCGTCACCATTCACGGTCTAAGCACGCTCAAACCTGTTTGGTCCAGGAGATTTTTACAACATCGGGTGTATTTTAGGGTGATGTTCGTGACAGCAATTGTCCATATTTTGAAATGTATTAACAAGTATGATATTCTACCTCTTCCACGGTGTATCGGCAGCGTGGAAGAGAAGGCAAAAATATCATCCGGGGGAGCTCTCTAGCTTTTTATTTTTAGTTGGAGGCTCTTCCACCGGTGGTGGCGTGAGCGAGAAATTGCTGCGCCTCGACCTTCACATGCGCTATCGGTCACGTGAGAGGAGTCACGTGAGGCGAGATGACCAATGCCCTTCTGGAATGCCCGCAAAAATCCCAGCATCACGTGGGTTTCGTGGCACGGTACCTGCGGAAGGTGACACCGCAGAACTACTACGGGAGTCAAATTGACACCAGACGCACGACAACACTCCTTCACGCTCTCGAAACATTACCATTCGTAAAAAAAGCAAAAACCTAATAAATACATAGTTCCGATAAAATTATGGTCTTCAAAGCTTCACGTTTTATGCGCCCATTTCCCCTTTCACGTCGGCGTTAACCTACGCACACTGAGCTCGCCCGGAGAGAGCGATTTTAACGATTACACTTCAACGGACCGATATATTTTTTTCGCGACGTTACAAAGGCGTCAGTGTCAGGAGCCCTCAAAACAAATCGGTAAACTTTTTATGGCCAACGTGGAGCCAGCTAGAACGCCGCTCACCGCTATCGTCGTCCAGTGTTCATACGGGGGGGGGGGGGGGGGGGAGTTGGGAGTTAAAGGTCGGCGCTGCGGGCCATGTACTAGCACTATATCCTGCCACCACCCTATCCTCGCACTCTCGCTTCCGCCTCGAGGGTTATCGAAGTCTAAAGGCACCACCCAATTCAAGGCATTGCTTTACACAACGAGATATCATCTCCTGGTTTGGTGAAGGCTTGAATTGTTCGATCGATCGTCCCGTCGATCGATAGAGCAATTCCGTCTATTGCCACGTGGATTTTCAGGCTTGGCACGGGTGATTGGGTCTGATGCTTGGGACTGGAAGAAATCAGAGTTGGAAGTTGGAAGATTTATTTTGTTTAACCAGGTAAGAACTCAAGAGGCTGTTTTGCCAGAGTGACCTGGGGCATTAGTGGTGGCTAGGAGATGTTAACTACTTCGCCTGGTATACAGGAGGTAGTGGGTTCGATCCTGATGCCTGCTGTATATTTGGAGTTTCCGTGTCTGTCCCCGTGGTCACGTGGATTTTTCTCCGGGTCCTCCGGTTTTTCCCCCCTCCACGTTTATAATCAACATCACACGTTCAGAGTATTTGGTTGCGATACATTTCCAGGTGAGGATGAGCCCACTTCGTTGAGCTATCATCTGTGATAGCCAGGTCGCTTCTGAAAATGAGCTACGTGGCTCAGTGGGCCTTAGCTGGTAAAGTAACACAATAGTGCAATAGTTTATTGTATATTCCCAACCGAGTAATGTCCAAATTTGGAAAATGTTAACCCTGACACCGGCCTCCTCTTGGGCTATGACATCAGGCGATCTTTAACGGCCGCTGTAAGGGACCATCCATAAATGACGTCACGCAATTTTTGACGATTTTTAACGATTTTTGACCCCGCCCCCTTTCGTCACACGGCGTCACAAAAAGTCAGACCCGCCTCTCAAATATGACGTCACAAAGCTCTGCCCCCCCCCCAAAAAATATAAAACATGCTTCAAATCGCTTTAAACTATTGTCATTGTAGTGCGCATTTAATGTGGCGCTGTACTCTGATGTTGTCGGAGAAAACATTTATTAAAAAGTCTATTTAATTAAGTAGAACGTGCTGTTTATATTTATTTAAAGTTGCGCATTTTGATGTGACGTCACATTTCTCAAACCCCCCCCCTCTCTCGTCACACATCGTCACAAATGTCTGACCCCCACCCCACTCCCCTAGGTGCGTGACGTCATTTATGCCCAGCTCCTAAAGCGCGTATCGTACGTTCATTACACCCGCAGTCAACAAGCACGAAATGTGGTTTTCACGACTGAGAGCAACAGAGGCGCTGCCATAAGCCGTGAGGGATGGGGGGGGGAGGACGGCGAATGAAGTTGCACCACAGCGTGCGATTAGAACGATCGGGATGCAACCGGGAGGCGGGAATTCAATGCGGAGTCGTTGAGCAAACATCGCAGAGCTGAACGGAGGTCAGTGCCACCAAGGCCACCGACGTCTTTGGGAAAGGACGCGGCTCACTTAGAGAGACGCAGAGGCAGAGAGAAAGAGAGAGAGAGGGGGGGACGCGTCGATCGTAGATCAAGAGACGTCGAATCCAGACCGTCAAGGCCGGTGCCGTGTGAGTGGTGGCGAGGGTGGGAACCAGCAGCGTAGCGAGCTGGGGGGGGGGCAGGGGGGGTCCCTTGCCCCCCCTCCCCTCCCACCCTGGTGGCCAAAACTACGAGTTGGGGGGATGGGGGCCCTTGACAACCACCGTGAGATTTGTCTTCAACAACAGCGTCAAAGACCAACAACAACAACAACAACGCGGTTTAAATATAATCTTACGAAAATGCTTTCGTTTAACCTTTGGCGACAGTCCGAGCTAAAATAAAAATAGCGGGGGGCCCCACGTGACCGATTACCGCACCCCCCTCCCTCCAAGTTTTTTTTTCCCGTGTAGCCCCCAAGCTATGGAACGCTCTTCCACGAGACGTCAGGGAGTCTGTGGACATTTAAAAAATGCGCCTTAAAACCTATCTATACACTTCCGCTTATTTTTTTGGTTCTTTTAGTAAATTATTTGAAAATTTTACTTGAAATATTATTTTCATGCTGACTGCCTGCTGCTGCTGCTGTGTCCCGTACAGCGCTTTGAGATCCTTCATGAAAAAGTGCTATATAAATGTAATAATAATGGAATAATAATAGCAGCAGCATCATCATCATCATTAGCAGCAACAGCATCAGCAGTATTATCAGCGGGATCATCATGAGCAAACAACATAATTACATTTATATATATTGTAATTATTATTACGAGGCTGCTACTAACAACGGCAACCGGTGGGACAGCGACGGGCGATTGGAGCGAGCTTCGTGTTGGCGCCACGAGTACCCCTTCTAACCCGAGCACAGAGTTACACTCAAAGTGTTTGAGTGATCAAAGTCTAAAGGTAAACAACACCTCTCCGGGGTAATTTTATAGATATACACACAGTATATTTGTTTTAAAGAGACACTCTTTCCAGGTTGAACGAAGCTCGCGAAAGATTAATTGAATAGAGGAAGATGTGTCACGGTCAAAAGGTCACGGGACCTATTAAAAAGTAAACCCCCGTACCGTTTCATCCTCTTGGTTTTTTCGGTGAAGTCACGTAGAAGGTAAATAATAAAATAAAAAAAATGAAACATAACAGAATATATGTTTTATTGTTTTAGTATTTTATTATTTCCCTTCTACGTGGTGACTTTACCGAAAGAACCAAGAAGATGAATCCCCGCAGTCACGAAAGCTTTACATCAAAATTTAACCCCGTACCTTTGACGCGACGATTTACGGGAACTAGCCCTGGCCATGCACCATCTGCAATAGCCCGGAGCTTGTGGGCAAGCCCTTCTGTAATAGCATTGACGTGTTTACAACGTGGACGCACCGTTAAACAATTACCGCATTACATCCGTGCCAATAAAAAAATGCCAACCGACAGTTCGTAATAAACAGGTCCTTGCAGGGTGGGCTGGTAGGAACATTGGCATTTTTTTACACCCAACAGCACGAGATTTCACTTCGTTAAAGTATTGAAAGGGGACGGACGGACGGACGCATTAATCTATTGCAGGCTGGTACACTCAGTTTACAACTTCGTTCCTACCAGTATACCCGACAGCCCGATTATCAATGCTGCTCCCGGAAGTTGGGACCCGCACGCCGTTGGCAGTCACGGGGTTGCACGAACACAGACCTCTCTTATTATCATCATCATAACGGTGGCTAGGAGATGTTAACTCCCTCGCCTGGTATGCAGGAGGTCGTGGGTTCGATCCCGACCCTGACGCCTGCTGCTGTATATTTGGAGTTTGCGTGTCTCTCTCTCTCCCTCATCATCATCATCATCATAACGGTGGCTAGGAGATGTTAACTCCCTCGCCTGGTATGCAGGAGGTCGTGGGTTCGATCCCGACCCTGACGCCTGCTGCTGTATATTTGGAGTTTGCGTGTCTCTCTCTCTCCCTTATCATCATCATCATAACGGTGGCTAGGAGATGTTAACTCCCTCGCCTGGTATGCAGGAGGTCGTGGGTTCGATTCCGACCCTGACGCCTGCTGCTGTATATTTGGAGTTTGCGTGTCTCTCTCTCTCCCTCATCATCATCATCATCATAATAACGGTGTCTAGGAGATGTTAACTCCCTCGCCTGGTATGCAGGAGGTCGTGGGTTCGATCCCGACCCTGACACCTGCTGTATATTTGGAGTTTGCGTGTCTCTCTCCCTCTCTCTCTCCCCGTGGTCGCGTGGATTTTTTCCGGGATCCTCCAGTTCCCCCTCCCCCCCTCCACATATAGAATCAACCGTTTAGAGTAATTTTTGGCTGCTGCTATGAATATCCACGTGATGATGATGATGATGACATCAGGCACTTCGTTGAGCTGCTATCATTTCTGATAGCCAGGTCGCTTCTGAAAAGAAAAAGAGAGCTACGTAGATCAAGTGGGGGCCTACACCTGGAAGAGTAAAAACAAAAACGCCACCGCCTTCGTCATTTGCCACGAGGGTCAGCCGTGGCCAGCGGGAGAGTTGAACTCTGAACTCAGAACGTCGTCGGGTTCGTGACACGTGACGGCGTCAAACGATCGCCGCGCCAGCCGGATGAAAGTAATGGGTGCGTGTGTGTGTGTATGTATGTGTGTGTATGTATATGTGTATGTATGTGTGTGTATGTGTGAGTCTGTAAGTGTGTGTAAGTCCGGCAAAAACAACCCCCTACCTCCTCGTGGTGCCGGACGGCAACGCTGTGGTGGGCAGTGCCGTTGGGGGAGGGCCAATTAAGATTGGCCTTTCCCTTCATGGCGTTTGTAACCACCACAGCGGCCAAATGGGGGCTCTGGGTGGGTGCGAGGGGCTGGTAACCTCTCCATCTTCAATTAACTACCACCAAACTACAATTCAAATTTTTAATTAAGCTTGTGCCAGAGGCCTCGGGGGAACAGGCGTCTATGACGTCACCTGGTCAAACCCCATTTGATGGAGCCAGGAGACTGAATCCTTACTCTCGAGGCTCCTCCAGAAACAACAAAAAGCTACTACGGATGGCCACGTGGAATGTTCGAACGCTCACTGCGTAGGAGAGGCTGCCACTCCTCTGTCGGAAGCTGGACTGGTATCGCCTGGATCTCTGTGTCATTCAGAAGGTCCGGTGGACCGGCTCTGGCTCCTGCCACCATGAGGGGTGGACGGTCCTCTACTCGGGGAAGGAGACTGCCAAACAACAGGTAGTGGCTTTTCTTCTGAACAAAATAATGAAGGGGGCGTGGTAGTGTGGCGATGAGGTGTGGGAAGCTGTAAGCCCCAGGCTACTTTGGGCTTGCCTTCCCATCAACCAGAGGCGAGGAGTGGTGGTCGTGGTTACTTATGCCCCCACCGAAGACGAACATCCGTGGAGGGATGCAGGCAAGGCTGATAAGTCAGATGCCTTCTATCACCTCCTTTTACAGGTGCTAGCTAAAGTGGCCCCTCCTGATAGAGTTATCTTGTTGGGTGACTTCAATGCCCGAGTTGGTCATGATGCTAACACCTGGTCTGGAGTGATTGGAAGGAATGGGCCAGGTCAGCTCAATAACAACGGTAGGAGGCTGCTAGATTTGTGTGCAGCCCATGGACTTGTAATTACCAAACGCTGTTCTGGCATTGACGCATCCACACAACATCATGGATGCATGCCGGGTCCAAGCAAGAACATCTGCTGGACTACACAGTGACGAAACAGCGGATGCAGGTCCATGTCCTTGACACCAGGACCTACCGTGGAGCTGATCTGTCCACTGACCATCAACTTGTCATCTGTAAGATGCGCCTGCCATTTTTCCACTCAGGACCCCATTCCACCCTAAGGTGGCCTGGTTTCAGCTAGCTGATGAAAGTTGCAAGCAAGAATTGTATCATCGCTTGCGGATGGGGTTGGCATCGTCCCCCGCTCCTCCTGATGCCGAGAGGAAATGGGCGAGGTTTAGGACTGTGGCTCATGCAACTGCAATGGGTGCCTTGGGTACACGGTCCAGACCTCCCCAGAGACCCTGGCTGATATAGGAGGTGTTCAGACTGGCTACGAAAAAGCGACAGGCCCACTCTCATCGTCTAAAACATCCCACGTCAGAGAATGAGGAGGCCTACTACAGCCTTCGCTCAGAGGTTCGGAGAGCCGTGAGGCGCTGCAAGAACGGGTGGTGATCGCGGGTTGCTGAAGACTTAAAAGTGCGTCGCTCCCATTGGCTTCCTGATACCGGAAGGAAGAGCGCGTTCCAGACGGCCCGCAGGAGAAGCGCATCTGAACGCGCGCAGCGCGGTGACCGCTGTCTTTGCTCGATGGTCGAGCCAAAAATAACAAAATGTTGAGACTGAAACCCCCCCCCAGGATGTTGGGACCCCCCCCACGGCCCCCCCTTCCCTACCCCCCCCCCGTACCCCAACGCTGAAGGAATCTGTCATTGAAAGTTTTCCACCCCCCCCCCGTGCCGCCGTTGAATAATTTACAACGACGAGGCGCCGTTCCGCTCGCTCCGTTCTCTTCTTCAAACGATCCGCGTCTCAGACCACCCCCTTCCCCGCAGTACCTGGACCTCAGACCTCACTAGTTCCGGTTCAACACCCAGACATACGCCCGCCGCCTCTTTCTCTCTCTCTCTCTGTGTCACGTTGGCCACTTGGAACGCTTTCGGCGACTGTATTGGGGCTTCGTTCGTACATTGAAGCATCGTATATGGAGTAACTTCTAATATCAGTACGGTGGGGATGCGTTCCCAGCCGTCGTAACGTACCATTGCATACCATAAATACTGCGTAGTTTACCATTCATATTGTAAACTAAGACAATTAATATTTTAAATAATATATTTTAGACTGTAAAGTATTAAAATAAAAGCTGACGTTAATAAAATGAACAGAACCCTTTCTGAATCTATATCTTATTATTTTATTCTAATTTAGATATGATTCTAAATCGCTTAAGGCATTTTTTAAAATCTCAGTTTACTTTTTAAATTGCTGTGTAAAATAATGGTTATCAAAGCAAAGTTTGTGATACTGAAACTTCGTTTATTGAACATATGCACTCTAAATTTCGATTTAAAGCTTTCGTGACTGCAGGGATGCATATTCTTGGTTCCTTCGGTAAAGTCACGTAGAAGGGAAATAATAAATGTTTTATATTTTCATTATTTTATTGTTTCCCTTGTACGTGACTTTACCGAAGGAACCAAGAATATATATATACGCACTCTACGTAAGTTTCCCCTTTAGGGCCGCAAAGACAAAGATCACCCCGGAAAGCCTTAACAGACTGTTGGGGAAAGTGCTGTTAGCGAGCCAGAACGGTCCACGAGGGGGTGGGTGGCCAGCACCACGCCCGACTACCCGCCTTTGTCTCCCCAGTGGCGATGTTTACACACCGCACCAGGTACTCATTTGAGGCTGAGTCGACCTAGGGCCGAACAGACACGGTGTTGTTCTTCACAGACGTGTTGAGGTTGCTGTTGTTTTCGTTGATGTTAATTGTGCCTGTGCATCACTGCCAATGCACGAGACATCACTGCCGGGGACGATACACTAATCCGCTACTCCTAACGCCGTTGTCTGGGCTTGACAAGCAGCTGAATGTGAGATCGTGGTTGCTGTATCTGCGTCGACATCAGCAGCCGTACACAACAAGAAGGCAAAAGGGGGGTTCAAGAGCCCGGCGAGCCGAGTTCAACTCCCGGCCACGGCAAGTGGTGCCACACGCTCAGGTGATGTTGCCACCAAGTGATTATGCAGATTGTGCTACTCGCGTTTCAATCGTCTTAACGTTCAGCTGAACCGGGTGGGGAACTCCAGGGGACAGGACAGAGTCTCATGGGGCATCAGCATCGATGGAAGTTAAAATGACTGAATACGCAATTTAACGCGTGGTCGGCTTTCGCGACCAATATCATCCATAATAGAGGGGTTTTTTTGGGGGAGTTTAGATCGCGTAAATATATAAATGTGTCGTTAAACCCGCCACCACCCGACAGAGCCGATTGCAAACGTTGTGGAGTTGCTCTCCGGGGTGCTGTACTAGTAACGAATTGGCGTTGTTCTGTTTACGTGACAAACCTTACCGATTGGCTCTGTCGGGTGGTGGCGGGTTTAACGACACATTTATATGTTTACGCGATATAACCCCCCAAAAAAACCCTGTTATGAATGAGTACACAAGCTCTATCCCCCCCACCCCCCCCCCCCCCCCGTTCTTCTTCCCAATGGTGCTCGTTGATTGGCCACGAGCGTGTTTCGCAACGCTCTTGGAACGCAGGTAACAACAATAGCAGCAACAAAAGCAGCAACAACAATAGCAGCAGCAACAACAATAGCAGCAACAACAACAGCAGCAGCAACAACAACAATAGCAGCAGAAGCAACTCTCCACACTATAGACAAAGATCCCCCGTATAGCCTGTACAGACTGTTGGGGCAAGTGCTGTTAGCGAGCAGCACCTGTGAAGGCCGGCACGGCACACGAGGGGGTGGGTGGCCAGCACCACGACCACACCACCACTGTAACGGCAACGTCGGCTGACGGTGACACAATGGGGAGACGTCAGTGGCGTCTTTAAATATTAATCCGGACTGTAGGGGCACGCTCGCCTATGCGACGACACACAAGTCGCCCAGTGCTGAGTGCAATACAAAGACAAAGATTCCCCGTATAGCCTCAACGGACTGTTGGGACAAGTGATGTTAGCGAGCGCGTTTCAAGGCCGGAACGGTACACGAGGGGGTGGGTGGCCAGCACCACGCCCGACCGCCTTTGTCTCCCCAGTGGCGATGTTTACACACCGCACCAGGTACTCATTTGAGGGGGAGGCCCAGGACCGGTTCAGATAATCGTCACCGGTGTTGGCCGCGAGCGGGAATCGAACTCGGGTCGCCGGGTCCGTAGCGCAGCGTAGCGCTAACCGCTGCGCCACCGCTCCCCGCTGAGAGCAACACACACGCGCAGGCACACGGCAACACAATGACAAAGATCCCCCGTGTAGCCTTCAACATAATGTTGGGGCAAGTGCCGTTTGCGAGCTGCACCTGTGAAGAAGGCTGGCACGGCGCACGAGGGGGAGCTCCCGTGCCGATGCTGCCTTACACACCGCACTCCCCCTAGGTCGACTCAGCTAATGCCGAGTCGACCTAGGGGGTTTGCAGCGTGGTGCAGCACAACCGCAGGTCCAGGTTGCGAAGGAGGTGAGCGTGGCGCGGAAGGTGGCTCAGATTATGTTTTTATTTACCGATGCGAAGGAGGTGAGCGTGGCGCGGAAGGTGGCTCAGATTATGTTTTTATTTACCGAATATATATATTTTTTTTACCGGAGAGGAATCCGATGAGCTGTCAAGCTCTTTTGATTGCACAGATGCCCAGTAACAGAAAAACGCAACCCATACAACCCTGCCGTGTCCAGCCGAGGCTCTGTTACACACACAGACACACAGAGGCGAAGCGGCGGACACAGCTCACGAGCTCCGACCCTCACGCAACGTGAATCCGCAGACTCGCGCGCAGCGAATTAGCCCGAGCGAGTCCGCGTCAATTGCAGGCATCTGCAGTCCGACGATGGGATGGGAAGTCGCTGATGAAGTTAAGCCGACCTGATGATTTGATTAGCTCTAGAATGTCGCACGGACACATTGAAGCCAGGGAGACAAAGACGGAGAGAGAGAGAGACCCACCGTGGTGTCAATGGTTATCAGCTCCCTTGGACCTAAGCTGGATTACAAAGGTCGTGCTGCCTCGATGCGATCTCCAGGCGCGGCAGTTGTAAAAACTCTGTAGGTTTCTTAAACATGCCACTCCATCCGCACTGCCTCTGTCTCGCCTAGCAGTATGATGCACCCAGCAGTATGATGATGCACCCAGCAGTATGATGATACACCCAGTAGTGTGATGATACACCCAGCAGTATGATGATACACCCCGCAGTGTGATGATACACCCAGCAGTATGATGATACACCCAGCAGTATGATGATACACCCAGTAGTGTGATGATACACCCAGTAGTATGATGATACACCCAGCAGTATGATGATACACCTAGCGGTATGATGATACACCCAGCAGTATGATGATACACCCAGCAGTATGATGATACACCCAGCGGTATGATGATACACCCAGCAGTATGATGATGCACCCCGCAGTGTGATGATACACCCCGCAGTGTGATGATACACCCAGCAGTATGATGATACACCCCGCAGTATGATGATACACCCAGCAGGATGATGATACACCCAGCAGTATGATGATACACCCAGCAGTATGATGATACACCCAGCAGTATGATGATACACCCAGCAGTATGATGATACACCCAGTAGTGTGATGATACACCCAGCAGTATGATGATACACCCCGCAGTGTGATGATACACCCAGCAGTATGATGATACACCCAGCAGTATGATGATACACCTAGCAGTATGATGATACACCCAGCAGTATGATGATACACCCCGCAGTATGATGATACACCCAGCAGTATGATGATACACCCAGCGGTATGATGATACACCCAGCAGTATGATGATACACCCCGCAGTATGATGATACACCCAGCAGTATGATGATACACCCAGCAGTATGATGATACACCCAGTAGTGTGATGATACACCCAGCAGTATGATGATACACCCAGCGGTATGATGATACACCCAGCAGTATGATGATACACCCCGCAGTATGATGATACACCCAGCAGTATGATGATACACCCAGTAGTGTGATGATACACCCAGCAGTATGATGATACACCCAGCAGTATGATGATACACCCAGTAGTGTGATGATACACCCAGCAGTATGATGATACACCCAGCAGTATGATGATACACCCCGCAGTATGATGATACACCCAGCAGTATGATGATACACCCAGCAGTATGATGATACACCCAGCGGTATGATGATACACCCAGCGATATGATGATACACCCAGCAGTATGATGATACACCCAGCAGTATGATGATACACCCAGTAGTGTGATGATACACCCAGCAGTATGATGATACACCCAGCAGTATGATGATACACCCCGCAGTATGATGATACACCCAGCAGTATGATGATACACCCCGCAGTATGATGATACACCCAGCAGTATGATGATACACCCAGCAGTATGATGATACACCCAGTAGTGTGATGATACACCCAGCAGTATGATGATACACCCAGCAGTATGATGATACACCCCGCAGTATGATGATACACCCAGCAGGCCTTCCGAAGCTGTACCGGTCACAATCAGACGCTATGCACGGTCAATACAAACACCCATGTGAATCGAACCGATGCCATATTTTAAATACACGCAATGTCAATAATAATAATGCACAATCTTCTGTTCGAATCAGAAGCAGAATATTTTACACTGGAGGAATCCGATGAGTTACGTGACTTTACCGAAAGAACCAAAGAGTATGGATTACTGCAGTCACGATAGCTTCAAATCAGTTATACACCACTATTTTATTTGCCGGATATACAAGCCCAGTGAGCTAAGTGAGCTCTTTTTTCAGAGGTGACCTGACCACAATGTCACAATGATAGCTGCTCATCGACAATTTCTGAGATCATCATCGTCATTATCATCATTGTCACCACTACCACCACCACACTTGGGAATTTATTTGCAGAATTTAGATAATCTAAACGCGTGTTGTTTCTGAATGTGCATGGATGAGTGGTGTTGGGGGGGGAGGAGAGCAACACCGGAGGAGCTTGAAGAAAAATCCACGCGATCACCACGGGGGGAGAGAGAGACAGAGAACAGAGACCATACACAGAGAACAGAGAACATACACAGAGAACATACACAGAGAACATACACAGAGAACAGAGAACATACACAGAGAACAGAGAACATACACAGAGAACATACACAGAGAACAGAGAACATACACAGAGGACATACACAGAGAACATACACAGAGAACATACACAGAGAACAGAGAACATACACAGAGAACATACACAGAGAACATACACAGAGAACATACACAGAGAACATACACAGAGAACAGAGAAGATACACAGAGAACAAACACAGAGAACATACACAGAGAACATACACAGAGAACATACACAGAGAACAGAGAACATACACAGAGAACATACACAGAGAACAGAGAACATACACAGAGAACATACACAGAGAACATACACAGAGAACATACACAGAGAACAGAGAAGATACACAGAGAACAAACACAGAGAACATACACAGAGAACATACACAGAGAACAGAGAACATACACAGAGAACATACACAGAGAACATACACAGAGAACATACACAGAGAACATACACAGAGAACAGAGAAGATACACAGAGAACAAACACAGAGAACATACACAGAGAACATACACAGAGAACATACACAGAGAACAGAGAACATACACAGAGGACATACACAGAGAACATACACAGAGAACATACACGGAGAACAGAGAACATACACAGAGAACATATACAGAGAACATACACAGAGAACATACACAGAGAACATACACAGAGAACAGAGAAGATACACAGAGAACAAACACAGAGAACATACACAGAGAACATACACAGAGAACATACACAGAGAACAGAGAACATACACAGAGGACATACACAGAGGACAAACACAGAGAACATACACAGAGAACAGAGAACATACACAGAGAACATACACAGAGAACAGAGAACATACACAGAGAACATACACAGAGAACATACACAGAGAACAGAGAACATACACAGAGAACATACACAGAGAACATACACAGAGAACATACACAGAGAACAGAGAACATACACAGAGAACAAACACAGAGAACATACACAGAGAACAGAGAACATACACAGAGAACATACACAGAGAACAGAGAACATACACAGAGAACATACACAGAGAACAGAGAACATACACAGAGAACATACACAGAACATACACAGAGAACAGAGAACATACACAGAGAACAAACACAGAGAACATACACAGAGAACAGAGAACATACACAGAGAACATACACAGAGAACAGAGAACATACACAGAGAACATACACAGAGAACATACACAGAGAACATACACAGAGGACATACACAGAGAACAAACACAGAGAACATACACAGAGAACAAACACAGAGAACAGAGAACATACACAAAGAACAGAGGACATACACAGAGAACATACACAGAGAACATACACAGAGAACAGAGAACATACACAGAGGACATACACAGAGAACATCCACAGAGAACATACACAGAGAACAGAGAACATACACAGAGAACAAACACAGAGAACATACACAGAGAACATACACAGAGAACAGAGAACATACACAGAGGACATAAACAGAGGACATACACAGAGAACATACACAGAGAACATACACAGAGAACAGAGAACATACACAGAGAACAGAGAACATACACAGAGAACATACACAGAGAACATACACAGAGAACAGAGAACATACACAGAGAACAAACACAGAGAACATACACAGAGAACAGAGAACATACACAGAGAACATACACAGAGAACAGAGAACATACACAGAGAACATACACAGAGAACAGAGAACATACACAGAGAACATACACAGAGAACAGAGAACATACACAGAGAACATACACAGAGAACATACACAGAGAACAGAGAACATACACAGAGAACATACACAGAGAACATACACAGAGAACAGAGAACATACACAGAGAACAAACACAGAGAACATACACAGAGAACAGAGAACATACACAGAGAACATACACAGAGAACAGAGAACATACACAGAGAACATACACAGAGAACATACACAGAGAACAGAGAACATACACAGAGAACATACACAGAGAACATACACAGAGGACATACACAGAGAACATACACAGAGAACAGAGAACATACACAGAGAACATACACAGAGAACATACACAGAGAACAAACACAGAGAACAGAGAACATACACAGAGAACATACACAGAGAACAGAGAACATACACAGAGAACATACACAGAGAACATACACAGAGAACAAACACAGAGAACAGAGAACATACACAGAGAACATACACAGAGAACAGAGAACATACACAGAGAACAGAGAACATACACAGAGAACATACACAGAGAACATACACAGAGGACATACACAGAGGACATACACAGAGAACATACACAGAGAACAGAGAACATACACAGAGAACATACACAGAGAACATACACAGAGAACAGAGAACATACACAGAGAACATACACAGAGAACAAACACAGAGAACAGAGAAGATACACAGAGAACATACACAGAGAACATACACAGAGAACAGAGAACATACACAGAGAACATACACAAAGACCATACACAGAGAACAGAGAACATACACAGAGAACAGAGAACATACACAGAGGACATACACAGAGAACATACACAGAGACATACACAGAGAACAGAGAACATACACAGAGAACATACACAGAGAACAAACACAGAGAACATACACAGAGGACATACACAGAGAACATACACAGAGACATACACAGAGACATACACAGAGAACAGAGAACATACACAGAGAACATACACAGAGAACAAACACAGAGAACATACACAGAGGACATACACAGAGAACATACACAGAGACATACACAGATAACATACACAGAGAACAGAGAACATACACAGAGGACATACACAGAGAACAAACACCAACAGGCATCGCCAGGCAGATTTTCAGGTAGGGGGGCAACCCCTCCAGCAATGAGAAATGATAGAGTAGTTGTTAGTAAGTAAGGAGTTGTTAGTGAGTAAGGAGTTGTTAGTAAGTAAGGAGTTGTTAGTAAGTAAGGACTTGTCCCTTGCTTTTTATTCGACGCCTGTGCGGCGATGGCGCAGACATCGATCGAGGGGTCAAATTCGAACCGCGTTGTTAGTGATCGGCACCGCGCTCGCTGAAGGTGCTGATGCCTTCAGGGAAGTCGTGTACTGTAGACGCAACTGCGCACAATTCTGCGAGTCGCTTATAACAACCGCTTTGCCGTTACTTTATTGCCAATTACGGGCTCAGACTATTGTCCTATCATCTCATAGAGTCACTGGCCACGTAATAATATGCTACGCATTTGCAGTGGTGGTCGGCCGATTTATTGCTAATAATCCAAAATGATCCGATCGAAATTAGGGATTTTGACGCAACCTGCTTTGTCACACACTAATCGAAATAAGGGATTTCGATCGGATCATTGGGGGGGGGGGGGGGGGGGGGGGGCACGTGCCACCCCCCCCACTGGCTCCGCCAGTGCCGCCAGGGTTCTTGATCGAGCCCACGTGCCTCCTGCATAGCAGGCGAGGGAGATTCCGTTATCCCGCTCGTACACAGATAACGACCCTCTGGAACGCTCTTCCTTACGATATTACGAAGCCGCTTTTACATCGAGATTGAAAGCTCACTTCTTTAGAACAATTTATTTTGTGTTTAGTGTCTTTTTATCCTTACCCTGCACCTCGGGAGAGCACGGTTGGCTACATACGGTGCGAAAGAAGCTCAACATACACGCATAGACTCACAGAGAAACACACAGACTCACACAGAGACCCATAGACTCACACAGAGACGCATAGACTCACACAGAGACCCATAGACTCACACAGAGACACATAGACTCACACAGAGACCTACAGACTGACACAGAGACCCATAGACTCACACTGAGACCAATAGACTCACACCGAGACCCATAGACTCACTCAGAGACCCATAGACTCACACCGAGACCCATAGACTCACACCGAGACCCATAGACTCACACTGAGACCCATAGACTCACATTGAGACCAATAGACTCACACAGAGACCAATAGACTAACACAGAGACCCATAGACTCACACAGAGACCCACAGACTAACACAGAGACCCATAGACTCACACAGAGACCCATAGACTCACACAGAGACCCATAGACTCACACAGAGACCCATAGACTCACACAGAGACCCATAGACTCACACAGAGACCCATAGACTCACACAGAGACCCACAGACTCACACAGAGACCCATAGACTCACACCGAGCCCCATAGTTTGTCGTCCTTCCCCTGCACCTCCGATGAACACGGTGGGCACCGTACGGCGCGACAGTATGTCAACATACATACACAGAGACACACTGGACGGGGCTGTGGAGCAGTGTGACAAACCAGGTTGCGTCCAGAGAGAGAGAGAGAGAGCGAGCGAGACGGAGAGAGTCTCGTACCTGTGCTGTTAGCCTGCAGCCGGGTGTACAGGTGTAGAGTGCGCGTGGACCAGGTGAGTCCAGGGGAGTGGGGGTGGGTGAGGGCGCGGCAGTGCGGGGAGGAAGGGCAGGTGAGGGGGCTGAGCTGGCCGCAGGGCAGGGAGTGGTGAGCGGGGCGTTTCGGGATGGTTCCCGGGGAGACGGAAGAGAGAGAGAGAGAGCGAGCGTGAGAGAGAGAGAGCGATACCTGCTACCAGTGCCGGATTATCCGAGTAGCAAAAATAGCTACATATGGAGTAGTAGCAACTACTATTATGTAGTAGTATCTACTACATGTGTAGTAGATACGGGCCTCGCACTTTCAAGGGCCCCGCGTTAAATGCTTTCAGGCTATCAATTCCGGTTCAGTAATTCTGCACTTGCTCTATTACTATAGTACTATACCGCCTTCAACTTTTATGAACGACTGAGTGTTCAAGGTTAGCGATTTGTCGTATTATCTGGCTGTATAGCAAATGAAAAAAAATACAATGACTTTATTATGCAAGTTAAACAATGTGTGTTTTATTATTTACGTTTTATTTTTTTTTATTTTAGGCCCCTTTATAACAAATGCTGCAGGCCCAGCACTAGCTTCGTCCGGCACTGCCTGGGAGTATGCAGTGGGTGTGTGGCGTGATCGTGCCGAGGGCTGTTCAACAGTCACACGAAGAGAGAAAAGGCAATCTATACAAACATACCACGTGCAATGAAGAGGATTAATTTACCAAAACGTCGCCAATGTTTTATTTTTTCTTTTAAGGCCACAAAGACAAAGATCCCCCCGTGTAGCCTGTAACAGACTGCTGGGGCAGGTGCTGTTAGCGAGCAGCACCTGTGAAGGTACACGAGGGGGTGGGTGCCGAGCACCACGCCCGGCCGCCTTTGTCTCCCCAGTGGCGATGTTTACACACCGCACCAGGTACTCGTTTGAGGCCGAGTCGACCTAGGGGAGGAGGCCCAGGACCGGTTCAGGTCATCGTCACGGGTTTTGACCTTGCCCGGGAATCGAATTCGGGTCGCCGGATTCGTAGCGCATCGCGGTGAGCGCGATCTGGCAATCCGAGCGGTCCGTTTGTCTTGCCAGATCCTGCTGGAATGAGCAACTCCAGATGACACATCAGCGGGTGTGTGATCTCAAGACGGCTCATTTGGAGAAAAAGGGGCTGAAGGAGGACAAGGCTTCATCTGGGTACAAAGGTTGCATTGACGGGCGATGGTGTGGGGAGTGGCGGTGCAGCGGTCAGCGCGCTGCTTCTACAGATCCCGAGGGCCCGAGTTCGGATCGTGCTCATGGCCAGCACCGGTGACGATTATCTGAAGCGGTCCTGGGCCTCCCCTTAGCTTCACTCAGCCTCAGTTGAGTACCTGGTGCGGTGTGTAAACATCGCCGTTGGGGAGACAAAGGCGGCCGGGCGTGGTGCTGGCCAACCCACTCTCTCGTGTGCCGTTCCGGCCTTCATAGGTGCTCGCTAACAGCACCTGCCCTAACAGTCTGTTGAGGCTATGAGGGGGATTTTTTTTGTCTTTGTGCAGTGTGTTTCCCTACAAACCTGAGTGCGATTCCTGGCCACGGCTAACATCAGTGGCGGTGTTATGTCGGAATTTGTCCCGGGGTTTTTTCTTGTCTCCTACGGGGTGGGAGAGGCAAAGGCGCAGCACTGCAATTCCTCACTCACGCCGCTTGCTGGCGGAAGGGCTACTTCTAGAGAGAACGCTAGGGAGGAACCCTCGAGATCAGACCAACAAGAAGCGACATTTAAAACAAAAATTCGGTAACAAAAAAAACACCATAAATGTTTCAAGAGAGCCGCAAGGCATGTTGGTGAATACGAGACGGCGGTGGTTCTTAATAAATAACGTCAGGAAACAGTCCTGTGGTAAGCTGGACTTCCACGGTGAACTGGACTTCCGTGGTAAACTAGACCCCCATGATGAACTGGACTTCCGTGCTAAACTGGACTCCCATAGTAAACTAGACTTCCGTGGTAAAATGGACTCCCATGGTAAACTGGACCCCCATGGTGAACTGGACTCCCATGGTAAACTGGACTCCCATAGTAAACTGGACTTCTGTGGTAAAATGGACTCCCATGGTAAACTGGACCCCCATGGTAAACTGGACTTCCACGGTGAACTGGACTCCCATAGTAAACTGGACTTCCGTGGTAAACTGGACCCCAATGGTGAACTGCACTCCCATGGTAAACTGGACTCCCATGGTGAACTGGACTTCCGTGGTAAACTGGACTCCCATGGTGAACTGCACTCCCATGGTAAACTGGACTCCCATGGTTAACTGGACTTCCGTGGTGAACTGCACTCCCATGGTAAACTGCACTCCCGTGGTGAACTGGACTTCCACGGTGAACTGGACTCCCATGGTGAACTGGACCCCCATGGTAAACTGGACCCCCATGGTTTACTGGACCCCCATGGTGAACTGGACTCGCATGATAAACTGGACCCCCAGAGCCGCAGGCTGCCGACCCCTTTCTCTCGAGGGCCCGTGGCCTCACCGTCTGCACGCTGGATGAGGTGAGCGTTACCCACGCTCTGCCACACCCGAATGGGATGTGCCTATCGACTGCTGGGTGAAGCGAGACGGGCGAGGCGGGGGGGAGGAAATTCGAGGGCTTTTTTCAAGATCGTTTAAACTGCCACGCCTCGAGATCTGATGGAGCCAACGAGTCACGCGCGCCACAAGCCACTGATTACACGGTGACGGCCGTCCCTCTCCTAGGCTGACTCGGCCTCAATTGCTCAGGTTTCTGTGGAATCAACGGAAGTGCCTCGGGCTAAAGAGGGTCACACCCAAAAGGCAACCGGACAATTGCAAGGCACACAGACCGCGTTACGGGAGACGAGACGTCTCCACCTCATATGGTGAGGTGTGTTCATTTGTGTGTTTCACAGGCTCGCACGCGTGTACACGCTCAGGGATCACACATTGAGCAACCGAAAACACGCCCTTCAAGATAAGAATAGGTTCTACCATTAGCTGGCAATAAGGCAGGAGGTAGAAAAAATAATAGATCACAACGTTTCGATCTCAACACAAGCAATCGTCATCAGGTGAGACAACCACAGCAAGAAAACAGCTGAAGCAAACGTCTGCCATTTCAATGCTAAATTATATGCTAATTCCTTTGTCAAGGCGCTTTGTTTCTTCTCAAACAGCTTAAAGGTCGTGATCTGAGCGTGGCTTTTTTCACTCCAGCGTTGTCCTCCAGACAGTCTCGTCCCTTCACCTGATGAAGGCCGCTTGTGTTGTGGCCGAAACGTCGTGATTTTTGTTATTTTATTTTTTACCTACGTGACTTTACCCAATAGAACCAAAGAGTATGCTGCATTTTTATTTAAAGCTTTCGTGACTGCAGGGATTCATCTTCTTAGTTCTTTCGGTAAAGTCACGTAGAAGGGAAACAATAAAAAAAATAAACACAAGATCCAGGTCCGATTCAACACATTACATAAAATCCGTGATCTGGTTCCGTCTGTAAAAGATGTGATTCCGGATATAGAGTACCCTGGCGTCTACAAACTAAGTTGCCTCTGTGGTAGAACTTACATTGGAGAAACCAAACGATATGTCTCGGACCGCATTCGTGAACACAAAGCAGACCGAAAACACGGTAGGACCAACACCTCGGCCGTGCCAGGTCACTGTTATAATTCAGTAGGCTCACATGACATTGACTTCTCCAAGACAGAGGTTCTCTGCAAGCCATCCGGCTACCATGAGAGATTCGTTCATGAGGCTATCCACATATACAAACACAGAGACCATTTCAACCGAGAAGACGGATTCTGGCTTAGCAATCATTGGAAGGATTTGATAAACCATTTCGGGTCTTAATTGATTGTGTTCACGCTTACGGTGACTTTCAGACCGCATTCCATTCTCTTCTCTCCCCCCTCCTCCGTTCCGAACATAGATGGACTCGTATTATTTGTTCTTTCGGTAAAGTCACGTAGAAGGGAAACAATAAAATAATAAAAATACAAAACAATAAAATTCTCACGACGTTTCGACTGCAACACAAGCAATCATCATCAGGTGTGACTTTACCGAAAGAACCAAGATTATGAATCCCTGCAGTCACGAAAGCTTTAAATAAAAAAATAGATGGACTCGTCCATCTGAACAACCGCCAGTTGCTGTCCGTGGTGCTAACGTTAAGAAAAAACCCGCCACTTTTTTCAAATTTTCTTGCTGTGGTTTTCGCACCTCATGATGATTGCTTGTGTTGCAGTCGAAACGTCGTGATAATTTTATTGTTTTATATTTTTATTATTTTATTGTTTCCCTTTCTACGTGGTGACTTTACCGAAAGAACCAAGAATACAAACTGCTGAAGTAACGTAGGTAGAAAGAATAATACATCACAACGTCAGCAGTTTGCTTCAGCAGTTGTCTTGCTGTGGTTGTCCCACCTGATGACGATTGCTTGTGTTGCGCATCGAAACGTCGTGATCTATTATTTTTTCCTACCCACGTGACTTTTTTCGAAAGAACCAAAGAGCATGGATTCCTGCAGTCACGAAAGCTTCAAATCAAGATTAAAACAGGTGGTGTTAAGATGTTCAAACACCAAACAGATACTTTTTTTGCAAGGAATCAAGAACTGCATTAACCACACGCGGTACTTGTGGTGAACATGCAAACAAACGACAACAAAATGTGTGAATTGTCTTAGGAACGGATTGGCCTACACCAGAGACAGCCTTCTTTAGGGCCCAGTCTCACTACCCGTGTTAGACCAGAGAACGCCAAACGGCGAACAGTACCAGGACAATGCCACGCGTATCAGAGCATTCAATGCTCGGGGTGAGCAGCTCTATCACGGGGCCTTTTTTTTGCCAAGTGTTGTTTAAAGATCCGCCTATTCTGATTTTTCGTACTTTGATACTGGCTAAAAATAAAGGCCCCAGGCGACAACTCACATCCGTTTACTGGCGCTCTGCGCGACCATCAGCGCTGGAGAGACAAAGGTGGCTGGGTGTGGTCTCGGCGCCATACCGGGCTTTATTGGTGAGTCTTTAAACTACAATTGGCCCGTCATTCTGTAAGGGCGATATAGGGCATGTTTGTCTTTATTTTTGTGTGGAATCGGTGGCAAAGTGGTTTAGGCACCGCGCTCACAACAACCCGTCGTGACCTGGGTTAAATTCCCCGCTCAACAAGTGGTGAGTGCTGTCTGTGGTGCTACGGTGGCGAGATGTTAACTACCTCGCCTGGTATACAAGAGGTCGTGGGTTCGAACCCGACCCTGACGCCTGCTGCTGTATATTTGGAGTTTGCGTGTCTCTCTTTCTCCCCGTGGTGAGATGTTAACTGCCTCGCCTGGTACACAGGAGGTCATGGGTTCGAACCCGAGCCTGACGCCTGCTGTGTATTTGGAGTTTGCGTGTCTCTCTTTCTCCCCGTGGTGAGATGTTAACTACCTCGCCTGGTACACAGGAGGTCGTGGGTTCGATCCCGACCCTGACACCTGCTGTGTATTTGGAGTTTGCATGTTACTCCCCGTGGTCGCGTAGATTTTTCTCCAGGTCCTCCGGTTATTCCGTCCACATTTAGAAACACGCGCTTCCAGTATTTGGCAACTGCTCTAAATTACCCCCACGATGGCAAACCGCCTCGTTGAGCTATCATTTGTGGCCAGGTCGCTTCTGAAACAGAGCTCTATAGCTCAATGGGTCTTACCTGGTAAAATAAACATAGTTTAAATAATATATATACCTCAAGCAGCCCCTGAGCGTTGCCTCGGTCAACTCGGACATTAAAGGCTTGCACGTATACGGTGTGCAAACATCGGTCACGCAGGTGGCAGGGCGTGGTTCCGGCCACAGCTCTGTCGCTCGTGGCTTTTGGCCTTAATAGGTGTTCAGCAACACTTGACTCCGTCGCAGCCTGTGAAGTGTTTTTTTTTGTGTCGACCTGCGTGGGGGAGTGGTGGCTGCGAGCGGCTATCTCACCGTTTTACGATCTCCATTGTCCGTATTAAACACCAGGCCAAAGATGCGCCCAACCGCGCATTGTACTGTGGCGATCTGCCGTTAGCAACCCCTGGTTCTGCCCCTCCTTGAGGCTTCGCTCAGATTGAAATGAGCACATGCTGGACAGGGCCCTGCAGAGGTGTGGTCAATGGAGTCGTGATGCCTTGTAATAGGCGCCTAAATTTGGTATTTGGACATCTTAACACCGCCTGTATTTACGCCAGAAAAAGTAAAACCTTTTTTTATGAAATAGAAATAATAATACAAGTATTAATGAGTGTACGCGTGATGAGAAACCGCTACCCGGCTCCATTGATGGAGTTGCATAGAACTGGTTAAGATATCACTAACCACTGATGTTAGCCGTGGCCAGGATGTGAACTTGGCTATCGCTGCCTCGCGCGCTTCCAGATGAGCTTCTGCGGCCATTGGGAGCCTATGCACTGTCACATCTAGATTGAGAACTAATGTCTGTAGAACTGCTGTTTGTGTGAACACGTAGGATTTCGCGACCAATGTTATCCACAATAGAGGTTTTCTTTTGGGTTAGATCGGGTAAATATAAATGTGTTGTCAGACTCGCCACCAGCCGACACAGTCAATCGGTAAGGGTTGTCACGTGAACAAAGCATGGTCAAATCGCTACTAATACAGTACACCGGTTGTGTGTTGGAGAGTAAACCCACTATAACATTTACAATTCGATTTACCGTGACGTTTCGCCGGTAATTACAACAACCAGCAGCATCAGGCGATAGCCAGAGTTGTGGAGAAATCCCTCTGCTGAGGTCTTAAATACAAACCTCTATTATGGATAACATTGGTCACGGAAGGCGACTACGTGTTAAACTGGTGCCCCCCTTTTTCCTGATGACGACCGCTTGCATTGCGATCGAAACGTCGTGATATTTTTATTCTCTTTATTTTTTTTATCTACGTGACTTTACCGAAATAACCAAAGAATATGGTGCCCTCTGCTGGTGCAAAGTCTCTCTATAAAGATGAGGGATGGATTCTGACGATAAGCTGCCCAGTACATAGCACTGCGTCTCAAACGCCACTGTCTTGTTAAAATAAATAACGTTTACTCAACGAACGCTTGTCTCGAAGATCGATAGATAGGACGATTACAAATGTATCGGTCCTCGAAAAAGGTTGACACCCCGTTTGCCAACAGGATAAACGTTCGCGCGACATGCCAATGTAGTTTCGCTTGCTCGTCAACCCCTTATCAGTGCCCTACCTTATTACAGACCAATTCAGACCTTATTGGTCAACCCCGTGCCATTATACATCTCCAAGTTCATCCCGCAAAGTCTCATCACAAGGGAGAAACGCAAACTAATAGGCCAATTTTTTGTTGTTGTTGCTCGTATTGAAACGGCTGTACGTCGGAATGGACCTGAAAACTCAATTTCCCTCTACAAGAATACGGGGTAAACCGTATGGGTTGGCACGGTATGGTTTTGATTGATCGCGTTTTGCACGCGGTGAGCAGATATTTAATTGAAGCGAAGCGACACGTGGCAGGTCCACGTGTAGCGTAAAACACCCGCTAATAAAACACATTTCTTTATTTATTGCCAGAAAGGGTTAAACTTATTCTTTTATTTTCACGTCATTTTACTACTGGCAAAAAGGTCCCGTAGATATAAGTGCTCGACCCGAGCTATAAGTGCTCCGGTACTTGCATTGTCTTTGGGGTCGTCCATAAATGACGTCACGCGAATTTGGACGATTCTTGCCCACCCCCCTCGTCACACGGCGTCACAAAAAGTCAGCCGCCCCCCTCAAATATGACGTCACAAAGCTCTGCCCCCCCCCCCAAAACAATATTTCCATTTTGAAAATAAAACATGCTTCAAATCGCTTTAAACTATTGTCATTGTAGTGCGTATTTAATGTGGCGCTGCACTCTGATGTTGTAGGAGTGTTGTTATAACAATTCTATATTTATTTAAAGTTGCGCATTCTTACGTGACGTCACATTTCTCAACTCCCTTCCCCCCTCGTCACACATCGTCACAAATGTCTGACCCCCCCCCCCCCCAGGTGCGTGACGTCATTTATGGACGGCCCCTTTGCGCTATTGGCCTTTCGACGTGGTTGTCTGGCGTGACACTGGTGGTGAGACGAGGCATTCAAGAAGGCTGTTGTCTCGGATGTAGGACAATCAGTTTCAAAGACAATGCGCACATCAAGGCCGTAGTAACCATGGAGTCAACATTTGGGGGGTGAGGGACCAAATCTTCCAGGGGGTCTGGGCCCCCCCCCTCATAATTTTTTTTTTATTTGAAAACGAATTTCCTGCCTAAAATATAAAAAAAATCACTAACACACAGGATGGACTTGTTTTTTTTTTACAATAATATCTAATAGTGTATATTGTATTACATTGCTCTGTTTTTACTTTTTCACCTTTTCTTGTTTCATTGTATGTAATGGCAGAGATTCGGGATTAATAAAGTACAACCATAACCACAATCATATAAACATAAATCTATTTTATAGCAATATATGGGGGGGACATTTTGAGCATATTTCAATATTGGGGGGGATGTGTCCCCCTCAATATATATTATAATGACGGCATTGGCGCACATTATCAGAGCGTGTTCACCACAAGTACTGTATGTGTGGTTGATGCAGTACTTGATGCCTTGCAAAAAAGGTAACAACTTGGTGTTTGAACATCTTAACACAATTCTTGTTTTATTGCTAGAAAAGAGTTAAAACCGATTTTTATCCCCCCCCCCCATCAGAAATACAACTCTAAAGCTAAACATTTAACTATTGCACTCCGCATCAGTAAACAAAAACATTCACTTCTATCTTGGAAAACATGAACTTGTTGATCTTATACTCATACAATTCGAACAGCTGCGTTTAAAAAAATATTAATTCCTGGGAACCAGATAATGATCGTTAATTGCAGGCTATGAACGCTTTATTCTTAGCCAAATGACCACCTTTTCATTGTCATTATGATAATAATAGGATAATAAAATTGTTGTAGTAATAGGTTTTTACCCTTTTATCTGGCACCAAAACTGACACCTTTATACAAGGGGATCATGTTTGCAATAACCACAACACAAGCAGTCAAAATGCAAACAAAAAAGAGACAACTCTGATAATGATATTGGCACTGTCCTTGAAATTGATTGGTCCACACCCGAGACGGCTTCTCTTAGAGCCTAGTCTCCACTGGTGTTATTATGATGCTCAAGCATTAAACTCGTTTACCCACGAAAGCCTCACCGAGTCTCATGGCTGCTCCTCAGGAGGGCCCTGCCACGCACTCGGGGGCGATGATCGCAGTGAATGGGCAGCGTGGTCCAGATATCTCGTGAGCCCTCCACTCGATTCCCCAAAACTTAATATTATTCTAAGCAAGGTTTATTTTAAAACAGAGATGAATTTGCAAAGAAAAATAAAATGAAAACCCCGTCAGGGTTCAATTAATTGTGTATGGGTGGGGTGGGGGGGCGGGTCACAAGACATCCGGACCACCACGTAAAGTAATAGAAGTTACAACTTGCATGCTGCCTCTCATAACATCTCAAGGCGCGTTACATCAATGACAATGGGGGTGGGTAAGAAGTGGTTCTTAAAAGAGGAAACGCCTCCTTCTGAAAGAGACATCTTTTTTTATGTGGACGGGCTTGAAGATCCCTGCCGAACCGGTCTCCGTGACAGCCTTCAGCAGAGAGTTCCACAGTCCAGAGGCCATGGGAGCGAAGGCCCAGAGAGGTCCACAGTCCAGGGGCCACGGGAGCGATGGCCCAGAGAGCTCCACAGTCCAGGGGCCACTGGAGCGATGGCCCAGAGAGGTCCACAGTCCAGGGGCCACGGGAGCGATGGCCCAGAGAGGTCCACAGTCCGCGGGCCACGGGAGCGATGGCCCAGAGAGTTCCACAGTCCAGGGGCCACGGGAACTATGGCCCAGAGAATTCCACAGTCCAGGGGCCACGGGAGCGATGGCCCAAAAAGTTCCACAGTCCAGGGGCCACGGGAACTATTGCCCAGAGAATTCCACAGTCCAGGGGCCACCGGAGCGATGGCCCAGAGAGTTCCACAGTCCAGGGGCCACGGGAGCGATGGCCCAGAGAGTTCCACAGTCCAGGGGCCACCGGAGCGATGGCCCAGAGAGTTCCACAGTCCAGGGGCCACGGAAAGCGATGGCCCTGAGAGTTCCACAGTCCAGGGGCCACGGGAGCGATGGCCCAGAGAGTTCCACAGTCCAGGGGCCACGGGAGCGATGGCCCAGAGAGGTCCACAGTCCGCGGGCCACGGGAACGATGGCCCAGAGAGTTCCACAGTCCAGGGGCCACGGGAGCGATGGCCCAGAGAGTTCCACAGTCCAGGGGCCACGGGAGCGATGGCCCAGAGAATTCCACAGTCCAGGGGCCACCGGAGCGATGGCCCAGAGAGTTCCACAGTCCAGGGGCCACGGGAGCGATGGCCCAGAGAGTTCCACAGTCCAGGGGCCACGGGAACGATGGCCCAGAGAGTTCCACAGTCCAGGGGCCACGGGAGCGAAAGCCCGATCGCCCATATAGAATGCAACTCCAGGCGAGCAACTTGGCCTCCTTTTGCCGAACGACGTCAAGGCATCTTTAACGTCCACCGCGAGTGGTGCGCTAGAGGGTACGCTTCGTGTTCGTGCGGGATAACCATTCCCGCAGTGTTTACCAGGGGCGTCCTCGCGAGTCGAACCGCGAACCACTGCAACGAGGGCGGAGCGTGCTGTGTGAGCCCCCATATGCATCGTGAACCCACTGACGTTGAATCGCCAAAACCACGGTATTTATTGCGCGACGTAACATGGGCAAAGTGTACGGAATTCATAAACAAATATTTTTCCCGTAAGTCCGATGCGGGAGGGGGTGAACATTGCATTTTTTTGCTTTTAATAAGCGCTTATAAATTAATGTTACCCCATGTATAAGCACGCAGTGAGTTCACGCGATGAGGTTAGGCAGCCTCATATGGTCTTCTGGATACTCGCCACTGAGTCATCTTGCTCAGAGTAGAGCGGCTCACTTCGGATCCTATTTTATATAAACCGTTCAAACTAAAAACGTAGACTATTTTATTTTATTTTAGCCAGGTAAGGCTCCGCCGAGATCTGCAGCTCTTTTTTTTTCAGAAGAGACATGGACACAAATGACGGCTCAACGAAGTGGGCTTATCGCGTGGAAATTTACAGCAGCATAAAATCACGAGCAGCAGCCAAATATTGACGTTGATTCTAAGTGTGGAGGGAAAAACCGGAGGACCAGGAGATAAATCAACGCGTCCACGGGGAGAACACGCATACTCCGAATAAGTAGCAGGCGTTATTACAGTCGGGATCGTACTCACGACCTGCTGTATACCAGGCGAGGCAGTCAACATCTCGCCACCGCGGCACCCACATTAAGTTTAAAAAGCGGTAACAATAAGAGAGTGCTTTAGGTGGCAGGGCCAGACGCAAGGGCCAAGCGACGAGTGACCACAACAGAGGGTCACTTGGGGGTCACGGGAAGGGCACGGGAGGGACGGGGGGGAGTGGAGGGAGAGCGAGGGGAGAGAAGAGGAAGGGAATGAGCGATGGAGACGAGGCCGATGGCTTTGCGGGGGGATTACCAGACACGGGAAGAACGGCGACCAGGCCACGGATAGGATGGATGGTGAAATGGTGGAGGTGGTGAGGAGTGGGTTTGAGGGGGGGGAGTGAGGATGGTGGGGAGGTCAACAGTGGAAGGTGCCCGGTGAAGACGAACTAGCCGATCAGGGTTGAGCCCAAAACGTCGAACACCGGACGGGAAGGAAGGGCCTTCTCGATTGAAGGCCGCAGCAGCGGGCACGGCGCAGGAGCAGGGAGATTCCCGTGAGGGGACGCGAGTGAAGGGTGACGGAGAGGGGGGCTCCGCGCGCGACTAAAAGGTAAACAGCGGGGGGACCGTGAATGACGCACGGCTGAGCCCCCCCCCCCAGAGGGGGTGGCCCGGATGAAGACCACTGACTCTTTGCCAGTGGTCTTCATTGCAAGGGCCCCCCAACGGAATTTTAGTACGGCCCATCGCCAAGGCACAAAGAGTGAAAACATTCCCCTGTCACCATCATCATCATCGTCGTCGTGCTGCTGCTGCTGTCAAACCCAACAGTGGTGGCGGCCCTCTCGCACTGATGATGTCTTATCAACAAACGTGGCCCCGCCACTCTCTGAAAATGAGTGAAGCACACACTGGTCTCGAGGCGGGGGGGGGTTGTAATGGCAGAGACACTTAGCCAGGATCTTTGGTTCAAATCTGAGTTCGTAGCCATCCGCGAGTACAATTGTGAATGCAAAAATAAAATAAAAATCAGATCCCTGCTATAAACCCCACCTACAGTATGCGTCAGTAACACTTTGCGCGCGCGCGTGTGTGTGTGGTCTTAGAACGAAAACGTCTATACGAGGTGACGTTTCGGGCAATACCTCTGCTTCACGGCTCGTGTAAATTCCAGGGAAGCAGAGTGATAAATAAGATCGTGTAAGATAACGCGCGAAAGAGTGTCAATGCTAGGGTTTTTTTTTAAATCGTGGTGCTGTTGATACCTATCTTAAAATAATACAAATGTTCACATCACTTGAGACAGACATTTATTTGATCAAGCCTTTCGTAAATACCGAACGCTCCTCGCACATAAGCCGGGTGTCTTAGGAAAGAGGCGGTTTAGGAAATTAGATTCAAATAGACGGGCGCCAGGCGGATCAAGGCAAGGGTCTCGCGAGTGAACCACTCAAATCCCTACGTCGCTGTTGTCGTTACTTCGCGATTTCTCTCACAGGGTCCCATGCCATCGCTGTAGCCGAAAAGATCAAGGGATACTGTGCGTGCCTCTGTGTATGTGCGTGTGTATCCGTGTGTGTGTCATTGTGTGTGGAGCCGGTTCCAGTTGAACAGCAGAGGTCTCACTCCGAATCAGTCGAGCGGCAATATCTTTTCATCGGTTGCGTAACGCTGTGTGGAAGCTTCCTGGTCTGTCGCTCCGCACTAAGCCTCAGGTCTTCTCGGCCACAGTCATTCCCTCCCTTCTCGACGCTTGCGAAACGTGGACCCCCCTAATGGAACATCGTCGCCGGTTAGAAACATTTAGGCTAGCCTGCCTACGATCCATTCTGGGTTTGACCAGGCTGGATTGTGTGAGGAGCTCACAAATCCTTGAAAGATCTGGGCAAGGTCCCATCGGTGAGCTCCTCCGGCGGGCAAGGCTGCGTTGGCTGGGTCATGTAGCCCGCATGCCCAGCCACCGCATGCCGAAACAGCTTTTGTTCGGCCGGATCGAGGGGGCTAAACGGGCGCGGCACGGGCTAGTGAAGAGATGGAGTGATGTGGTACAGGTGGACGTGGAGCTGAGTGGACTTGCCGATAACTGGTACCAGCGGTGCCAAGATAGGCCTCTGTGGAGGAGGCTCGTGAAGGACGCTACTACTGGGCAGTTGGAGGCAGTCGCCCTCCAACAACAACGGAGGGCGGAGGAGCGACGCTCACAACAACGAGCGGAGCGCCGGGTGGCTAAAGCACAGCAGATTGGCACAGTAGGGGCACAGATGGTGCATCAGCCAGTCATTTCAGTCATCTTAGTCAGTCGACCCGTGGCACTTGGGTCTGCCCCGTGACCTCCTGCCAGCGGGTGTTCGACACTCCACGTGGCCTCAATGTGCACATGGCCTGGCACAAGCGTCGTGGTGACGTCACCGCCACTTAGTGGCGAATGGCGGTTGTTGTTGGTGCGTGTGGGGAGCGGTAGTGTAGCGGTTAACGTGCTGCACTACGAACCTGGCGACCCGGGTTCGATTCCCGCTCACGGCAAACACCAATGACGATTATCTGAACCGGTGCTTGGCCCTCCCCTAGGTCGACTCAGTACGCCATCGTGAACCGCATTGACTTCCAGGAGGCATCCGCTCACAGAACTTGCCCCAAACACCTGTTAGGGGCCGTCCATAATGACGTCACGCGATTTTTGACACCCCCCTCCCTCGACACACGGCGTCACAAAAAGTCAGACCCGACCCCCCCCCCCTCCTCAAATATGACGTCACAAAGCTCTGCCCCCTCCCCCCAAAAATATAAAACATGCTTCAAATCGCTTTAAACTATTGTCATTGTAGTGCGTATTTAATGTGGCGCTGCACTCTGATGTTGTAGGAGAAAACATTTATTAAAAAGTCGATTTAATAAAGTAGAACGTGTTGTCTATATTTATTTAAAGTTGCGCATTTTGATGTGACGTCACATTTTTCAACCCCTCCCCCTCGTCACACATCGTCACAAATGTCTGACCCTCCTCACCCCCTCCCCTAGGTGCGTGACGTCATTTATGGACGGCCCCTTAAGGCTACACGGGGGGGGGGGGGGGGGAGTCTTTGTCTTTGTGCCGGTCTCTAGATCGGCCTCTGTGGAGGAGCTTCGTGAAGGACCGCGACTGGGCAGTTGGAGGCAGTCGCCTCATAGGAGTAACGCTCACAACAACGAGCGGAGTGCCGGGTGAATAAAACGAAGCGAGTTGGCACAGTGGGTAGTGTAACCTGTGTGGTCATGCACTTGTTAAATGGTGCATATTTTCGCGGTTCAGTATTATAAAGAGAACCTCTTCATTTTCTTTTGAACATTTTTTGTTTTACAAAGTGCAGAGGCGATGACCCGTGTGATGGAGATATTCCAGATTTAAATCTTTCGTGACTGCTAGGATCCATACTCTTTGGTTCTATTGGGTAAAGTCACGTAGGTGAAAATAAAATAACAGTCTCGTCCCTTCACCTGATGAAGGCCGCTTGTGTTGTGGCCGAAACGTCGTGATTTTTTGTTATTTTATTTTCACCTACGTGACTTTACCCAATAGAACCAAAGAGTGTGATGGAGATACTTCACGTGAACACGATCACTGATCGATTCGATTCGGTGTAATGGAATCGCTGTGATCGAGTCGGCGTGTTAGGTCACCGATTTGAGAATCGGTTACGGCATTTGATCGGTGGGGCGTGAATTTGAGAGCAAATTTGGGTCGTTACAGATGGTCCAACACATTCGTGTGCTGGAGAGGCCGGCTCAATAAACCCACCGCGTGTGAACGGAGCCTCCTCCTGGATTCCTTGTGTCCAAGCGTGGAGGGCAAGAAGATTACGCCGGAGAAATATCGGTTTTTATTTTTATTTATTAATTATTGTTGACCACCCCCACTGTGCCCAAGAGGACGATCGCGTTCTAGATTTGAAGTTTTCGTGACTGCAAGGATCCGTACTCTTTGGTTCTTTCGGTAAAGTCACGTAGGTAACTGTAGTAGTCACAAACAGCTCTCTCTCTGCGCACTGCAGTAATTGTGTTTCTTGCTGTGGTTGTCCCACCTGATGACGGAAGCTTGTGCTGCTTCCGAAACGTCGTGATTTAATTGAGTTATTTCTATTTTTTTTCCTATTTTTTATTTTCACCTACGTGACTTTACCGAATTAACCAAAGAGTTAGGACGATCGCGGCCAGGAAGAATCGAGGCACAGTGGGCGCCGGTCACAGTGGGTCACATTAGCAGTTAGTGCATCTGCCAGTCGTCTCAGTCAGCTAACCAATGGCACCTGAGCCTCTGTCCCGCGCCCTTCTGCCAGCAGAGAGAACTTTCGACATTTAACGTGGCCTCAAAGTGCACCGTGCCTGGCACAAGTACCGTGGTGTCATTGTTTGCTAGCCATCGGAGGTTTGGCTGTGCCATAGAACAAAGACTGCCACTGCATCGTCGCGCTTTCAGATGCGCTTCTGCGGCCGTCTGGAACGCTCTTCCCTTTTTTACATTAGGAAACTACTGAGGAGCTGTGCACTTATATATATAAATTGAAACTAATTTCTTTCAAACTGCTCCTTGTATTTAGTTTGTTGTCTTTCCCGCCGCACCTACGATTAGTACGGTTGGCTGAATACGGTGCGAAAGAAGTTCAACATACTGTACATCAGGGGTGGGGAACGTCCGGCCCGCGGGCCGTATGAGGCCCGCGAAATCATTTGATCTCTGGCCCTGCCAAGGCAACCGCAGGCGGGACTCGAAATTCAATAAATCTAGGAGCAAACCTGGAAAAGCAGTTGCGAGTAGCTACATCGTCAATACCGGCAAACATCAATACCAGCTAACATCACCACTCGCCTCGCCAAAGAGAAAGAGTTACAGCCATCACATTAGGGGTGAGTTCATTAAATGTTTGACCAAATACAACAGGCTAATTTTTTAAGTTGATCATTTTGTATGGCCCGCGAATGATGTTATAAATATCCAAATGGCCCTGGGCAGAAGAAAGGTTCCCAGCTCCTGCTGTACATGTATAGAGACCCATAGGCTCACACAAACACCCATTGACTCATCACACAGAGACCCATTGACTCATCACACAGAGAGACCCATGGACTCACACACTGCATCGTGCGCTTTTATACGCGCTTCTGCGGCCGTCTAGAATGCTCTCCCTTCCGATATTAGGAAGCCATCAGAGCTATGCACTTTTAAGTCATCTAAATATTAAAACGAATTTATTTAGAACAGTTTATTTGTGTGTTTAGTTTGTTATCCCCCCCCCACCGCACATCCATTTAGCTCGGTTGGGTACGTACGGTGCGAAAGAAGTTCAATACACATAGATTAACACGGTTAGCTCTGTACGGTGTTAAATAAGTTCAACACACACAGATTAACACGGTTGGCTATGTGAGGTGCAAAAGAAGTTCAACATACACGCGTACTTTGTTGTGCCGGACACATTATACTTTCCAGTAAAATTTTGTGCAGGAATGTGGAATTTCCGCCACTGGCTGGCTGGGAGCTCTTAAACGGGAGTCAATCACTGCCCACCCACCCACACACCCACCCACACACCCACCCACAGACCCACCCACACCCCCCCCCCCCCCCCGACCGTGCTCGTCCGGAGGAGGAAACCACAAACTAATTCCACTCGGACGCAGACTTTGACTAAAACACAACACGAGAACTTTCAATTGGAACCGGATGGTCTTCCCACACTGCCACTTACACAGAGAGACAAAGATCACCCCCCACCACCCACCCACCCACGCGTATCGCCTCGACAGACTGTTGGCTCAAGCGAATTCCCGGCACAGCACGCGACAGGGTGGGTGGTTGGCCAGCACTACGCCCGGGCCGTCTATTCGTCTCTCTAGTGACGATGTTTTTACTCGAGGGCACCGTGGACTCATTCGAGGCTGAGTCGACCGAGGCGAGGCCCAGGACCGGCTCGGATAATCGTCACTGGGGTTGCGTCGGCGGTGGCCGTGAGCGGGAATCGAACTCGGGTCGCCGGCTTCGTGAGAACGCGGCGTTGCGCTAAACCTCCACACTGCCGCTCCCCGTGGGGAAAGTCAAACACGCAGACGCACGCATGGATTCACTTTTTTTCATTTCATTTATTAGGCACTAGCTGTACTACCCGGATTCGCCCGGGATTTGGATCCACCACGCCCGGCCGCCTTTGTCTCCCCAGTGGCGATGTTCAAACACCACACCAGTTACTCGTTTGAGGCTGAGTCGACCTAGGGGAGGCCCAGGACCGGTTCAAATAATCGTCACCGGTGGTGGCCGTGAGAGGGAATCGAACTTGTGTCGCCGGGTTCATAGCGCGGCGCGCTAACCACTACACCACAATGCGTTACGCTTCCACGTGCGCGGGTCACATGACAGATTTGACGTTACAGCTCACTTGCCGTGCAAAAAAATATGCATTATTAAGCTCCCCCCCCCAATAAAAATTTTATTTTTATAATGTTTGCATGGTGTACAGTCTGGAAAGTGTCCACATGGCAAATTTCGAGTTTGTTGCATGTCGGGAAGTATGCTAAACATTTTGAACAGACACACATAATCACAACTTTGCCTTTTATATGTACGGAGATAACCCTGTGAGCCATGTGGCTCTTGACTCGGGTGCAACCGCAACAAACAAAAATTTGAACAAGAAACATCTTAAAGTGACTACACGCAACAGAAAAATCCAGGAAAAAACAGCAAAATCAACAGTGGTGGCGTTTGGCCCTTAAGGGCCCTATCAAACCATACATTTATTTTGTGGGGGGGGGGGGGGCATTTGTCCATTTCAATTAATCAAATACTCGTGAGATGACAGAAGAGACATAGGCAAGAAGGTAAGAGATTATTGTGAGATGAGAGAAAACAACAAAAGTGGACGTAATGTAAAGATGCTTTCGAGGTCCAAATTCTCACGGAGTATTAAATCCGGGGCTGCTGGGACACCGCACGGTGGCACGTGACTCGTCGTAGCCACAGCCACAGCCGCAGCGACGGGCATACTGGACGTGGTGTGCCGGGCGAAGGGGAAATATTGACCGGAGGACAGCGCCGAACGGCTGAAACACGCGCACGGGGAGACGCAGTGAGTTGAGAGAGTAGAGAGATTCAGACAAGGTGAGAGATAATCGGTGAATCCGTTGACTTTGTAATGGGGCGCCACCGTGGTGAGATGTTAACTCCCTCGCCTGGTATACAGGACGTCTGGGTTCGATCCCGACCCTAACACCTGCTGCTGTATATTTGAAGTTTGCGTGTGTCTCTCTCCACGTGTTCGCGTACATTTTTCCCCCAGGGTTCTCCGGTGTTATCCACCATATTTAGAATCGACATGACGCGTTTAGAATATTTGTACTCTATACACTTCCACGTAAGAAGTCACTTCGCATAGGCTAATAAGCATGCTCTTATAATATACAAGCATTGTCTTTGAAACTGATTGGCCTACATCAGAGGCAGCCTTCCTTAGGGCCTGTTCTCACCAGTGTCAGACCAAAGAACGCCAAAACGTGAACGGTACAAAGACAATGCACGATCAGAGCATTTATAGACATTCATAGAAGGCTGTTTCTGGTGTAGGCCAATTCGTTTAAAAGACAATGCATATATTATAATCAGAAAGTGTTTGTTTGCATGTTCACCACAAGTAGGTTTGGTTAATGCAGTTACTTGATTCCTTGCAAGATAAATCTATTTGGTGTGAACATCTTAACACCACCTGCTTTATTGCCAGAAAGGGTAAAACCTATTCTTATTTAAAAAAATAAAATAACGAGAAGATACATTTATTTCGAATTAGGTAGAAAAAAAAAACCCACCTCAACATTTCAAGAGGAGCCGCAATGCCACGTGGTGAATACGAGGTGGTGGTGGTCCTCTAATAAATGACGTCAAGAGCTGCACGCGGCTCCCGGAGTGGCAGGTTGCCGGCCCTCTGGCTGAGCCGTAACCACTTTGTCTGTGGCTGGGCTGGCTGACTCTTCGCCATGACCACTGTGGCTGGGCTGGCTGACTCTTAACCGTAATCACTGTGTCTGGGCTGGGCTGGGCTGGCCGGATCTTAGCCGTAGCCACTGTGTCTGGGCTGGGCTGGCCGGGCTCTTAACCGTAATCACTGTGTCTGGGCTGGCTGACTCAACCGTAATCACTGTGTCTGAGCTGGGCTGGGCTGGCTGACTCAACCGTAATCACGGTGTCTGGGCTGGGCTGGGCTGGCTGACTCAACCGTAATCACGGTGTCTGGGCTGGGCTGGGCTGGCTGACTCAACCGTAATCACGGTGTCTGGGCTGGGCTGGCTGACTCTTAGCCGTAATCACGGTGTCTGGGCTGGCTGGCTCTTGGCCGTAGCCACGGTGTCTGGGCTGGCTGACTCTTGGCCAGCCCTGGGTCGCTGGTAGTGATCCATTCCCAGATGGGACCAAGGAATGCAATCCGCTGCGACGAGGGGGCCTTTGCGAGGGCAAGGGAACAGCGCCAGCGGCGTGTTCCCACACTGCACCAAAGACAAAGGTCCCCCGTGTAGCCTTTCAGAGAACTGCGCTATGCCACCCGGCGACCAGAGTTCGATTCCCGCTCATGGCCACCAACACCAGTGGCGATTATCTGAATCGGTCCTGGGCCGCCCCCTAGGTCGACTCAGCCTCAAATGAGTAGCTGGTGCGATGTGTAAAATATCGCCACTGGGGAGACAAAGGCGGCCGGGCGTGGTGCCGGTCACCCATCCCTCGTGTGCCGTGCCGGCCTTCATAGGCGCTCGCTGACAGCACTTGCCCAAACATGTTGTTAAGGCTACACGGGGAATCTTTGTCTTTGTACGTGTGCAAGTTTATCTGGCCGTGCATTCGTTTAAGTGCACCGTGCTCTTGAGAGATGTAACCTGGGTTCAATTCCGGGCAACGGCTCACACCAATAAGTGTGGTGTGTTGTGTGTGATATGCAACATGGTTCTGGATCTCCCCTAAGTTGACTCGGCCTAGGTGTTCGCTCAGAGCACTTGCCTCAACAGCCTACTCGAGGCTATACGGGGGACATTTTTTGTTCGTAGGGGTTGCCAACCGTGCAGGATTTGCAGGGAGTCTCGACTGGAATTGGCATCGATCCTCCCGGGGACTATCGAAAGCCATCCGGGAGATTTTAATGATAGAGGATACTTTGAAGAAAGTAAATCAATATGTTGAATGAGCATACTTCATAAAGAAGGTCGTTTTAATGAATGGCACGTGTTACATCCGCACACTATAAAACGATGCTCGATATTGTGAACGGGTGTGAACGGTACTATCAATGACACGCGTTACGATCCCCAAAAAGCTTCAGTCGGAGTTGGCAACCCCATCCCCCTAGGTAGTCGCAGACTCTCCAGACGTTTTTTTTTTATTTCAGCCGGCAAAGTCCATCGAAGGACAGAGCAAGTCTATGGTCCAGTGATAATCTATGGGTCCAGTGATAGTCTATGGGTCTAGTGATAGTCTATGGGTCCAGTGATAGTCTATGGGTCTAGTGGTAGTCTATGGGTCCAGTGATAGTCTATGGGTCTAGTGATAGTCTATGGGTCCAGTGATAGTCTATGGGTCCAATGATAGTCTATGGGTCTAGTGATAGTCTATGGGTCTAGTGATAGTCTATGGGTCAAGTGGTAGTGTATGAGTCTAGTGATAGTATATGGGTCTAGTGATAGTCTATGGGTCCAGTGATAGTCTATGGGTCTAGTGGTAGTCTATGGGTCTAGTGATAGTCAATGGGTCCAATGAGAGTCTATGGGTCTAGTGATAGTCTATGGGTCCAATGATAGTCTATGGGTCTAGTGGTAGTCTATGGGTCTAGTAGTAGTCTATGGGTCTAGTGATAGTCTATGGGTCTAGTAATAGTCTATGGGTCTAGTGGTAGTTTATGGGTCTAGTAGTAGTCTATGGGTCTAGTGATAGTCTATGGGTCTAGTGGTAGTCTATGGGTCCAGTGGTAGTCTATGGGTCTAGTGATAGTCTATGGGTCTAGTGGTAGTCTATGGGTCTAGTGGTAGTCTATGGGTCCAGTGATAGTCTATGGGTCCAGTGCTAGCCTATGGATCCAGTAGTAGTCTATGGGTCCAGTGAAAGTCTATAGGTCCAGTGATAGGCTATGGGTCTAGAGATAGTCAATGGGTCTAGTGATAGTCTATGGCTCTAGTGGTAGCCTATGGGTCTAGTGGTAGTCTATGGGTCCAGTGATAGTCTATGGGTCCAGTGCAAGTCTATGGGTCCAGTGATAGTCTATGGGTCTAGTGATAGTCTATGGGTCTAGTGGTAGTCTATGGGTCTAGTGGTAGTCTATGAGTCCAGTGATAGTCTATGGGTCCAGTGATAGTCTATGGGTCTAGTGATAGTCTATGGGTCTAGTGGTAGTCTATGGGTCTAGTGATAGTCTATGGGTCCAGTGATAGTCTATGGGTCCAGTGATAGTCTATGGGTCCAGTGATAGTCTATGGGTCCAGTGTGGGCCTATGGATCCAGTAGTAGTCTATGGGTCCAGTGATAGTCTATGGGTCCAGTGAAAGTCTATAGGTCCAGTGACAGTCTATGGGTCTAGAGATAGTCAATGGGTCTAGTGATAGTCTATGGGTCTAGTGGTAGTGTATGAGTCTAGGGATAGTCTATGGGTCCAGTGATAGTCTATAGGTTTAGTGATAGTCTATGGGTCTAGTGATAGTGTATGAGTCTAGGGATAGTCTATGGGTCCAGTGATAGTCTATGGGTCTAGTGGTAGTCTATGGGTCTAGTGATAGTGTATGGGTCTAGTGATAGTCTATGGGTCTAGTAGTAGTCTATGGGTCTAGTGGTAGTCTATGGGTCTAGTGGTAGTGTATGGGTCTAGTGGTAGTCTATGGGTCTAGTGATAGTCTATGGGTTTAGTGATAGTCTATGGGTCTAGTGATAGTCTATGGGTCTAGTGGTAGTCTATGGGTCTAGTGATAGTCTATGGGTCTAGTGATAGTCTATGGGTCTAGTAGTAGTCTATGGGTATAGTGATAGTCTATGGGTCTAGTAGTAGTCTATGGGTCCAGTGATAGTCTATGGGTCTAGTGATAGTCTATGGGTCCAGTGGTAGTCTATGGGTCTAGTGATAGTCTATGGGTCTAGTGGTAGTCTATGGGTCTAGTGGTAGTCTATGGGTCTAGTGATAGTCTATGAATCTAGTAGAGTCTATGGGTCTAGTGGTAGTCTGTGGGTCTAGTGATAGTCTATGGGTCTACTGATAGTCTATGGGTCCAGTGATAGTCTCTGGGTCTAGTAGAGTCTATGGGTCTAGTGGTAGTCTATGGATCCAGTGGTAGTCTATGGGTCTAGTGGTAGTCTGGGTCTAGTGATAGTCTATGGGTCCAGTGATAGTCTATGGGTCTAGTGATAGTCTATGGGTCCAGTGATAGTCTATGGGTCTAGTGATAGTCTATGAATCTAGTAGAGTCTATGGGTCTAGTGGTAGTCTGTGGGTCTAGTGATAGTCTATGGGTCTAGTGATAGTCTATGGGTCCAGTGATAGTCTCTGGGTCTAGTAGAGTCTATGGGTCTAGTGGTAGTCTATGGATCCAGTGGTAGTCTATGGGTCTAGTGGTAGTCTGGGTCTAGTGATAGTCTATGGGTCCAGTGATAGTCTATGGGTCTAGTGATAGTCTATGGGTCCAGTGATAGTCTATGGGTCTAGAGATAGTCAATGGGTCTAGTGATAGTCTATGGGTCTAGTGGTAGTCTATGGGTCTAGTGGTAGTCCATGGGTCCAGTGATAGTCTATGGGTCCAGTGCAAGTCTATGGGTCCAGTGATAGTCTATGGGTCTAGTGATAGTCTATGGGTCTAGTGGTAGTCTATGGGTCTAGTGGTAGTCTATGAGTCCAGTGATAGTCTATGGGTCTAGTGATAGTCTATGGGTCTAGTGGTAGTCTATGGGTCTAGTGATAGTCTATGGGTCCAGTGATAGTCTATGGGTCCAGTGATAGTCTATGGGTCCAGTGATAGTCTATGGGTCCAGTGTGGGCCTATGGATCCAGTAGTAGTCTATGGGTCCAGTGATAGTCTATGGGTCCAGTGAAAGTCTATAGGTCCAGTGATAGTCTATGGGTCTAGAGATAGTCAATGGGTCTAGTGATAGTCTATGGGTCTAGAGATAGTCAATGGGTCTAGTGATAGTCTATGGCTCTAGTGGTAGCCTATGGGTCTAGTGGTAGTCTATGGGTCCAGTGATAGTCTATGGGTCCAGTGCAAGTCTATGGGTCCAGTGATAGTCTATGGGTCTAGTGATAGTCTATGGGTCTAGTGGTAGTCTATGGGTCTAGTGGTAGTCTATGAGTCCAGTGATAGTCTATGGGTCCAGTGATAGTCTATGGGTCTAGTGATAGTCTATGGGTCTAGTGGTAGTCTATGGGTCTAGTGATAGTCTATGGGTCCAGTGATAGTCTATGGGTCCAGTGATAGTCTATGGGTCCAGTGATAGTCTATGGGTCCAGTGTGGGCCTATGGATCCAGTAGTAGTCTATGGGTCCAGTGATAGTCTATGGGTCCAGTGAAAGTCTATAGGTCCAGTGACAGTCTATGGGTCTAGAGATAGTCAATGGGTCTAGTGATAGTCTATGGGTCTAGTGGTAGTGTATGAGTCTAGGGATAGTCTATGGGTCCAGTGATAGTCTATAGGTTTAGTGATAGTCTATGGGTCTAGTGATAGTGTATGAGTCTAGGGATAGTCTATGGGTCCAGTGATAGTCTATGGGTCTAGTGGTAGTCTATGGGTCTAGTGATAGTGTATGGGTCTAGTGATAGTCTATGGGTCTAGTAGTAGTCTATGGGTCTAGTGGTAGTCTATGGGTCTAGTGGTAGTGTATGGGTCTAGTGGTAGTCTATGGGTCTAGTGATAGTCTATGGGTTTAGTGATAGTCTATGGGTCTAGTGATAGTCTATGGGTCTAGTGGTAGTCTATGGGTCTAGTGATAGTCTATGGGTCTAGTGATAGTCTATGGGTCTAGTAGTAGTCTATGGGTATAGTGATAGTCTATGGGTCTAGTAGTAGTCTATGGGTCCAGTGATAGTCTATGGGTCTAGTGATAGTCTATGGGTCTAGTGGTAGTCTATGGGTCTAGTGGTAGTCTATGGGTCCAGTGATAGTCTATGGGTCTAGTGGAAGTCTATGGGTCTAGTGATAGTCTATGAATCTAGTAGAGTCTATGGGTCTAGTGGTAGTCTGTGGGTCTGGTGATAGTCTATGGGTCTAGTGATAGTCTATGGGTCCAGTGATAGTCTCTGGGTCTAGTAGAGTCTATGGGTCTAGTGGTAGTCTATGGATCCAGTGGTAGTCTATTGGTCTAGTGGTAGTCTGGGTCTAGTGATAGTCTATGGGTCCAGTGATAGTCTATGGGTCTAGTGATAGTCTATGGGTCCAGTGGTAGTCTATGGGTCTAGTGGTAGTCTATGGGTCCAGTGATAGTCTATGGGTCTAGTGATAGTCTATGGGTCAAGTGGTAGTGTATGAGTCTAGTGATAGTCTATGGGTCTAGTGATAGTCTATGGGTCCAGTGATAGTCTATGGGTCTAGTAGTAGTCTATGGGTCTAGTGATAGTCTATGGGTCCAATGAGAGTCTATGGGTCTGGTGATAGTCTATGGGTCCAATGATAGTCTATGGGTCTAGTAGTAGTCTATGGGTCTAGTAGTAGTCTATGGGTCTAGTGATAGTCTATGGGTCTAGTGATAGTCTATGGGTCCAGTGATAGTCTCTGGGTCTAGTAGAGTCTATGGGTCTAGTGGTAGTCTATGGATCCAGTGGTAGTCTATGGGTCTAGTGGTAGTCTGGGTCTAGTGATAGTCTATGGGTCCAGTGATAGTCTATGGGTCTAGTGATAGTCTATGGGTCCAGTGATAGTCTATGGGTCTAGAGATAGTCAATGGGTCTAGTGATAGTCTATGGGTCTAGTGGTAGTCTATGGGTCTAGTGTTAGTCTATGGGTCCAGTGATAGTCTATGGGTCCAGTGCAAGTCTATGGGTCCAGTGATAGTCTATGGGTCTAGTGATAGTCTATGGGTCTAGTGGTAGTCTATGGGTCTAGTGGTAGTCTATGAGTCCAGTGATAGTCTATGGGTCTAGTGATAGTCTATGGGTCTAGTGGTAGTCTATGGGTCTAGTGATAGTCTATGGGTCCAGTGATAGTCTATGGGTCCAGTGATAGTCTATGGGTCCAGTGATAGTCTATGGGTCCAGTGTGGGCCTATGGATCCAGTAGTAGTCTATGGGTCCAGTGATAGTCTATGGGTCCAGTGAAAGTCTATAGGTCCAGTGATAGTCTATGGGTCTAGAGATAGTCAATGGGTCTAGTGATAGTCTATGGGTCTAGTGGTAGTGTATGAGTCTAGGGATAGTCTATGGGTCCAGTGATAGTCTATAGGTTTAGTGATAGTCTATGGGTCTAGTGATAGTGTATGAGTCTAGGGATAGTCTATGGGTCCAGTGATAGTCTATGGGTCTAGTGGTAGTCTATGGGTCTAGTGATAGTGTATGGGTCTAGTGATAGTCTATGGGTCTAGTAGTAGTCTATGGGTCTAGTGGTAGTCTATGGGTCTAGTGGTAGTGTATGGGTCTAGTGGTAGTCTATGGGTCTAGTGATAGTCTATGGGTTTAGTGATAGTCTATGGGTCTAGTGATAGTCTATGGGTCTAGTGGTAGTCTATGGGTCTAGTGATAGTCTATGGGTCTAGTGATAGTCTATGGGTCTAGTAGTAGTCTATGGGTATAGTGATAGTCTATGGGTCTAGTAGTAGTCTATGGGTCCAGTGATAGTCTATGGGTCTAGTGATAGTCTATGGGTCTAGTGGTAGTCTATGGGTCTAGTGGTAGTCTATGGGTCCAGTGATAGTCTATGGGTCTAGTGGAAGTCTATGGGTCTAGTGATAGTCTATGAATCTAGTAGAGTCTATGGGTCTAGTGGTAGTCTGTGGGTCTGGTGATAGTCTATGGGTCTAGTGATAGTCTATGGGTCCAGTGATAGTCTCTGGGTCTAGTAGAGTCTATGGGTCTAGTGGTAGTCTATGGATCCAGTGGTAGTCTATGGGTCTAGTGGTAGTCTGGGTCTAGTGATAGTCTATGGGTCCAGTGATAGTCTATGGGTCTAGTGATAGTCTATGGGTCCAGTGGTAGTCTATGGGTCTAGTGGTAGTCTATGGGTCCAGTGATAGTCTATGGGTCTAGTGATAGTCTATGGGTCAAGTGGTAGTGTATGAGTCTAGTGATAGTCTATGGGTCTAGTGATAGTCTATGGGTCCAGTGATAGTCTATGGGTCTAGTGGTAGTCTATGGGTCTAGTGATAGTCTATGGGTCCAATGAGAGTCTATGGGTCTGGTGATAGTCTATGGGTCCAATGATAGTCTATGGGTCTAGTGGTAGTCTATGGGTCTAGTAGTAGTCTATGGGTCTAGTGATAGTCTATGGGTCTAGTAATAGTCTATGGGTCTAGGGGTAGTCTATGGGTCTAGTAGTAGTCTATGGGTCTAGTGATAGTCTATGGGTCTAGTGGTAGTCTATGGGTCCAGTGGTAGTCTATGGGTCTAGTGATAGTCTATGGGTCTAGTGGTAGTCTATGGGTCTAGTGGTAGTCTATGGGTCCAGTGATAGTCTATGGGTCCAGTGCTAGCCTATGGATCCAGTAGTAGTCTATGGGTCCAGTGAAAGTCTATAGGTCCAGTGATAGTCTATGGGTCTAGAGATAGTCAATGGGTCTAGTGATAGTCTATGGCTCTAGTGGTAGTCTATGGGTCTAGTGGTAGTCTATGGGTCCAGTGATAGTCTATGGCAGTGGTTCTTAACCTGGGTTCGATCGAACCCCAGGGGTTCGGTGAGTCAATCTCAGGGGTTCGGCAGAGCCCCCGCCACGGAGGTCCGGACACACTTGAATTATTGTGTTAATTTGTGATGACACACACGGCCCGCTTGGCCATCACTGGCTGCAGATGATCATGCTACACTGCTTGGCCAATCAGCGCTGCGGGGAATTTAGTGCGTACTCAGTAGTCAACGTGTGACTGTTGTTGTCGTACGTCGTGTGATTTCTTTAATATTTTATCCATACTAACTATGTCGGGCAAAAGAAGAAAGTGGTCGGACGAATATGTACATGGATTCTCATGTATCACGGAACGTGATGGGAGTGAGCGTCCTATCTGCATGATTTGCAACGCCAAGTTGAGCAACTCTAGTCTTGCACCGGCAAAACTAAAGGAACACTTCTTGAAGCTGCATGGAGACGGGGAATACAAGAACACAACACTTGCTGAATTCAGGGTGAAGAGAGCCAGATTCGATGAAAGGGCCACTCTGCCTGCTCTTGGATTTGTACCTGTTAACAAACCGATCCTGACAGCATCGTACGAAGTTGCTTACCTGATCGCAAAGCAGGGCAAGCCACACACCATTGGTGAAACACTTGTGAAACCAGCTGCATTAAAGATGGCGAATCTGATACTCGGAACAGCGGCCGAAGGTAAATTATCCCAAATTCCCCTTTCAAATGACACCGTCAGTGACAGAATAGAAGACATGAGTAAAGACATCTTGGCTCAAGTAGTCGCGGATCTGATTTCAAGCCGGGCAAAATTCAGCCTTCAACTCGACGAAACCACAGACGTTTCTGATCTAAGCCAGCTTGCTGTTTTTGTACGCTATGTGAAAGACGACATGATAAAAGAAGAGTTTTTATTTTGTAAGCCTCTTACAACAACAACGAAGGCAGCCGATGTGAAGAAGCTTGTGGATGACTTCTTCAGAGACAACAATCTTTCATGGGATATGGTTTCTGCAGTTTGTACGGAGCTCCAGTCATGCTGGGAAGAAAGTCTGGTTTTGGTGCGCTAGTAAAGGCCGATGCACCACACATCATTGTGACGCATTGTATTCTGCACAGGCATGCGTTGGCAACAAAAACCTTACCTCCAAAAATGGCAGAAGTATTAAAAACTGTGGTGGAATGTGTGAACTATGTGCGAAAAAGTGCTCTGAGGCACCGCATCTTCAGTGAGCTGTGTAAAGAAATGGGCTCTGAATTTGAGGTACTTCTGCTCCATTCTAATATTCGGTGGTTATCCCGGGGACAGGTGCTGAATCGTGTTTTTGCCATGCGTGTGGAATTAGCCCTGTTTTTGCAAGAGCACCAACACTGCCATGCAGATTGCTTCAAAAATCCTGAGTTCATTCTCATTTTAGCGTACATGGCTGATACATTCGCAGCTCTCAATCATCTCAATCAGCAGATGCAGGGTGGTGGAGTCAATATCATGGAAGCAGAAGAACACCTGAAGGCTTTTCAAAAAAAGCTACCGTTATGGAAACGACGAACAGGGAACAATAACTTCGCAAACTTCCCGCTTCTGGACGACTGTGCAAGTAAGATCAAAGATGTGTCTGGAATCGGAGATATTTCTGTATCCACGGAACTGAAGCAAACAATTGCCACGCACTTAGATGAGCTTGCAAAGTCTCTCGACGGATATTTCCATACAAGAGAGTCATATCCAGCATGGGTGAGACAGCCGTTCACGTTTGCTGTTGAAACAGCAGATGTCAATGATGAATTCCTCGACGAAATCATTGAAATTCAGCAGAGCCAGGTTCAACAGCAACTCTTCAGAACAACAACGCTCTCAACGTTTTGGTGTCGACAAACGAACAAGTATCCAGTTATTGCTAAGAAAGCCCTGGATTTTTTTTATACCATTTGTTACAACATATCTTTGTGAGCAATCCTTTTCGAGGATGCTGGACATAAAAACGAAGAAAAGGAACAGACTTTGCTGTGAAAATGACATGAGAGTGGCACTTGCCAAGGTGAAGCCACGCATATCTGAACTGATCTCTCAAAGGCAACATCAGAAGTCACATTGATTTCCAGGTATGTAATTTGTTGTGAGTTTATGCATTGTGTTGGTTTTATTCTTTGAACAAGGTAATGTTCATGCACGGCTCATTTTGTGTACCAGTAAAAAACATATCTATGTCTTGAATTTGAAAAAAATCAGAGGGGTTCGGTGAATGCGCATATGAAACTGGTGGGGTTCGGTACCTCCAACAAGGTTAAGAACCACTGGTCTATGGGTCCAGTGCAAGTCTATGGGTCCAGTGATAGTCTATGGGTCTAGTGATAGTCTATGGGTCTAGTGGTAGTCTATGGGTCTAGTGGTAGTCTATGAGTCCAGTGATAGTCTATGGGTCCAGTGATAGTCTATGGGTCTAGTGATAGTCTATGGGTCTAGTGGTAGTCTATGGGTCTAGTGATAGTCTATGGGTCCAGTGATAGTCTATGGGTCCAGTGATAGTCTATGGGACCAGTGATAGTCTATGGGTCCAGTGTGGGCCTATGGATCCAGTAGTAGTCTATGGGTCCAGTGATAGTCTATGGGTCCAGTGAAAGTCTATAGGTCCAGTGATAGTCTATGGGTCTAGAGATAGTCAATGGGTCTAGTGATAGTCTATGGGTCTAGTGGTAGTGTATGAGTCTAGGGATAGTCTATGGGTCCAGTGATAGTCTATGGGTTTAGTGATAGTCTATGGGTCTAGTGATAGTGTATGAGTCTAGGGATAGTCTATGGGTCCAGTGATAGTCTATGGGTCTAGTGGTAGTCTATGGGTCTAGTGATAGTGTATGGGTCTAGTGATAGTCTATGGGTCTAGTGGTAGTCTATGGGTCTAGTGGTAGTGTATGGGTCTAGTGGTAGTCTATGGGTCTAGTGATAGTCTATGGGTTTAGTGATAGTCTATGGGTCTAGTGATAGTCTATGGGTCTAGTGGTAGTCTATGGGTCTAGTGATAGTCTATGGGTCTAGTGATAGTCTATGGGTCTAGTAGTAGTCTATGGGTATAGTGATAGTCTATGGGTCTAGTAGTAGTCTATGGGTCCAGTGATAGTCTATGGGTCTAGTGATAGTCTATGGGTCTAGTGGTAGTCTATGGGTCTAGTGGTAGTCTATGGGTCCAGTGATAGTCTATGGGTCTAGTGGTAGTCTATGGGTCTAGTGATAGTCTATGAATCTAGTAGAGTCTATGGGTCTAGTGGTAGTCTGTGGGTCTAGTGATAGTCTATGGGTCTAGTGATAGTCTATGGGTCCAGTGATAGTCTCTGGGTCTAGTAGAGTCTATGGGTCTAGTGGTAGTCTATGGATCCAGTGGTAGTCTATGGGTCTAGTGGTAGTCTGGGTCTAGTGATAGTCTATGGGTCCAGTGATAGTCTATGGGTCTAGTGATAGTCTATGGGTCTAGTGGTAGTCTATGGGTCTAGTGGTAGTCTATGGGTCTAGTGATAGTCTATGGGTCTAGTGATAGTCTATGGGTCTAGTGGTAGTCTATGGGTCTAGTGATAGTCTATGGGTCTAGTGATAGTCTATGGGTCCAGTGGTAGTCTATGGGTCTAGTGATAGTCTATGGGTCTAGTGGTAGTCTATGGGTCTAGTGGTAGTCTATGGGTCTAGTGGTAGTCTATGGGTCTAGTGGTAGTCTATGGGTCTAGTGATAGTCCATGGGTCTAGTGGTAGTCTATGGGTCTAGTGGTAGTCTATGGGTCTAGTGATAGTCTATGGGTCTAGTGATAGTCTATGGGTCTAGTAGTAGTCTATGGGTCTAGTGGTAGTCTATGGGTCTAGTGGTAGTCTATGGGTCTAGTGGTAGTCTATGGGTCTAGTAGTAGTCTATGGGTCTAGTGGTAGTCTATGGGTCTAGTGGTAATCTATGGGTCTAGTGGTAGTCTATGGGTCTAGTGGTAGTCTATGGGTCTAGTTGTAGTCTATGGGTCTAGTGGTAGTCTATGGGTCTAGTAATAGTCTATGGGTCTAGTGGTAGTCTATGGGTCTAGTGATAGTCTATGGGTCTAGTGATAGTCTATGGGTCTAGTGATAGTCTATAGGTTTAGTGATAGTCTATGGGTCTAGTGATAGTCTATGGGTCTAGTGGTAGTCTATGGGTCCAGTGGTAGTCTATGGGTCTAGTGGTAGTCTATGGGTCCAGTGATAGTCTATGGGTCTAGTGGTAGTCTATGGGTCTAGTGGTAGTCTATGGGTCCAGTGATAGTCTATGGGTCCAGTGGTAGTCTATGGGTCTAGTGGTAGTCTATGGGTCCAGTGATAGTCTATGGGTCTAGTGGTAGTCTATGGGTCTAGTGATAGTCTATGGGTCTAGTGGTAGTCTATGGGTCTAGTGATAGTCTATGAGTCTAGTGGTAGTCTATGGGTCTAGTGGTAGTCTATGGGTCTAGTGGTAGTCTATGGGTCTAGTGATAGTCTATGGGTCTAGTGATAGTCTATGGGTCTAGTGATAGTCTATGGGTCTAGTGGTAGTCTATGGGTATAGTGATAGTCTATGGGTCTAGTGATAGTCTATGGGTGTAGTGATAGTCTATGGGTCTAGTGATAGTCTATGGGTCTAGTGATAGTCTATGGGTCTAGTGGTAGTCTATGGGTATAGTGATAGTCTATGGGTCTAGTGATAGTCTATGGGTCTAGTGATAGTCTATGGGTCTAGTGATAGTCTATGGGTCTAGTGATAGTCTATGGGTCTAGTGGTAGTCTATGGGTCTAGTGATAGTCTATGGGTCTAGTGGTAGTCTATGGGTCTAGTGGTAGTCTATGGGTCTAGTGGTAGTCTATGGGTCTAGTGATAGTCTATGGGTCCAGTGGTAGTCTATGGGTCTAGTGATAGTCTATGGGTCTAGTGATAGTCTATGGGTCTAGTGGTAGTCTATGGGTCTAGTGATAGTCTATGGGTCCAGTGGTAGTCTATGGGTCCAGTGAAAGTCTATGGGTCTAGTGATAGTCTATGGGTCTAGTGATAGTCTATGGGTCCAGTGGTAGTCTATGGGTCTAGTGATAGTCTATGGGTCTAGTGATAGTCTATGGGTCTAGTGATAGTCTATGGGTCTAGTGATAGTCTATGGGTCCAGTGGTAGTCTATGGGTCTAGTGATAGTCTATGGGTCTAGTGGTAGTCTATGGGTCTAGTGATAGTCTATGGGTCTAGTGGTAGTCTATGGGTCTAGTGGTAGTCTATGGGTCTAGTGGTAGTCTATGGGTCCAGTGGTAGTCTATGGGTCTAGTGGTAGTCTATGGGTCTAGTGATAGTCTATGGGTCTAGTGGTAGTCTATGGGTCTAGTGGTAGTCTATGGGTCTAGTGGTAGTCTATGGGTCTAGTGGTAGTCTATGGGTCTAGTGGTAGTCTATGGGTCTAGTGGTAGTCTATGGGTCTAGTGGTAGTCTATGGGTCTAGTGGTAGTCTATGGGTCTAGTGGTAGTCTATGGGTCCAGTGGTAGTCTATGGGTCCAGTGGTAGTCTATGGGTCTAGTGGTAGTCTATGGGTCTAGTGATAGTCTATGGGTCTAGTGGTAGTCTATGGGTCTAGTGGTAGTCTATGGGTCTAGTGATAGTCTATGGGTCTAGTGGTAGTCTATGGGTCTAGTGGTAGTCTATGGGTCTAGTGGTAGTCTATGGGTCCAGTGGTAGTCTATGGGTCTAGTGGTAGTCTATGGGTCTAGTGATAGTCTATGGGTCTAGTGGTAGTCTATGGGTCTAGTGGTAGTCTATGGGTCTAGTGGTAGTCTATGGGTCTAGTGGTAGTCTATGGGTCTAGTGGTAGTCTATGGGTCTAGTGGTAGTCTATGGGTCTAGTGGTAGTCTATGGGTCTAGTGATAGTCTATGGGTCTAGTGGTAGTCTATGGGTCTAGTGGTAGTCTATGGGTCTAGTGGTAGTCACTGCAGTGCAATGTTCTTCATTGCAAGCGCCGCGAGCCACTGGCGGCCACCAGGGTGGCCTTTTAGTGCGGTCCCTGACGACAATACACAAAGAGTGAAAACACCCTCCCCCCACCCATCATCATCATCATCTTGCTGCTGCTGTCAAACCCAACAATGGGTTCAAATGTGTGGCGCCCTTCACACGACTGATGATGTCTTATCGGCGAAAGTGCCTCCCCCCCCCCTACCCCCCCCCTACTGAAAATGAGTGAAGAGCGCAGCTCTAGAGCAAAGGCCACCGAAAGGCGACCGGTACAAGGTCAATGCAAACACCCACGCATCAATAGCTCGGGTCAAGCAGCTAACTGCCAGCGGTGCTTGCTCGGAGCTCTGAGTGGGAGTCGAACAGTTCCCCGTTCTCCTCCGGAGCGGTAAACCCGCTTTGGCGATTTGACGCGGAATTTAAGCGGAAAAACAATGTTGGGGGATCGTTTTCGAAGTAAACGTAGCCCCGAGAATTCCTCTTGCAACCAGATGGTCCTCCGAGACTGCCGCTTGACACACACAGCGAGACAGAGAGAGAGAGAGAGACGCACACGTGACAATGTTTTTGTTTTATTTGGCTGTATCGGGTGGTGGAGGAGTGGCATGACCAAGGTCGGATTAAGATTGTTCAAGCCCCTGGGGCTACAGGTGCTGTTGAGGCCCCCCCAGTGATATTTTCTAAAGGAAAAAGAAGCCTAAAGAAAAATCAATTGTATTTTTTTTTACAAGGCGAACAACAAATTAAATTCAGCATTCACAAGTGAAATCACTTTTCCACTTCATCTCTGGAGGCCCTCCAGCTGTCGGAGGCCCCCTAGGCTACAGCCCCTAAAGCCCCCACGCCTTGATCCGGCCCTGGGCATGATACAACCATTGGCCCAAGAAACAAAAAAAAACCCTGAACAATTGTAAATCCTATAACATTGGTCGAGAAAGCCTTTGACGTTATAATTAGCAGTGCCGTTTGTTGCTGGCTGCTTAAATAATACGTATTTCTCTTTTGGAAAAACCACACACGCGCACTCACTCCGGCACGAGTCAACATCGCCCGCACGCCCCTTCAGTCTGAGCCGTCACAGATTCAATCCGCGTGCCGGTCGTGCATCACGTCACGTTACGGCGTGCCAACACAAACCAGGGGTGGTGTGGAGGAGGGTAGGGAGGGGTGGGGGGTGCTGGTGGTAGCCTCCCCCCCCCTCTCTCACACCCCCCATCTCTCCACCCAAACAGCACCACCGGATTTCTTTGCAGACAGCCGAATTTCCCCCCCCCCCGCCTCGCCTCTCTGCACCGCGCGGCTCAAGTAAGCGGCAGTCGCGTGCCAAGGCTGTGGTGGTGCGGTGGTGGTGCTGCGTGCGGTGTTTATTTAGTCTCGAATTGTCATCAATGGTATTGCCCAACTCCCAGCGGTTTACACAGCCCAGCCCACCTTCTCCTCCTCCCCCCCATATCCTCCACCACCCTCACCCCCAACGCCCCGTGCAGTGGAAAATAGTGGCGCGGTCCACGTCCAATTATGTTGTCAGCTCTGGTCGTTGCAAGTGTCAAGTATTGAAATTGAAATCTTGACTTAAAGCTTTCGTGACTGCAGGAATTCATATTAGTTGGGTCTTTCGGTAAAGTCACGTAGATAGGTTAAAAATTATATATTTTTGTTATATAAAAAATGTTTTGAACCCATCTACGTGACTTTACTTAAAGACCCAAAGAATATTAAAATTAAGTAAAAAATGGGGGGGGGGGGGGGGAGGGGGTAAAGGCGCAGCCCTGCAACATGCGCACGCGTCAATGTACGTTGATTACCATGTGAATAACCACATCGGAAACGGGCACTCATTGTAATCTAGATACATTAATTAAGCCCCACCCCCCTTCGCACGTGAAGGGCTCACGAGCGACGTCGTGACATCTACGCCTCTATTTATGGAACGAAACGGGAGGATTTCTCCACAAATCTGGCTGTCCGCCTGATGAAGCTGGTTGTAATTACTGGCGAAACGTCGTACTCGGATTGTAAATGTTGTGGCTTGGCTCTCCAACACACTGGTGTGCTGTACTAGTATACTGCACTATACACTACACTATACACTGCACTACACTATACACTACACTTATACACTACACTATACTACACACTACACTACACACTACACTATACACTACACTATACACTAATGCTGTACTAGTGACGAATTGGCCACGTTCTGTTTACGTGACAAACCTTACTAGTTGGCTGTGTCGGGTGGTGGCGGGTTTAACGACACATTTATATATTTACGTGATATAACCCAAAAAAGAAAACAACATATCTAATGGCTAAATAATAAATATGATAATAGGTTTTTCCCCTTTTTTCTGGCAACAAAACAGCTGTGTTGAGATGTTAAAACACCAAACTGAAACCTTTTACAAGGAATCACGTCTGCGTTAACCACAACGCTTGTGGTCAGAATGCAAACAAAACACGCAGAAACATTACTCTGATAATCTGTGTGGCGTTGTCCTTGAAACTGATTGGTCCACACCAGAGACAGCTTTCTTTTGAGCCTCGTCTCAAAACGGTGTTAGACCAGAGGACGCCAAAAGGCGTAAAAAAAACCCAAACCTACTATCATATTTTGGTCCTGGCAAAGGAGATCCCTTGATGTAAATAATACGTAGTTTGTAAAAGTTGGATCGCGCCGATGGCATGTACAGGCGTTGACACGCGCGCGATTGTTGCATCGCGTCCGCTACAAAACCCGCACCGTGACGCTCCTTGCTCTCACGATGCATTCCGTGAACGTCACACTGCCTCCTGCGGCGACGGCGCATTGCGTAAGTACCGCAGCTGCAGCAGTAGCAGCAGTAGCAGCAGCAGTAGCAGCAGCAGTAGCAGCAGTAGTAGCAGTAGCAGCAGTAGTAGTAGCAGCAGTAGCAGCAGTAGTAGCAGCAGTAGTAGCAGTAGTAGCAGTAGCAGCAGTAGTAGTAGCAGCAGCAGTAGTAGCAGTAGTAGCAGTAGCAGCAGTAGTAGTAGCAGCAGTAGTAGCAGCAGTAGTAGCAGCAACAGTAGTAGCAGCAGTAGTAGCAGCAGCAGTAGTAGTAGCAGCAGCAGTAGCAGCAGTAGTAGCAGCAGCAGTAGCAGCAGTAGTAGTAGCAGCAGCGGTAGTAGCAGTAGTAGCAGTAGCAGCAGCAGTAGTAGTAGCAGCAGCAGTAGCATCAGTAGTAGTAGCAGCAGCAGTAGTAGCAGCAGCAGTAGCAGCAGTAGTAGCAGTAGTAGCAGTAGCAGCAGTAGTAGTAGCAGCAGTAGTAGTAGCAGTAGTAGTAGCAGTAATAGTAGTAGCAGTAGTGGTAGCAGCAGTAGTAGCAGCAGTAGTAGCAGCAACAGTAGTAGTAGCAGTAGTAGCAGCAGCAGTAGTAGTAGCAGCAGCAGTAGCAGCAGTAGTAGCAGCAGCAGTAGCAGCAGTAGTAGTAGCAGCAGCTGTAGTAGCAGTAGTAGCAGTAGCAGCAGCAGTAGTAGTAGCAGCAGCAGTAGCATCAGTAGTAGTAGCAGCAGCAGTAGCAGCAGTAGTAGCAGCAGTAGCAGCGGCAGCAGCGGCAGTAGCGGCAGTAGCAGCAGTAGCAGCAGCAGTAGTAGCAGCAGCAGTAGTAGCAGCAGCAGTAGCAGCAGTAGTAGTAGCAGCAGCAGTAGTAGTAGCAGCAGTAGCAGCAGTAGTAGTAGCAGTAGTAGCAGCAGTAGTAGTAGCAGGAGTAGTAGTAGCAGCAGCAGCAGTAGCATCAGTAGTAGTAGCAGCAGTAGCAGCAGTAGTAGCAGCGGCAGTAGCAGCGGCAGTAGCGGGGCAGAATAATTCTCCTGGAATAACTCGCTCTGATCGATGTGCGCTCGGGGTGCAGTTAGGAGCGCGTGTCACAGAGGGCCCAGCCAAACATTTCTCACCCACTGTGGCCTCCGACTCAAGAAAGAGGGAGAAATACGACAACAATAACAAATAATCAGGTTAACAAGCGAGTTGCAATAGTTTATCTTGATGATGATGTTGTTGTTATTGTTGTTTGCCCCCCCCCCCCCCCTGCATCTCTGATTATGTTCTGAGCGGTGGCTACGGACGTAGTCTTATTGACAATAAGCGTTCCACATTTGTAACTCGTCGAAAGCAATGACATTAATACAAACATAAATAACGATGATGCTGATTATTCGCTGCTGTTGCTGCTTTGTTGACACTGGAGCAGAAGCACAAATAACAACAACAACAGCAGCAGCAACAGCACTACATAGTTTAGTTTTAATCCGAATTAAACGTAGCGAGATCGTGAACAGATCTGACGCGCGACTCGCAGGGAATCTTTTGCTTAAACACCACCACCGTCACCACCCCAACCACCACCCCCACCACCACCACCCCCACCACCACCACCACCCCCACCACCACCCCCACCACCACCACCACCACCCCCACCACCACCACCACCCCCACCACCACCACCACCACCCCCACCACCACCACCACCCCCACCACCACCACCCCCACCACCCCCACCACCACCACCACCACCCCCACCACCACCACCCCCACCACCACCCCCACCACCACCACCCCCACCACCACCCCCACCACCACCCCCACCCCCACCACCCCACCCACAACGACAAAAGACAAAGATCCCCCATATAGCCTTCATAAACTGTTTGGACAAGTGCTGTTAGCTAGCACCTATGAAGGCCGGCACGGCACACGAAGGGGTGGGTGGCCAGCATAACGCCCGGCCGCCTTTGTCTCCCCAGTGGCGATGTGTACACACCGCACCAGGTACTCATTTGAGGCTGAGTAGACCTAAGGGAGGCCCAGGACCGGTTCAGATAATCGTCATTGGTGCTGGCCGCGAGCGGGAATTGAACCCAGGTCGGCGGGTTCGTAGCGCAGCGCGCTAACCGCTATACCACCGCTCCCCAAAACCACCCCCAACACCACCACCGCCCCCACAACCACCCCCACCACCCCCATCACCGCCCCCACCACCACCCCGACCACCACCCCCATCACCACCACCCACCCCGCCACCACCACCACCCACGCCACCACCACCCCACAACCACCCCCTCCACCACCATCACCACCACCCATACCGCCATCACCACCAGCACCACCACAACCCACACAGCCACCCCCACCACCACCCCCACCAACACCCCCACCACCACCCCCACCAACACCCCCATCACCACCCACACCACCCCCCCACCACCACTACCCACACCACCACCAACACCCCCACCACCACCCCCACCCCCACCAACACCCCCACCACCACCCACACCACCCTCCCACCACCACCACCCCCACCGCACAAACGCTGCACAGTTGTGGATCGATGGGGGGGGGTGAATTTGTCGCTTTGTGTAAACATCGTGAAAGATTACGGCTGGTGGAGTGGGGGAAAGGGACCATTCTTTTCTCTCTCTAAAATAGTTCTCCGCAAACGGTATTTGTTAAGTGTGTTGTGTGTGTTGTGTGTGTGTTGTGTGTTGGTTGTGTGTGTTGGTTGTGTGTTGTGTGTGGTGTACGTGTATTGTGTGTGTGTTGTGTGTGTTGTGTATGTGTTGTGTGTGTTGTGTGTGTTGTGTGTGTTTGTTGTGTGTTTTGTGTGTGTTGTGTAATGTATGCGTGTGTTGGTGTGTTGTGTGTGTTGTGTGTGTGTGTTGTGTGTTGGTTGTGTGTGTTGGTTGTGTGTTTGTTGTGTGTTGTGTGTGTATGTGGTGTGTGTTGTGTGTGTTGGTTGTGTGTGTTGGTTGTGTTTGTTGTGTGTGTGTTGTGCGTGTGTTGTGTTTTGTCTGTTGGTTGTGTGTGCGTTGTGTGTTGGTTTTGTGTGTGTCGTGTGTGTGTTGTGTGTGTGTTGTGTGTGTGTGTTGTGTGTGTGTTGTGTGTGTTGTGTGTGTTCTGGCTCAAGGCTCATAACGCAGAGACGTCGTGTATCTCGACCACAGAACGAACCTTACCCACGACAGCTTTTACTTCGCTTAGTGCCGGACTCCTTTGCAGTCATCATTGGTATCGACTTGGCACTCCATCTCGACGTGACAAAATCAGAATATCTCGACCCTATCTCTATTCTTGCTCCCCCCAAAAAAGGGGGGGGGTAATGTCATTGCATCTCCCCCCCCTCCCAATCATCTTCCTGATGCCTGTGGCAAAAGCAACAGTAAAATACAATCAATCAAGTGTAATATTACAAGTCTAATATTTTACAGTCTAAAGTATAGGGTAGTGTATAGTAACACATTGTATAATTCAATGGCGGGGTTTGTCTATGGCAGCGTATATTACGGTGTATAGTCGTGTAATGTAGAAAAATGTTTAGCTGGAGGCATATCAATATAATACATAATGTTAGAGCTTACAGTACACTGGGCCGTGTATACGATATTATACAGGTATAATATTGTAATGTGTAGTAGTCTAGTTTATAGCATAGTTGTAACGCAACACAGGACAGAGTATATCGAGTTTATTGATAATTTTGATGTAGTTTATATTTTAGTTTTTTTTTTAATCAGTTTACTATATGGTATTCATTATATAGTGTAGTGCATACCCAGTTACTTTATGTTAATAGCTCAGCTTATTGGAGAATATATTTAGTACATTGATTATATTGATGTAGTTTATATTTAGTTCTTTTACATCGGTTTATTGTATGATAGCTGGGTAGTTGCAGTTATTTAGCGTCAATATAATAAATGCCTCTGTTGATATGTAAACTCTGACTTTAACATAGCTACTTCCGTGACCAGTTACACGCTAATCCCTCACACTAACATCATGCTAATCTCCCAGTTACGTGCTAATTTCTGACTTTAACACCCTGCTAATCTATCACATTAACACAGCTACTTCAATGCTAAATTCTTCTGTTGATATGTAAACTCTGACTTTAACATAGCGACTTCCGTGACCAGTTACATGCCAATCCCTCACACTAACATCATGCTAATCTCCCAGTTACGTGCTAATTTCTGACTTTAACACCCTGCTAATCTATCACATTGACACAGCTACTTCAATGCTAAATTCATCTGTTGATATGTAAACTCTGACTTTAACATAGCTACTTCCGTGACCAGTTACATGCTAATCCCTCACATTAACATCGTGCTAATCTCCCAGTTACATGCTAATTTCTGACTTTAACATCCTGCTAATCTCTCACATTAACACAGCTACTTCAATGCTAAATTCTTCTGTTGATATGTAAACTCTGACTTTAACATAGCTACTTCCGTGACCAGTTACATGCCAATCCCTCACTCTAACATCATGCTAATCTCCCAGTTACATGCTAATTTCTGACTTTAACATCCTGCTAATCTCTCACATGAACACAGCTACTTCAATGCTAAATTATTCTGTTGATATGTAAACTCCTTTGTCAAGGCGCTCTGCTCCTCCCACCCAGCTTAAAAGACGCTGCCAAGCTTAGCGGTGTTCATTGGAGCGCTGTCGTCCCGACAGTTCGGTTCCTTCACCTGAAGAAGGCTACTTGTGTTGTGGCCAAAACGTCGTGAGAATTTTATTTTATTATGTTTTATTTGTATTATTTTATTATTTTCCTTCTACGTGACTTTAGCGAAAGAACCAAGAAGTTGTTTAGTGTTGTTTAGTGTTGTTGTTGTTGTTGTTTAGTGTTGTTTAGTGTTGTTGTTTAGTGTTGTTGTTTAGTGTTGTTTAGTGTTGTTGTTTAGTGTTGTTTAGCGTTGTTTAGTGTTGTTGTTTAGTGTTGTTTAGTGTTGTTTAATGTTGTTTAGTGTTGTTTAGTGTTGTTGTTTAGTGTTGTTTAGTGTTGTTTAGTGTTGTTGTTTAGTGTTGTTGTTTAGTGTTGTTTAGTGTTGTTGTTTAGTGTTGTTTAGTGTTGTTTAGTGTTGTTTAGCGTTGTTTAGTGTTGTTGTTTAGTGTTGTTTAGTGTTGTTTAATGTTGTTTAGTGTTGTTTAGTGTTGTTGTTTAGTGTTGTTTAGTGTTGTTGTTTAGTGTTGTTTAGTGTTGTTTAGTGTTGTTTAGTGTTGTTGTTTAGTGTTGTTGTTTAGTGTTGTTTAGTGTTGTTTAGTGTTGTTGTTTAGTGTTGTTGTTTAGTGTTGTTGTTTAGTGTTGTTTAGTGTTGTTGTTTAGTGTTGTTGTTTAGTGTTGTTTAGTGTTGTTGTTTAGTGTTGTTGTTTAGTGTTGTTTAATGTTGTTTAGTGTTGTTTAGTGTTGTTGTTTAGTGTTGTTTAGTGTTGTTTAGTGTTGTTGTTTAGTGTTGTTTAGTGTTGTTTAGTGTTGTTTAGTGTTGTTTAGCGTTGTTTAGTGTTGTTGTTTAGTGTTGTTTAGTGTTGTTTAATGTTGTTTAGTGTTGATTAGTGTTGTTGTTTAGTGTTGTTTAGTGTTGTTTAGTGTTGTTGTTTAGTGTTGTTTAGTGTTGTTTAGTGTTGTTTAGTGTTGTTGTTTAGTGTTGTTGTTTAGTGTTGTTTAGTGTTGTTTAGTGTTGTTGTTTAGTGTTGTTTAGTGTTGTTGTTTAGTGTTATTGTTTAATGTTGTTTAGTGTTGTTTAGTGTTGTTTAGTGTTGTTGTTTAGTGTTGTTTAGTGTTGTTGTTTAGTGTTGTTTAGTGTTGTTTAGTGTTGTTTAGTGTTGTTCTTGTTTAGTGTTGTTTAGTGTTGTTGTTTAGTGTTGTTTAGTGTTGTTGTTTAGTGTTGTTGTTGTTTAGTGTTGTTTAGTGTTGTTTAGTGTTGTTGTTTAGTGTTGTTTAGTGTTGTTTAGTGTTGTTGTTGTTTAGTGTTGTTTAGCGTTGTTTAGTGTTGTTGTTTAGTGTTGTTTAGTGTTGTTGTTTAGTGTTGTTTAGTGTTGTTTAGTGTTGTTGTTTAGTGTTGTTTAGTGTTGTTTAGTGTTGTTTAGTGTTGTTGTTTAGTGTTGTTTAGTGTTGTTTAGTGTTGTTGTTTAGTTTTGTTTAGTGTTGTTTAGTGTTGTTTAGTGTTGTTGTTTAGTGTTGTTTAGTGTTGTTTAGTGTTGTTTAGTGTTGTTTAGTGTTGTTGTTTAGTGTTGTTTAGTGTTGTTGTTTAGTGTTGTTTAGTGTTGTTTAGTGTTGTTTAGTGTTGTTCTTGTTTAGTGTTGTTTAGTGTTGTTGTTTAGTGTTGTTTAGTGTTGTTGTTTAGTGTTGTTGTTGTTTAGTGTTGTTTAGTGTTGTTGTTTAGTGTTGTTGTTTAGTGTTGTTTAGTGTTGTTTAGTGTTGTTTAGTGTTGTTGTTGTTTAGTGTTGTTGTTTAGTGTTGTTTAGTGTTGTTGTTTAGTGTTGTTTAGTGTTGTTTAGTGTTGTTGTTGTTTAGTATTGTTGTTTAGTGTTGTTTAGTGTTGTTGTTTGTTGTTGTTGGTGTTGTTGTTTAGTGTTGTTTAGTGTTGTTTAGTGTTGTTGTTTAGTGTTGTTTAGTGTTGTTGTTTAGTGTTGTTGTTTAGTGTTGTTTAATGTTGTTTAGTGTTGTTGTTGTTTAGTGTTGTTTAGTGTTGTTTAGTGTTGTTGTTTAGTGTTGTTTAGTGTTGTTGTTATTTAGTGTTGTTTAGTGTTGTTTAGTGTTGTTCTTGTTTAGTGTTGTTTAGTGTTGTTTAGTGTTGTTGTTTAGTGTTGTTTAGTGTTGTTTAGTGTTGTTGTTTAGTGTTGTTTAGTGTTGTTTAGTGTTGTTGTTTAGTGTTGTTTAGTGTTGTTGTTGTTGTTTAGTGTTGTTGTTTAGTGTTGTTTAGTGTTGTTGTTTAGTGTTGTTGTTTAGTGTTGTTTAGTGTTGTTTAGTGTTGTTTAGTGTTGTTTAGTGTTGTTGTTTAGTGTTGTTTAGTGTTGTTTAGTGTTGTTTAGTGTTGTTTAGTGTTGTTGTTTAGTGTTGTTGTTTAGTGTTGTTTAGTGTTGTTGTTTAGTGTTGTTTAGTGTTGTTGTTTAGTGTTGTTTAGTGTTGTTTAGTGTTGTTGTTTAGTGTTGTTGTTTAGTGTTGTTTAGTGTTGTTTAGTGTTGTTGTTTAGTGTTGTTTTAGTGTTGTTTAGTGTTGTTGTTTAGTGTTGTTGTTTAGTGTTGTTGTTTAGTGTTGTTGTTGTTGTTGTTTAGTGTTGTTGTTGTTTAGTGTTGTTTAGTGTTGTTTAGTGTTGTTGTTTAGTGTTGTTTAGTGTTGTTGTTTAGTGTTGTTTAGTGTTGTTGTTTAGTGTTGTTGTTTAGTGTTGTTTAGTGTTGTTGTTTAGTGTTGTTTAGTGTTGTTTAGTGTTGTTTAGTGTTGTTGTTTAGTGTTGTTTAGTGTTGTTGTTGTTTAGTGTTGTTTAGTGTTGTTTAGTGTTGTTTAGTGTTGTTGTTTAGTGTTGTTTAGTGTTGTTGTTATTTAGTGTTGTTTAGTGTTGTTTAGTGTTGTTTTTGTTTAGTGTTGTTTAGTGTTGTTTAGTGTTGTTGTTTAGTGTTGTTGTTTAGTGTTGTTGTTTAGTGTTGTTTAGTGTTGTTTAGTGTTGTTCAGTGTTGTTGTTTAGTGTTGTTTAGTGTTGTTTAGTGTTGTTGTTTAGTGTTGTTTAGTGTTGTTGTTTAGTGTTGTTGTTTAGTGTTGTTTAGTGTTGTTGTTTAGTGTTGTTTAGTGTTCTTTAGTGTTGTTGTTTAGTGTTGTTGTTTAGTGTTGTTGTTTAGTGTTGTTTAGTGTTGTTTAGTGTTGTTGTTTAGTGTTGTTTAGTGTTGTTGTTTAGTGTTGTTGTTTAGTGTTGTTGTTGTTGTTTAGTGTTGTTGTTTAGTGTTGTTTAGTGTTGTTGGTGTTGTTGTTTAGTGTTGTTGGTGTTGTTTAGTATTGTTGTTTAGTGTTGTTTAGTGTTGTTGGTGTTGTTGTTTAGTGTTGTTTAGTGTTGTTGGTGTTGTTGTCCTTCCCCCCCTCGATTTAAAGCTTTCGTGACTGCAGGGATTCATATTCTTAGTTCTTTCTTCTTTCGGTAAAGTCACGTAGGAGGGAAGAAACAGAGCTGCCGGAAAGACAGCGTCCTAATGAGGACGCTGTCTTTCCGACAGCTCTGTTTCTTCACCCGAGGACGGCTGCTTGCGTTGTGGCCGAAACGTCGTGAGAATTTTTATTTTATAACGTTTTATGTTTATTATTTTATTATTTCCCTTCTACGTGACTTTACCGAAAAAAAAACAAGAATATGACCCCCCTATGTATTTATTAACTTTGTAAAAAAAAATTACGATTGAGAATCAAAGGTTCGCAAGGCTGCAGTTTTAAGGTTTAAGAACCACTCGTGTCAGGGTGGGCGGACGCTCAGAGACGACGGATAACGAGGCAGGACGCTGCTGTCGGCGACGTGAGAGTGGGGGTTTGGGGCGATGCTTATCCGGTGGCGGTATCAATACTAAAAGGGACGACGCATTTGTGAAACGACTTCAAAGGGGGAGACTTAAGTTGGGGTATTACTGTAATTATATATATACACAGTATCTGTCTCTCTACAGAGGTTAAACTGGCCAAAGAGTTCGCTTTTACTGAATCAGCGATGCCAAAATAATCCATTCATGGAAGGCTTCCGGGGCTGATTAGGGTTAGAGATTTGTTTGTTTATGTCATGGGACATTTTGCCAGAATAGATGTTACGCTTTCTGGCAATGTAAGTACTGTTCGCCTTCTGGGGTTCTCTGGTCTGACTCTGGTGAGGCTAGGCCAGAGAGAAGGCTGCCTCTGGTGTAGGCCAATCGGTTTCAAAGACAATGCCCACATTCTAGATTTAAAGTTTTCGTGACTGCTAGGATCCATACTCTTTGGTTCTATTGGGTAAAGTCACGTAGGTGAAAATAAAATAACAAAAAAATTAACAATGAGCCATTTCAATGCTAAATTATATGCTAATTCCTTTGTCAAGGCGCTTGGTGTTTTTCTTCTCACACAGCTTCAAGGTCGTGATCTGAGCGTGGCTTCTTCCACTCCAGCGCTGTCCTCCAGACAGTCTCGTCCCTTCACCTGATGAAGGCCGCTTGTGTTGAGGTCGAAACGTCGTGATTTTTTGTTAATTTTTTTGTTATTTTATTTTCACCTACGTGACTTTACCCAATAGAACCAAAGAGTACAATGCCCACGTGTCATCAGAACGTACCCTTTGATTCTTTCGGCAGAGTCACGTCGATAGAAAATGAACGGATCACGTGACGTTTCGATGGCAACACGAGCGGCCGTCATCAGGTGAGACAAACACACAGCAGGAGCACTGCCGAGGCTGGAAGAAACGTCGTGATGTGTTTTTGTTATTTTACCGAAAGAATCAAAGTGTGCATTCGTGCAGTCACGAAAGCTTCAAGTCGAGATGATCAGAGCATTCTTTGTTTGCATGTTAATGCAGACTTCAGTGTCTCTCTCTCTCTCTGTCTCTCTCTTTACTTTTGTACGATCAGAGGAAAACAAGAAGATGATCGGTACAGTTCGGCACTTGGCTTCGTGCATCATTTCGGGTTTTTTTAATGCTTTGCTTTTTATTCTTAACTCTTTCGGTAAAGTCACGTCGAAGGGAAACAATAAAAGAATAAAATATATATGAAACAATAAAAATTCTCACGACGTTTCGACCATAACGCAAACGGTCATCATCAGGTGTGAAAAAACCAACGGCAAGAAACATTTGAAAGAAGTGGCGGTCCGCATTTATTTATTTAATTTTAAACGGTGTCTTTATTTATTTATAAAAAACGTTAGCATCACGGGCAGCGATCTGGGTAGTTTATTTAGAAGGACGAGTCCATCTATGTTCTGAAAAGAGGAGGGGGGAGACGAAAAATTAATGTATGCTGTCTGAAAGCCACCGTAAGCGTGAACAATCAATCAAGACCTGAAATGGTTTATCAAATCCTTCCAATGATTGCTAAGCCAGAATCCATCTTCTCGGTTGAAATTGTCTCTGTGCTTGTATATGTGGATAGCCTCCCCCCCCCCCTTTTAAATGAAAGATTTAACAAAAGATTTCTCGCTCTGCTCTCCTTACCCCTTCCATCTCTCTCTACCCCCCTCTCTACCCCCCCTCTCTCTCTACCCCCTCTCTACCCCCCTCTCTCTCTACCCCCCTCTCTACCCCCCCTCTCTCTCTACCCCCCTCTCTGCCCCCCCCTCTCTCTCTACCCCCCTCTCTACCCCCCTCTCTCTACCCCCTTTCTTCCTACTCCATGTCGCTCTCTCTCTCGCTCTCTCTCGTTCTTTTTATTAACTACGACAAGTGCTGCATCTGCACGCAGTCCTTCTCGCAGTCCATCGGCCTCCGACGGGTAGCTCATATCTGCATGCAGAGCTCTCCGTCTCTCTCTCTCTCTACCTACGTGAACTTTACCGAAATAACGAAAGGGTATGGATTCGTTCAGTCACGAAAGCTTCAAATCAAGATTAGACTTTCATTCCTCGCTATTTGGTGTCGGAACATCTTAACGTCTCCCGATGTATTGCCAGAAAGGAGTAAAACACAATTTTTTTGTATATTCTTTGATTTTATTCGGTAAAGTCGCGTAGGTTTGAAAAAATAAAAATAAAATGAAAAATGAAAAAAAAACCTCAATTAAATCACGACGTTTCGGAAGCAACACAAGCTTCCATCATCAGGCGGGACAACCACAGCAACATTTTTTTTTACCTACGTGACTTTACCGAATAAAACCAAAGAGTATGGATTGTTGCAGTCACGAAAACTTCAATTCTAGAAACATTTTTTTAAATATGTGTGTTTGTGTACGCTCAGAGAGAGAGAGAGATTTGTGAAGGGAGACAGATTTTGATTTAAAGCTTTCGTGACTGCAGGGATTCATATTCTTGGTTCTTTCGGGAAAGTCACGTAGAAGGGAAACAATAAAATAAATAAAAAATAATAAGAAACATATAAAACAATAAAATTCTCACGACGTTTCGACTGCAACGCAAGCAATCATCATCAGGTGTGAAAACCACAGCAAGAAAATTTAAAAATTTGAAAATTTTCTGTGCTTTTCACACCTGATGATGGTTGCTTGTGTTGCAGTCGAAACGTCGTGAGAATTTTTCGATTTAAAGCTTTCGTGACTGCAAGGAATCATCTTCTTTGGTTCTTTCGATAAAGTCACGTAGAATGAGAATAAAATAATAAAATAAAATAAAACAGTAAAATTCTCACGACGTTTCGGCCACAACACAAGTAGCCATCCTCAGGTGGAGAAACAGGACTGTCCGGAAGACAGCGCTTGAGTGAACACTGTCAAGCTTGACAGCGTCTTTTGAGCTGTGTGGGAGGAACAGAGAGCCTGGACAAAGGAACATGTCACTGGGAGATTAGCATTGTGGAGAGCGGACGAGCTGGGGCTGGAGGAGGGGGAAGGGGGAGTTTACATATACATTAGCATGCAACTGGGGGATCAGCATGATGTTGAGAATTTTATTGTTTAATTATTTTATTATTATTTAATTGTTTCCCTTCTACGTGACTTTACCGAAAGAACCAAGAATAAGGGAGACAGAGTTTATGCCTGGTCTCAGTTTGTCTTCAAAGACGAACGGATGCCTCTCAGTCAACGATCAGGAGGTGGAGCCTCACGTCTCCGACAAAGCTCCGTTTGTGCCGCCGTTACCGGAGCGTTCGAGGCAACATGAACACAGCGATCGCATGCACGCTCTGAAACTTTAAACGTTGCTCTCTCTCTCTCTCTTTCTCTCTCTCTCTCTTTCTGTGTCTCTTTTTTTACGATCAGATGGAAAACAGAAGAAGATGCTCTGTGTAGTCGGAACTTTGTTTCGTTCATCATTTCGTTTTTTTATTTTGTATTCTTTCAATGCTTTGCTTTATGTGTGCCCCCTCCCCCCCCCCCCCCCGTTTAAATGAAATATTTCACGAAATATTTCAAGCTCTGCTTCTTTTTCTTACCCCTTCCCTCTCTCTACCCCCCCCTTCTCTCTCTACCCCCTCTCTCTCTCTACCCCCTCTCTCTCTACCCCCTTCTCTCTACCCCCTCTCTCTCTCTACCCTCTCTCTCTCTACCCTCTCTCTCTCTACCCCCTCTCTCTCTACCCCCTCTCTCTCTCTACCCCCTCTCTCTCTACCCCCTCTCTCTCTACCCCCTCTCTCTCTCTACCCCCTCTCTCTCTACCCCTCTCTACCCCTTTCTCTCTACCCCCTCTCTCTCTCTCTACCCCCTCTCTCTCTACCCCCTCTCACTCTCTCTGTGTCTCCCTCCTTCTCTCTCTCTCTCTCGAATAAATTCTGTTACACCCACGGAGTTGTACATCGATTACTAAATCCAAACCCTCCATTTGTAACGCGTGAAAGGAGCCGCAGACAGAGGACACGGTCATCTGTTCGGCGTAATCCGCTAACTGCGCGTGCGTACATATTTGGGTATGTACAGCTCAGGAATGCTCGCGTAGGCATGTTAGCAAATGTATTTTTTTTAATTTATCAAATCCGTGGGGGGTAGGATTTCTTGAATCCATTGACTGCGAAGTCCCGGGAGGTGTATTGCTTCATGAATCAGGGCTCTGTCACTTTCAGAACCAGCCGAGCTGCTGCTGCTACTGCTGCTGATGATGATGATCTTTTTCTTCGCATTGATTACTTTAAATCGAGGTGGTTCATGAGTCAAGATGATTTGCGAGTCAGGCGTAGCGTAGTTTTGAATCAATCGCTGTGATGGTGCCTCCTCCTTCGCGCGTATGCATCGGACACCGAGGCGTTGTTATATTCCGTCCTTCTATGCTGGGTGGTGACCACAGCTGCCAACCATCATGGTGACAATGATGATGACGTGTGAGCAGCCTCACCTGCTGGCAACGAGAGTTTGCGTGTATAGGGCAGAACAGCACGTAGGGTTTGTTCACAGGCTATTCTCACACCTCCGAGTAGCGTACATCGGCGGGAGTGTTTTTTTGTTTGTTTATTTGTTCAGCAAATTGTGTAGGGTTATTGGGTAAAGTCACGTTGGTAAAAAATAAAATAACAAAAATCACAACGTTTCGGCCACAACACAAGCGGCCTTCATCAGGTGAAGGGACGAGACTGTCTGGAGGACAGCGCTGGAGTGAAAAAAAGGTCGTGATCTGAGCGTGGCCTTTTTTTTCACTCCAGCGCTGCCCTCCAGACAGTCTCGTCTCTTCACCTGATGAAGGCCGCTTGTGTTGTGGCCGAAACGTCGTGATTTTTGTCATTTTATTTTTTACCTACGTGACTTTACCCAATAGAACCAAAGAGTATGGATCCTAGCAGTCACGAAAGCTTTAAATCTAGAATTGTGTAGGGTTACACAGTGGCCAAACAACGCAGCGCAACGAGCTCGGCGTCACGCCGACCAAGCTGACCGTGAACGATATTGACGGGGATGCCTCCATCACAATGTGAGCAGCTCTCTCCATCAACCGACCATCAAACTCTACCGTGGCACGACACCCAAACGCCGCTGGGCTTCGCACAGAATCCCAGAAACGGTCCTGCATGCGGTGATCTCAGCTGCTGCTGCTGCTGCGCGAAACGGAGTGGAACGCACGCGGACGTCCGGAAGAAACTCATCGTTCGAGACTCAAACGTCGCAACCTCCTGGCTTCGGCATCCCTCCTCCTCCTCGCCCGTTCGCAACGTGCTCGATCACAGCACTTGCACCAACAGTCCGCACACGGCTATGCGAACGGATACATTACTAGGTCGCGATCATTGCACACAAAGCGCCTGCCACAAATGCACCACAACGCCTCGCTGCTCGTCTCGCCTAGGAGCATAAACCAACACGCGAACTCTTCCGGTCATCCTCGCAGCAGCAGGAGCAGCAGCAGGAGCAGCAGCAGGAGCAGCCGCAGCAGCAGCAGCAGCAGGAGCAGCAGCAGCAGGAGCAGCAGCAGGAGCAGCAGGAGCAGCAGCAGCAGCAGGAGCAGCAGCAGCAGGAGCAGCAGCAGGAGCAGCAGGAGCAGCAGCAGCAGCACGAGCAGCAGCAGCAGGAGCAGCAGCAGCAGGAGCAGCAGCAGCAGGAGCAGCAGCAGCAGCAGGAGCAGCAGCAGCAGGAGCAGCAGCAGCAGGAGCAGCAGCAGGAGCAGCAGGAGCAGCAGGAGCAGCAGCAGGAGCAGCAGGAGTAGCAGCAGCAGCACGAGCAGAAGCAGCAGGAGCAGCAGCAGCAGGAGCAGCAGCAGCAGGAGCAGCAGCAGCAGCAGCAGCAGCCGCAGCAGCAGCAGCAGCAGCCGCAGCAGCAGCAGCTTCTGCGGCCGTCTGGAACGCTCTTCCCTCCTAATATTAGGAAGCCGCTGGGGACCTGTGCACTTTCACATCTAAATTGAAACTCATTTCTTTAAGATTGCTTTTTGTGTTTAGTTTGTTGTCTTACACCCCCCCCCCCGCACATCCGATTAGCACGGTTGGCTACGTACGGTGCGAAAGAAGTTTATAAACATGCATATATACGGGGGGATCTTTATATTTATTTCGTGTGTGTGTGTGTGTGTTTTAAAAGCCTAAGCAGTCGATATCATGCATGTAGGACTCGGTTTACCAAACAATTCGTTGTTTATGAGCGTGCCAATGATCGCGCTGGGTTATGAGTTGTGATGATATCAAGAGATTTGCGCTCAAGGAATTAGTTTTTTTTTTAATATTTCCCACGGGGAGATTTAAAATGTGGAAGAAGAAATTACACAGACCAGTCGGACAACTTGGCCGATATGCCCTGGCCGCTTGGGACAAATGTCAGTCGATTGGCTATGGCGAGCCGACAGCATAGACGGCAAGAGCTAAGTGGAACACAGCTGCGATGCATGCTGTGTATTTATTTACTTAAAGCACGCGGCTGTCTTCCAAGCGGTTGCAACCATGTGCCCGTATTTATACTTCATTTTGCCACCCACCCACACGTCCCACCCACCCCATCGGACCAACACAACCACCCCACCCAACGATCCACAATGGTACGAGCCAAGCGACTATATAATCTACATTCTAACAAGCTCTGGCCAGGTGCCTGTCGCCTCCGCTGCCGCTGCCTGGAATGCGTGGAGCTTCCACATCCTCCTCCTCTTCTAAACAGTGACATCGCCCTCAAGTGCGAGTCCCTGTGTGGCCCTGCATTGCTCAACGTGAGACGCTGCTGCTGCTGTTGTGTTACACGCGCGCACGAGTGAGTGAGTAAGCGTCAAATGAGTGTACCTGGTGCGCGGTGCGTCCACAACGTCACTGGGGGAGACAAAGGCGGTCGGGTGTGGTGCTTGCCAACTACATCCTCGTGTGCCACAGTGCCGGCCTTCATAGGTGCTGCTACTCGCTAAGAGCACTTGTCCCAAAAGTATGTCAAGCCTACATGGGGAATCTTTGTCTTTATATGTTTCAGTGTGGGGAGCGGTGGCGTAGCGCTTAGCGCGCTGCCTCAACGAACGCGACCACCCAAGTTTGAGTCCCGCCCAAGGCCAACATCAGTGACGATTATCTAAACCAGTCTTGGGCTTCCCCTAGGTCGGCTCAGCCTCAAACGAGTACCTGGCGAGGTGTGTTAATATCGCCACTAGAGAGACAAAAGCGGCCGGGCGTAGTGCTGGCCAACGATCCTCTCGTGTGGCGTGACGGCCTACATAGGTGCTACTCGTTAGCTGCACTTGACCCAAAAGTATGTGAAGGCTATACGGGGAATCTTTGTCTTTGCGTGTCCGCCGGTGCAATCGTTAAAGTGCTCCGTGCTCTTGAGAGATGAAATTTGGGTCCTATTCCCGGCAACGGTTAACATCAATGGGTGTGGTGCGTGTGTGTGATATGTAACATGTTTCTGGATCTCCCCTAGGTTGACTCAGACTAAAAGTAAACACCGGGTACGGTGTGTAAACCATCAGCACCTGGTGAACCATGGGCGGCCGGGCGTGGTGCTGACCCCCCCTCCCTTTTGTGCTGTGCCAGCCTTAATAAGTTTAAGGATTAATTGGTTTAACCAGGTGATCATTATGTTCATAGTTTTTTCTGTTATACATTTCCACGTGACGATGGGTAAGCCACTTCGTTGAGCTATTATCTGTGGCCAGGTCGCTTCTGACAAGGAAGCTAATAGCTTGGTTGGACTTTACCTGGTAAGATAAAAAAAAAGTTTAGTTGTATTGGAATATTTGTTTAACTTTTCCTATACTTTGCACTCGTATCGTAGGGTGTTTATTTCCCCATTGTTTCTTGTTGTAACGTTCTGACAACTCACGACTCGGATAACTCAAGGCGCCAGGGCAGCCAAGCTCAACATCACTAACCCCAACAGCCTATATCTATATATCGGCTAAACGGGGGTGGGAAAAAAAAAACCTTTTTGCTTGAAGCATAGTTAAACTTAGCTCCGTCCTCGGTATAATAACCATGGCTTAGGCGCACACATTGCTCTCGGTAATTTTAGCACTACGCGTTCCGACCGAGGGATATTTGCAGCCGGGCAGATTATTTTTAACGTTGGAAGCGCTTTCCACCACCGTCACTTGCACGGCTGTAGCGGCATCTGCCCTCACTCTCGCTGTGTTTGCTGCTCGCTGCTCATTTATTCGAAGGCTGAGTCGACCTACAGCGTGGAGGTTCCCATTCAGGACCCGGTTGGGGGTCGTGGTGGTGCGGGTGGGAGGCGGAATTCGTGCAGTGTCTTGTTTGGGACTTTCCGCCGATGGACGATGAGCGCGATGGCTGTGCGACGAGTGAATTCCTACAGAGACGGCGGTGGCGGTGGTGGTGGTGCCTCGCCGACATGCACACGAAGCCGTTCCGCGGGCAGTGTTACGCCAAACTCCGGCGGGAATGCCTCTCGGCGGGACGGCCCTTCGAAGACCCGCTCTTCCCGGCGTCCGACTCGTCCCTGTACCACACCAAGCCGCCTCCCGCGCACGTGGAGTGGAGGAGACCCACGGTGGGTTTGGGGTTGGGTGGGAGTTGCGCCTCACTTTGCCCCCGTCTCTGTCTGTGCAAAGCGTGCGACCAACCGATGCATCGACGATCCACGGTGCCGCCCTGCGCGAACGTTGCAGCGACGTTGCGTGGCACCGCCGCGATAAATCGCGGATCGTCCGGAACCAGCGGCGGTTCCGATCACGCGCCAACGTCGGAGCAACGTTGGCCCAATGTTGCATGGCACTGTGCGATAAATCGCGGAATGTCGGAACCAACAACGGTTCTGATCGCAAGCCAACGTTGTAGCAACGTTGGCCCAACGTTGCATGGCACTGTGCGATAAATCGCGGAACGTCCGGAACCAACAACGGTTCCGATCGCAAGCCAACGTTGTAGCAACGTGGGCCGCTTTACTGACTGGGATCTAGCCCACCCCAAACAAACTTACGTCGAGGGCAAGTTCTGTTGGGGGTTAACGTGGCCAGGCGACCACCCCCGGCCGCCTTTGTCTCCCCCGTGTCGATTTCTTTACAAGCGGCAGCAGGCACTCATTGAAGGCTGAGTCGACCTAGGGGAGTGAGAATTGAAGTCGGCTCTCAAGGGGCATTGCATCACCACTCGTCTCGACAGCGAAGAGTGAAACAGATCCCCGGTGCAGCCTTCGCTCTCGCTGGGCATCTGTGAAGGGCGGCACGGCGCGCGAGTGGGTGGGGGGTGACCAGCACAACACCCGGCCCCGCATTTACATCTCCCGTGCTGATCTTTTTACACACTGCACCAAGGCCGTAATTATAATATATATTGGGGGGGGGCACATATTGGGGGGGGGGGACGACGACACACATTCCCCCCCCCAATATTCAAATATGCTCAAAATGTCCCCCGCAATATATTGCTATAAAATAGATTTCTGTTTATATAATTGTGGTTATGGTTGTACTTTATTGATCCCTAATCTCTGCCATTACATACAATGAAACAAGAAAAGGTAAAAAATAAGTAAAAACAGAGCAATGTAATACAATACACACTATTAGATATTATTGTAAAAAAATACATTAAAAGTACATCTCACGTGTTAGTGTTTTTTAAAAAATAATTTGGGCAGGAAATGGCAGGAAATTAGTTTTCAAATTTAGACTCTTTCTGGGGGGGGGGGGACCCCCAGACCTCCTGGAAGATTCCCCCCCCCAAATGTTGACTCTATGGCTACGGCCTTGCACTGCACGAAGTGGGGGCTCATTCTAGGCCGACTCGACCTTGGGGAAGCCCAGGACCCATTCATATATTCGGTCGCGAACGGGAATTGAACCCTTATAACTGGGTTGGTTACGCTGTGCGCTAACCACTACACTGCACATACGCAGACCAGCTGTAGTAATTGGGCTGAGTGATAACCACTCCACTACAGCTCTCAGTGAAGACAAAGATCCCCAGTATAGTGGTGTTTGCAAGCTGACAAACTACGAGCTGAAGTGTGTGTGGGGTGTGTGTGGGGTGTGTGTGTGTAGTGTGTGTAGTGTGTGTGTGTAGTGTGTAGTGTGTGTGTGTAGTGTGTGTAGTGTGTGTGTGTAGTGTGTAGTAGTGTGTAGTGTGTGTGTAGTGTGTGTGTAGTGTGTGTAGTGTGTGTGTAGTGTGTGTGTGGGGTGTGTGTGTGTGTAGTGTGTGTGTTGTGTGTGTGGTGTGTATGTGGTGTGTGTGGTGTGTGTGTGTGGGGTGTGTGTGTGTATTGTGTGTGTGGTGTGTGTGTGGGGTGTATGTGGTGTGTGTGGTGTGTGTGTGGGGTGTGTGTGTGTTGTGTGTGTGGTGTGTGTGTGTGGTGTGTGTGTGTGTGGTGTATGTGTGGTGTGTGTGTGTTGTGTGTGGTGTGTGTGTGGGGTGTGTGTGTGTGTAGTGTGTGTGTAGTGTGTGTGTGTGTAGTGTGTGTGTGTGTGGTGTGGGTGTGAATTGTTGGGGCCGACGTCCACCCCCTCCACTCCCCCCTCCTCCTCTCCGGCCGCCTCTCGCTGGGCCCACGCCGACCGGGCGATCGCCCCCCCCACCCCCCGCGCCAGCGCCCTTTCTGGGGGACACAGCTAAGTGGCTGGCTCACTACCGCCCGGGGTTATCCCGCACACGCCCACGTGCACCACCGCACAAAGCGAACGCGGAGGCGTGCACGCGCGCGCCCCTGCAGGCGCACATTTCGCGCAAAGGTTAGGGCTCAAGTTGGGGGGGGGGGGGAGGGGGGTGTCGTGCCGTGCAGCCAATCATGCGCCTACCTTTCGATTTTCAACTGATGCCCCGCCCTCACCTGGAGCGTCATCTTCCATTACGCCTCGACCCATTGTCTACGCGTCCACCTCGATCCCCCCACCCCCCCCCACCCCCGAGTGGGGGTGACCCATGATTGCCCCTTTCCCTGGCAGGGCTCTCGCACTTTTTTTGCCAACTTAATATGCCACCCTCTGCCGGGCGGCGGCGGCGGCGGCTTTGGCCAACCATTGTCCCTCTGTCCCTTGTGTCCTTCCTGCTAAATCTCCCATCCTCCGTTCTCCCCTCCGAGTTGTATCTCGTTGCGGTTGGCCCAGGGACCCTTTCTCGTTCTGCGCCCGTACAATTTCTAAGCCAATTGTAAGGGGCACCGCAATGTGGCCTGCCCTGCGAGGCTCGGCCAATCTCCTGGCACCGGGAAACCGTGGGATTCTCCCTCTAGGGGCCCGTCAGGACACTACTACGTGGGTGCGCTGCGTGCGGGTGTCGTGCTGAGTGCGGGGGCCCGGAGGGGATCACGGCACCACAGTGTGTTAGTTGGGTTTGTGGTGTGTCTGTGTGCGTTGCGTGTGTTGTGGTGTGTCCGTGTGTGTTGTGTGCATCGTGGTGTGTGTGGTGTGTGTTGTGGTGTGTCTGTGTGTGTTGTGGTGTGTCTGTGTGCGTTGCGTGTGTTGTGGTGTGTCTGTGTGTGTTGTGTGCATCGTGGTGTGTGTGGTGTGTGTTGTGGTGTGTCTGTGTGTGTTGTGTGCATCGTGGTGTGTGTGGTGTGTGTTGTGTGTGTTGTGGTGTGTCTGTGTGTGTTGTATGCATCGTGGTGTGTGTGGTGTGTGTTGTGGTGTGTCTGTGTGCGTTTCGTGTGTTGTGGTGTGTCTGTGTGTGTTGTGTGCATCGTGGTGTGTGTGGTGTGTGTTGTGTGTGTTGTGGTGTGTCTGTGTGTGTTGTGTGCATCGTGGTGTGTGTGGTGTGTGTTGTGGTGTGTCTGTGTGCGTTGCGTGTGTTGTGGTGTGTCTGTGTGTGTTGTGTGCATCGTGGTGTGTGTGGTGTGTGTGGTGTGTGTTGTGGTGTGTCTGTGTGTGTTGTGTGCGTCGTGGTGTGTGTGGTGTGTGTGGTGTGTCTGTGTGCGTTGCGTGTGTTGTGGTGTGTCTGTGTGTGTTGTGTGCATCGTGGTGTGTGTGGTGTGTGTGGTGTGTGTTGTGTGTGTTGTGGTGTGTCTGTGTGTGTTGTGTGCATCGTGGTGTGTGTAGTGTGTGTTGTTGTGTGGCTATGTGCGTTGTGTGTGTTGTGGTGTGTCCGTGTGTGTTGTGTGCATTGTGGTGTGTGTGGTGTGTGTGGTGTGTGTTGTGTGTGTTGTGGTGTGTCTGTGTGTGTTGTGTGTGTTGTGGTGTGTCTGTGTGTGTTGTGTGCTTCGTGGTGTGTGTGGTGTGTGTTCTGTGTGTTGTGGGGTGGATGTGTGTTGGCGTGTGTATTGTGTGTGTGGTGTATATGGTGTGTGTGTGGGGTGTGTGTGGTGTTTGTGTCATGTGTGTGGTGTGGGTGCGTTGGGCGTGTATGTGTAGTGCGTGTATGGCACGCGCGCGTGTGTGTGTGTGCTTAAGATCAGTTGCGATACGTTAAGGAATGCACAAGAAGCGTCACGTGTGCATGTGGAAGGGATTGAGACGCGCGCGACCTTCATCGCTCGCCGCAGCCACAGACACGAGAGCCGATGGAAAGCTGTAAAAAGCGTCTCGTGTAAACGTGGGCCCTTTGACAAGGGGTGTACAAGTTTTGGCTGCTATTTCGCTCCCTTTTCATGCACGATATAAACAGGGACTTCTTTGTGGCGAGGAAGGAGGGTGGCGCTGAGGGGGGAGGGTGGCGGTGATGAGGGAGGGTGGCGGTGAGGAGGGAGGGCCGTGGTGAGGCTGAGAAATTCATCTTCACACTTTTACGACAACACAAATCGGCTTTGCACCGTCAACCTCTGGAGAGTAGTGTAGAGTGGTGACGGTGATTCATACCACAAAATTTAGATTATTATTCTAGTTTGGAAGGCTCCCAAAGGTTGGTACACTTTAAAACATGTTTTATTTTCACTTGGTCTGACGAATTTTGTATATTTGTGCATGACCCATAACTCCCCACGGTGACGCATAACGAGTGTGAACTTCCTGGCACGGCTGATGTGGACGTGGAGCAACAGCCTCGACTTCTACATCGAGGTGGTTCATGATCCAGGGGTAGTGGAGTGGCGAATCGTCGCTGTGATGATGATCGCGCAAAGGTTAGGTCTCTGTGTGAGTCTATGGGGCTCTGTGTGAGTCTATGGGTCACTCTGAATCCATAGATCTGCGTGAGGCTGTGGGTTTTGTACGTGAGTCTATGGGTCTCTATGTCAATCTATAGATCTCTGTGTGAGTCCATGGGTCTCCATGTGAATCTATGGGTCTCTGCACGTCCGATTAGCACGGTTAGCTACGTACGGCGCGAAAGAAATTCAACATACGTACGACCGGAGATAATTTAATTTCTCAATGGGTGCATCATGATTATCACCATCATCATCATCATCACCAAGTAGACCCGCAACTGCTGGTGCCATGCTTTGTGTGTGGACGAATGTGGTTCAGGGGTCGTGGGCGATTATCTTTAGGGTTGCAGATCCAAGGCAGAGGAGTCGCCTGCGCCGTTTTGATCTCTTGCCAGGAGGAGTTTGTTCGCGACCTCTTGTCAACTCCACTCCGCTTTCAAAAGCACCGTCAGGGTCAATAAAGCATCGTCGCACCGAACTATCCCGACTTGTGATCATAGCGGGCACTTGTCCAATAACGTTATGTTTTGTACGTTGATCTTCTGTTGCACCGTACGTAGCCAACCGTGCTAATCGGAGGTATGTGTGTGTATGTATGTTGAACTTATTTCGCACCCTACCGAGCCAACCGTTCTAATCGGAGGTATGTATGTGTGTATGTGTGTTGAACCGTGCTAATCGGAGTGTGCGAAACACGACGACATTCCCTTAACGGGTCACAACCCCGCTAATGCGCGAATGTATTTCTTTAGATATCTTTTCGTTGTATGTTTTTGTAGTTGTTGTTTGTGATTTTTTTGGTGCCATTTCTCAATTTGTTTAGTCAATCTGATGTAGCTTGATAGTCGTAGTGGTGATGGTTTTCATTTGCTTGGTGCGAGTGTGTGGCCGTGTGTGTGTGCGTGCGTGCGCGTATGCATGCGTGCGTGTGCGTGGATATGTGTGTGCATGCGTGTGTGTGCGTGCGTGTGTGTGCGTGTGTGTGTATGTGTTTGTGTGCCCGTGTGCGTGTGTGTATGAGTGCGTGTGTTTGTGCGTGTATGCGCGTGTGCGCGTGTGTGTGCGCGCGTGTGTGCGCGCGTGTGTGCGTGTGTATATGCGTGCGTGTGTGTGCGCGCGTGTGTGCGTGTGTATATGCGTGCGTGTGTGTGCGCGCGTGTGTGCGTGCGTGTGTGTGCGCATGCGTGTATATGCGTGTGTGTGCGTGTGTGTGTGCATGTGTGCGTGTGTGTGCGTGTGTGTGCATGTGTTTGTGTGTGCGTGTGTGTATGAGTGCGTGTGTGTGTGTGTGTGCGTGTATGCGTGTGTGTGCGTGTGTGTGTGCATGTGTTTGTGTGCCCGTGTGCGTGTGTGTATGAGTGCGTGTGTGTGTGTGTGCGCGTGTATGCACGTGTGTGCGTGTGTGTGCGCGCGTGTGTGTGCGTGTATGTGCGTGTGTGCGTGTGTGTGCGCGCGTGTGTGTGCGCGCGTGTGTGCGTGTGTATACGTGTGCGTGTGTGTGCGCGCGTGTGTGCGTGCGTGTGTGTGCGCGCGTGTCTGCGTGTGTATATGTGCGCGCGTGTGTGCGTGTGTGTGTGCATGCGTGTGTGTGCGCATGCGTGTATATGCGTGTGTGTGCGTGTGTGTGTGCATGTGTGTGTGTGTGCGTGTGTGTGCATGTGTTTGTGTGTGCGTGTGTGTATGAGTGCGTGTGTGTGTGTGCGTGTATGCGTGTGTGTGCGTGTGTGTGTGTGCATGTGTTTGTGTGCCCGTGTGCGCGTGTGTATGAGTGCGTGTGTGTGCGCGTGTATGCGCGTGTGTGCGTGTGTGTGCGCGCGTGTGTGCGCGCGTGTATGCGTGTGTATATGCGTGCGTGTGTGTGCGCGCGTGTGTGCGCGCGCGTGTGTGCGTGTGTATATGTGTGCGTGTGTGTGCGCGCGTGTGGGCGTGCGTGTGTGTGCGCATGCGTGTATATGCGTGTGTGTGCGTGTGTGTGTGCATGTGTGCCCGTGTGCGTGTGTGTATGAGTGCGTGTGTGTGTGTGCGCGTGTATACGCGTGTGTGAAAGAGCCACGTTCAGATACGGCCTTTAAGCTGTGTGAGAGGAACAAAGCGCCTTGTCAAGGGGGCGAGACTGTCCTACCAGACAGTCTCGCCCCCTTCACCTGATGAAGGCCGCTTGTGTTGTGGCCGAAACGTCGTGAGAATATTATTGTGTTATTTTATCAATTTATTATTTTATTATCATTCTACGTGACTTTACCGAAAGAACCAAAGAAGATGAATCATTGCAGTCACGAAAGCTTTAAATCGAAGATAAAGAACCACTTGCCTTATTTTGTTGTGATGCATCGTAGCATCATCAAGGATATTCTTCGCGGTTGAGCAACCACACGTTTTTTTTTACTACCAGCAGTAACAATGAAGATTTACAAAGCGTCTCCATGCAATCGTATCTCGGACAACAATGGAATGACGATCATTGTGATGATGGTGATGATGAGGACGATGGTGATGAGGATCATTACCTCCGTCGGCAATCAATTGTGGCTTTTCCTATGGATCGACTGGCCCCCCGTCATAGGAATGGTGAATTTCCACCACTAGATCCAGGCCTTGAAGAGAAATGAGCTCCAACCTTGCTTTTGTTTGAGCGAAAACATCTTCACTGAATATGAAAAATAACAAAAGGTTTTACCCTTTCTGGAAATAAAACAGGTGTTAAGATTTGATTTAAAACTTTCGTGACTGCAGGGATTCATATTCTTGGTTCTTTCGGTAAAGTCACGTAGAAGGGAAACAATAAAATAATAAAAATATATAAAACAATAAAATTATCACGACGTTTCGACTGCAACACAAGCAATCATCATCAGGTGTTTATTGTTTCATATTTTATATTTTTATTATTTTATTGTTTCCCTTCTACGTGACTTTACCGAAAGAACCAATAATATAGGTGTTAAGATGTTCAAACAGCAAATAGATTTCCTTTTTTGCAAGGAATCAAGTCCCTGCATTAACCACACACACTACGTGTGGTGAACATGCAAACAAACATGGCTCTGATGATAAATGCTGCATTGTCTTTGAAACGGATTGGCCTACACCAGAGAGAGCATTCCTCATAGCTTCGTCTCACCGGTGTTAGAACAGGAAACGCCAAAAAGGCGACCAATACTTTTATTTTTTGATTTAAAGCTTTCGTGACTGCAGTAATTCATATTCTTAGCTCTTTCGGTAAAGTCACGTTGAAGGTAAACAATAAAATAATAAAATATATATAAAACAATAAAAATTCTCACGACGTTTCGACCATAACACAAACGGTCGTCATCAGGTGTGTCGGTTTGCATCAATCCTAACAGCGCTCCGTCAGTTGCTGTCGGTGTCTGGAATTTGTGTCGGTTTGCATCAATGCAAACCGACACACCTGATGACGACCGTTTGTGTTATGGTCGAAACGTCGTGAGAATTTTTATTGTTTTATATATATTTTATTGTTTCCCTTCAACGTGACTTTACCGAAAGAGCTAAGAATATGAAATACTTTTATTGTCAGAAAGGGTAACGCCTATTCTTATTTTTTCAAACTTTCATACTGGCAAAGCGGTCCCATGATATCTTCACCGAACGTTTGTGTTAGTTGCGTCCGTTGCTGGTGTCGCTGCGTCTGCCAGTGACCTCAGTTCAACAACCCATGGCGCAGTGGGCGTGGCCCCGTGACCTCCTGCCGGCAGCGAGCCCTCGACACTCGACGTGGCCTCGGAGTGCACTTGACCTGTCACGAGTGCCGCGGTGATGCCACTGGATGGCGAATGGCGGCTGTTGTTGTGTATATGTATTTTATGGTCGTTATCATTGCTTCACTCAAGATCTGTAAATGAGGATGAACAAAAAATAATCAACAATACGGAATTAAATCGCGGCCTTGAAAACCTTGGATTTACAAACAAGATGCAAACAAAAAAATGCGTAAAGAGCACCCAGCCTTTGTGTGTATACAAACACACCGTCATGATTTCCTGAAGAAGTGCATTGTGGTACTCTCTGCAATCGAATTCCAACTCGAGTTGTGAACGGTTGACGATCACCGCATCACCCTTTCCGCTGCCAACCGCTCACCACAACGCACCTGTTCAGGAAAAAGCTGATGGCTTTTATTGTTGTTGTTGTTGCAACGAGCACGGAGGCTTTGAGCGCTTGACGCGCAATTTGGCGCGTCTCGTTTGAAAGCTGTCGCTCCACGTGAAAGTTGTCGCTGCACGTGTTGGCGTCGTCGTCGGCAGCCCCTCGGGCTTCGAGGATGACGTCCGTCAGGTTTTGGTGGTGGCTCTTGAGGTGGCTGAGGAGTTCAATTCTGGATCCGCGGATCTTTGGCGGAGGGGGCAAGGTGGGGGCGCCACGCAGTCCCAGGACCGCGTGGCTATGGCATCCGTAGTAATGATGCCATAGCTTACAGAGCACCAGACTCAGACTCCGTCAGGATTCTTACGGTTTAAGTTGGTTCATGCTTCAAGTCTCTTCCAGCCAGGCTGCGGCAACCTTTAGGATGAGTCTCACGGCCCATTGTTATTGCCTGTAGAGCCAGATTAGGGGCACCTTCGTGACTTTGATGATGGAATGTGCCTGCTCAAGGCTCACAGAGTCAAAGGCGCCTGTTGAATTCTCAGGGGTTCGCCGACAAATTCCAGACACCGACAGCAACTGACGGAGCGCTGTTAGGACGTTTCGAGTCAACACCGAGTGACGTCTGCAAGATCGCAGAGTCAGAACGGGGCACTGAACACTCTCACAGTTGCACGTGTGCACGTGTGTCTGACTTCTGTCACACCGTACGCAGCCGACCGTGCTAATCAGAGGAGTTGAATTGTATTCGGCGTGCGTCTCAGCGACAGACCAAGGGACTGTGGAGGAGCCTTGCGGTGCGGCGTTTTGGGTCAGAGGCTCGCAGAGGCAGGCTAAGGCAGCCTTAGATTCTTAAAGTTAGTTAGTTAGTTAATTATCTTCATGCCCCTATGGGACGTAAAGCCGCAATGACTTCCCTCCACTTCTTCCTGTCCTTGGCAACCTGTTGAGCAGAGCCCCGAGAGACGTTGATCGCTGCTGCCAGCTACTCCTTCACGGTCTTGCGCCACGTGGTCTTGGGAAGGGCCACAGTAGGCACGGTGTCTAGGGCCTACCCACCCACCCAGCCACTCACTCACTCATTCATCCACCCACTGACTCACTCACCCAGCCAACCACTCACTCATTCATCCACCCACTGACTCACTCACCCAGCCAACCACTCACTCATTCACCCAATGACCCACCCACTAGGGCTGTAGTATCCAAAAGGCCACAGTAGGCACGGTGCCTAGGGGCCTACCCACCCACCCAGCCACTCACTCACTCATTCATCCACTCACTGACTCACTCACCCAGCCAACCACTCACTCATTCACCCAATGACCTACCCACTAGGGTCGTAGTATCCAATAGGCCACAGTAGGCACGGTGTCTAGGGGCCTACCCACCCACCCAGCCACTCACTCACTCATTCATCCACCCACTGACTCACTCACCCAGCCAACCACTCACTCATTCACCCAATGACCCACCCACTAGGGCCGTAGTATCCAATAGGCTACAGTAGGCACTGTGCCTAGGGGCCTACTCACTCACCCACTCACCCAGCCACACCTTCACTCACTCACTGACTCACCCACCCACTCACTCATTCACTCAGTCACTCACTCACCCACTCACCCAGCCACTCCTTCACTCATTCACTCACTCACCCACCCACTCACTCATTCACTCAGCCACTCACTCACTCATTCACCCAGCCACTCACTCACTCATTCACCCACCCACCCACCCACTGACTCACTCGCCCAGCCACCCACTCACTCACTCATTCACCCACTCACTCACCTACTCACTCATTCACCCACTCACTCACTCAGCCACCCACCCACCCACTCACTGACCCACTCACCCACCGGCTCACTCATCCACTCACTCAGCCACCAGGTCCGTATATCGAAGAGGCCACAGTCGTCATTGTGCCTAGGGCCTACAAGAACCTTAATCCGGTCCTGGTCTTGGGTCCTCCAGATTTCCTTTTGCCAAGGTGGTGTCCATTTCATGGCATTTTTTACGTGTTTAAAGTTCAGGGTCAATACCTGATCTGCAGACATGTAGCGTCGAGGCATGGCAAAGTGGAAGCACATGGTGTGATTATACTCTGATTTATTGCAACAGATGTTTAACTTAATGAGATTGTTACAAAAATAAACAGTGCTTGGAACCGTACGCTGCGGTAATACAAGTTAAATTCTGCGATTTCAGTGGCTGATTGTGAATGTAAATATAATTTGGTGTGTTTAAATATCATAATAACAATAACATCGATGGGTCATAGTGTTCAAAGTGAATAACGTCGTGTTGTGACTGAAACGGCTTTCATTAAAATTAATAGCGGCGATCGAGATCTGGTATCGTAGTTCACGCCCCATCAATTCCGCGCGAGTGCTTCGCTCGGACCGAATGCCTCCACGCTGGGACGCGGTGGAGGCATTCGGCAATGTGAGAGTGGCGACACTCGGGGGGGGAGGGGGGAGCGGTGGTGCAGCGGTTAGCGCGCTGCGTGACGAACCCGACTGCGAGCCGCGTACGATTAACCGGCTCACGGCCAACACCGGTGGCGATTATCCGAAACGGTCCTGGGCCTCCACCCCCTAGCTCGACTCAAACTCTAATGAGTACCTGGTGCGGTGTGTAAACATCGCCACTGGGGAGACAAAGACGGGCGGGCGTGGTGCTGGACACGCATCACCTCGTGTCCCGTTCAGGCCTTCATAGGAGGAGGAGAGGTGGAGCTGGGGGGTCTTTGTCTTTGTTGGGTTAAGCTGTTAAGTTTCGTGGGCAGGGTCAAGAAGATCCCCTCGGGTTTGCCCTTCCACGAAGCTGCTCGTGGTCCACCCTAAACCGCATCCACTGCACAAACCAAGGCAGCGGATACCTGATGATGCACAAATGCAGAATGCAAAAACAACTCTCCAGTAGCACTGTGTGACTGTGGTCATCCAGAACCGCCCGCACAACAGATAACGACGAAATGCCCCGATCCACAAAAACGAAGGAGACATCGCAGCGATGATGATGCACGACTGCGCTGCTCCCGACTCGGTTATCCGGGATTGGCCACCTGAATGCGAGGTCGCGGGTTGTCGTCTCTCTGCATCTTCGTCAGCCGTAGGAGAGAAGATGGCAGGGTCAAGGACCAAGAGATCCAAGTTCAATCTCCGGCCACGGCTAACGTCGTTGGCAAGTGATGTCACCTCGTCAACGTTGTCCCAAGTTAGTATGCCCATCGTGCTACTCAAGTTTCAATCGTTTTAATATTGCGTTTAACCAGGTGGGGAATTCAAGAAGCCAAGATAGAGTCTCATTTGTAAGAGTGAGTGAATGAGTGTGTGGGTGGGGTGGGTAAGTAAATGGATGGGTGGGTGAGTAAGTAAATAGGTTAATGAGTGCGTGAGCGAGGTAGGAAATGAGTATGTAAGAGAGGCAACGAGTGAGTGGGTGCATAAATTAATGAGTGGGTGAGTGAGCACGTGCATGAGTGAGTGAGCGAATGAGTGAGTGAGTGGGTGAGTAAATTAATAGGTGAGTGAGTGAGCGAGGGAGGGAGGGAATGAGTGGGTGAGTGAGTGGATGAGTGGGTGACTCAATGAATTAGAGAGTGAGTGAGTGAGTCTGATTGTGGATGAGTGAATGATTGAGTGGTTGAAATAGTGAGTGAGTGGCTAAATGATTGAGTTAATTGATGAGTGTGTGAACGTTCGTTCGCTTCTCAATCCGCTTGTCCTGGTGAGGGTCGCGGCGACAGCAGAATGTTGAGTATGGCGGTCCACACCTCCCTACTCAACATGTGTGTGGAAGTTTAAAGTGTGAAAGTTTAAAGTTTATTTTGTTTAACCCGGCAATAGCTCAAGACACCAGGACTCAGCCTCATTTGTCAATGTGTCCTGGGTAGCCAATACACTGAAAGTAAAACAAACGAAACAAAGTTACGGCAATGAAGCAGAGACATAATCGGAGCAAAAAAATAACTGTGCTTCACAAGATACATAAAAAAACCATTGGACAACCATGAATGGATGTCCCATAATGCCCTGTAGGCGAAATAAGCTGGCGCAGACGATAGACAGGTTGTGCAGATTATAGACCGATTGTCATCATTGCAACCTCCACCGTCTGTTAAAGAACTGGCCGCTGAAGTTGATGTCACAGATCCCTTCCAATAACATCTCGTCCACGCAGCAGAGGTGGGCAGTGCTTTCCCAGCTGGCTAGCGACTTCTCAACGGGCCCTTGCGCATCGCTCTTCCACCCACCGCCCCCTTCACCGGCGTGGTAAAGCATGGTCAAACCACATGGCGTAGGGAGGCCTTCATCCAGCAGTTGCTGAGACATAACTTAGAAGCATTGCTGCATACCAGCCAAGTGATAAGATCACAAAAAAATCATTCATTTTGAAGAAGAAAAAAACAACTCTAGGGGGTGGATGGGTGGGTAGATGGATGGTTGGGTGGGTGGGTGGATGGGTGGGTGGATGGGTGGGTGGGTGGATACGTGGGTGGGTGGGTGGATGGGTGGGTAGATGGATGGGTGGGTGGATGGATGGGTGGGTGGATAGGTGGGTGGGTGGATGGATGGGTGGGTGGATGGGTGAATGGATGGGTGGGTGGATAGGTGGGTGGGTGGATGGATGGGTGGGTGGATGGGTGGGTGGATGGGTGGATGGGTGGATGGATGGGTGGATAGGTGGGTGGATGGGTGGGTGGATGGGTGGATGGATGGGTGGGTGGATGGGTGGATGGGTGGATGGGTGGGTGGATGGGTGGGTGCTTGGGTGGGTGGGTGACGTGGTGAAATCTGAGGTTGACATTCCACAAAGAGACCTCGGTCTGCATTTTCGCGGAGCCGCTTTTACCCCGGGATTCCGTTGAGGAGCGGGGTGCATTTGAGGCAACAGAGACTGGACCCCCTTCCGTTCACAAACACAGCACGCGTAAGCGGGCTAACGTCGACATTTACACAAGTGGCTGGGGCGGAAATCTGTGGTTTACAAACTTATGAAATATGTTTTTTTTTTCCTCCATGAATCCTGCTTATTGAACACACGCGCGTATTTGTGTTTAGAGAGTATGTAAACGTGCACAAATATTTGTTTACTAAGCCAGCCAGCCAGCCAGCCGTTGAGATAGTGTGGCACTGCGGTCTTTTGATGTCTGGCCAGGCACGTTGGCAGAGCCAGTTTCGTGATCGGGGCTCAGAGAGATCTGCCCAAAGGTGCTCGGGAGTGCCAACGTTCACAACATCCAAGCGAAATTTGTCGAATGTCCACACTACCCCACGCGGCCCTCCAACGTTGGGTGCCCACCTAAGGTTGAGATAAAAGTTTATCTTTACACATTTGGCTACGATGTTATCTCTCTCTCTCTCTCTCCTGCCGCTGTGGCTTGCTTTTTGTGTGTGCGTGTGTGTATATCGATAGCGGGTGAGCGGTAGTGTAGCGGTGAGCGCGCTGCGCTACAAACTTGGCGACCCGGATTCAATACTCGCTCACGGCCAATACCAGTGACGATTATCTGAACCGGTCCTGGGCCTCCACTAGGTTGACTCAGCCTCAAATGAGTACCTGGTGCGATATGTGAACATCGCACTAGGGAGACAAAGGCGGCCGGGCGTGGTATTGGCCACCCACATCTTCGTGTGCCGTGCCGGTCTTCATAGGTGCTCGCTAACAGCACTTGCCCCTACAGTCTGTTAAGGCTATACGGGGGATCTTTGTCTTTGTATCGATAGCACTGTGGCATTTTCAAGGATACATGTTTTAATAGGCGACATTTCGGCCATGACCATTTTTCAGAGCATGTAAAATACAGAGGTCCAGAGAGATGGAGTGGGATTCTACGACTCTTGTTATACAGATGCGGCTTTAACCCATGCTGGCAGTAATACAGAAGGGGTTAAGATGTTCCAACACCAAATAAACTAAAAACGAAACTATTTTTTTGACTAGTTAAGGCCCACATAGCTATGTATCTCTTTTTCATTTCAGTTTTCAGTTTCATTTATTTGGTATAGCTCTGTGAGCCATTCGGCTCTTGAATCGGGTGCAACCGCAACAAACAAAAAACAAAAACATGAACAAGAAAACATCTTAAAGTGACTATGTGACTGTGCAAACAGAAAATCCAGGAAAACACAGCAAAAATCTTCCAGAAAAAGCACCGTACACCAACCGCTTTGTGCAAAAATCCCAGTGGGATGCAAGTCAAACAACAACAACAACCACAAGACAACTTAGATTAAGGCCATCAGTTTACCTCCGTACTATAACAAACAAACATGGCCAAACCAAAAAACATTTTAGAAATCACCAAAATAAAGTCATAAAAGCAATGTAACAGTGATCATAGGGATTTTGTCTTAATAAACGACATAAACAACATGTACCACCAAACCCTGTAGCCATAGCTTGCTGCATGAGTCACTCCACAACAGCAGGAGCATCAGTAGGAGTACCCAACATTTGCAATGCGCCTTTAGAGATCAGCACACTAAATCAAAACACAAGATCATACTTTGCAGCGGTCATCCGGAGCGAAACATTTGATTTTAGGCCACTGAATAGCAGTGGCAGCTAGGGGTGTACAACTCCTCTAGAGCAGTTTTGAGTGAAGATCTCATAGGTGGTGATTCAAGTTGCAGTTTATTGGCAATAGCATTCCAGACCCTGGGGGCATCAATAGCAAAGGCCCTTCCTCCAGTATTTGTACGGCAATAAGGAATGTGAAGCTGGTAAATGAGCTAAGACCTTAGGTCACATTTGTTCTTCGAAACAGAAAGGAGATCCAGCAGGTAGTCTGTGGATTTTTTTGTAAGTAGATCGTGAATAAATAAGATCTGGCGCACAAGCCGTCGAATATTAAGAGATGTTAAGCTTGACCCAATGTAGTGGTGGGTCCTATATGGGGAGATGGAGAGAGGGAGAGACACGCAAACTTCAAATATACAACAGACGTCAGGGTCGGGATCGAACCCACGACCATCTTGTATACCAGGCGAGGTAGTTAACATCTCCTAGCCACCGTGGCACCCTTATAGGCACCTATTGCAAGGCATCAAGTCTACATTAACCACGTAAGCTCGTGGTAAAAAGATGCAATCAAATACGCTTTGATAATGTGTGCATTGTCCTTGAAACTGATTGGCCTGCACTCGACACAACCTCCTGATAGGCACTCGATATCTCTGGCCCCTCTAGTTGTGCGCTATGAAGAGAAAGTCCGTTCCGCAAGACGTGTTCCTATTCTAAGGCCACGGAATCATCGATTGAGAAAACCTCGAAGAAAAAAGAAGAAGACATTTGATTGATTTTGTCCTTGACTAAAATAGTTCGAGAGCCGCATCACGCTCAGGTGCACAGCAGATGACGACGCACATTCTCACTTGAACAAACAAAAATTGGTGATGGAATCAACTTTTGGGGAAGTCTTTAAAAAAAAGAAAATTTCCAGACAAAAGTCTCGTTCCGAGTGTGCTCCCCCCCCTCCCACTCTACCCCCCCCCACAACCGTTGTTAATAATGCGATAGATAAATAAGTGGGGGGGGGGGCAAGGAGGAGTGGGGGGGTGGCGATGGGGGTGGGTGTGGGGGGGGGCTAGGGTGGGGTGAAGAGGGACACACTCTTACGGTTCGCATTCATGTTCAGAATCAGAACATTGCATTTATACTGCAGAAGGAATCCGATGAGCTATAAAGCTCTTATGTCACAGATGGTCCAGTAGGGGGCACGTGGTAAGCACGTTACCAACAACGAACGATAAGAGGCGCAAAGCGCAAGAAAGCTCAACAAATCAGCCAACACACAGACACATGTGCAACGCTAAACCATCACCATCCTACCAGACAAAGCTCCACTGGCCACAGCTCAACAGAGTTCAACATATTCTTAGAATTACTGCAGTCACGAAAGCTTTAAATCAGAGTTCAACATCTTGACAACAGAGCCACGGCACCCTCACTTGGCTGGTATGCAGAAATGCTTCTTAGTTATGTCTTGATGGGGGAGGGGGCGAGTGGGGGAGGGGTGCGCCACAATATTTCCAACAACAATAAACAACAACAACAACAGCAACAACAACATTCGCCACTAAGTGGCGGCCACGTCACACACGGCGCCGGTGCCAGGCTAGGTGCACTCTGAGGCCAGCACGTGAAAAATGTCGATGGCTCGCTGCTGTCAGGAGGAGGGTTACGGGACAGATCCAGCTGGTGCTGTGGGGTGACTGCTGCTGTGCCAGGCTAGGTGCAGGAGGAGGTCAAGGGACAGACCCAGGGTGCCGTGGGTTGATTGCTGTGCCAGGCTAGGTGCAGGAGGAGGTCAAGGGACAGATCCAGCTGGTGCTGTGGGGTGACTGCTGCTGTGCCAGGCTAGGTGCAGGAGGAGGTCAAGGGACAGACCTGGGGTGCCATGGGTTGACTGCTGTGCCAGGCTAGGTGCAGGAGCAGTTCACGGGACAGACCCAGCTGGTGCCGTGGCTCTCCCGACTGAGATGACTGGCAGATGCACCACCCGTGCCCCCTACTGCGTACAAGTCATCCACACCGTGCACAGGGGAGGCCTCCCAGCCTCATGGACGAGCTCGCCTCCTCTGTGTGCCTTGCCGTGTTCACCAAGCAAAGCCTCGCGTGAGCTCAGCGAATCTTCGTTTTTTTTTAATCTTCCAGGATCCTTGCCACGGGTTTCACGCGGGGGGGGGGGAGGCGATGGCTGGACCATGTTAGACATCCCCCAAGTCGAGTGGACTTTGACATGTGGTGCAGCGAATGGGGCCCATCACCACCACGGTCGATTAGGCACAATCCCATGTTTTGTGGGTAAATCGCGGCTAACTCCCACCTCTTTCTTCTTCGACGTTTTGGACAGCAGCGTGGAAGAGTAGGCCAAGTACCGGTAGAGGAGAGCGAGTCCTCGTTCAGCGCACTCGTAGATGTCACGTTGAGCGAAAAGATTACCTCTCCACGCAACGTCCCCCCCCTCTCTCTCCCCTCTTGCCCCTTCCCCCTCTCTGACCTATAACCTCTTACCGCGGCATCTCACTCCCACTTCAGCAAAACATATTTCTTGCTGTGGTTTTCCCACCTGATGATGATTGCTTGTGTTGCAATCGAAACGTCGTGATTTTTTTTTTATTTTCTACCTACGTGATGACTTGACCGAAAGAACCAGAGAGTATGGATCCCTGCAGTCACGAAAGCTTCAAATAAAGATTTCCCCCAATGAATAATGTAACAGCGATAACTCACTACTTACTACCACTGCGCACACGCACAGCGAGATGGCACGGACAAATAGCCGAGGCTACGACGCCACTGCGTTACTGCATCGTTCCGCGTACTGTATCAACACGCCTCGTTATAACGTTTCGCGTTATAACGGGGCGTGTTTCGCGTTATAACGGGGCGTGTTTCGCGTTATAACGGGGCGTGTTTCGCGTTATAACGGGGCGTGTTTCGCGTTATAACGGGGCGTGTTTCGCGTTATAACGGGGCGTGTTTCGCGTTATAACGGGGCGTGTTTCGCGTTATAACGAGGCGTGTTTCGCGTTATAACGGGGCGTGTTTCGCGTTATAACGGGGCGTGTTTCGCGTTATAACGGGGCGTGTTTCGCGTTATAACGGGGCGTGTTTCGCGTTATAACGGGGCGTGTTTCGCGTTATAACGGGGCGTGTTTCGCGTTATAACGAGGCGTGTTTCGCGTTATAACGGGGCGTGTTTCGCGTTATAACGGGGCGTGTTTCGCGTTATAACGGGGCGTGTTTCGCGTTATAACGGGGCGTGTTTCGCGTTATAATGGGGCGTGTTTCGCGTTATAACGGGGCGTGTTTCGCGTTATAACGGGGCGTGTTTCGCGTTATAACGGGGCGTGTTTCGCGTTATAACGGGGCGTGTTTCGCGTTATAACGGGGCGTGTTTCGCGTTATAACGGGGCGTGTTTCGCGTTATAACGGGCGTGTTTCGCGTTATAACGGGGCGTGTTTCGCATTATAACGGGGCGTGTTTCGCGTTATAACGGGGCGTGTTTCGCGTTATAACGGGGTGTGTTTCGCGTTATAACGGGGCGTGTTTCGCGTTATAACGGGGCGTGTTTCGCGTTATAACGGGGCGTGTTTCGCGTTATAACGGGGCGTGTTTCGCATTATAACGGGGCGTGTTTCGCGTTATAACGGGGCGTGTTTCGCGTTATAACGGGGCGTGTTTCGCGTTATAGCGGAGCGTGTTTCGCGTTATAACGGGGCGTGTTTTTATTATTTGAATTTGCATTCCACCCGCAGGAGCTCTGCACTTTCCCGCGCATGGTGATCGGAGGCATCAGCGCTCACGACCTGAACCAAGGCACGCTGGGAAACTGCTGGTTTGTGGCCGCCTGCTCCTGCCTGGCCACTAGGCCGTCCGTCTGGAGCAAGGTGAGGGCCTAACGCAGTGATGGTTCTTCTTCTTCTTCTTAACCCGGGGGTGCATCGCGACACCCCCAGGTTAGGTGCCGGAGGAGGTCGCGGGACAGACCCGGGGTGCCGTGGGTTGAATTGACTGCTGTGCCAGGCTAGGTGCAGGTCGCGGGATCCCCCCCGGGGTGCCGTGGGTTGACTGACTGCTGTGCCAGGCTAGGTGCAGGAGGGCTGCGAAATACCCTTTCTGGGGGACACGGCCAGACAATTTTTAGAAGGCAAATCATCAAAAAGACAAATTAAGCACAGGCACGTAAAGTAACAACTTACTTATTTGTTAATATTATGAACAAAAAAAAAACATTACGATTGAGAACCAAAAGGGTGCAAGGCCTGCAGTAAAGGTTAACAACCACTGGCATATACTATTCAATTATATTTTATTTTACAGGTAATAGGGCCCACCACTCAAGATATGTAAGCGGTTGTGCCTGTGGCGGAAACAATTTTTCCGGAATCTGTCAACAGACCTCGACACACCTGGCTGAAACTCCCCACCACCCTCCACCCTACCAACTCCACCCCACTCCTCCCACCCCTCTTCAGGTGATCCCAGACCCCTTTAGCCAGTGCTGGGGCAGCGGAGGGCCCAGTCCGCACCCGGGGATCTTCCACTTCTGCTTCTGGCGCTTCGGCGAGTGGCTGGACGTGGTGGTTGACGACCGGCTGCCCACCTCCGACGGCACGCTGCTCTACTGCAGCTCGAGCGAGCCTTCCGAGTTCTGGAGCGCCCTGCTGGAGAAGGCCTACGCCAAGTGCGTCGCGTTGGTGGCCAGCCGCGGTGGCCGGGAGATGTTGACTGCCTCGCCCGGTAGACAGGAGGTCGTGGGTTCGATCGCGACGCTAACGACGCCTGCTGTTGTTTATTTGGAGTCTGCGTCTCTCTCTCTCTCATCATAGGCACGGTGGCTAGGAGATGTTGACTGCCTCGCCTGGTAGACAGGAGGTCGTGGGTTCGATCGCGACGCTAACGACGCCTGCTGTTGTTTATTTGGAGTCTGCGTCTCTCTCTCTCTCATCGGCACGGTGGCTAGGAGATGTTAACTACCTCGTCTGGTATGCAGGAGGTCGTGAGTTCGATCCCGTCCCCTGATGCCTGCTGTATATTTGGAGTTTGCGTGTCTCTCTCTCTCTCTCCCCATGGTCGCGTGGATTTTTCTCCCGGTCCTCCAGTTGTTTCTCCCTCCACATTTAGAATCAACGTCACGCATTTAGAGTATTTGGCTGCTATAAATGTCCACGCAACGATAAGCCGCTTTGTTGAGCCGTCATTTGTTATAGCCAGGTCCCTTCTGAACAAGAGCTACAGTACATAACTCACTGGGCCTTACCTCGTAAAATAAATTAAATAGTTTAGTTTAACTTGGCATCTCAATCCTCCCTCCCTCCCTCTCTGTGCGAGCCGCATCCTCTCTCAGAGACGTCTGTGTCGATCACATGGCGTCCCTTGATACGAGCTCACTTCATGACCTATTTAAACTATTTTTTATTTATGTTACCCGGTAATAAGGCCCACTGTAATTGGAAAATTATAGCAGCAAAATGCTCTAAACAGCGTGGCGTTGACTCTAAATGCAGAAGGAAAAACCGGAGGACCTGGAGAAAAAGTCCGCGCGACCGCACGGAGAGAGAGACACGCAAACTCCAAATATACAGCAGGGGTCAGGATCGAACCCGCGACCTCCTGTACACCAGACGAGGTAGTTAACATCTCCCGGCCACCGTGATGATGATGAGAGAAAGAGGTATGCAGACTCCAAATATACAGCAGGCGTCGTCAGGGTCGGGATCGAACCCACGACCTCCTGTATACCAGGCGAGGTGGTTAACATCTCCTAGACACCACGGCGCGATTTGTACGCAGGGGCCCTCTAGAACTGTCCGGGTGACTCGGAGCGTCCTTTACTTCTCACCTCGTCTCCATCCTCCCTCCACCTCCTCCATGCCCGCCGCCCAGCCCCGTGCGAGCCGCGTCCTCTCTGCTCAGAGACGTCGGTGGGGTCCACACGGCCTTCCTTGACACGAAGCTCACTCCCATCGCCCGCCGCTTTCCCATGGGCCACCAAGCCCTGCCAGCGATGGGTCTCACCGGTTGTCGTAGTTAGTCGTAGCCTCGTTATGATAATTATTATAATATTTATAAATGTAATGATGTTGTTTGCTCACGATGATCCTGCTGATAATACTGCTGATGCTGTTGCTGCTAATGATGATGATGCTGCTATTATTATTATTTATATCATCATATTATTATTCCATTTATATATGGTGTTTTCATCAAGGATCTCAAAGTGCTGTACAGGACACAGCAGCGGCAGGCACTCAGCATAAAAATAATATAAGTACATTTAAAAAAGTTATTTACGAAAAGTACAACATTTTTATGAGTGGAAGCGTATAAATAGGTTTTAAGGCACATTTAAAAAAAATGTCCAGACACTCCCAGATCACTGACATCGCGTGGAAGAGCGTTCCATAGCGTCGGGGCTACACGGGGAAAAACTTGGGGGGGGGGGGAGTGGTAATCGGTCACGTGGGGCCCCCCACAATTTTCATTAATCTCGCACGGTCGTCAAACGTTAAATGAAAGCATTTTCGTAAAATTAAATTTAAACCGCGTTGTTGGTGATGGTTTTTGACACCGTTGTTGAAGACAAATCTCACGGTGGTTGTCACAGAGGCCCCCCCAACTCGTAACTTTGGCCAGGCTGCTGGTTCCCACCCTCGCCACCACTCACACGGCACCGGCCTTGACGGTCTGGATTCGACGTCTTTTGATCTACGATCGACGCGTCCCCCCTCTCTCTCTCTTTCTCTCTGCCTCTGCGTCTTTCTAAGTGAGCCGCGTCCTTTCCCAAAGACGTCGGTGGCTTTGGTGGCCCTGACCCCCGTTCAGCTCTGCGATGTTTTCTAAACGACTCCGCATTGGTGACGTCGCTGATTATACTCACGGTCCTCGCTGCTCCTGATGCTTCAGCTGCTGATTATGTTGTTTGCTCATGACGATCCTGCTGATAAAACTGCTGATTCTTTTGCTGCTAATGATGATGCTGCTGCTACTGATGCTGCTGTTGCTGATGCTGCTGTTGCTGATGATGCTGCTGCTTATGATGATGCTGCTGCTGCTGCTGATGCTAATGATGCTGCTGCTCCTGATGCTGCTAATGATGATCCTGCTGCTAATGATGATGATGCTGCTGCTGATGATGCTAATGATGCTGCTGCTCCTGATGCTGCTAATGATGATCCTGCTGCTAATGATGATGATGCTGCTGCTGATGATGCTAATGATGTTGCTGCTGATGATGCTGCTAATCATGACGCTGCTGCTAATGATGATGATGCTTCTGTTGCTGATGCTGCTGCTGATGGTAGACCAAGTGCCAGTGCTCTCGGATGCTGGCATCGTCCCTCGATAACTCAATGAGCGTGCGCCCAACGCGCATTTCTGAACTATTATTATTTTACATTTTTGGCGTATCTAACGTGACAGCCTGGAAGATGAATAGCGCACAGTGGCTGTTTGTATATCCAGCACTGCGTGCCCGTGGCTTGGAATGTAGAAAGGACATCTGGGTCGTGTTGGCTTAGCACAGGGGTCGGCATCCAAAGTAACAAGGAGAGACATTTTACTTTCTAATTGCGGTACGAAACAAACTCCATAGGTCACGAGCCGCAATGCATTGTGGTGAATACGTGGACGGCGTTGGGGGTCGTGAATGAATAACGTCACAAAGCAGCAGTCCCTGAAGAGCCGCGAGGAGCCAACCCCCTGGGGTGGTCTTGAGAGCTGTCTCACTATCCTCCTCCTGGACCCCGTACACCCCCCCCCCCTCATCCGCATCACTGTCCCCCTCCTCTTCGCCCTTCTCCTCCATCCCCTCCTTCTCCTCCCCCCTCCCCCTTCTCTCCTCCCCCCTCCTCCTCCCCCTTCTCTGCCCCCCCTCCCCTTCACCGTCCTCCCTCCCTCCTCCTCCCACTTCCCCCCCCTCCTCCTCACCCTCCTTCTCCCCCCCTCCTCCTCCTCCCCCCTCCTCCTCACCCTCTTTCTCCCCCCCCCCTCTTCCTTCTCTCCCCCTTCTCTGCCCCCCCTCCCCCTTCTCTCCACCTCCTCACTGTCCTCTTCCAGCCCCTCCTCCTCCTCCTCACCCTCCTCATCCTCCCACTTCCCCCCCTCCTCCTCCTCCATCTTCTCTCCCCCTCCACCTCCTCACTGTCCTCTTCCAGCCCCCCTCCTCCTCCCCCTCCTCCTCCTCCCCCTCCTTCCCCCCCTCCCCCACCGTCTCCAGGTTGTGCGGCTCGTACGAGGCCCTGGACGGGGGCAGCACCGCGGCAGCGCTGGTGGACCTCTCGGGCGGAGTGTCGGAGCCCCTCGACCTCACCGACACCGCCCTCGCCCACGACGCCGTCCGCAAGTTCCACCTCTTCAGCCGCCTGCTCAAGGCGCACTCGCGCGGGGGCCTCATCAGCTGCTCCATCCGCGTACGCTGCTGCCGCTGCTGCCGCTGCCCCACTCCGTCCACTGACAGCCCCCCCCCTATTCTCCCCGCCCCCCCCCCCCCCAGCTCACCCACCAACTCCACCGTGAACTTAGCCGGGAATTTCAACCGTAGATGGAAAGCGTTAAGGCGGCGGCTCCGTCTTGTCCGTCCGTCCGTCCGTTTTTTTCGTCTGTCCGTACACACATCCGTCTGTCCGTATGTCCGTCCGTACGTAGGAACGAACAAACTTCCGTCCGTCTGTCTGTTCGTACGTCGTCCATATACCTGTCTGTCTGTCTGTCCGTAGCGGGGAATCTCCGATTAGCAATGGTTGGCTACCAGCGGTGCGAAAGAAGTTCGACACACATACATAAAGACACACACGTACACACATACACACGTACAGATACACACACACATACACACACGTACACATACACACGTACAGATACACACATACATAAAGACACACACGTACACATACACACGTACAGATACACACACACATACACGTACACACACGTACACATACACACGTACACATACACACATGCACGTACGTACACACACGTACACATACACACGTACAGATACACACATGCACGTACACACACGTACACATACACACGTGCAGATACACACACATACGCACACACGTACACACACGTACACATACACACGTACAGATACACACACATATGCACACACGTACACACACGTACACATACACACGTACAGATACACACATGCACGTACGTACGTACACACACACATAAAGATGCACACATGCACGTACGTACGTACACACACACGTAAAGATACACACATGCACGTACGTACACACACACACGTAAAGATGCACACATGCACGTACACACACACACGTAAAGATACACACATGCACGTACGTACACACACACACGTACCCACGCGAGTCCACGTGCTCGCTCCGACCCCACCCGCCGCCGTCCCCCCCCCACCCCCACCATGCCCCCCACCATGCCCCCCACCATGCCCCCCCCCCCCGGCAGGCCACCGCGGAGGAGATGAATCGCCGCCTGGCGAGCGGCTTGGTGCAGGGCCACTCGTACTCCGTGACGTCAGTGCGCAAGGTGCTGCTGGCGCCGCGGGACGGCGACGTCAGCCGCAAGCAGTTCCTGCTGCGCTTGCGCAACCCCTGGGGCCACCGCGAGTGGAGCGGGCCGTGGAGCGACACGTGAGCGCCGGGGTCGCCGCCGGGGTCGTCGTCGATAGTGGCGGGCGCGTGCGGGCTGATTGATGGCCGCTGGCACGATGACAGGCGACTGGAGTGAGCTTGGTGTCAAGGAAGGCCGTGCGATCGTCACCGACGTCTCTGCGCAGAGAGGACGCGGCTCGCACGGAGTGTGGGACGGGGTGGGGGGGGGGGGTGATGGAGGGATGGAGGGAGGATGATGATGATGAGGGTGGAAGTAAAAGACGCTCCGAGTCGTCGGGACAGTTCCAGGCAGGGGTGGAGCCAGCGGGGGGTGGCAGGGGTGACATTCTGCGTATAAGTGTACGACACTCGGTCTGGCGGACTCCGTGAAATTAAAATTTGTTGAATGTCACCCGGGCCTGAAATCCTGGCTCCGCCTCTGGTTCCAGGGGGGGGCCTGCATACAAATTGCGCTGCGGCTGCTATGAGATGTTAACTACCTCGCCTGGTATACAGGAGGTCGTGGGTTCTATCCCGACCCTGACGACACCTGCTGCTGTATATTTGGAGTTTGCGTGTCTCTCGCTCATCATCATCATCATCACGGTGGCCAGGAGATGTTAACTACCTCGCCTGGTATAAAGGAGGTACCTGGGTTCAATCCTAGCCCTGACAACGCCTGCTGCTGCTGTATATTTGCAGTTTTGCGGTGTCTCTTGTCTCTCTGTTTCCCCGTGGTCGCGTGGATTTTTCCCCGGGTCCTCCGGTTTTCCCCTCCACGTTTAGAATCGACGTCACGCGTTGAGAGTATTTGGCATGGATGAGCGACCACCAGTGCATACCAGGTGCATACCAGGTATTACGGGCAGAGGGCTGCATACCAGGTGTTACTGGCAGAGAGCTGCATACCAGGTGTTACGGACAGAAGGCTGCAATCTGCTTATCGTTAGTTTGCAATGCAAGAGCGGGTGGTGGCCTACAGATTTGTTCCACTGACAGCATTGAGTCTGTGGATTGAATCTAGGTGGCTATTTGAACGTCACGTATATGTAGAGCGTGGAGTCTTCATCTCGCGTATGGCGATATCCTCGCCCGCGGCATTTACGTATCCACGGTTTTCCTTCAGCACACCATCGGCAGTTTTTTTTTGCCAAACCGCGGCAGTTTTCAGGAACGTCAACCCCCCCCCCCCCCCACCACGGTTGGCGAGGGATCAATGGATAAAACCTGGCTGATAACACCTTAGTAAGTACAGGATCGCAGAGCTGGGGTAATAATTCTAGATTTGAAGCTTTTGTGACTGCAAGGATTCATACTCTTTGTTTTTTTTCGGTAAAGTCACGTAGGTAAAATAAAATAAATGAAAACAACTAAATTAAATCAAAATAGCTGTATCAAGTGCTGTGACTGTTCCACCTGAAGACGGAAGCTTGTGTTGCCGCCGAAACGTCGTGATTTAATTGCGTTTTTTTAATTTATTTTATTTTACCTACGTGACTTTACCGAAAAAACCAAAGAGCTCGGGCAATGATTGGTAGCGCCGGCTCACCGCCTGACCGCTACCTATCAGCTTGTCTGTGGGTGCCCCAAGCAATTGCGATTTGCACGAACGTCAGCACCTCCGATTAAGCACGGTTAAGCTACATACGGTGTGAAAGAAATTCAACACACACACACACACACCTAAATCTGAAATGTTCACAGTGAGCATGTATATAATAACAACGCCACAATTGGAGGGGGGGGGGGGGGGAATTGGATAGAGGACAATTATTATTATTATTATGACAGTAAAACGTAAAATATTGCCGTCCCGCAGGTCGGAGGAGTGGAACATGGTCAGCGGGAGCGAGCGCCAACGGATGGGAATCACGGTGCGGAACGACGGGGAGTTCTGGTGAGTGACGGCCGCTTGCCCCGCAGTGGCGGAGTTGCCGAGTGTGCGGGGAAGGGTCACAACCGCACTGGGATCCACGGACCGCGGAGGAGGGGGGGCGGGGCCCTGGTGGCACTGCGTCAGCCTCTCCAACCTCGCCAACCAACGCCAACGTCACCAACCACAGGCTCTAAAGACTGGGCTCTCAAAGAAAGCTGTCTCTGGCGTGGACCAATCAGTTTCAAAGACAATACATCATACACTACCAGAGCACGTTTTTTTGTTTGTTTGCATGTTCACCACGAGTAGACGTGGTCAATGCAGACGTGGTTCCTTACAAAAGGTTTCTGTTTGGTGTTTTAATATGTTAACACCCGTTTTATTGCCAGAAAGGGTAAAACCTATTCTTATATTTTGATACTGGCAAGGGAGGTCCCATAATGGCTCTCTCCCTTGTCAGTCAAAGGATACTCACTTTCACCATCCTTGGACTCTCAAGTTTCCACATTGTCTCGCTTGCTTGCTACTTGTGTTTAGTGTTGTTCTTTCCCCCGCACCTCTGATGAGCACTGTTAGCTGCGTACGGCCCAAAAATAAGTTCGGCATTCTACATACGTCCGAATCCTCATATCCGTCGTCACCGCTGATGTATGTATGTAAGTTTAACTTATTTTGCACCGTACGTAGCCAACCGTGCTAATGTATGTACAGAGACTTCTGTAATTACAAACGAGTTATGTTCCAAAGGGCTGTTCGTAAGTCGATGTATTCGTAAGTCCAACTTTACTCCTACCAATTCCAAACATGTTGTACAGCGTGTACACTAAACACGGGGAATGGCTTTAAAAGTTGTATAATCTCCTGTAGATATAGATGCCATCGGTTCTTTACGTTTTGCAGATGTAGATGCGACTACCGCCATCTATTGCACGGCGGCTGAACTTACGACTCTCGGTTCGAACAGATAACTGGACATGCGGATAGGTTTGTTCATATCTTTGAAAGTCTGTAAGTCGAATGCTCGTAAGTAGAGGATTCCCTACATATTGAACGTCTTTCGCACCGTATGCAGCAAACTGTGCTGATCGGAGGCACGGCATGATGACGATAGTGTGTGTACATGTTGAACTTCTTCAGCACCGTACGTAGCCAACCGTGCTAAATGGGAGGCGCGGATGGGTGCCGCTCCCCCCCCCCCCGCCCGCCCCCCCCTCCCCCGCAGGATGTCGCTGACCGACTGGTGTAAGAACTTTACGGACGCGGTGGTGTGCCGCCTGGTGAACACGGCGCTGCTGAGCGTGCGCAAGACGTGGGAGGAGGTGCGCTCGTTCGGAGAGTGGGTGCCGTCGCCCGATCCCCGGCGCAATCGTGCTGGGGGCTGCAGCAACTACGACACCTACCTGCAGAACCCGCAGGTCGCTGGCGCGCACAAACGCGCACATCCACGCCCACACATGCACAACAACAACAGCAGCCGCCATCGGCATACCTGTCAACCCCCTTATCAGTGCCCTACCTTGTTACTCACCAAATCACACCTTATTGGTCACCCCGTGCCGCTTATAAAATCTCAACGTTCATCCTACAAAGTCCGATTACAAAGGGGGAAACACAAACAATAGACAAAACATTGTCTTTGCCCGTATTGAAAACGGCCGTGCGCCACATGGGCCTGAAAACTCAAATCTTCCTCTGCAAGAATATGGAGTAAACCACATGGGTTGACACGGTATGCATTCGCTACTAGGTGGCGGTGATGTCATCACAGCGCTTGTGCCAGGCCACGTGAAGTGTCAAATGCCCGCTGGCAGGAAGTCACGGGACAGACCCAGGTGCCGCTCTCCTCACGCGTGTGTCTTCTCCCTCTCTCTCACAGTACATGTTCCAAGTCCAGAAGAACAAGGACGAGATCCTCATCTCCTTGCAGCAGCAGGACCGGGACCCCAGTCAAGCCTCGAGTAGGCCCAGAAAAGTCTCCATCGGGTTCCTCATCTACAAGGTGCAGACTGCGTCGACACCCCCCTCCCTACCCCGGGTCACAACATCAAACAAACAAAATATTATCTTAAATCTGATTGGTTGTTCATGGCAGGTTTGTATTGGTTGCTGTTGCTATTGTTGAAGAAGCCACATCGGGGTGCACGTGTTTAGTCTGACTTCCTGGATAGTGACACTCAGTTCCTGGATCTTGTCCTGCTGCCTCCCGCCACTGACCCCCGACCGCTGACCCTTGCTGGCGTGCAGGTGGAGGAGAACCGAAGGTACCGCCTGCACAGGGCCCCCGAGCGCGTCGCCGTCTCCAAGTACATCAACGCGCTCAATGTCTTCCTGCGGCTGGAGCTTGCGTGCGGCCGCTACGTCCTCATCCCCTCCACGTACCGCCCCGGCATCCCCAGGCGCTTCCTGCTGAGGCTCTACTCCGACGTGCCGTCGCATTTCCGGTCCGTGCTGCCCCCACGCTTTCGTGTAGCCCCCCACCCTCTGACGCCTTACCGCAGCAGCCAAACCAGACCCACGCTCCAAACCTAACCCTCACCCCTAACCACACCAGCCAACCAGACCCACGCTCCAAACCTAACCCTCACCCCTAACCACACCAGCCAACCAGACCCACGCTCCAAACCTAACCCTGACCCCTAACCACACCAGCCAACCAGACCCACGCTCCAAACCTAACCCTCACCTCTAACCACACCAGCCAACCAGACCCACGCTCCAAACCTAACCATCACCCCTAACCACACCAGCCAACCAGACCCACGCTCCAAACCTAACCCTCACCTCTAACCACACCAGCCAACCAGACCCACGCTCCACACCTAACCCTGACCCTTAACCACACCAGCCAACCAGACCCACACTCCAGACCTAACCCTCACCTCTAACCACACCAGCCAACCAGACCCACGCTCCAAACCTAACCCTCACCTCTAACCACACCAGCCAACCAGACCCACGCTCCACACCTAACCCTGACCCTTAACCACACCAGCCAACCAGACCCACACTCCAGACCTAACCCTCACCTCTAACCACACCAGCCAACCAGACCCACGCTCCAAACCTAACTCTGACCCTTAACCACACCAGCCAACCAGACCCACGCTCCAAACCTAACCCTGACCCCTAACCACACCAGCCAACCAGACCCAAGGCTCCAAACCTAACCATCACCCCTAACCACACCAGCCAAACCAGACCCACGCTCCAAACCTAACCCTGACCCCTAACCACACCAGCCAACCAGACCCACGCTCCAAACCTAACCCTCACCCCTAACCACACCAGCCAACCAGACCCACGCTCCAAACCTAACCCTGACCCCTAACCACACCAGCCAACCAGACCCACGCTCCAAACCTAACCCTGACCCCTAACCACACCAGCCAACCAGACCCACGCTCCACACCTAACCCTCACCTCTAACCACCCCAGCCAACCAGACCCACGCTCCAAACCTAACCCTCACTCCTAACCACACCAGCCAACCAGACCCACGCTCCACACCTAACCCTGACCCTTAACCACACCAGCCAACCAGACCCACGCTCCACACCTAACCCTCACCCCTAACCACACCAGCCAACCAGATCCACGCTCCACACCTAACCCTGACCCTTAACCACACCAGCCAACCAGACCCACGCTCCAAACCTAACCCTCACCCCTAACCACACCAGCCAACCAGACCCACGCTCCAAACCTAACCCTGACCCTTAACCACACCAGCCAACCAGACCCACGCTCCAAACCTAACCCTGACCCTTAACCACACCAGCCAACCAGACCCACGCTGCACACCTAACCCTGACCCCTAACCACACCAGTCAACCAGACCCACGCTCCAAACCTAACCCTCACCCCTAACCACACCAGCCAACCAGACCCACGCTCCACACCTAACCCTGACCCTTAACCACACCAGCCAACCAGACCCACACTCCAGACCTAACCCTCACCTCTAACCACACCAGCCAACCAGACCCACGCTCCAAACCTAACTCTGACCCTTAACCACACCAGCCAACCAGACCCACGCTCCAAACCTAACCCTGACCCCTAACCACACCAGCCAACCAAACCCAAGGCTCCAAACCTAACCATCACCCCTAACCACACCAGCCAAACCAGACCCACGCTCCAAACCTAACCCTGACCCCTAACCACACCAGCCAACCAGACCCACGCTCCAAACCTAACCCTCACCCCTAACCACACCAGCCAACCAGACCCACGCTCCAAACCTAACCCTGACCCCTAACCACACCAGCCAACCAGACCCACGCTCCAAACCTAACCCTGACCCCTAACCACACCAGCCAACCAGACCCACGCTCCACACCTAACCCTCACCTCTAACCACCCCAGCCAACCAGACCCACGCTCCAAACCTAACCCTCACTCCTAACCACACCAGCCAACCAGACCCACGCTCCACACCTAACCCTGACCCTTAACCACACCAGCCAACCAGACCCACGCTCCACACCTAACCCTCACCCCTAACCACACCAGCCAACCAGATCCACGCTCCACACCTAACCCTGACCCTTAACCACACCAGCCAACCAGACCCACGCTCCAAACCTAACCCTCACCCCTAACCACACCAGCCAACCAGACCCACGCTCCAAACCTAACCCTGACCCTTAACCACACCAGCCAACCAGACCCACGCTCCAAACCTAACCCTGACCCTTAACCACACCAGCCAACCAGACCCACGCTGCACACCTAACCCTGACCCCTAACCACACCAGTCAACCAGACCCACGCTCCAAACCTAACCCTCACCCCTAACCACACCAGCCAACCAGACCCACGCTCCAAACCTAACCCTGACCCTTAACCACACCAGCCAACCAGACCCATGCTCCAAACCTAACCCTGACCCTTAACCACACCAGCCAACCAGACCCACGCTCCAAACCTAACCCTGACCCTTAACCACACCAGTCAACCAGACCCACGCTCCAAACCTAACCCTCACCCTTAACCACACCAGTCAACCAGACCCACGCTCCAAACCTAACCCTCACCCCTAACCACACCAGCCAACCAGACCCACGCTCCAAACCTAACCCTGACCCTTAACCACACCAGTCAACCAGACTCATGCTCCACACCTAACCCTGACCCTTAACCACACCAGTCAACCAGGCCCACACTCCACACCTAACTCTGACCCTTAACCACACCAGCCAACCAGACCCACGCTCCACACCTAACCCTGACCCTTAACCACACCAGCCAATCAGACCCGCTCTCTCTTTACGTGGTTGTCACAGCATTGATTGTTCTCTGGGTTCCTCCGGTTTTGCCCCCCTCCCTCCACGTTTAGAAACAACACGCATTTAGATTATTTGGCTGCTCGACGACGACGGCGATGATGATGATGATGATCAGTCACTTTCATGAGCTATCACGTCTGAACAAGAGCTCAGAGCTTGGTGTGCTTCAGCCGATAAATAAAATAGTTTAGTTTAAACACCGGCCGCTTAGCTGTGAGCGGAGACGCGGCACCTGAGAGCCGGGCCCGTTATCACGGGGAGCCGTTGGCGGAGGAGGTTGACTTGGTAGCCAGGGTGGTTGGATGAGTAAATCGTTGCTGCTGTTATTGTTGTTGCTGGTGGTGGTTGTGGTGGTGGTGGCTGCAGTAGCACCAGTTGACCCGCGGCTCGCTGTGAGTCGAGTCACTGCCACCGAGAGCTGTGCTGTCGGCGGTGGAGGATGACCTGGATGCCGAGGTTGTTGGATGAGCAGCTGTTGGCGGAGTAGATCATTGCTGCTGCTGCTGTTGTTGTTGTTGCTGGCGGTGGTGGTGGTCATTGCGGTGGTTTGTAGCGGCACCGATTGGCCTGCGGCTCGCTGCGAGCATCCGCACCAACGTTGAACTTCTTTCCTGCCGTACGTAAGCCAGCCGTGCTAAATTGGAGGCGCGGCCGCCGATGCTGAGAGAGCCGTGCCGGGTTTTTGTCACCGTCGGTGGCGGCGGTGCAGGGAGCTGACCAAGGACAGCCCGCTCGAGTCGTGCTGGGTCGTGTTCCATCGACCCCCGGTGAGGGTGGTCACCGTTCACCTTCGCGCTGCCAAGGTCCCCGGCAAGACAGGTGTTGTCCCAGCACCTCCCCCCCCCACCCTCCCTACGGCCCCAATCACACCGCGTGGCGCTCGCCGCACGGCGGAACGAACCACGCTCAAGAGCCCCGTCGCTCCGATTGGCTCCGCCACGTGGCCTGACAGAATCAGAATGTTGTACTTATAGTGGGAGCAGGAATGCGATGAGCTATGAAGCTCTTTTGTCACAGATGTCCAGTATGGGCACGGGGTCAGAACGTTACAACAACAAACGGTACATAAACACGATAGCAGTGAAAAGTTCAAGAAAGGTCAACAATTTCGATTTAAAGCTTTCGTGACTGCAAGGATTCATCTTCTTTGGTTCTTTCGGTAAAGTCACGTAGAATGAGAATAAAATAAAAAATTTATAAAATAAAATAACACAATAATATTCTCACGACGTTTCGGCCACAACATGATGAAGGCCGCTTGTGTTGTGGCCGAAACGTCGTGAGAATATTATTGTGTTATTTTATTTTATCAATTTTTTTATTTTATTCTCATTCTACGTGACTTTACCGAAAGAACCAAAGAAGAGAAAGGTCAACAAATCACCCAAACACACAAATACAACATTAAACCATCCACATCCTTCCAGGCAAAGGCCACTGACCTATGTAGCTCTTTTTCATAAGCGACCTGGACACAAATGATAGCTCAACAAAGTGGCCCATTAATAATCATCTCAATGCAGTTACACATTTGAGGATTCTTAATGATTCGTAAATGATTGGTGGTTGTACGTCTGCCTTGCATTAAGACGGATGCCTTCAAAGAAATGAAGTTCGGTTTTTATAGTCACGTTTTTTTTTGGGTTAGGCCACGTGCTTTGGGTTAGGGGCGCCACGGTGTTTAGGAGATGTTAACTACCTCGCCTAGTATACAGAAGGTCGTGCGTTCGCTCCCGACCCTGACGCCTGCTGTGTAATTGGAGTTTGCGTGTCTCTCTCTCTCTTAACATCATCATCATCACGGTGTCTAGGAGATGTTAACTACCTCGCCTGGTATACAGAAGGTCGTGCGTTCGCTCCCGACTCTGACGCCTGCAGTGTAATTGGAGTTTGCGTGTCTCTCTCTCTCCCCGTGGTCGCGTGGATTTTCCTCCGGGTCTTTCGAGTTTTCCCCTCCACATTTAGAGTCGACGCCACGCGTTTCAAGTATTTGGCTGCTATAATTTTCCAATTCAGTGGGCTTTATTACCAAGTAATATAAATGAAAAATATTTTAAATAGGTCATGAAGTGAGCTCGTATCAAGGGACGCCATGTGATCGACACAGACGTCTCTGAGAGAGGATGCGTTTCGCACAGAGAGGTAGGGGGGAGGATTGAGATGAGATGCCAAGTTAAACTAAACTTTTTCATTTATTTTACTGGGTAAGACCCAGTGAGTTATGTACTGTAGCTCTTTTTCAGAAGGGACCTGGCTATAACAAATGACGGCTCAACAAAGCGGCTTATCGTTGCGTGGACATTTATAGCAGCCAAATACTCTAAATGCGTGACGTTGATTCTAAATGTGGAGGGAGAAACAACTGGAGGACCGCGAGAAAAATCCACGCGACCATGGGGAGAGAGAGGGAGACGCAAACTCCAAATATACAACAGGCATCAGGGTCGGGATCAAGCCTACGACCTCCTGTATACCACGCGATGATGATAAGGACACTTCGTTGGGCTATAATTTGTGATAGCCAGGTTGCTTCTTAAACAAGCGCTGTACAGGGACGCCTCTCTTTACGAACGAGTTAGGTTCCGGAGGTTTGCTGTTCGAAAGTCCAACTTCACTCCAGCTGATTCCAAACACGCTGTACGGCATGTACACTAAACACGGGGAATGGCTTTAAAAATTGTATAATCTTCTGTAGATGTAAATACCACTGGTTCTTCGCGTTCTGTAGATGTAGATACCACTGGTTCTTCGTGTTCTGCAGATGTAGATGCCATTGGTTCTTCATGTTCTGCAGATATAGATGCCACTGGTTCTTCACATTCTGCAGATGTAGATGCCACTGGTTCTTCACGTTCTGTATATGTAGATGCCACTGGTTCTTCACGTTCCATAGATGTAGATGCCACTGGTTCTTCACGTTCTGCAGATGTAGATGCCACTGGTTCTTCACGTTCTGCAGATGTAGATGCCACTGGTTCTTCACGTTCTGCAGATATAGATGCCAGTGGTTCTTCACGTTCTGCAGATGTCACTGGTTCTTCACGTTCTATAGATGTAGATGCCACTGGTTCTTCACGTTCTATAGATGTAGATGCCACTGGTTCTTCACGTTCTATAGATGTAGATGCCACTGGTTCTTCATGTTCTATATATGTAGATGCCACTGGTTCTTCACGTTCTATAGATGTAGATGCCACTGGTTCTTCACGTTCTGTAGATGTAGATGCCACTGGTTCTTCATGTTCTATATATGTAGATGCCAAGGTTCTTCACGTTATATAGATGTAGATGCCACTGGTTCTTCACGTTCTATAGATGTAGATGTCACTGGTTGTTCACGTTCTATAGATGTAGATGCCACTGGTTCTTCACGTTCTATAGATGTAGATGCCAGTGGTTCTTCACGTTCTATATATGTAGATGCCACTGGTTCTTCACGTTCTATAGATGTAAATGCCAGTGGTTCTTCACGTTCTATAGATGTAGATGCCACTGGTTCTTCACGTTCTATAGATGTAGATGCCACTAGTTCTTCATGTTCTATATATGTAGATACCACTGGTTCTTCACGTTATATAGATGTAGATGCCACTGGTTCTTCACGTTCTATAGATGTAGATGTCACTGGTTCTTCACGTTCTATAGATATAGATGCCACTGGTTCTTCACGTCCTATAGATGTAGATGCCACTGGTTCTTCACGTTCTACAGATGTAGATGCCAGTGGTTCTTCACGTTCTATATATTAGATGCCACTGGTTCTTCACGTTCTATAGATGTAAATGCCAGTGGTTCTTCACGTTCTATAGATGTAGATGCCACTGGTTCTTCACGTTCTATACATGTAGATGCGACTGGTTCTTCACGTTCTATAGATGTAGATGCCACTGGTTCTTCACGTTCTATAGATGTACATGCCACTGGTTCTTCACGTTCTATAGATGTAAATGCCAGTGGTTCTTCACGTTCTATAGATGTAGATGCCACTGGTTCTTCACGTTCTATATATTTAGATGCCACTGGTTCTTCACGTTCTATAGATGTAGATGCCACTGGTTCTTCACGTTCTATAGATGTAGATGCCACTGGTTCTTCACGTTTTATAGATGTAGATGCCACTGGTTCTTCACGTTCTATAGATGTAGATGTCACTGGTTCTTCACGTTCTATAGATGTAGATGCCACTGGTTCTTCACGTTCTATAGATATAGATGCCACTGGTTCTTCACGTTCTATAGATGTAGATGCCACTGGTTCGTCACGTTCTACAGATGTAGATGTCACTGGTTCTTCACGTTCTATAGATATAGATGCCACTGGTTCTTCACGTTCTATAGATATAGATGCCACTGGTTCTTCACGTTCTATAGATGTAGATGCCACTGGTTCTTCATGTTCTACAGATGTAGATGCCAGTGGTTCTTCACGTTCTATATATGTAGATGCCACTGGTTCTTCACGTTCTATAGATGTAGATGCCAGTGGTTCTTCACGTTCTATAGATGTAGATGCCACTGGTTCTTCACGTTCTATAGATGTAGATGCCACTGGTTCTTCATGTTCTATATATGTAGATGCCACTGGTTCTTCACGTTCTATAGATGTAGATGCCACTGGTTCTTCACGTTCTATAGATGTAGATGCCACTGGTTCTTCACGTTCTATATATGTAGATGCCACTGGTTCTTCACGTTCTATAGATGTAGATGCCACTGGTTCTTCCCGTTCTGCAGATGTAGATGCAACTGGTTCTTCACGTTCTGCAGATATAGATGCCAGTGGTTCTTCACGTTCTGCAGATGTCACTGGTTCTTCACGTTCTATATATGTAGATGCCACTGGTTCTTCACATTCTGCAGATGTAGATGGCACTGGTTTTCACGTTCTGCAGATATAGATGCCACTGGTTCTTCACTTTCTATATATGTAGATGCCACTGGTTCTTCACGTTCTATATATGTAGATGCCACTGGTTCTTCACGTTATATAGATGTAGATGCCAGTGGTTCTTCACGTTCTATAGATGTAGATGCCAGTGGTTTTTCACGTTCTATAGATGTAGATGCCACTGGTTCTTCACGTTCTATAGATGTAGATGCCACTGGTTCTTCACGTTCTATAGATGTAGATGCATCCACCGCCCTCTATTGTGGGGTGGTTGAACTTCCGACTCTCGGTACGAACAGGCTGCAACTGGACGTACGGACAGATTTGTTCGTATCTCTGAAAGTACGTAAGTCGAATGTTCGTAAGCAGAGGAATTCCTGTACATATCTCAGTTGACCTTACCTGGTAAAAAAACCTAAAAATTAGTTTGACCTGGTCGGTTGGTCGTCTTGCTGCTGCTCTCGTTGTTGCTGCTGCTGATGCTGCTGCTGCTGATGCTGCTGCTGTTATTGCTGCTGATGCTGCTGCTGTTGTTGCTGCTGATGCTGCTGCTGTTGTTGCTGCTTTTGCTGCTGCTGTTGTTGCTGCTGATGCTGCTGCTGTTATTGCTGCTGATGCTGCTGCTGTTGTTGCTGCTTTTGCTGCTGCTGCTGCTGTAACTACTGCTACTGTTTCTGTTGTTGCTGTTGCTGCTTTTGCTGCTGCTGCTGCTGCTGTTACTACTGCTGCTGTGGCTGTTGATGCTGCTGCCACAAAAACAAAAACTTTAACACGTTTGTCAATAATACAGTGTGTGTGTGTGTGGCCTTGAAAGTGAAAAGAAAAATAATAATAGGAAACGTTTCAGGCAGTGGCCTTTCTTCACGTTGCTATTGTTCTTTCTTCTTCTTCTTCTTCTTCCAAAGTTGTCATTGGCAAGAGCACAACGTGTTTCTCGAACTGAACGGGGTTCTCACAATGACATGTATGTGTGTGTGTGTTGAACTTCTTTCGCAACGTACGTAGCCAACCGCGCTCATAGCAGGCGCGGGCTTTTGCCACTGACCCTATTATTACACCTGGGGGGGACTGGACGATGATGGCAGGAGGGAGTTCCAACGTCGAGCTTTGCCCGCAAAGACTCAACCGATGATAACGGCGATGATGCACAGCTGCGTTGTTGGATCCCAGGAGCCAGCGGTGGAAATTCCACATTCCCATGACAGGGACAAACATGTTCTTACATGCTGCCAGCTTGGTGCTCTGACCTCTGACCGCATGGCACCAGCGCGCACCTCCCGGTTCCACCACCAGAAGTGAAGAGCGCGCGACGTCTTGCCCAGGCATCAGCCCGTATGGAGTGATCATCTGCGAGGACATGCGGGTGCAGACCGACGTCTTCAAGGGCACGCAGGAGGCCGCCTTCAACACGAGGGCCATCTTCTACCAGCGCAGGCCAGACAAGCCCATTGTCATCCAGGTGACTTGTACTTGTATTATTCCATTGTCATCTGTATTATTCCATTGTAATCCAGGTGACTTGTACCTGTATCAATCCATTGTCATTATCTGTATTATTCCATTGTCATCCAGGTGGCTTATACCTGTATCATTCCATTGTCATTATCTGTAGTATTCCATTGTCATCCAGGTGACTTGTACCTGTTTTATTCCATTGTCATTATCTGTATTATTCCATTGTCATCCAGGTGGCTTGTACCTGTATCATTCCATTGTCATTATTTGCATTATTCCATTGTCATCCAGGTGGCTTATACCTGTATCATTCCATTGTCATTATCTGTATTATTCCATTGTCATCCAGGTGACTTATACCTGTTTTATTCCATTGTCGTTATCTGTATTATTCCATTGTCATCCAGGTGACTTGTACTTGTATTATTTCATTATCATTATCTGCATTATTCCATTGTTATCCAGGTGACTTATATCTGTATTATTAAATTTTGCAAGGCACCAAAGGCACCAAGTACTTGCAAAACAAACACGCTCGGATAATACCGTATATGCATTGTCTTTGAAACAAGACAATGCATAGGTCCCATAGCTATTTACGTTCCGTCTTGAAAACTCACCTTTTTTACCCTGGCCTCTACATCCTGATGGTGGTGGTCCATTGGAATCTACGGATGTAATACACCACTCACTTTGCACTTGTAAAGGATTCCTATTTGTTAAAAGCCTTGCCCGACTCTCGTGACTATCTGTTCAACAGCGTCCTGCCAAGTTTGTTTCCAGAATGGGGCGATGATCGGCATGGTATATTTGGCACAACGTGGTGGCGAGATATGATCTCCCTCGCCTGGTATGCAGGAGGTCGTGGGTTCGATCCAGACCCCGACGCCTGCTGCTGTATATTTGGAATTTGCGCGTCTCTCTCTCTCTCTCCCCATGGTTGCATGGATTTGTCTCCGTGTCCTCCGTTTTTTCCCTCGACTTCTTATAAACATGCTTTTAGAGTATTTGGCTGCTATGAATGTCCACGCGATGATGATAACCCACTTCGTCGACCTATCATTTGTGTAACCAGGTCGCTTCTGAACAAAATAGTTGTGTTGCTCAGTGGGCCTTACCTGGTAAAATAAAAAAAAATGTTTATCGTTTTTTTTGTTGTTAACAGTTTTATATCGCGCTGTAATTCCCCGGGTCGCTCTTGCAATTGAGACTCCTGGTCCCTTCGAGTTCTCACCCCCGCTAGAGGTGGGGGTGGGGGGGCGATCGCGATAATCGATGATTTAGTCCACAAGCCCCTAAAGGTGGCCCTGACTGCCGGACCCGCTCGTTGTTCCCCTCGGCCCAGGTGTGGTCAAGTCACTGGCTAAAGGACGAGCTCCTTGGCGAGGTGGGGCTGCCGGACCTGAACCAGGCCGAAGACGAGCACACGCTGCAGCTGGAGACGCGGGAGGGCGGCGGTGGTGGCGGCACCGTCATGGTGCACGTGCGGTGCAGCGACGACATCACGGCGCTCTGAGCCCAGACCCACGAACACCCTCCCACCTCAACTCCCCACCTCAACTCCTCACCTCCCCACCTTCCCGCACCGCCAATCCCCGAGAGACCTTCCCGCCCGAAGTTGCTCGTGAGCAAGGAGCACGGATAAGAGGGAGTCGCGCAGCAATTGGATCTGTGGGTAATTGGGATGGCGTGGACATTGAGGCTGTTGTACCGTCACTTGTGACGGGCGAGGCGTCCATTGGCCAAGCTTGGCCTATTGCGCCCCCTAATGGCCACTTTCGGAAAAGGCAGTCTGCAAGTAAGGCTGTGTCAGTGTTGAGACTGTGTGTCAGTGTTGAGGCTGTGTGTCAGTGTTGAGGCTGTGTGTCAGTGTTGAGACTGTGTGTCAGTGTTGAGACTGTGTGTCAGTGTTGAGACTGTGTGTCAGTGTTGAGACTGTGTGTCAGTGTTGAGACTGTGTGTCAGTGTTGAGACTGTGTGTCAGTGTTGAGACCGTGTGTCAGTGTTGAGACTGTGTGTCAGTGTTGAGACTGTGTGTCAGTGTTGAGACTGTGTGTCAGTGTTGAGACTGTGTGTCAGTGTTGAGGCTGTGTGTCAGTGTTGAGACTGTGTGTCAGTGTTGAGACTGTGTGTCAGTGTTGAGACTGTGTGTCAGTGTTGAGACTGTGTGTCAGTGTTGAGACTGTGTGTCAGTGTTGAGACTGTGTGTCTGTGTTGAGACTGTGTCAGTGTTGAGACTGTGTGTCTGTGTTGAGACTGTGTGTCAGTGTTGAGTCTGTGTGTCAGTGTTGATGCTGTGTGTCAGTGTTGAGACTGTGTGTCAGTGTTGAGGCTGTGTCAGTGTTGAGACTGTGTGTCAGTGTTGAGGCTGTGTCAGTGTTGAGACTGTGTGTCAGTGTTGAGGTTGTGTGTCAGTGTTGAGACTGTGTGTCAGTGTTGAGACTGTGTGTCAGTGTTGAGACTGTGTGTCAGTGTTGAGACTGTGTGTCAGTGTTGAGACTGTGTGTCAGTGTTGAGGGTGTGTGTCATTGTTGAGACTGTGTGTCAGTGTTGAGGGTGTGTGTCATTGTTGAGGCTGTGTGTCACTGTTGAGACTGTGTGTCAGTGTTGAGACTGTGGGTCAGTGTTGAGACTGTGTGTCAGTGTTGAGACTGTGGGTCAGCGTTGAGACTGTGTCAGTGTTGAGGTTGTGTGTCAGTGTTGAGACTGTGTGTCAGTGTTGAGACTGTGGGTCAGCGTTGAGACTGTGTGTCAGTGTTGAGGTTGTGTGTCAGTGTTCAGGCTGTGGGTCAGTGTTGAGACTGTGTCAGTGTTGAGACTGTGTGTCAGTGTTGAGGTTGTGTGTCAGTGTTGAGACTGTGTGTCAGTGTTGAGACTGTGTGTCAGTGTTGAGACTATGGGTCAGTGTTGAGGTTGTGGGTGAGTGTTGAGACTGTGCGTCAGTGTTGAGACTGTGTCAGTGTTGAGGTTGTGTCAGTGTTGAGACTGTGTGTCAGTGTTGAGGCTGTGGTTCAGTGTTGAGACTGTGTGTCAGTGTTGAGGTTGTGTGTCAGTGTTGAGACTGTGTGTCAGTGTTGAGACTGTGTCAGTGTTGAGACTGTGTGTCAGTGTTGAGACTGTGTCAGTGTTGAGACTGTGTGTCAGTGTTGAGGCTGTGTCAGTGTTGACACTGTGTGTCAGTGTTGAGACTGTGTGTCAGTGTTGAGACTGTGTGTCAGTGTTGAGACTGTGTGTCAGTGTTGAGGCTGTGTCAGTGTTGAGACTGTGTGTCAGTGTTGAGACCGTGTGTCAGTGTTGAGACTGTGTGTCAGTGTTGAGACCGTGTGTCAGTGTTGAGGCTGTGTCAGTGTTGAGACTGTGTGTCAGTGTTGAGACTGTGTGTCAGTGTTGAGACTGTGTGTCAGTGTTGAGACTGTGTCAGTGTTGAGGCTGTGTCAGTGTTGAGGCTGTGTGTCAGTGTTGAGACTGTGTCAGTGTTGAGACTGTGTGTCAGTGTTGAGACTGTGTGTCTGTGTTGAGACTGTGTGTCAGTGTTGAGACTGTGTGTCAGTGTTGAGACTGTGTGTCAGTGTTGAGGTTGTGTGTTAGTGTTGATGCTGTGTGTCAGTGTTGAGGTTGTGTGTTAGTGTTGATGCTGTGTGTCAGTGTTGAGACTGTGTCAGTGTTGAGGTTGTGTGTTAGTGTTGAGACTGTGTGTCAGCGTTGAGACTGTGTGTCAGTGTTGAGACTGTGTGTCAGTGTTGAGACTGTGTGTCAGTGTTGAGGTTGTGGGTGAGTGTTGAGACTGTGTGTCAGTGTTGAGACTGTGTGTCAGTGTTGAGGCTGTGTGTCAGTGTTGAGACTGTGTCAGTGTTGAGGTTGTGGGTGAGTGTTGAGACTGTGTGTCAGTGTTGAGGCTGTGTCAGTGTTGAGGCTGTGTCAGTGTTGAGACTGTGGGTCAGCGTTGAGACTGTGTGTCAGTGTTGAGACTGTGTCAGTGTTGAGACTGTGTGTCAGTGTTGAGACTGTGTCAGTGTTGAGGCTGTGTCAGTGTTGAGACTGTGTGTCAGTGTTGAGACTGTGTGTCAGTGTTGAGACTGTGTCAGTGTTGAGACTGTGTCAGTGTTGAGACTGTGTGTCAGTGTTGAGACTGTGTCAGTGTTGATGCTGTGTGTCAGTGTTGAGACTGTGTGTCAGTGTTGAGGCTGTGTGTCAGTGTTGAGGCTGTGTCAGTGTTGAGACTGTGTGTCAGTGTTGAGACTGTGTGTCAGTGTTGAGACTGTGTGTCAGTGTTGAGACTGTGTGTCAGTGTTGAGGCTGTGTCAGTGTTGAGACTGTGTCAGTGTTGAGACTGTGTGTCAGTGTTGAGACTGTGTCAGTGTTGATGCTGTGTGTCAGTGTTGAGACTGTGTGTCAGTGTTGAGGCTGTGTGTCAGTGTTGAGGCTGTGTCAGTGTTGAGACTGTGTGTCAGTGTTGAGACTGTGTGTCAGTGTTGAGACTGTGTGTCAGTGTTGAGACTGTGTGTCAGTGTTGAGGCTGTGTCAGTGTTGAGACTGTGTCAGTGTTGAGACTGTGTGTCAGTGTTGAGGCTGTGTGTCACTGTTGAGACTGTGTGTCAGTGTTGAGGCTGTGTCAGTGTTTAGGTTGTGTCAGTGTTGAGACTGTGTGTCAGTGTTGAGACTGTGTCAGTGTTGAGACTGTGTGTCAGTGTTGAGGTTGTGTCAGTGTTAAGGCTGTGTGTCAGAATGAGACTGTGTGTCAGTGTTGAGACTGTGTGTCAGTGTTGAGACTGTGTGTCAGTGTTGAGACTGTGTCAGTGTTGAGACTGTGTGTCAGTGTTGAGACTGTGTGTCAGTGTTGAGACTGTGTGTCAGTGTTGAGACTGTGTGTCAGTGTTGAGACTGTGTGTCAGTGTTGAGGTTGTGGGTGAGTGTTGAGGCTGTGGGTCAGTGTTGAGGCTGTGTCAGTGTTGAGACTGTGTCAGTGTTGAGACTGTGTGTCAGTGTTGAGACTGTGTGTCAGTGTTGAGGCTGTGTGTCAGTGTTGAGACTGTGTGTCAGTGTTGAGACTGTGTGTCAGTGTTGAGACTGTGTGTCACTGTTGAGACTGTGTGTCACTGTTGAGACTGTGTGTCAGTGTTGAGGCTGTGTCAGTGTTTAGGTTGTGTCAGTGTTGAGACTGTGTGTCAGTGTTGAGACTGTGTGTCAGTGTTGAGGCTGTGTCAGTGTTGAGACTGTGTCAGTGTTGAGACTGTGTCAGTGTTGAGACTGTGTGTCAGTGTTGAGACTGTGTGTCAGTGTTGAGGCTGTGTGTCAGTGTTGAGGCTGTGGGTCAGTGTTGAGACTGTGTGTCAGTGTTGAGACTGTGTGTCAGTGTTGAGACTGTGTCAGTGTTGAGACTGTGTGTCAGTGTTGAGGCTGTGTGTCAGTGTTGAGTCTGTGTGTCAGTGTTGAGACTGTGTCAGTGTTGAGGCTGTGTCAGTGTTGAGGCTGTGTCAGTGTTGAGACTGTGTGTCACTGTTGAGACTGTGTGTCAGTGTTGAGACTGTGTGTCAGTGTTGAGGTTGTGTGTCAGTGTTGAGACTGTGTGTCAGTGTTGAGACTGTGTGTCAGTGTTGAGACTGTGTCAGTGTTGAGACTGTGTGTCAGTGTTGAGACTATGTGTCACTGTTGAGACTGTGTGTCAGTGTTGAGACTGTGTGTCACTGTTGAGACTGTGTGTCAGTGTTGAGACTGTGTGTCAGTGTTGAGGTTGTGTGTCAGTGTTGAGGCTGTGGGTCAGTGTTGAGACCGTGTGTCAGTGTTGAGGTTGTGTGTCAGTGTTGAGGTTGTGTGTCAGTGTTGAGACTATGGGTCAGTGTTGAGGCTGTGGGTGAGTGTTGAGGCTGTGGGTCAGTGTTGAGGTTGTGTTGTGTGTAAGTGTTGAGGCTGTGTCAGTGTTAAGGCTGTGTGTCTGTGTCGAGGCTGTGGGTCAATGTTAAAACTGCGGTAATCAGCATATCCATTGAGTGTGTAGGCAGTGCAACTGCACCATGGCGGGTTCCGGACGCTGGGCTACGAAGATAGGGCACTTGGACAGGGGATTCCATTTCATCCTTCGCTGCAGGACCCATGGCAGCCACCACGCTACACCACTCAGTGGCGTAGCGTCAAGGCTGAACATCTGTGCAAAGAGCTTCAAAGCTCATCAGATTCGTGCAGTATGAATAAAGACGATGAGTGGGTTTGTGTTGAGGCTGATCAAATTCCTCCCTTTGCATCTGTCAAGTCAAGTCAAAGCATGAAAAGCAAGAATATGTTTTACCCTTTCTGGAAATAAGAGTACCGTTCGCCTTTTGGCGTTCTCTGCTCTGACTCTGGTGAGACTATGCCATCAAGAAGCGGGAGACTTAAGTTGGGGTATTACTGTAATTATATATATACACACAGTATCTGTCTCTCCACAGAGGTTAAACTGGCCAGAGAATTCGCTTTTACTGAATCAGCGATGCCAAAATAATGTATTCGTGGAAGGCTTCCGGGGCTGATTAGGGTTAGAGATGTATTTGTTTATGTCATGGGACATTTTGCCAGAATAGATGTTACGCTTTCTGGCAATGTAAGTACTGTTCGCCTTCTGGCGTCCTCTGGTCTGACTCTGGTGAGACTGGGCCATCAAGAAGGCTGCCTCTGGTGTAGGCCAATCGGTTTCAAAGACAATGCCCACGTGTTATCAGAGCATGTTTGTATTAGCATGTTCACCGCAGGCACGTGTGGTTAATGCGAACTTTATTCCTGGAAAAAATGAATATATTTGCTGTTTTAACATCTTAACACCTCTTGTTTTATTGCCAGAAAGGGTAAAATCCATTCTTATTTTTCATACTTTGATACCAGCAAAAAAAAGGTATTCCATGATATGTCAAGTCAAGTTTATTTTGTGGAACCGGGTGAGAAATTAAGAGACCATGATGAGTCTCAGATGCAAGGGTGACCTCGGGATCAAAAATATGGCCAACCATAAAACAAGTTGAACACAGATTGAGCGATGAAGCAAACAGGAATCGGTGCAAAAACAACCGACTCGGTCACGTGGTGAATTTTTTTTTTACAATGGTACCAGATTGGTGTTAAAGGAATACATTACCCGTAGCGTGAATCGGCTCGGGCAGACAAATATCTCAGACCGATCGTAGCGCGATCACCGAATGAAGCCACAGAAATGTTGAACAGAAATCGGTGTGCGTCTCGTATGCGTGCTCAACAGAGGCAAGGAGACACGTCATCTGTGCGGCGTGGCGTCTGCATGTTAACGTATGAAAAATAAAAAAAGGTGCTTAACCTCTCTCTGGCAATAAAACATGATGTTCAAAAGCCAAATAGAAACCTTTTGCAAGGAATGAAGGCTGCATTAACCACACACAGTACTTGTGGTGAACATGCAAACAAACACGCTCTGATAATTATATATGCATTGTCTTTGAAACTGCTTGGCCTATACCAAAGACAGCCTTCTTCGATTTCAAAAAAGACAATGCATGTATTATCAGAGCATGTTTGCATGCATGTTAACCACAAGTACGCGTGGTCAATGCAGTCCTTCATCCCTTGTAAAAAGTTTTTTTATTTGGTGTTTGTACATCTTTACACCCCTTGTTTTATTGCCAGGAAGGGGTAACACTTAAGATTTTTTTTGTCATACTTTGAAGAGTGCCAGAATGGTCTCGTGATGTGAACGTGTTGGGAGGCTGAGTGGAGTTCTTTAGGACAACATCACTACAAACCCCTTTACACTTCCCCAATCCGTAATACTGTACCGATGTTGTGGTATACATGAAGCCGTGTGGTGTCACTAAATCGTTACTTTTGCTTTAATATATAAATACATATGTATATATTTTTTTACACGCTAAGAATGCTTCAAGCTTACGTTGGGCAGCCTGCGATATACGGCCTGGGTGTTTTAAGTAAAAACAATTTAAAATGTTACGTCTGATTATTTGTTGATTTATTGAGTGGCGTTTCTTTTCGACTGGCTCCAATGTCTCGATTTTTAAAAGTGCCGGTCACGCGACTATGCTGCGGTGGCTAGGAGATGTTAACTCCCTCGCCTGGAATGCAGGAGGTCGTGGGTTCGATCCCGACCCTGACGCCTGCTGTATATCTGGAGTTTGCGTGTCTCTCTCAGTGGTGGGATGTTAACTCCCTCGCCTGGTATGCAGGAGGTCGTGGGTTCGATCCCGACCCTGACGCCTGCTGTATATCTGGAGTTTGCGTGTCTCTCTCCGTAGTGAGATGTTAACTCCCTCGCCTGGTATGCAGGAGGTCGTGGGTTCGATCCCGACCCTGACGCCTGCTGTATATCTGGAGTTTGCGTGTCTCTCTCAGTGGTGGGATGTTAACTCCCTCGCCTGGTATGCAGGAGGTCGTGGGTTCGATCCCGACCCTGACGCCTGCTGTATATCTGGAGTTTGCGTGTCTCTCTCCGTAGTGAGATGTTAACTCCCTCGCCTGGTATGCAGGAGGTCGTGGGTTCGATCCCGACCCTGACGCCTGCTGTATATCTGGAGTTTGCGTGTCTCTCTCAGTGGTGGGATGTTAACTCCCTCGCCTGGTATGCAGGAGGTCGTGGGTTCGATCCCGACCCTGACGCCTGCTGTATATCTGGAGTTTGCGTATCTCTCTCAGTGGTGGGATGTTAACTCCCTCGCCTGGTATGCAGGAGTTCGTGGGTTCGATCCCGACCCTGACGCCTGCTGTATATCTGGAGTTTGCGTGTCTCTCTCTCTGCCCGTGGCCGTGTGGATTTTTCTCCCGACCCCTCCGGTTTTTCCCTCCACATTTAGAATCAATGTCACGCGTTGAGATTATTTATTTGCGATGTATTTCCACGTGATAAGCGAATTCGTTGAGCTGTCATTTGTGGCCAGATTGCTCAGTGGGGCCTTATTTGGTCAAATAAATTCGTGAAAATAAAATGTGGAGTTCGCCTGCTCCACTGTGGGGCAAGAGCTTTACAATTCCACTGGGAGGCAGCGAGTGGTGAAATGAACCCAAGCATATTTGCAAATGTTATGTATGTACGTTGAACTTCTTTTGCACCGTATGTAGCAAACCGTGATAATCAGAGGTGCTGGAGGAAAGACAACAACCTATGGGTCTCTGTGTGAGTCTATGAGTCTCTGTGTGAGTCTATGAGTCTCTGTGTGAGTCTATGGTTCTCTGTGTGAGTCTATGGTCCTCTGTGTGAGTCTATGGTTCTCTGTGTGAGTCTATGGCTCTCTGTGTGAGTCTATGGCTCTCTGTGTGAGTCTATGGTTCTCTGTGTGAGTCTATGGGTCTCTGTGTGAGTATATGCGTCTGTGTGAGTCTATGGGTCTCTGTGTGAGTCTATGGGTCTCTGTGTGAGTCTATGGCTCTCTGTGTGACTCTATGGGTCTCTGTGTGAGTATGTATGTGTAATGTCGACTTGCCACACTTCTCTTGAGACGGCACTTTATTGAAGACGCGTTCGCTTGACATAAGGCGGAGGAGACCCCCACTGCAACAGCCCCGAGTCTCCCGCGCATCTCCCCCTTATATACCGACACGAGGCCACGCCCCCCTTCTCGATCCTTCTCGCTGACTCTGGACGCTCGCTCCATCGAGCAGACTCCACCGCCCTCTTCCGTCGCCTGACCACGCTCCCTTCGCGAACATTCCCGTAACCGCCAGTCCCTTCACACTCACAGCTGACTCCCCTGGCATTAGCTCACGTGGCCACTAGTCCCCTCACACCGCATGCAGGCTCTGTTGTCACTACACATGTATGTTGAACTTCTTTTGCACCGTACGTAGCACACCATACTAATCGGAGGAGCGGGGGAAGGACGACAAACTAAACATAAAACGTCAGTTCCAAAAATGAGTAAAAAAAAAATCTAGATTTAAAAGTGCATAATCTCCAGTGGCATACTCAATTGAAACCGCGTGCTTAAATAAGTAGACAGAAAATTAACAGGTCGCGACGTTTCGATCGCAACACAAGCAACCGTCATCAGGTGAGACGCAACACAGCAGGAGAACCGCAGTTTTCATTTTTAATTTTCCCACCCACGTGACTTTACCGAAAGAACCAAAGAGTATGGATTCCTGCAGTCACGAAAGCTTCAAATCAAGATTAAGTGTGCAGCGTTCTTTTAACATCGTTGTTGAAAACCAATCTCATCGTGGTTTGCCGTAGTTTAGGCCACCAGGGGGGTCGGGGCGATGCACGCACTGCCTGCTCCACGTGTCACCGCCTTCCCCCCCCAATGTTGTCATGATGCCCACGCACGTCATAACACTACATACGTCATAACACTACGTACGTCACAATACCACGTCAGAATACTACCGAATCGAAACAATACACACTGATACAATAATTCACACGCCTGTCGACCCGTGTGGTTTACTCCGAATTATTGCACAGGGAAATGTCCATACGGCGTACAGCCGTTTCAATACGGGAACAAAAAATTGTGGTCTAAGAGTTTGTGTTTCTCCACTGTGATGGGACTTTGGGGCCATTCATAAATAACGTCACGCACCTGGGGGGGGGGGGGGGGTCAGACATTTGTGACGATGTGTGACGAGGGGGGGGGGGTTTGAGAAATGTGACGTCACATCAAAATGCGCAACTTTAAATAAATATAGACAACACGTTCTACTTAATTAAATAGACTTTTTAATAAATGTGTTTCTCCTACAACATCAGAGTGCAGCGCCACATGAAATACGTACTACAATGACAATAGTTTAAAGCGATTTGAAGCATGTTTTATTTTGAGGGGGGGGAGGGGGGCAGAGCTTTATGACGTCATATTTGAGGGGGGTATGACTTTTTGTGACGCCGTGTGACTAGGAGGGGGGGGAGGGGGCGTCAAAAATCGTCCAACATCGCGTGACGTCATTTATGGACGGCCCCTTTGTAGGATGAAATCGAGATTTATAATGGGCAAGGGGTAACCAATAAGGTCTGAATTGGTCTGTCAAAAGGTAGGGCATTGAAAAGGGGTTGACAGGTGTGGCGTGTTGCACGTTCAGACCAAGATTCCTCTCCCTCCGTGTAGCCTTAACAGACTGTTGGGGCAAGTTGCTGTTAGCGAGCTGCACGTATGAAGGCCGGCACTGTGGCATACGAAGGGGGTGGGTGACCAGCACCACGCCCGGCCGCCTTTGTCTCCCCAGTGGCGATGTTTTTTTTTTTACCGCACCAGGTACTCATTTGAGGCCGAGTCGACCTAGGGGAAGGTCCCACGACCGGTTCAGACAATCGTCACCGGTGTTGGTGGCCGCGGGGCGCGAATCGAAATCGGCTGGCCGGGTCCGTAGCGATAGCGCCGCGAACCACTGCACAAACCAAAGACAAAGGTCCCCCGCGTAGCCTGGGCAGACTGTTGGGGCCAAGTGCCCTTAGCGAGCATCCCATAAAGGCCGGCGCGGCGCACGAGGAGGCGGGTGGCAAGCGCCCACGCGCGGCCGCCTTTGTCTCTCCCAAGTGGCGACGTTTACCCCGCCACGGCTACCACACACATCACGAACACGCGCGGAGAGAGGCACACGTGGCGTGTCGTGGCGACAGCCGGTCGTGCCGTCGGAAGTGCGCGTGGCACGCCCGGCCGAGAGCAAGGTCCGCAGAGCCGTAATCGTAGGTGGGGACACGGCACAGTGCTCACAACGCCTTCAACCTGTCTCATCCGCGCGGTGCGTGAGAGTGTGAGTCAAATCGCACCTGCGTCCCGTGTGTGTATGTGCATGTGTGTATATATATACACACATGAAAAAAAAGTTACCGGTGGCAATGGTTGGTCGCGTACGGCGCAAAAAAAAGTTCACCGTAGTACATTGTTCGTACGTTAAATAACATCCCGCGGGGCTCGCCTACAAGGCTCTCGACGAACATGATAAGAGCATCGCAGGGCACGTTCAATAAACTCCCGAGGAGCAGCGACCGGTTGTTATAGAGCAGTGGTTCTCAAACCTTTTTTGGTCAGTCGGCCGATGCAAACAACGCGTTTTGGTGACAAAACGCATTTTTATTATCTCTAAATACCAGTAATTATTCATATTAGCAGAACATAAAAATATGTTGAAACGGTGAGGGCATTTAGATCAGAATCGGAATATCTATTACTTGAGAAATCTGATGAGCTATGAAGCTCTTTTTTTCACAGATGTCCAGTAGGAGCACGGGGTCACAGCGTTATAACAAACAAACGCAGGACAACAAAACGATGGGAGTGCAGAGTATTGGACAGGTAAACAAATCAATTAAAAAATATTAATACAAAAAAACTCAACAATTTGTTTTATTTTACCAGGTAAAGGCCACTCAGTTTTTAGCTATTTCAGAAGGGACCTAGCCACAAATGATAGTTCAACGGAGTGGTATATCTTAGGATTTTGGGTAGTTTAATCAGGATAGTTTACCTAACTTCATTAAAAAAATCCATACTATAATATACGGTTTTTTTTAGATTAGATCACGTAAATGTATAGGTTTTTTTTGGGTTAAACTCATATCTAACCCAAAAAAACTGTATTATGGATGATATCGGTCGCGAAAGCCCTACGTGTTAAAATTACAGAAAAAAAAGATAACGTAAAATAATCTTAAATATGAATTCATGTCCGAAACGAAAAGGTGCGATTAAACGTTGTCACAATTTTTTTGCCGGATCAAAACTCCGTTTGCACCGCGGGCCTGCGGTCCCACCAGCTGGAGGACCGCCAAGGAACCAATCGGCGGTTGGGAGGGTTAGGACCGCTGGCCTGGAGCGATGAGACGATTCAGTTATTTCGGTAGAGTTATTATTTTTAATTTCATTTTTTTTAGAAACATTTAATAAAAATAATGTAAAATTTTGATGTAAAGCTTTCGTGACTGCAGAGATTCATAATCTTGGTTCTTTCGGTAAAGTCACGTAGAAGGGGAACAATAAAATATATACATTTTCTTGCTGTGGTTTTCACACCTAATGATGATTGCTTGTGTTGCAGTCGAAACGTCGTGAGAATTTTATTGTTTTATATTTTTATTATTTTATTGTTTCCCTTATATACGTGACTTTACCGAAAGAACCAAAAATAAAAAATGTATTTTATTTTTCTACCGACGTGACTCTTCACCGAAAGAACCACGCAGTATGGATTTCTGCAGTCACGAAAGCTTCACATCAACATTGAGACGATTCAGCTTCACGGTCGCGAACGCTCGGCCAAGGGGTCGGTAACCTGCGTGCCTCTAGAGTCTCCGTGCGGGTAGTCGGTTTACAAGTCAAAAGAAAAGGACACGACTCAACTGAAATCTGAAACGTTATTTAAACATAAAGGCGATTGATTAAATATGGTCAGGGAATGGGGTCACCACTGTGGAATGTCTTGGTGACATCAATAAGTTCGGGCGGGGGGGGGGTTAAACTGAAGAGACGTAGTTTATGCCATCACCTATTTTGTTTATTTGAGTCAAAATGTGTGTTGTGGTCTGCTGCATGCCTGCTGTGCCTGTGTCAGTGTGTGTGTACAAGTGGGGAGCGTTGGTGTAGCGGTTAGCGCTACGCTGCGCTATGTACCTGGCGACCCGGGTTCGATTCCCGCTCACGGCCAACACCGGTGACGATTATCTGAACCAGTCCTGGGCCTCACCTAGGTCGACTCAGCCTGAAATGAGTACCTGATGCAGTGTGTAAACATCGCCACTGGGGATACAAAGGCGGTCGGGCGTGGTGCTGGCCACCCACCCCCTCGTGTGCCTTTCCGGCCTTCATAGGTGGTCGCTAACAGCACTTGCCCCTACCGTCTGTTAAGGCTATACGGGGGATCTTTGTCTTTGTACAATTCGCTCTGCGCGTGATGCGGCTCTGGAACTATTTTGGTCAAAGACAAACATATTCACGTAGCGCTTCTTACTCTTTGGTTCTTTCGGTGAAGTCACGTAGATAGAAAATTAAATGATCACGTGACGTTTCGATCGCAACACTAGCAACCGTCATCAGGTGAGACAAGCACAGCAGGAGAACTGCTGAGGCAGGAGTTAGCTCTTCTTCCGCATCTTCTGCCTCTTCTTCCGCGTCTTCTTCTTCTTCTGCGTCTTTTGCGTCTTCTACTTCTGCTTCTTCCTTAAAAGGCTGCCGACCCCTGTGCTAGACGGGTCCTCGCTCATAAACATCCGCTGACGGAACTTCAGGCTGTTGACATGAAGTCTGCGGTCCGCGTGCGCTTAGTTCCAAGCACGGACGCTTGCACCGTGACTGTTTTCTCGCTCGTGGAGATCTGTTGGTTGCAGCGGCGTTTCAAAGTTGGCCCCAGTTCGATATTTATGGAACATTGCCCACCACCACCACCACCCCCCACCCCCGAGACAGGATGAGGATCGCTGATAAGATTTTAAGGAAGAAAAATAAATGAATTGTATTTTTAATCCTTGTTCTTAATCGTGTGTTTGTTATTTTGCTTTTAATTGTGTTTTTAAAAAAATATATAAATGGTGTGTTTGTTCAATCTTGATTTGGTGTGTTTGTTATAGCGATAAGGCAAGAAATATCTTAATCGATGCTTTCGGCCATGGCCTTGCCCAAAGCTCGCCCAGCCTGACTCAACAACTGAATAACTCACCACAAGTGTACTGGCAAGTGGAGTTTATGGGAAATGTTAGTCTATGGGAAACATTAGTATATGGGTAATGTTAGTCTATGGGCAATGTTAGTCTATGGGCAATGTTAGTCTATGGGCAATGTTGGTCTATGGGAAATATTAGTATATGGGTAATGTTAGTATATTAGCAACGTAGTCTACGGGCAATGTTGGTCTACGGGCAATGTTAGTCTATGGGAAACATTAGTATATGGACAATGTTTGTCTATGAGCAAATGAAGTCTACGGGCAATGTTAGTCTATGGGCAATGTTAGTAAAAGGCAAAGTTAATCTATGAGCAATGTAAGTCTACGGCCAATGTTAGCATATGAGCAATGTAAGTCCATGGGTATTGCTAGTTTATGGTTATTGCTAGTTTATGGGCAACGTTAGTTTATGGGCAATGTTATTCGAGGCCATGTTAGTCTACGGGCAATGTTGGTCTTTGGGCAAAAGTGGTGGTGCCGTGCCTTAGCCCAATCGTCGCCTATTTCAGTAAGTGTCTGCTCTTTGCGCAATGTGTTTGTGTGTGTTAGTACTCTGCTGTATTATTAGTTTGTGTTAACCACTCGCGCATCACAGCAAATTCCCTGTCCCGGGTGCCTTTCTCCGTGCATTTTCCAAGTTCTCTCCCTGTTCTGCATTGGTTTTCTCAAGGGTCCTAGAGTTTCTCCTCCCGCAGTTAAAAAGGAAACTCCCACGCACAATGCAAAATGGTATGAGCCCAAAACATCCCATTGCTGAAACATTACGAGATTTAGATCACACAGCAGCAGCAGCAGTAGCAGAGTCGCCACCCTACGGAGGAAACTTGGCAGGACCCTCCTGAACAGGAGTCTTGAGACTCGCTGAAACTTTTCTGGGCAAACAAGCGGGGAGAAACAAAAAGTTCCTTCAAAACAATAACCTGACATTATGGTCACCAAAGATCCCCCGTATAACCTTGGCGGACTGTCGGGTGCAAGTTGCCACTCGCGAGCAGCAACTATGAAGGCCGGCACTGCACACGACCGCATTTGTCTCACCACGTGGCAACGTATTCACGACCGCACCAAGGTACAGTGCTCGTCTGAGGCTGAGTCGACCTAGGAAACTCCAAGCTGCTTGTGGCCGTGAGCGGGAATCGAACTCGGGTCGCCGCGCTCGTAGCGATTAGCGAGCACGACCGCCTCCTCCAACACCATTATGGTCCCCATCACCACCGCCACCAACCACCGATGAGGTCTTATACCCAAACAGGGGGTGGGGGGTCCATATTGGGACGCGGGGCCCCGGGCAAACCACCAACCGCGTGCCCCCCCCCCCAACGCCCCCCAACTCCTTGAAACTCAAACGGAAGTATTGCCACTGACACCGAGACGTCAAAGCGCGGCACCCACCGCCCTCCTCCCCCCCAAAGCGCGGAGGGCGGGGGGGCCGGGGCGGTCGCCCGGATTCGCCGTCACACCATAGGGGACGGACGCACGGCCTCTGCGTGGGAAACCAAAATTCTAATTCTAGCATTCGAGAATGCGCTCGACGTGATTGCAACACCGCGGAGATGATCCACACCGTGGAGATGATCCACACCACGGAGATGATCCACACCGTGGAGATGATCCACACCACGGAGATGATCCACACCACGGAGATGATCCACACCACGGAGATGATCCACACCACGGAGATGATCCACACCACGGAGATGATCCACACCACGGAGATGATCCACACCGTGGAGATGATCCACACCACGGAGATGATCCACACCGTGGAGATGATCCACACCACGGAGATGATGCACACCGTGGAGGTGATCCACACCGTGGAGATGATCCACACCACGGAGATGATGCACACCACGGAGATGATGCACACCGTGGAGGTGATCCACACCGTGGAGATGATCCACACCACGGAGATGATCCACACCACGGAGATGATCCACACCGTGGAGATGATCCACACCACGGAGATGATCCACACCACGGAGATGATCCACACCGTGGAGATGATCCACACCACGGAGATGATCCACACCACGGAGATGATCCACACCGCGGAGATGATCCACACCACGGAGATGATCCACACCACGGAGATGATCCACACCGTGGAGATGATCCACACCGTGGAGATGATCCACACCGTGGAGGTGATGCACACCGTGGAGGTGATGCACACCGTGGAGATGATCCACACCACGGAGATGATGTACACCGCACCAAGGCGCTATTGTGGTTGTTGCGAGATCTACATTGCAGGTGAGGGAACGGGAGTGTCGCGGTTAGCGCACTGCGCTACGAACCCGGCGACCCGAATTCAATTCCCGCTCACGGCCACCACCGGTGACGATTATATCTATCTGAACCGGTCCTGGGCCTTCTCTAGGTCGGCTCAGCCTCAAATGAGTACTGGGGAGACAAAGGCGACCGGGCGTGGTGCTGGCCACCCACGCCCTCGTGTGCCGTACCGACCTTCATAGGCGCTCGCTAACAGCACTTGCCCCGACCGTCTGTCCAGGCTATACGGGGAGATCTTTGTCTTTGGCGTCGTGTGGTTTTAATTTTTTGAATTTCCTCCTCAACGCGCCAAAGTGTTTTTTTCCGGGCCCCTCGCTGATTACAGATCCCGGACTACGACCCTCCACCGCCCACCGTGCGTGCCTGTGGGTTACCCTCATGGGTCAAATGTTAAAGGCTATGAGACTCGTGGTGGGCGAGTAGAGGGAGGGGGGCGATAGAAGGCGGCGGCAGCAGCAGCAGCAGCCAGGTCGCAGTTTAACGCCTCGGGGAGATCCTTCACACCCCGCCCGACTCCCCGACTCCGCCGATGGCAAAGCCGCCCCGGGCGGGTTAGGCCCTGTCGGATAATTTGTGGTCATTTGGTGAGATCACTCCAGACTTTGGCCCTCCCCCCCACCCAAACACCCACCCACACCCCAGCCATCAACGGCATCAAGTCCAAGTGGTACCTGGGCTGAGTGGGACACGCGCACGCCACGTGGAGGCAGAGCCAGCGAACTCGCCTTTCTCTCTCCGTCTTTCTCTCCTCTCTCTCTCCGTCTCTCTCTCCTCTCTCTCTCTCCGTCTCTCTGTGCGTCGCCGAGGGACCGTTTCCATCCGCGCCGAGGATAATCACATCCGCTGCTGTTGTTATTGTTGCGGGCGAAGGTGACCGATCTCTCCCACCAAGCGTGCCAGCCGCGGCTTCTCGTTAACGTCGCGAAGAAGGTGATTCCCCCCCCCCATCCCGCCAACCCACACACCCCAGCGGCACCCCCCTCGTCGGTACGTCCTCTTGCGAGTGAGACACCTTTTTTTCTGAGAGCTGTCGTGTCTAAGGGTTGTCGTGGAAGACGCCCGCAGGCTTTTAGGACGCCGCGTGAACATTGGCAGGGTGTCGTGCTGCGAACGTTGATCTCGGATGGAAACTCACTTCTTGAGAAACTGATTGTAGTGTTGAGTGTTGTTGTGTTTCCCCCCACCCCCGCACCTTCGGTTAGCACGTACGGTGCGAAAGAACTTCAACATACACACCATCGATTAGCACGGCTGGCTACGTACGGTGCGAAAGAACTTCAACATACACACCATCGATTAGCACGATTGGCTACGTACGGTGCGCAATAAGTACAACATACATTCCATCGATTAGCACGGTTGGCTACGTACGGTGCGAAAGAACTTCAACATACACACCATCGATTAGCACGATTGGCTACGTACGGTGCGAAAGAACTTCAACATACACACCATCGATTAGCACGGCTGGCTACGTACGGTGCGCAATAAGTACAACATACATACCATCGATTAGCACGGCTGGCTACGTACGGTGCGAAAGAACTTCAACATACACACCATCGATTAGCACGGTTGGCCATGTACGGTGCTAAAAGATGTTCAAACGACATTCCAGAATGAGAATCTTTATTTGTTAGAGGGCGAATCTTTATTTCGGCTGGAGGAACTCCGTGATCTGAGACGGCTTCACTTTCACGGGTGCCCAGTCCTCAGGCACGATGGTAACTGCGTGGTTTGTGGAGCGTTGAGCCGTCGACCCAGCCAGCTGAGCTCCAGCCCCTCTCACGGTCAGTATCGGTGACGATTATCTCAACTAGGCATCCAGTGAGTACTATAATATAGTGATTTTTTTGGGGTTAGATCACGTGAAGGTCGTAGCGATGGAGTTAACATTGGGGGGGGGGGACCAAATCTTCCAGGGGGTCTGGGGGTCCCCGTCCCCCCAGAACAAAATCGAAATTTGAAAACGAATTTCCTGACATTTCCGGACAAAAATATAAAAAAAAATGCACTAACACATAGGATTGACTTTTTTTTACAATCATATCTAATAGTGTATATTGTATTACATGCTCTGTTTTTTTACTTTTTTACCTTTTCTTGTTTCATTGTATGTAATAGCAGAGATTCGGGATTAATAAAGTACAGCCATAACCACAATCATATAAACAGAAATCTATAGTAATAGGTTTTACCCTTTTTACTGGCTCAAAAACTGACACCTCTATTCAAGGCATCATGTTTGCAATAACCACAACACAAGCAGTCAAAATACCCTTTTGACTTTTGACTGTGCCAGTCAAAAGGGTAAAACCTATTACTATATCTTGTTACTGGCAAAGGAGGTCTCATAACAGAAATCTATTTTATGGCAATATATTGGGGGGGGGGGCATTTTGAGCACATTTGAATATGGGGGGGGGGATGTGTCCCACATATATTATAATTACGGCCTTGGATCACATAAATATGTAAATGTGTCGTTAAACCCGCCACCACCCGACACAGCCAATCAGTAAGGGTTTTTCACGTAAACAGAACGTGGCCAATTCGTCACGAGTACAGCACTAGTGTATAGTGTAGTGTACAGTGTAGTGTATAGTGCAGTGTATAGTGCAGTGTATAGTGTAGTGTGTAGTATAGTGTAGTGTATAGTGTAGTGTATAGTAGTGTGTAGTAGTGTATAGTGCAGTGTATAGTGTAGTGTATAGTGTAGTGTATAGTGTAGTGCAGTGTATAGTGTAGTGTATAGTGTAGTGTATAGTGCAGTGTATAGTGTAGTGTATAAATGTAGTGTATAGTGTAGTGTATATGTAGTGTATAGTGTAGTGTATAGTGTAGTGTATAGTGTATAGTGTAGTGTGTAGTGTATAGTGTAGTGTATAAGTGTAGTGTATAGTGTAGTGTATAGTGTAGTGTGTAGTGTAGTATATAGTGTAGTGTGTAGTACAGTGTATAGTGTAGTGTATAGTGTAGTGTATAGTGTAGTGTATAGTGTAATGTATAGTAGTGTGTAGTGTAGTGTGTAGTACAGTGTATAGTGTAGTGTATAGTGTAGTATACTAGAACAGCACACCGGTGTGTTGGAGAGCCAAGCCACAACATTAACAATCTGACTACGACGTTTCGCCAGTAATTACAACTCGCTTCAACTCGCTTTATCAGGCCTGATGAAGCTAGTTGTAATCACTGGCGAAACGTCGTACTCAGATTGTAAATGTTGTGGCTTGGCTCTCCAACACACCGGTGTGCTGTACTAGTACACTACACTATACACTACACTATACTATACACTACACTATACACTACACTATACACTACACTATACACTAGTGCTGTACTCGTAACGAATTGGCCACGTTCTATTTACGTGACAAACCATTACTGATTGGCTGTGTCGGGTGGTGGCGGGTTTAACAACACATTTATATAGTTACGCGATCTAACCCCAACAAAAAACCCCCCTCTACTTTGAATGATATCGGTCGCGAAAGCCTCCCACGCTTTCAACTGAGTGAGTGCTGCACCCTGTGTGAAGCTTACATCTGGCATAGAATGGGTCAACTGCGGAATGTCTTAGGTTGACGGAACAAAAAAGAATCAACAGACAAACCGCATTGTTTAAGACTGACACAGCGGGATATGAACTCAAATTCACGCCGAGCGTGGTTGCTGGCCACCCACCCCCTCGTGTGCCAGCACGGTGACGCTCTTCACAAGCGCTGCCACTCGTCACCCACGAGCACTTGCCCCGACACTCGGCACTGCCCGGGGCACCTTTGTCCTTGTGCGCATCAGAGTTTACAAAAAAACTGGTGTCATCGTTCGGCGTGCTCACTCCACTGCTGGATGATTGTTCCTTTCACTGATTCCCTCCACACTAGTCCTCATGACCGTACCCCCCTACAAACCCCCCCACCCCCCCCCCCCACCCCACCCCTTGTCAGCGGCCCTTCGGCTTTGCTCCGAAGTTTATTTATTAAGGGGGGCCTTGAGTCACCTCCTAACGCACGCGAGACGGGACCTCTCCCCCCCCCCCCCCAAAACCCGAGGTAGGGAATCAGCCGCACACCCCCCCCACCACGTCCTTCCATCCGGCAGTCGATCGATCCACTCTGTAACACGATTTTTGTCCCTGGGTACTAAGTGTTATTGTCTAATTGCGTATGCCTCAAAAGTACAGAAAGTGGCTATTATTATTATTCAGCACAAACTTTGCTTTCGTGACCAGGACTTTACGTGAAGGAATGACACGAATGATCGCCACGTTGTCTCGTTGACAATAGGTACATTTAAACACATCAATGTCCTGGTCACAAAAGCAAAGTTTGTGGGGAACAGTAGCCACTTTCTGTACTTTTGAGAAATACGCAATTAGACAATAACACTTACTACCCAGGAACAAAAAAATAAATTGTTACACAGATCATCGCTGATGGTGTCCGTGAGCCCCGCGTCTCTATCTTTAGCTCAAGTGATACGCCGCTACGGATGGACTCGGCGCCGCGTTATTATTGTACGGATGTCAATGTGTCTGCGTGTCAATGTGTCCGCGTGTCAATGTGTGCGCGTGTCTATGTGTCAATGTGTCTGAGTGTCAATGTGTCCACGTGTCAATGTGTCTGTGTGTCTATGTGTCTATGTGTCTGCGTGTCTATGCGTCCGCATGTCAATGTGTCCACGTGTCTATGTGTCCACGTGTCTATGCGTGTCAATGTGTTTGCGTGTGTCAATGTGTCTGCATGTCAATGTGTCTGCGTGTCTATGTGTCTGCGTGTCAATGTGTCCGTGTGTCAATGTGTCCGTGTGTCAATGTGTCTGCATGTCAATGTGTCTGCGTGTCTATGTGTCTGCGTGTCTATGTGTCTGCGTGTCAATGTGTCTGTGTGTCTATGTGTCCACGTGTCTATGTATCTGTGTGTCTATGTGTCTGTGTGTCTATGTGTCCACGTGTCTATGTGTCTGTGTGTCTATGTGTCTGTGTGTCTATGTGTCCACGTGTCTATGTATCCACGTGTCAATGTGTCCACGTGTCTATGTGTCTGCGTGTCTATGTGTCCGCGTGTCTATGTGTCTGAGTGTCAATGTGTCCGCGTGTCAATGTATCCACGTGTCAATGTGTCCACGTGTCTATGTGTCTGCGTGTCAATGTGTCTGCGTGTCTATGTGTCTGAGTGTCAATGTGTCCGCGTGTCAATGTATCCACGTGTCAATGTGTCCACGTGTCTATGTGTCTGCGTGTCAATGTGTCTGCGTGTCTATGTGTCTGAGTGTCAATGTGTCCGCGTGTCAATGTATCCACGTGTCAATGTGTCCACGTGTCAATGTGTCCGTGTGTCAATGTGTCCACGTGTCTATGTGTCCACGTGTTTATGTGTCCACGTGTCTATGTGTCCACGTGTCTATGTGTCTGTGTGTCTATGTATCCACGTGTCAATGTGTCTGAGTGTCAATGTGTCCGTGTGTCAATGTGTCCACGTGTCTATGTGTCCGTGTGTCAATGTGTCCGCGTGTCAATGTGTCCACGTGTCTATCTGTCCGCGTGTCAATGGGTCCACGTGTCTATGTGTCCGTGTGTCAATGTGTCCACGTGTCTATGTGTCCGTGTGTCAATGTGTCCGCGTGTCAATGTGTCCGTGTGTCAATGTGTCCGCGTGTCAATGTGTCCACGTGTCAATGTGTCCACGTGTCTATGTGTCTGCGTGCCTATGTATCCACGTGTCTATGTGTCCACGTGTCTATGTGTCTGTGTGTCTATGTATCTACGTGTCTATGTGTCCGCGTGTCAATGTGTCTGTGTGTCTATGTGTCCACGTGTCAATGTGTCCGCGTGTCAATGTGTCTGCATGTCTATGTGTCCGTGTCTATGTGTCCGTGTCAATGTGTATGCGTGTCTATGTGTCCGTGTGTCTATGTGTCTGCGTGTCTATGTGTCTGCGTGTCAATGTGTCCACGTGTCTATGTGTCCGCGTGTCAATGTGTCTGCGTGTCTATGTATCCACGTGTCTATGTGGTTGCGTGTCAATGTGTCTGCGTGTCTATGTGTCTGCGTGTCTATGTATCCACGTGTCTATGTGTCTGCGTGTCTATGTGTCTGTGTGTCTATGTATCCACGTGTCAATGTGTCCGCGTGTCTATGTGTCTGCGTGTCTATGTGTCTGTGTGTCAATGTGTCCGCGTGTCAATGTGTCCGCGTGTCAATGTGTCTGCGTGTCTATGTGTCTGTGTGTCTATGTGTCTGCGTGTCTATGTGTCTGCGTGTCTATGTGTCCGCGTGTCAATGTGTCCGCGTGTCAATGTGTCCGCGTGTCAATGTGTCCGCGTGTCTATGTGTCCGCGTGTCAATGTGTCCACGTGTCAATGTGTCTGCGTGTCTATGTGTCCACGTGTCTATGTGTCCACGTGTCAATGTGTCCGCGTGTCAATGTGTCTGTGTGTCTATGTGTCTGCGTGTCAATGTGTCTGAGTGTCTATGTATCCGCGTGTCTGTGTGTCCGAGTGTCTATGTGTCTGCGTGTCTATGTGTCTGTGTGTCTATGTGTCTGCGTGTCAATGTGTCTGAGTGCCTATGTATCCGCGTGTCTGTGTGTCCGAGTGTCTATGTGTCTGCGTGTCTATGTATCCGCGTGTCAATGTGTCCGCGTGTCAATGTGTCCGCGTGTCTATGTGTCTGCGTGTCAATGTGTCTGAGTGTCTATGTATCCGCGTGTCTGTGTGTCCGAGTGTCTATGTGTCTGCGTGTCTATGTATCCGCGTGTCAATGTGTCCGCGTGTCAATGTGTCCGCGTGTCTATGTGTCTGCGTGTCTATGTCTCCGCGTGTCTATGTGTCCGCGTGTCTATGTGTCCACGTGTCTATGTGTCTGTGTGTCAATGTGTCCACGTGTCTATGTGTCCGCGTGTCAATGTGTCCGCGTGTCAATGTGTCCGCGTGTCAGTGTGTCCGCGTGTCAATGTGTCCGCGTGTCTGTGTGTCTGCGTGTCTGTGCTGTTCCCAGCGTTTCATTGCCCGTGTTTCCGGTGATAAATTTAAAGATACCGCGTCACACCTGGCCGGAGAGACCGCGCCGCTGTGCCGGACGAAGCGACTCTTACTGCCATACCCACGAATAATCCCACCGACTCACTCGACTTCTTTCGCACCGTACGTAGCCAACCGTCCTAATGGGAGATACGGGATGATAATGATGAATGTTGGACTTCTTTCACACTCTACGTAGCCAACCGTGCTAATCGGAGGTACGGGATGATGATGATGTATATGTTGAACTTATTTCGCACCATACGTGGCCAACCGTGCTAATTGGAGGTGCGCAAAGATGTATGTAAGCATTGTCTGTTGTTGTAGCGTTCTTTACCTGCCCCTACGGGACATCTGTGAAGAAGAGCTTCATTGCTCATCGGATTCCTCCAGTATAATTTCAGATTCTGATGTTGAACTTCTTTCGCACCGTGATTAATCCGGAGAATCACGGGTCGGCTTGGGTAATTCAGAAACAGAAACTTTATGTATCCTGGATGCGGAATCCAATGAGCTATAAAACTTTTTTTTCACAAACTGTCCAGCAGGGGGCCTCGGGGTCAAAAGGTTACAACAACAAACACGATACAGCAACACGATAGGAGTGCACAGTATAGGCAAGGTAAACAAATCACCACCAAAATATACGTGCAAATAAAACTAACTTATATTTTTTCATCTTGTCATGCAAAGCCCACTGAGCTATTAGCCACTTTCTCAGAAGCGGCCTGGCCACAAATGATAGCTCAACAAAATCTGCTTAACCATCACGTGAAAATTGAGAGCAGCCCAAAATGACTCTTAAAAACATCCCAGTTTTTCCTCCTTAACATCTCCGTTCCCCCAGTCTCCAACCCCCTTCGCTCTCTCAGTTCCCTCGATCATTAACGCGCAGATCCACCTCCAAAGGTCCCGCTCGAGTTTTTTATTTAACTTGACAATTTTTTCCGCCATAAACCCCGTGGAGGGGCCGCACGGCGTTTTGCCCACACCGGCGAAACATTACTACCAGCGCCACCATCAAGCACCACGACCGCCCTCGGCACAACGAAAACGAATCGGCGGCGACCAGACGCTTTTCTCACGGGGCACGGGGGCCCGAGCCGAAGGCGTTTTTTGTTTGTTGCGAGGACGCGTGAAGGAAAACAAAGAGACAAATAATAACAATCATCATCATCATCATCATCGCAAGCCGATCGGCGCCGTCTTTCGGCCTACGCCGTTAGCAACAACAACAACAACACCAACCAACCAAACGCTGTCGAGCGATTTGTAAATCTCTGCCTCTGTCCGCTGTTGGGTCTGGGAGTTCTCTTCACACACCCCTACCCCCTGATGAGAACAAAATGCTTTGTCGACGTTCAGGTGCCGGTGGAGGCAGCCGATCAGGAGGCGACATGGTCATCCTTCGGCAGGTGAGTGCGCGTTTAGAATCAGCAGCAACATTACCACACGCGTTTTAGAGTTATTTGGCGGCTGCTGCTGCTATAAATTACCACGTGGCGATGATAAGCCCACTTCGTTGGGCTATCGCTTGTGTGTGGGCCAGGGTCTGCTTCTGAAAGAGGGCTATGTTATTGATTAGTGGGTCTCTACTTAGTAGGGCTATCACTTGTGTGTGGGCCAGGTACCGCTTCTGAATGAGAGGGATGTTATTGATTAGTGGGTCTCTACTTAGTAGGGCTATCACTTGTGTGTGGGTCAGGTACCGCTTCTGAATGAGAGCTATGTTATTGATTAATGGGTCTCTACTTAGTTGGGTTATCACTTGTGTGTGGGCCAGGTACCGCTTCTGAATGAGAGGGATGTTATTGATTAGTGGGTTTCTACTTAGTAGGGCTATCACTTGTGTGTGGGCCAGGTACCGCTTCTGAAAGAGGGTTATGTTATTGATTAGTGGGTCTCTACTTAGTAGGGCTATCACTTGTGTGCGGGCCAGGTACCGCTTCTGAATGAGAGGGATGTTATTGATTAGTGGGTTTCTACTTAGTAGGGCTATCACTTGTGTGTGGGCCAGGTACCGCTTCTGAAAGAGGGCTATGTTATTGATTAGTGGGTCTCTACTTAGTTGGGCTATCACTTGTGTGTGGGTCAGGGTCCGCTTCTGAAGAAGAGCTATGTTATTGCTCAATGGGTGCCTTCCCCGGTAAAATAAAAAAAAGTGTTTATAGTTGAGTTTAGTTAAATGTGTGCGGTTTCTCCGCTCATATCTCCTCACAGTTCGAGCAAAGTCCACCGTTTCGTTGTTTTGCCGACTATAGTAGTAGTGGGAATGATGAGGATAATTACGAACAACGTTAGTTAAAAAAACGTAAATGTACTACGATCTTTTTGTGCGGAGTTGCATGCGGCCTCTTTAAGGAGCCACCGCTTCGTGGCAGTTATTGATTGAAAACCCCCAACGGTCTCGTATTCAGCAACATCGCATTGCTGGCTCTATGGAATATTGAGTCAGTGCTTTCTTTTGTTGTTGTTCAAACCTAATTGGAACAAAAAATATATTGTTGTTAATTTTGGTTGCCCGAACCTCCTGCTGTCGGTCGGGCGTGGCGGTTATTGGGATCGTGCCTGGCGGTTGTTGTTGGGTCGGACCCGGCAATTGTTGGGTCAGACGTGGCGGTTGTTGGGGTCGGACCTGGTGGTTATTGGGGTTGGGCCTGGCGGTTATTGGGGTCGGGCCTGGCGGTTTTTGTTGGGTCAGTCCTGGCGGTTGTTGGGGTCGAACCTGGTGGTTGTTGGGAGCGGGCCTTGGGTTTGTTGGGGTCGAACCAGGTGGTTATTGGGGTTGGGCCTGGCGGTTGTTGGGGTCGGGGTGGGTACTGGCGGTTATTGTTGGGTCAGTCCTGGCGGTGGTTCGGATCGGGCCTGGCGGTTGTTGTGGTCGAACCTGGCTTTTGTTGGGGTCGGGCCTTGCGTTTGTTGGTGTTCGGGCCTGGCAGTTGTTGGGTTTTAGGCCTGGTAGTAGCAGGGTTCGGGCCTGGCGGTTGTTGGGATCGGGCCTGGCAGTTGTTGGGGTCGTGCCTGGGAGGTTGTTGGGTCGGGCCTGCCAGTTTATGGGGTCGCGCCTGGCGGTTGTTGGCCAAGTGCTGCGCTTGTACAGTGTGCAGTGATCCCAGTGAGCATTTCAGATGTCACACACCACTGACAAAAACATAGATCCACCCCCGTAAAGCTTGTAACAGGCTGTTGGGGGCAAGTACTATTAGCAAGTAGCAGCACCTATGAAGGTCGGCACGGTACACGAGGGGGTGGGTGGCCCAACATTACGCCCGGCCATCTCTGTCTCCCCCAGTGGCGATATTTACACACCGCACCAGGTCCTAATTTGAGGCCGAGTCGACCTAGGGGAGGCCCATGACCGGTTCAAATAATCGGCACCCGTGTTGTTGGTCGTGAGCGGGAATCGAACTCGGATTCGCCGAGTTCGCAGCACAGCGCAATAACCGCTACACCTCCTATTCCCAACCAGGACCCGTTCAGATATCCCTCGTCACTGAGATTAGCCACTGCCCGGAATCAAACTCAGGTAGTAGCCAGTTCAGAGTGCAGTGCGATAACCACCGCTCCTCCTGAAACTGTTATCACCATGAAATAAATCACCTCGCATTTATTATCCCCTGATGGAAAAAAAATATAATGCTTCATTGTTTCTACCTGGTGGGGCTTGAATGCTGAATTTTAACCAGCAACGTTTGTTTAAACTCTCAAACTACGGACTGGTTTTTCGCCATTCTGTCGCTCATCAGCAGTCTCTGACTGACAAATACCGCTGCTTGCTAACAACAGTTATCGCTAAGTTCCCTCTCGATACACCACGGGCATTCGACAATATCTGGTAAACAAGGAGCGAACTGTACACATCCAGTGCTGTATCGTGGGGGTATTTGTCCAACTCACCTGTCTGCTGATGAAGCCAAGAAGGGTGAAACCAAGCATTTACAATAAGTGTTCCACAAGTTTCATCATCACCATTGTCATCATTCGCGTTTAACTTCAGCCGTGTCTGCTATACATTTCCACGTGATAAGCCACTTCGTTGAGCTATCATCTGTGGTCCAGGTCGGTTCTGAAAAAATAAGCTACATAGCTCACTGGGCTTTACCTGGGAATAAACAAAATGTATAGCTTAGTTTTATTTGTGTATTTATATTTTTAAGTGATTTGTTTACCTCTCCTATACTTTGCACTCCGATCGTATTTTTGTATTGGTTGTTGTTGTAACCTTCTGACCCCGTGCCCCTACCTGACATCTGTGAACAAAAGAGCTTCATAGCTCATCGGATTCCTCCTGCAGCATAAAGACATATTCTGATATTTCCTCACTCGGCACACCGCATCCAGTATTCCCAGCTCCGAGTCACGTTTATCTTTTTCTGTGTGTATCCAGGAGAGAAACTCGATAGAGAGAGAGAAAGACAGCGGTCAGGGGTTAAAATAGTCACCAGGCTCACAGAAATGCGTTATGCAACGGAAATTAAGCGAATTTGAAATCGGCGAAAAAAACAGCAACAGCTGTTGCTATTGCTGCGTCATCGTTGTCGTCACAGCGTGAACCCGATGGCTGTTACCGCGAGTCACGTGCCTGCCACAGTCTGCCAGAGACCCCGCAAAATATTCGGTTGGCAAATGAATCCTTGAATGTCGTCGTCGTCATCACCGTCGTCATGTCTCCGACAATGAAACTATTCAGTGACAAATCAATGCCTGATTGTCGTGACCATCACCATCATCATCATCAACAACGTCATGTCTTCAACAATAAAAAAAATTCAGTGGCAAATTAATCCATGATTGTCGTCATCATCATCACCATCATCATCAACAACGACATGCCTCCGACAATCAAAATATTCAGTGACAAAACGAATCCCTGATTTTCGTCGTCATCAACCGCACGTCTCCGGCGATGAAGGAGACACAAGACGGACGGAAGGAGGAAGTCGGGGGAGAGGGGGGGGGGTGAGCGCAAGAGGGGGGGGGGGGGGGCTGGTGACGACCGAACCGAGGATGGATCGATTTAATCACGTGCACAGCCGTTACGTAAATTGGCAGTTCCACCGCAGGACGGCAAACACGAATTTTGTGGGCAGCCACCTATCGTGACCGCTGGCAAGTCCACGGTAACCACGAGAGGGAAGCAAGAACCTGGTTGACGAACCTTTGTACCCAGCTGGCTGTTGACCAATTGGGCCCCTTGTCAGAATTAGAGTATTGACTTGCACCAGAGGAATCCGAAGAGCTGTGAAGCTCTTTGTTCACAGATGTTCCAGTAGTGTCACATATGTCCCGGTAGTTTCACAGATGTCCCAGTAGTTTCACAGATGTCCCAGTAGTTTGACAGATGTCTCAGTAGTTTCACAGATGTCCTAGTAGTTTCACAGATGTCCCAGTAGTTTGACAGATGTCTCAGTAGTTTCACAGATGTCCTAGTAGTTTCACAGATGTCCCAGTAGTTTCACAGATGTCCTAGTAGTTTCACAGATGTCCAGTAGTTTTACAAATGTCCAGTAGTTCACAGATGTCTCAGTATTTTCACAGATGTCTAGTAGTTTCACAGATATCTCAGTAGTTTTAAAGATGTCTCAATAGTTTCACATATGTCTAGTAGTTTCACAGATGTCTCAGTAGCTTCACAGATGTCTCAGTAGTTTCACAGATGTCTAGTAGCTTCACAGATGTCTCAGTATTTTCACAGATATCTCAGTAGTTTCACAGATGTCCCAGTAGTTTTACAGATGTCTCAGTAGTTTCACAGATGTCCTAGTAGTTTTACAGATGTCTAGTAGTTTCACAGATGTCCCAGTAGTTTCACAGATGTCTTAGTAGTTTAACAAATGTCTCAGTAGCTTCACAGATGTCTCAGTATTTTCACAGATATCTCAGTAGTTTCACAGATGTCTCAGTCGTTTTACAGATGTCTAGTAGTTTCACAGATGTCCCAGTAGTTTCACAGATGTCTTGGTAGTTTAACAGATGTCTCAGTAGTTTCACAGATGTTTCAGTATTTTCACAGATATCTCAGTAGTTTAACAGATGTCCCAGTAGTTTTACAGATGTCTCAGTAGTTTCACAGATGTCCTACTAGTTTCACAGATGTCTCAGTAGTTTTACAGATGTCTCAGTAGTTTCACAGATGTCCTAGTAGTTTCAGAGATGTCTCAGTAGTTTTACAGATGTCTCAGTAGTTTCACAGATGTCTACTAGTTTCACAGATGTCCCAGTAATTTAACAGATGTCCTAGTAGTTTCACAGATGTCTCAGTAGTTTCACAGATCTCTCAGTAGTTTAACCGATGTCTCACTAGTTTCACAGACGTCCTCCCGTCACACGCCGTGCCCTTTCACCCCACGCTCAAGAGCCTCGCTTCCTCCGAGTGGCTCTGCCGCATGGCTTAACGCTCAGAAGTTACTCATTTGAGGATTCGTAATGATTCCTAAATGATTGGTGGTTGTATTTACGACTGCATAGGCTTAAGACGAGCGCCTTCATAGAAATAAAGGTTAGTTTTCTATTTTGTTTTAAGTACGGTCACGATGCTTTGGGTTAGGTGTGCCACGGTGGCTAGGAGATGTTAACTACCTTGCCTGGTATGCAGGAGGCCGTGGGTTCGATCCCGACCCTGATGCCTGCTGTATATTTGGAGTTTGCATGTCTCTCTCTCCGTGGGCAGGTAGATTTTTCTCCGGGCGTGTAATTACAATGCATTGGTCAATTGCCTTTTGTGACTTAAATGTGGTAAATACGACTCCAGATCAGGAATGTAAAAGAAAAAGTCAACTTTGACCCTTCCGCCTCTGACTCCGTGACATGTCGTAAATACTTGGGGGGGGGGGGGGTGGTGGGGCAGTAGTTGTGGGGCACGTAAATCTACCGCACTATGAACCCGGAGTTGGCGTGAGCTCGAGCTCTAGCCCTGGCTTACGACAAACATGAGCAATCGTCTGAGCCGGTGATGCCAGCGAGCGAAGCTTTGGTTTTTACTCGGGAGCGCCTTAGATTGAGTTAACCCCTACCCCTAACGAACACCCCATGAACGAAACCTTAAAGGAAAACCTTAACTGATTTAACAAACACATAAAACAACCTTAACCGATAAAAACCCTTGACAGATACAATTGAAGACAATCCTGAACAGACACATTCCTAAACAGATAAAACTGAACACAAGCCCTTGAATAAAACTGATAAAAAAAACCCTTAACAGAAAACAACTGAATGTAGACCCTTAACAAATATGAATGAAGGAGAATAGAACATGAAAGGCACGTGTTAGACACAGACGGGTTATAGCACAATTAGCTACGTTACTTTGCGAAAGAAGCTCAACATATGTACATAGAGACCCATAGACTCACACAGATACCTATAGACTCATCACACAGAGACTCATATATTCGCTAAGAGACCCATAGACTCGTACAGAGACCCTAGACTCACACATAGACTCTAGACTCACACAGAAACCCATTGACTCGCCAGAGACCCTGGACTCAGAGTTACATAAACTCACACAGAGACCCTAGACTCACACAGAGACCCTAGACTCACACAGACACCCATCGACTCACACAGAGACCCTAGACTCAGAGATACATAGACTCACACACTGCATCGCGCGCTTTCAGATTCGCTTCTGCAACCTTCTGGAACGCTCTTCCTTCCGATATCAGGAAGCCAATTGGAGCTATGCACTTTTAAATCATCATGATTGACAAACTAATTTCTTTAAAACTTCTTGGTGCTGTGCTTAATTTGTTATCCTCCTCCCCTCGCACCTCCGCTTAGCACGCTTGGCTACGCTTCCGTGCAAAAGAAATGCAACGTACGCACGTGTGTACGTACACACGTGCGTACATAGGCACGTGTGTACGCACGTGTGTACGTACCAAGGCCGTAGCCATGGAGTCAACATTGGGGGGGACCAAATTTTTCAGGGGGTCTAGCCCCCCCCCCGCCCCAGGAAAAAAATCTAAATTTGAAATAAATTTCCTGCCATTTCCTGGCTAAAATATAAAAAAATTCACTAACACATGGGATGGACTTTTTATATATTTTTTGCAATAATGTTTAATAGTGTATTGTATTTATTACATTGCTCTGTTTTGACTTTTTTTACTTTTTATTGTTTCATTGTATGTTTAGTGGAGTAGGAAGGTGTGCTGGACCACTACATATGTAATGGCAGAGATTAGGGATTAATAAAGTACAACCATAACCACAATCATATAAACAGAAATCTATGCGTTGTTATATGAAGACAAATTCAGATATTGTGGCCAAGGTTTTAGCAAATTGTTGTTTTTATTTACATAGCGTAGAAATGTTTTTTTAAATATATTGTTTACAGCAATATATTGGGGGGGGGGGACATTTTGAGCATATTTGGATGTATCCCCCCCAATATATATTATGATTACGGCCTTGGTACGTACACACAGACGTGCGTACGTAGCGCGAAGCCAGGGCGTCTTCGAGGACGGAAGCCAACGGAAGCCCTGGGACCGCTCCTCTGCCACGAAGTGGCGGTGACCTGCGGCAGGGTGACGCTCCGCCACCCAGTGGCATAACGAGCATGGGAGGGCATGGGGGGGGGTGCCTTAGCCCCCCCCACCCCCCGCCCCTCCCCTCCCCCCGCCTCCCCCCCTAATGGTGAAAACTACCAGTTGGGGGGGGGGGGGGCGTCCTTACCAACCACCACGAGATTCGATTTCAACACCGGTGTTAAAATAACGACAGCATATTTAAAACACGGCTTCAATATATCGTTTCATGAGAGTGCCTTCATTATTTGTGCCAATATTGCGAAGAGCTAACTATGAATGTGTCGTTAAACTCGCCGCCACCCGACGCTGCCAATTAGTAAGGTTTGTCACGCGAATAGCACATGCCAATTCGTTACTAAAACAATTCGTTACTGCTACAATTCGTTACTGTACTAGTAACGAATTGCCATGTTTTGTTTACGTGACAAACCTTACTAATTGGCTGCATCGGGTGGTGGCGGGTTTACCGACACATTTGTATTTACGCGATCTAACCCCCCCCAAAAAAAACTTCGATTATGGGTAATACTGGTCGCGAAAGCCTCCTACGTGTTGACCTGAAGATCTAACTAAGGAACACAGCGGATCTGTGGCGGCTGTATTGTGCGAAGACGGCGAGTGACATCCCCCTACAGCGTTAAACGCCCGAGACCGTGAGCGTCAACGGCGCGATGCCGATCAGGGCAAAGAGCGAGGCCGCGATATCTAAGAATAGCCTGCTGGGTGCGACCGTGCGGAAAGACAAATCAAATAATCACGCAGCTAAATTTTGATTTAAAGCTTTCGTGACCGCAGTGATTCATATTCTTAGCTCTTTCGGTAATGTCACGTTGAAGGGAAACAATAAAATAATAAAATATATATATAAAACAATAAACATTCTCACGACGTTTCGACCATAACACAAACGGTCGTCATCAGGTGTGTCGGTTTGCATTAACTTATTTATTTTTAAACGGTGTATTTATTTACTTATAAAAAACCGTCAGCGCCACGGGCAGCGATTTAGCAGTTTATTTAGAAGGACTAGATTGACTAGATGGACTGGTCCTTCTAAATAAACTGCCAAATCGCTGCGCGTGGCGGTAACGTTTTTTTAAATAAATAAATACACCGTTTAAAAATAAATAAATTAATACAAACCGACACACCTGATGACGACCGTTTGTGTTATGGTCGAAACGTCGTGAGAATTTTTATTGTTTTATATATATATTTTTATTATTTTATTGTTTCCCTTCAACGTGACTTTACTGAAAGAGCTAAGAATATGAATCACGCAGCCGTAAACCCCTCATCAGTACCCTACCTCATTGCAGATCTTAGTGGTCACCCGGTGCTGCTTATAAATCTCGACGTTCATCCTACAAACGCCCATCACAAGGGAGATACACAAACAGGCACATTTTATTTTTTTACCGTATTGAAACGGCCATGTTTTGTTTACGTGACAAGAATACGGGGTAAACCGTATGGGTTGACAGGTGTGTAGTCGTGTAGTGTGTAGTAGTGTATAGTGTAGTGTACAGTAGCAAACCTGTCAACTACCTTATCAGTGCCCTACCCTTATACAGACCAATTCTGATCGTATTGGTCACCCCGTGCCCCTTATAAATCTCAACGTTCATCCGATAAAGTCCCATCACAAGGGAGAAACACAAACAAATAGACAATCACCACTAGTACACTCACCACTAGTACACTCACCATTAGTACACTCACCACTAGCACACTCACCACTAGTACACTCACCACTACATAGCTTTCAACCCCGTATCAGTGCCCTACCTTATTACAGACCAATTCAGGGCCTTATTGGTCACCCCGTGCCCCTTATAAATCTCAACGTTCATCCTACAAAGTCCCATCACAAGGGAGAAACACAAATCGACACATTTGTTTGTGCCCGTATTGGAACGGCTGTATGCCGTATGGACCTGAAAACTCAATTTCCCCGTATACAAGAATACAGGGTAAACCGCATGGGTTGACTGGGGTATGTGCTCTGTAAGGCCCAGTCTCAATGTTCATCACCATAATCACCACCACCACTATCCATGGGGCAGCTAAGCCCGTAGTAAGGGGGGTTCATGTCACGTGTTGTTCCCACGCTCCTCTGCTCTGTCGTGCAGTGCCAGGATACGCCAAAGTAGTGGCCACAATCCTTCTGGCTCCAAATCTCTCACGATGATGTCGTCGTCACGCCCATCACTCTCTTGTTAGCTTTTCCTCTCCTTCCGGGTTCCTTCCATTTCATCCGAACAACAACGACAATAACAACGACAACAATAACAACGACAACGACAACAACAACAACGACAACACACTTTAACCGTTAACAGTTTGACTAAATAGTCAGCAAAAAAGAATGTTTTAAATTAAACTGTTGTCGTTTGTTGTGTTTTTATGTTTGTTGCTGTCATTTGTTGTTGTTTGTTGTTGTTGTTTGCTGTGTGTTTGTTATTGTCGTTGTTTGTTGTGTGTTTGTTGTGCGTTTGTTGTTGTGTTTGTTGTTGTGCGTTTGTTGTTGTTTGTTGTGTTTGTTGTTGTGTGCTGTGTGTTTGTTATTGTCGTTGTTTGTTGTGTGTTTGTTGTTGTTTGTTGTTGTGCGTTTGTTGTTGTTTTTGTTCTTGTGTGTTTGTTGGTGTGTTGTTGTTTTTTGTTCATTGTTTTTGTTTGTTGCTGTGTTTGTTGTTGTGTTTGTTGTTGTGTTTGTTGTTGTGTTTGTTGTGTGTTTGTTGTTGTTTGTTGTTGTTTTTGTTCTTGTGTGTTTGTTGGTGTGTTGTTGTTTTTCATTCATTGTTTTTGTTTGTTGCTGTGTTTGTTGTTGATTTTCATTTGTTGTTTGTTGTTGTTTGTTGGGCGTTGTTTGTTTGTTGTTGCCGTGTGGCCAGGGCGACCATGTCTTCCTGGACGTGGAGAATCCCGGGGAGTTTGCGGTCCCCATCGGAGCCGTCGTCAAACTCTCCGACTCCGGCAAAGTTCTGCTGCTGGATGACGAAGGCACCGTGAGTGGCGTGTCCGTCTGCCCGAATCGCTACCGTCCGCGTGTCCGTCTGCTTGTAGGGCTGTTGTGTGCTTGCTGATGAGCTATGTGTTGTGGAAGCCGGGCAGTATGCCGATCGGCTGTTTGCACGAGACCAGTCGCACCCGCGCCATTTCGGCACCAAAGCCGGCGTCACCCTTGTAGGCCGTCACCACCGTCACCGCCGTCACCACCGTCACCGTTGTCTTCACCATCACCACCGTCACCGCCGTCACCGCCGTCACCGCCGTCACCACCGTCACCGTTGTCTTCACCATCACCACCGTCACCGCCGTCACCACCGTCACCGTTGTCTTCACCATCACCACCGTCACCGCCGTCACCGCTGTCACCACCGTCACCGCTATCTTCACCATCACCACCGTCGCCACTGTCGCCACCGTCACTGTCGTCACCGCTGTTGCCGCTATCACCACCGTCACCGCTATCTTCACCATCACCACCGTCACCGCCGTCACCACTGTCGACGCCGTCACCACCGTCACCACCATCACCGTCACCGCTGTTGCCGCTATCACCACCGTCGCCACTGTCGTTGACGTCGTGTCGACGACGTCAACGACAGCGGTGACGTCGTCGACACGACGACGACGACGTCACCGCTGTCGTGGCCGCGTTGATGTCGTCGTGCCGCCGCTGCCGCCGCTGTGTCCGCGTCCCCAATGGGCTGCAGGAGCACTGGGTGACTCCGGCCAACGAGGGCCTCATCCGGCTGATGCACCCGACGTCGGTGACGGGCGTGGAGGACATGATCCGCCTGGGGGACCTGCACGAGGCGGGAATCCTCCGCAACCTGTTCACGCGATACCAGGAGGACCTCATATACGTGGGTGCACGCGCACGCGTACACACGTGCGTACACTGAGCGTACACGCGCGCACGTACGCGCGTGTACGCGTGTGTAGAGAGGGTCTCAGGGTCTCATGTACGTGTGTACACCCATACGCACGCGTGTACACACGCGCGCACCAAGCGTGTGTGCGCACATACACACACACACAGTGTACGTGTGCGTATGTGTGTACGTACAAATGAAAGACAAAGATCTCCAGTATAGCCTTAACAGACTGTTGGGGCAAGTGCTGTTAGTAAGCGTCTATGAAGACCGGCACGGCACACTAAGGGGTGGGTGGCCAGCACCGCGCCCGGCCGCCTTTGTCTCCCAAGTGTACACACATTCACACACGTACACTGTTTTTAAATGTGGAGGGAGAAACTGGAGGACCCGGAGAAAAAACATCACACGACCACGGCGAGAGAGAGCGAGAGAGGGAAAGACACGCAAATTCCAAATATAAAGCAGGCGTCAGGGTCGGGATCGAACCCACGCCCTCCTGCATACCAGGCGAGGGAATTAACATCTCCTAGCCACCGTGATGAGAGAGAGAGAGAGAGAGAGACGCGGAAATTCCAAATGCACAGCAGGCGTCAGGGTCGGGAACGAACCCACGACCTCCTGGGGCTTCACGCCACCGTGCCCATAGCTCCCAGTGCCCTTCCCGTGACAACACCCACTGTCGTTGCGGGGCGTGCGTGCAGACGTACACGGGCTCCATCCTGGTCGCCGTGAACCCCTACAAGACGCTGAACGTCTACTCGCCCGAGGCGATCCAGCAGTATCGTGGGCGCAAGGTGGGCGAGCTGCCGCCCCACATCTTCGCCCTCGCCGACAACGCCCACTTCAACATGCGGCGTAACGAGCGTAACCAGTGCTGCATTATCAGGTGGGCAGTCGTGTGGCAAGGGGTGGGGGGGGGGGGGGGGCGGGAGGGGGCAATCCGATGAGCTGTAAAGCTTTTTTTAGGGCTGTAAGTACGATGTTTGTGACGTGGGGAGCACGGTTGGAGCATTTGTCGGTGAGACCTAGATCCAGATGGTGATGAGACCTAGATCCAGATGGTGATGAGACCTAGATCCAGATGGTGATGAGACCTAGATCCAGATGGTGATGAAACCTAGATCCAGATGGTGACGAGGCCTTGATCCAGATGGTGACGAGGCCTTGATCCAGATGGTGATGAGACCTAGATCCAGATGGTGATGAGGCCTTGATCCAGATGGTGATGAGACCTTGATCCAGATGGTGATGATACCTAGATTCAGATGGTGATGAGACTTTGATCCAGATAGTTATGAGACCTAGATCTATATGGTCATGAGGCCTATATCCAGTTGGTGATGAGACCTCAATTCAGATGGTGATGAGACCTAGATACAGATGGTGATGAGACCTAGATCCAGATGGTGATGAGACCTAGATCCAGATGGTGATGAGACCTAGATCCAGATGGTGACGAGACCTTGATCCAGATGGTCATGAGACCTAGATCCAGATGGTCATGAGACCTAGATCCAGATGGCGATGAGACCTAGATCCAGATGGTGAAGAGACCTTGATCCAGATGGTCATGAGACCTAGATCCAGATGGTCATGAGACCTAGATCCAGATGGTGATGAGACCTAGATCCAGATAGTTATGAGACCTAGATCTATATGGTCATGAGGCCTAGATCCAGATGGTGATGAGACCTCGGTCCAGATGGTCATGAGACCTAGATCCAGATCGTCCTTAAACCTGGATGGCCACCAGATCTCGGAGAGAGGCCATGCGACCGTCGTGAGACCTCAATAAGATCAGATGTCGAATGTTTTTACAACCGCTGCTGCTGCGCGATCTGTCGGAAGGCAGTAATGAAGGGAGCCACGGCGAGGGTGGGCGCGATCTCAATGGCATTTTGACCTCTCGGCTCCTGACCGTGACCTCCCGACCCTGCGCTGCCCACAGCGGGGAGTCCGGCGCTGGCAAGACGGAGAGCACCAAGCTCATCCTGCAGTTCCTGGCGGCCGTGAGCGGTCAGCACTCCTGGGTGGAGCAGCAGATCCTGGAGGCGAACCCAATCCTCGAAGGTGCGTGGCTCCGGAGCCGAGCACGCCCGTCGGCTCTTCGAGTACCACGCCGTGACGTCATTCGCGTTTTTCGCATTGCGGGGCTCTCACGCTTAAGTGAATTCTCGGAGGGTGGCGAGTAAGGAATGCGACGGAGGGCCCCCCTCGGGTCACATACATGAGCTCGGATCCGAACGAACGTGAGCTAGGTCAGGAGGGCTGGCAACCTGCCGCCTCCGGTGACGCACGCGGCTCTTTGCGGACTGCTTCGTGAACGTGTAAAAATATAAATGCGTCGTTAAAACCCGCCACCACCCGGCGCAGCCAACTAGTAAGGGTTGTCACGTAAACAGAACGTGCCAATTCGTCGCAAGTGCAGCACACCGGTGTGTTGGAGAGCCAAGCCACAACATTTACAATCTGTTATGGATGATATTGGTTACGAAAGCCTACGTGTTAAACTGCTTCATGAACATAATGTATGGACGTACGTAAAGCAAGAACATTTGATATTGCGCACCCACATGAGTCCAGTCCATCACGGATGCTCTCTGAAGCAACAACAACAACAACTACCGTTTTGAGTCTGTTGCGGATCTGGCTCAGACTCAGGGATGGACCCCTCGAACGTGAGCTGTTCCGAGGTCTTTGGGCCGGAGACCCCCGAAAACTGTGCCGGCCGTATCCGCACGCCCCGCGGATCATAGTCGGAGTCGATATGTGTTCACATCGCATTGCAGCTCTTGAACTATTGAAGCGATGTATTTTTTGTTGCTTTACCAAATTTGAAAGGAGAAAACGCGGCCTCTTCTTGTCCTCGTTAATTTCTTTGGTCGCCGACCCCCGCGATAGGCCAGGGGTCGGTGACCGAACATTTTTTTTTTAGAATTCGGTACGGTGACATTTTTTTTTTTACTTTAACTCACTCAACAGTTCAAGAGTCGCAACGCACGCGAGTTACGAGACGTTAGCCCATTTATTATTATTATAATATTTCGGCTATATTTTATTTATTTATTAAAGCTTTTGCGCAACAGCTCACGAGCCTATCACGGCTAGTTGGGCGTTCTGGTTGGAAGATCTCCCCGTCGCAGTAAAAATCTGCCGGCCTGATGCGACTTAAGATTTGTACCGGAGGGGGGGAGGGGAGGCAAAGGAGGGGTGAGGGAGTAGGGGGATCACTGCCCCCAGGTTACTGACACCCCCCCCTCTCCATTGGTCTATCAGTCGCCTTGGCAACAAGGTAGCATTGTGACGTCACGGCAAGGCATTTCCACTTCCCTCCGCTCCCCTACCCCGAGGCGTTCGCGTCGAATTCAGCCGCGGTCGTCGTCGTTTTTGCAGAGAGGTTCGACGGAGGTTCGAATCTCGCGGCCGCCCTGATTAATACCGGCGGGTGGCGTAATAACCACGACAATGATTCCACGCGTCGCCACCACCGCCTAATTTTTACACATGTCCCATCCGCTCATGTCGTGCCATCTCGCCAACCGTCTTGTGCCGTGGTTAGTTCACCGTACAGCGCCTTGCTTAAGGCACTATGCAAACGTACGATAAGATAATAATGATGATAATAAAAAAAAAAATAATGTTAACCACGTGCCGCCTGGTGCGCCGCAGCCTTCGGCAACGCCAAGACGATCCGGAACGACAACTCGAGCCGCTTCGGGAAGTACGTGGAAATTCACTTCAACGAGAAGAGCGTCATCGAGGGAGCACGCATCGAGCAGTACCTCCTGGAGAAGACGCGCGTGTGTGGACAGGTACCCGTCGTCGTCGGCGTCATCGTCAACGTCGTCGTCGGCGTCATCATCAACGTCGTCAACGTCGTCAACGTCGTCGTCATCGTCGAGCGCTCGTTTTGTTTCGTGGTCACTGTTTTATCTCGCGACATTATTGGATGTGTAGGCCTTTGCTTTAACATCTATTTCTGTGACCAGTCACAAGCTAATCCCTTAGCTATTTCAATGCTAAATTACTAGTTGCCTCTGTGGATGTGTAGGTTTTGACTTTAACATAGCCATTCCTGTGACCAGTCACAAGCTAATCCCTCAGCTATTTTTATATGTAAACCCCTTTGTCAAGGTGCCTCACTTGTCCCAACCAGCGTAAAAGTCGCTACGAATCTTAACATCGTTCATTGAAGCTCTGTCGTCCCGACAGGTCTGTACCTTTCACCTGAAGACGGCCACTTGCGTTGTGGCCGAAACGTCGTGAGAATTTTATTGTGTTATTTTATTATTTTATTCTCATTCTACGTGACTTTACTGAAAGAACCAAAGAAGATGAATCCTTGCAGTCACGAAAGCTTTAAATCGAAATTTAATATTCGGATACATTTTAATTGAAAGCTTTCGTCACTGCAGTGATTCATATTCTTGGTTCTTTCGGTAAAGTCACGTTGAAGGGAAAATATATTTTATTATTTTATTGTTTCCCTTCAACGTGGCTTTACCGAAAGAACCAAGAATATTATTCAGATACTTTCTAGATTTGAAGTTTTCGTGACTGCAAGGATCCATATTATTTGATTCTATCGGTAAAGTCACATAGGTGAAAAAATAAAAATAAATAAAATCACTTTCGGTAAAGTCACGGAGGTGAAAAAATAAAAATAAATGTTTCTTATTTTTTTTCATTTTTCTTTCTTTCTCCCACCTACGTGACTTTACCGAAAGAACCACCGAATATTCAGAGACTGTTCGATGCCATCCGAACAATGTCGTTGAGGCAAAGTGACCACATTAAATTTTGATTTAAAGCTTTCGTGACTGCAGTGATTCATATTCTTGGTTCTTTCGGTAAAGTCACGTTGAAGGGAAACAATACAATAATAAAGTATATATAAAACAATTGTCACGTTGAAGGGAAACAATAAAATAATAAAGTATATATAAAACAATTGTTTTATATATTGTTTTATTGTTTTATATATATATATTTTTTGTTTCCCTTCAACGTGACCTTACCGAAAGAACCAAGAATATATAGTGACCACATTATTCGGATACTGTCACACAAAACAAAATCTGGCTGATAATTATTGGCTGATAGGATCGCAGACCTCGGGCAATTGTTGTCACCGGCTCATCCTGGACCCTCTGGGTCATCCTCTCTCTCTCTCTCTGAGTCGTCCTCTGTCCGAATAACGTCATTATCACTCAGCGTTTGGGGGGGGGGGCGGGGGGAGGGGGGTTTGGTGGGGGTGCGGCACTTCCTCCGACTCCCACCCTTTTATATTTCCCCCACGCAACAACGCAGGCCGAGCAGGAGCGCAACTACCACGTCTTCTACTGCCTACTGCTCGGCTCGAGCGACGAGCAAAAGAAGAGACTGGGACTCGGAAAGCCGGCGGACTACGCCTTCCTCACCACGGTAACGTCCGGCGCCTCGGACTCTTTTGCCGGAGACGCGCGCGACGCGTCGCCGAGGATAAGCGGGCGGAGGGAGGGAGGGAGGAGGAGGAGGAGGAGAGGGTGGGAGGGCAGCCTTAAGTAACGCGCTGGACGATGACGACGTGGGGGAGGCACGTACGTTGGACTTCTACCGCGCCGTGCGTGGCCGACCGTGCGACTGCGACGGTTGGTGGATCGCCGCAGCACAAGGAGCTCCCCTTCCCGTGGGTGGGCGTCGAGGAGCAGGAGCCGCACACCCTGGCGCTGTCCACCAGGAGGCGGCAAGTGCAGCAATGATGTGGACTCCATTTGCGTAGGATAGCGCGTTTCCCCCTCGCACACGCGCCGGCTGCCTCCGGACGCTCTGGTTTTCCTCCGCGCGTGTGAACGCTCGTGATGTATCCACGGTGAATTCCCGTCGCGCCGCACGTAGCCAACCGTGCTAATCGGTGGTGTTAGAGAAGGACAACAAAATAAACACAACAAAGCCGGACAGATAAATTGGCTGATGGCACCTTGATATATATTGAGGACCGCTGAGTTTGGGCAATTGTCACCGGCTCATCGCGTGGGTGACTTTCTGATCATCCGTGGCTCCTTCTCCTGGAGCCTCTTGGTCGTCCTCTCTCTCTGAGTCGTCCCCTCTCTCTCTCTCTCTCTGAGTCGTCCTCTCTCTCTCTGAGTCGTCCTCTCTCTGAGTCGTCCTCTCTCTCTGAGTCGTCCTCTCTCTCTCTGAGTCGTCCTCTCTCTGAGTCGTCCTCTCTCTCTCTGAGTCGCCCTCTCTTTCTCTGAGTCGTCCTCTCTCTCTGAGTCGTCCTCTCTCTGAGTCGTCCTCTCTCTCTCTGAGTCGCCCTCTCTTTCTCTGAGTCGTCCTCTCTCTCTGAGTCGTCCTCTCTCTGAGTCGTCCTCTCTCTCTCTGAGTCGCCCTCTCTCTCTGAGTCGTCCTCTCTCTCTGAGTCGCCCTCTCTCTCTCTGAGTCGTCCTCTCTCTCTGAGTCGTCCTCTCTCTCTCTGAGCTGTCCTCTCTCTCTGAGTCGTCCTCTCTCTTTGAGTCGTCCTCTCTCTCTCTGAGTCGTCCTCTCTCTCTGAGTTGTCCTCTCTCTCTGAGTCGTCCTCTCTCTCTGAGTCGTCCTTTCTCTCTCTGAGTCGTCCTCTCTATCTCTGAGTCGTCCTCTCTCTGAGTCGCCCTCTTTCTCTCTGAGTCGTCCTCTCTCTTTGAGTCGTCCTCTCTTTCTGAGTCGTCCTCTCTCTCTCTGAGTCGTCCGCTCTCTCTCTGAGTCGTCCTCTCTCTCTGAGTCGTCCTCTCTCTCTCTGAGTCATCCTCTCTCTCTGAGTCGTCCTCTCTCTCTGAGTCGTCCTCTCTCTCTGAGTCGTCCTCTCTCTCTCTGAGTCGTCCTCTCTCTCTCTGAGTCGTCCTCTCTCTCTCTGAGTCGTCCTCTCTCTCTGGGTCGTCCTCTCTCTCTGGGTCGTCCTCTCTCTCTGAGTCGTGCCCTCTCTCTCTCTGAGTCGTCTTCTCTCTCTCTACTGCCTACTGCTCGGATAATAGACGGATATCTATGATCTCTTTTCTTCCCCCGTGCCAACACCGTCGCCGCGGTGTTCCCACGCTCGCCGCCGCAGGGCAACTGCACGCGCTGCGACGGACGCGACGACCTCAAGGACTTCGCGAGTATCCGCTCCGCGATGAAGGTGCTCGCCTTCTCCGAGACTGAGTACCTGGGCATCTCCAAGATGCTGGCGAGCATCCTGCACCTGGGGAACCTCAAGCTTCAAGGTGCGGGCGAGCAATCACCTTGGCGGCGGGTGTACAGGAGGTCGTGGGTTCAACCCCGACCCTGACGACGCCTGCTGCTGTGTATTTGGATTCTGCGTCTCTCTCTCTCTCATCATCATCACGGTGGCTAGGAGATGTTAACTACTTCGCCTGGTATACAGGAGGTTGTGGGTTCAACCCCGACCCTGACGACGCCTGCTGCTGTATATTTTGATTCTGCGTGTCTCTCGCTCTCTCATTATCATCACGGTGGCTAGGAGATGTTAACTACCTCGTCCGGTATACAGGAGGTAGTGGGTTCAACCCCACCCCTGACGAAGCCTGCTGCTGTATATTTGGAGTTTGCGTGTCTCTCTCTCTCTCTCCCCGTGGTCGAGTGGATTTTTATCCAAGTCCTCTGGTTTTCCCCTCCACATTTAGAATTAACGTCACACGCGTTTAGAGTATTTGGCCGGTATACAACTTCCACGTGATGATGATGATGATTAAAAGCCCAATTCGTTGAGCTAACATTTATGATAGGCAGGTTGCTTCTGAAAAAGAGCCGTATGGCTCTGTGGGGCCTCACCTCGTAAAATAAAAATAGTTTTCAATGATGTCACGTAGAATGCAAATGATATAATAAAAATAAAACATAATAAAATAAAATTCTCACGACGTTTCGGCCACAACACAGACAGCGCTGTCTTCTGGACAGTCCTCTTTCTTCACCTGCAGAAGGCTACTTGTGTTGTGGCCGAAACGTCGTGAGAATTTTATTTTATTACGTTTAATTTTTATTATTTTATTTCCATTCTACGTGACGTTACCGAAAGAACCAATAAGATGAGTCCCTGCAGTCACGAAAGCTTTAAATCGAAATTTAAAGTTTTCAATGAGTTTCACTTCAAACCTTGACTTTAAGCATTTCGTGACTGCAGGAATTAATATTCTTTGGGTCTTTCGGTAAAGAAAATAACAAAAAAGCGATGACGTTTCGATCACAACACAAGCGATCGTCATCAGGAGGAAAAAAAGAGGGGGGAAAGGGGCCGTCCATAAATGACGTCACGCACCTGGGGGGGGGGGGGGGGCGGGGTCAGATATTTGTGACGATGGGGGGGGGGGGGGTTGAGAAATGTGACGTCACATCAAAATGCGCAACTTTAAATGAATACAGACAACACGTTCTACTTAATTAAATAGACTTTTTAATAAATGTTTTCTCCTACAACATCAGAGTGCAGCGCTACATTAAATATGCGCTTCAATGGCAATAGTTTAAAGCGATTTGAAGCATGTTTTATATATTTTTTTTGGGGGGGCAGAGCTTTGTGACGTCACATATACTTTTTGTGACGCCGTGTGTCGAGAGAGAGAGGGGGGGGGGGTCAAAAATCGTCCAAAATCGCGTGACGTCATTTATGGACGGCCCCAAAGATTGTTGTCGTGATCTAAGCGTCGTGGTTGTTTGTTATTTTCTTTGAGCCTGTCTACGTGACTTTACCGAAACACCCAAAGAATACAATTTCACTTCATCCTCATGAAAGTTCGACGGTTCTGACCGCCATATCCGGAATAGTTCAGTGGGCCCGATCTCGTAAAATAAAAATAAATCGTATGTCATAGAGAAGTGTTCTTTTTTTTTTTTACCTACTGCAGCCTCGCATCCCTTCGATTCTCAATCGTTAAAATGTTTTAATGTTAACAGGCACATAGGTTCGATGAAACAAATAAGTTGTACATACATTTTTCGATTTAAAGCTTTCGTGACTGCAAGGATTCATCTTCTTTGTTTTTTTTCGGTAAAGTCACCACGTAGAATGAGAATAAAATAATAAAATAACACGATAAAATTCTCACGACGTTTCGGCCACAACGCAAGCGGCCGTCTTCAGGTGAAAGGTACAGACCTACATACATGCCCGTGATTAATTTGTGCCTTAGATGATCTTCCATCTAAAATCACCTGCCATGTCCCGCACCCCCGCAAAGGGCACCTCGCACCCCCAGTGGGCACGTGATGCACCCCCAGTGGGCGCGTGATGCACCCCCAGTGGGCGCGTGATGCACCCACAGTGGGCACGTGATGCACCCCCAGCGGGCACGTGATGCACCCACAGTGGGCGCGTGATGCCCCCCCCAGCTTAAGAAGAAGAACCGCAGGTTTAGCCGCTGCCCGCGGCAGTAACGGCGCTCCCGTAAATCGGTCGGAGCTCGCGCAGCGCTTAAAGCGATGCGCCCTCTCGATCCCCCGAGACCCGAGTGGCGATTCCCACTAACGGCCACCAAAACACCAGTTCCTGGGCTATCCCCCTTGGGGTCGACTCAGCATCAAACGAGTAGCCGGTCGCGGCAAATGTGTGAGCATCGCCGCCGGGGAAGGCGCACGGGGCCGTTGCGCTGAGCAGTCTGCTGAGGGCCGTGCGATGGACCTCTGCCTCTGTGACCCCGACGACAGGCACTGTGAGCAGCAACATTGAGTGCTGCGAAATTCTCGCCAACGACCACCTGACCTGGGCCTCCAAGCTTCTCGAGGTGACTTCAAGAAACTCCCCCGAATCCACCGCCGATGCGTTCACGGCAAGGCCGTAATTATAATATATTGGGGACGCACACACACACACCCCTCCCAATATTCAAATATGCTAAAAATGTCCCCCCCCCCTCCCCAATATATTGCTATATATATTTAAAAAATGGCTATGCTATGTAAAAAAAAAATCGATTTGCTGAACCTTGGCCGCAATATCTGGACTTGTCTTCATATCAATCAATGCATAGATTTCTATTTATAGGATTGTGGTTATGGTTGTACTTTATTAATCCCTAATCTCTGCCATTACATACAATGAAACAAGAAATGGTAAAAAAGTAAAAAAAAACCAGAGCGATGTAACACAATACACCGTTAGACATTATTGTTAAAAAATAAATAAGAAGGCCATCCCACGTGTTAGTGAATTTTCTATTATTTTAGGCGGGAAATTAGTTTTCAAATGTAGATATTTTTTCCGTGTTGGGACACCCTGGAAGATTTTGTCCCTCCCCCAATGTTGACTCCATGGCTACGGCTTTGGTTCACGGCGTCGCTCGGACGCCGACGCCGCGCGTCTCTCTCCGACAGTTCACCGAGCGCGACGTCATCGGCGCCAGGTCCGCTCGGGCGCTCCGGTTACCCCCGGCACGGCACGGTTTTGCCCTGTGGAAAAAGGTGTTGTGAGTGGTGGGTGGGTGGGTTGGTGGGTGGGTGGGTGGGGGGGTGAAAGGTGAGGGGTTTTACTCTGCCGTGGTCCGCTGCAGGTGGATGAGGCCGAGGTTCAAGAGTGCCTCACCAAGAAGGTGATGCTGATGCGTGGGGAGACGGTGACGACGCTGCTCAGCATGGCACAGACTCAGGAGGTCCGGAACGCCTTCGTGAAGGTAAGGGGCCGTCCATAAATGACGTCACGCACCTGGGGGGGGGGGGGAGGGGGGTCAGACATTTGTGACGATGAGTGACGACGGGGGGGGAGGTTTGAGAAATGTGACGTCACGTCAAAATGCGCAAACTTTAAATAAATCTAGACAACACGTTCTACTTAATTAAATAGACTTTTTAATAAATGTGTTTCTCCTACAACATCAGAGTGCAGTGCCACATTAAATACGCACTACAATGACAATAGTTTAAAGCGATTTGAAGCATGTTTTATTTTGGGTTGGGGGGGGGCAGAGCTTTGTGACGTCATATTTGAGGGGGGAGGGGTCTGACTTTTTGTGACGCCGTGTGACGAAGGGGGGGGGGGTGGGGGGGGGTTCAAAAATCGTCCAAAACCGCGTTACGTCATTTATGCACGGCCCTTAATCTGTGAAGATAAAAAAAAAAACCGAAACTACTAAAACTATTTCCTTTTTATTTTACCCGGGTGAGGACCTCGCTGAGCTACGTGGACATTTTTTAAAATTTTCTTTCACAAGCGACTTGGCCATCTCAAATGATAGCTCAACGCAGTGACGTATCATCATTGTGTAGACATTTTATAGGGGAGGGCAAACACTCTGAAACACGTGATGTTGAGTCTCAATGTGGAGGGGAAAAACCGGAGGACCCGGAGAAAAATCCACGCGACCACTGCGAAAGAGAGAGAGACAAGCAAAATACAAATACACAGCAGCAGCAGCAGGCGTCGGGATCGAACCCACGATCTCCTGCATACCAGGCGAGGTAGTTAACATCTCCTAGCCACCGTGATGATGATGAGAGAGACGCAAACTCCAAATATACAGGAGGCGTCAGGTTCGGGATCGAACCCACGATCTCCTGCATACCAGGCGAGGTAGTTAACATCTCCTAGCCACCGTGATGACGATGAGAGAGACGCAAACTCCAAATATACAGGAGGCGTCAGGTTCGGGATCGAACCCACGATCTCCTGCATACCAGGTGAGGTAGTTAACATCTCCTAGCCACCGTGATGATGATGAAAGAGAGAGACGCAAACTCCAAATATACAGCAGGCGTCAGGTTCGGGATCGAACCCACGATCTCCTGCATACCAGGCGAGGTAGTTAACATCTTTGGTTCTATTGGGTAAAGTCACGTAGGTAAAAAATAAAATAACAAAAATAACGACGTTTCGGCCACAACACAAGCGGCCTTCATCAGGTGAAGGGACGAGACTGTCTGGAGGACAGCGCTGGAGTGAAAAAAGGCCACGCTCAGATCACGACCTTTAAGCTGTGTGAGAAGAAACAAAGCGCCTTGACAAAGGAATTAGCATATAATTTAGCATTGAAATGGCTCATTGAAATAGCTAAGTTAAAGTATACACATCCGCAGAGGCACTCCTTGACAAAGGCATTAGCATAGAATTTAGCATTGAAATAGCTGAGTGATTAGCTTGTAACTGGTCACAGAAATAGCTATGTTAAAGTCAGAGCATATACATTCACCGAGGCACCTAGTACAAATCAAACAGGAGAATTTAGCGAAACACAACCACGCTCAGACCGCGGACCTTTAAACTGTGTGCGAGCAAACAGGTGTCCTGACAAAGAAATTAGCATAAAAAATAGCATTTGATTGGCCGATTTTAGAAAAGAGGTGGTGTACGTGCCGGTGGACTTGCCGTTTGGCGCGGGGGGGGGGGGGGGGGGGGTGGAGTTTAACTGTTGATGGTGTGAAAAGGGAATTTATAAGAGCTGCAAAAGTTTGGGGTACCACTACTTGAAAAATATACTGTACCATTGAAATGAGTTTAATGTTTAGTTCGATTTAGAACATCTTTCCAATGGTTGCTTAATTTGAAACCATCTTCTCGGTTGAAATTGTGTCTGTGTTTGTAGATCTGAATTGCCTCGTGAACAAATCTCTGATAAAAACCCGTGGGTTTGCAAAGAACCTTGGTATCGGAGAAAATTATATCGTGATCATTTTCTCCGATACCAAGGTTCTTTGCAAACCCACGGGTTTTTATCAGAGATTTGTTCACGAGGCAATTCAGATCTACAAACACAGACACAATTTCAACCAAGAAGATGGTTTCAAATTAAGCAACCATTGGAAAGATGTTCTAAATCGAACTAAACATTAAACTCATTTCAATGGTACAGTATATTTTTCAAGTAGTGGTACCCCAAACTTTCGCAGCTCTTATAAATTCCCTTTTCACACCATCAATAGGTAAACTCCCCCCCCCCCCCGCGCCAAACGGCAAGTCCACCGGCACGTACACCACCTCTTTTCTAAAATCGGCCAATCAAATGCTAATTTGTATGCTAATTTCTTTGTCAGGACACCTTGTTTGCTCGCACACAGTTTAAAGGTCCGCAGTCTGAGCGTGGTTGTGTTTCGCTAAATTCGCCTGTTTGATTTGTACTAGGTGCCTCGGTGAATGTATATGCTCTGACTTTAACATAGCTATTTCTGTGACCAGTTACAAGCTAATCACTCAGCTATTTCAATGCTAAATTCTATGCTAATTCCTTTGTCAAGGGGTGCCTCTGCAGATGTGTATACTTTAACTTAGCTATTTCAATGAGCCATTTCAATGCTAAATTATATGCTAATTCCTTTGTCAAGGCGCTTTGTTTCTTCTCACACAGCTTAAAGGTCGTGATCTGAGCGTGGCCTTTTTTCACTCCAGCGCTGTCCTCCAGACAGACTCGTCCCTTCACCTGATGAAGGCCGCTTGTGTTGTGGCCGAAACGTCGTGATTTTTGTTATTTTATTTTTTACCTACGTGACTTTACCCAATAGAACCAAAGAGTATGGATCCTAGCAGTCACGAAAGCTTTAAATCTAGAATAGTTAACATCTCCTAGCCACCGTGATGATGAAAGAGAGAGACGCAAACTCCAAATATACAGGAGGCGTCAGGTTCGGGATCGAACCCACGATCTCCTGCATACCAGGCGAGGTAGTTAACATCTCCTAGCCACCGCGGCGACATCGTTGTTGTTGCTGCTATAATTACCCGGCCTCTGCCCACTCAGCAGTATCAATGTGTGCACCACCACAGCTAGTCGATCGGCAGGTCTCGTGCAGTGAGATAAAATGTTGGGTCCTCTCACATCTAGAATTAAACGTCTGGCCAGCCAGGGTAACTAGGACAAAGTTCACTCCAAATAACCCATGAACTGCGTGGCATTCTGGCAGTGCTGCATTTTTTGCAGCATTGATTCAAGGCAAGCAAAATCTCCACCGATTAGACATTCAGTGCCTCGTCAGCAGAGCAAGGATTTGCTTGAGTCAATGCCGGCGGAACTGCCAAATCGTACCAGGCAAGGACTGGTTTCAACACTCAGTATCTCATCAGCAGAGCAAGGCTTTGCTTGAATCAATACCGGTGGAATTGCCAAATCGTACCAGGCAGGGACTGGTTTCAACACTCAGTGTCTCATCAGCAGAGCAAGGCTTTGCTTGAATCAATGCCGGTGGAATTGCCAAATCGTACCAGGCAAGGACTGGTTTCAACACTCAGTGTATCATCAGCAGAGCAAGGCTTTGCTTGAATCAATGCCGGTGGAATTGCCAAATCGTACCAGGCAAGGACTGGTTTGAACACTCAGTGTCTCATCAGCAGAGCAAGGCTTTGCTTGAATCAATGCTGGTAGAACTGCCAAATCGTACCAGGCAAGGACTGGTTTCACCACTCAGTGTCTCATCAGCAGAGCAAGGCTTTGCTTGAATCAATGCCGGTGGAACTGCCAAATCGTACCAGGCAAGGACTGGCTTCAACACTCAGTGTCTCATCAGCAGTGTCGGGCTTTGCTTGAATCATTCCTGGCGAGAACTGCCAAATCGTACCAGGCAAGGATCCTCCCCTCTCTCTCCGCTACAGGGTCCTGATTCAGCGCGACGTGGCATCTCATCCCGTCGTTGCGCGGAACATGAATCACAAAATGAGCTCGCAAACCCCTTACAGAGGAACGAACCTCTCATTTTCTTTCTTACGCGGAGAGAAGGGGAGAGAGAGAGACATGGATATGGGAAGGCGACTGATCGCTCCGCTTCGTTTATCTCGTTGTTTAATTCGTTCCTCTCCGTCACGACCGCTCGGGCTGTCATTTCAAAACGCCTCTATCGGCTCGATCACAGGATCGAGCCGAGCAAAGCTGCCGGTTCCGCGCCCACGGCTGCCGCGCCCTTTCACTCCTGGCCACTTACCCCTGTTGCAGGCGATCTACGGCAGGATGTTCGTGTGGATCGTGGACAAGATGAACTCCATCGTGTACAAGCCGCCTTCTCGCGGCGGCGAGCAGCAGAAAGAGCGGCGCTCCATCGGCCTCCTCGACATCTTCGGCTTCGAGAACTTCCAGACGAACAGGTGTGTGTCCCCCCCCCCCACCCTCCCCTCCGCATGTCCGTCTCGTCCTTCCGTGGGCCATCGTCTCGTTCATTCGTACACTCATTCAGTCAGGCAGTCAGCTGGTTATGCACCCACCCATTCACTAGCCCACTCGCTCACACACTCGCTCTTCCAAAATGAGACTCCTATCCCGGGTCTCCTGAGTTCTCAGCCGGTTACAGAATTAACTTGGAATTCATGAACTCATTCTTTCATCATCTCATTCATTTACCCATTCACTCACCCACACACCCAAACACTCACCCATCCAACCACTCACCAACCCACTCACTCACCCACCCAACAAAACACTCATCCACCGACCCACCCACTCACTCACCCACACACCCACCCAACCACTCACCAACCCATCCAACTACTCACTCACCCACCCACCCACTCACTCACCCACCCACCCAACCACTCACCGACCCACCCACCCCTATCCTGGTCTCTCGAGTTCTCACCCGTGTCTCCTCCTCCTCCCCCCTCATCCCCCCCCCCCCCGGTGCCACCTCGTCGCAGCTTCGAGCAGTTCTGCATCAACCTGGCCAACGAGGCGCTGCAGCAGTTCTTCGTGGGCCACATCTTCAAGCTGGAGCAGGAGGAGTACGAGCGAGAGTCCATCTCGTGGAAGAACATCACCTTCACGGACAACCAGGAGGCCCTCGACATGATCTCCAGCCGCCCGCTCAACCTCATCGCGCTCATCGACGAGGAGAGCAAATTCCCGCAGGTTGGAACCGCGAGCGACGTCACTGCTGCTCGTTTTAAACCTCGTCGATAGATGACTCGACCCTCGCTCCCCACCCCCCCCCCCCCTCACCAGGTAAGGCCCCCACTCAGCTATATGTACAGCCTCTCCTTCAGAAGCGACCCCGGCCACCACAAATGATTGATCGACGAAGTGGGCCGCTTATCATCATCGTCGTCATCGTCGTCATCGTCGTCATCGTCGTCGTCATCGTCGTCGTCATCGTCATCGTCGTCATCGTCGTCATCGTTGTCGTCGTCGTCATTGTCGTCGTCATTGTCGTCGTCATTGTCGTCATTGTCATCGTCATTGTCATCATCGTCGTCATTGTCATCGTCGTCGTCATCGTCGTCATCGTCGGCGCGGAAATTAACAGCGGCAGCCAAATGCTCGAAACGCGTGACGTCGATTGTAAACGGGGAGTCATGGGCGGGATGACAACCTCCTGTATACCAGGCGAGGTAGGTAACATCTCCCCGCCACTGTGGCGCCCAGGAGGTCTGCCTAGGGCCCATGGATCGCAGCGCCCGGAGGGATATTCGCAACGGCCCATTGCTGGCTTGGGTGACTGCGACGACGAGGACTCCTCTACTTACGAACATTCGACTTACGAACTTTCATAGATACGGAGAAACCTGGTCCGTATGTCCACGTTCCGTAGTGACATCTACAGAACGTAAATAACGTGTGGCATCTACGTCTGCAGAACATGAAGAACCAGTGACATCTACATCTGCAGGAGATTACACAACTTTTAAAGCAATTCCCCGTGTTTAGTGTACTGTACACGCCGTACAACGCGTTTGGAATCGACAGGAGTAAAGTTGGCACTTACGAACGAATCTACTTACGAACAGACCTCTGGAACCTAACTCGTTCGTTAGTAGAGGAGTCCCCGTTCTCCTACGACTACGACACGCAATGATGCCCCCCCCCCCTTACCTCCGCAGGGCACGGACGCCACAATGCTCGCGAAGTTGACGGCTCAACACAAGAAGAACGCCCACTTCATCCCCCCCCGGAGCAACCACAGCACGCGCTTCGGGATCTCGCACTTCGCCGGGGACGTCTTCTACGAGAGCACGGGTGAGGGCGTGCGCGTGTGTTGGCTGGGTCAACGGTTGGCGAGGTACAGTGCGAAAGAAGTTCAACATCCGTTCAGCTCCCATGACTGTGGCCACCCGAACCAGACAATGGAACCCGAACCAGACAATGAAACCCGAACCAGACAATGAAACCCGAACCAGACAATGGAACCCGAACCAGACAATGGAACCCGAACCAGACAATGGAATCCGAACCAGACAATGGAATCCGAACCAGACAATGAAACCCGAACCAGACAATGAAACCCGAACCAGACAATGGAACCCGAACCAGACAATGGAATCGGGCGCTTACCCGGGGTGGGGTGGTCGATGTCACTTGTCCCTCCCCCCACCCCTCGCTCAGGGTTCCTGGAGAAGAACCGCGACTCCCTGATCCCCGACATCCTCGCTCTGGTGCAGTCCTCGAAGAACTCCTTCCTCACGCGCATCTTCGCCGGCGACCTCAACACCGTGCGTGCACCACTACCACACCGCACCACACGACACCACACCACACCGCACCGCTCCGCACCGCACCACACCGCACCGCTCCGCACCAAACCACACCGCACCGCACCACTACCACACCGCACCACACCACACCACACCACACCGCACCACACCGCACCGCACCGCTCCGCACTGCATCACACCACACCACACCGCTCCGCACCGCTGGCCGACGGTGGCGCTCGCGTGGTCAGCGCCGCTTGCGGGCGCAGAGATGAGGCCGCCGCCGCTGCTGCTGGTGGTGGTGGTGGTGGTTGACGCTGCTGCTGCTGGTGGTGGTGGTGGTTGACGCTGCTGCTGCTGCTGATGCTACTGCTGCTGCTGGTGGTGGTGGTGGTTGACGCTGCTGCTGCTGGTGGTGGTGGTGGTTGACGCTGCTGCTGCTGCTGATGCTACTGCTGCTGCTGGTGGTGGTGGTGGTTGACGCTGCTGCTGCTGCTGATGCTACTGCTGCTGCTGGTGCTACTGCTGCTGGTGGTGGTGGTGGTTGACGCTGCTGCTGCTGCTGCTGGTGGTGGTGGTGGTTGACGCTGCTGCTGCTGGTGGTGGTGGTGGTTGACGCTGCTGCTGCTGCTGATGCTACTGCTGCTGCTGGTGGTGGTGGTGGTTGACGCTGCTGCTGCTGCTGCTGATGCTACTGCTGCTGCTGGTGCTACTGCTGCTGGTGGTGGTGGTGGTTGACGCTGCTGCTGCTGCTGGTGGTGGTGGTGGTTGACGCTGCTGCTGCTGCTGCTGGTGGTGGTGGTGGTTGACGCTGCTGCTGCTGCTGATGCTACTGCTGCTGCTGGTGGTGGTGGTGGTTGACGCTGCTGCTACTGGTGGTGGTGGTTGACGGTGCTGCTACTGCTGCTGGTGGTGGTAGTGGTTGACGCTGCTGCTGCTGCTGATGCTACTGCTGCTGCTGGTGCTACTGCTGCTGGTGGTGGTGGTGGTTGACGCTGCTGCTGCTGCTGGTGGTGGTGGTGGTTGACGCTGCTGCTGCTGCTGGTGGTGGTGGTGGTTGACGCTGCTGCTGCTGCTGATGCTACTGCTGCTGCTGGTGGTGGTGGTGGTTGACGCTGCTGCTGCTGCTGCTGATGCTACTGCTGCTGCTGGTGCTACTGCTGCTGGTGGTGGTGGTTGACGCTGCTGCTGGTGGTGGTGGTGGTTGACGCTGCTGCTGCTGCTGGTGGTGGTGGTGGTGGTTGACGCTGCTGCTGCTGCTGATGCTACTGCTGCTGCTGGTGGTGGTGGTGGTTGACGCTGCTGCTACTGGTGGTGGTGGTTGACGGTGCTGCTACTGCTGCTGGTGGTGGTGGTGGTTGACGCTGCTGCTGCTGCTGGTGGTGGTGGTGGTTGACGCTGCTGCTGCTGCTGATGCTACTGCTGCTGCTGGTGGTGGTGGTGGTTGACGCTGCTGCTGCTGCTGCTGATGCTACTGCTGCTGCTGGTGCTACTGCTGCTGGTGGTGGTGGTTGACGCTGCTGCTGGTGGTGGTGGTGGTTGACGCTGCTGCTGCTGCTGGTGGTGGTGGTGGTGGTTGACGCTGCTGCTGCTGCTGATGCTACTGCTGCTGCTGGTGGTGGTGGTGGTTGACGCTGCTGCTACTGGTGGTGGTGGTTGACGGTGCTGCTACTGCTGCTGGTGGTGGTGGTGGTTGACGCTGCTGCTGCTGCTGGTGGTGGTGGTGGTTGACGCTGCTGCTGCTGCTGATGCTACTGCTGCTGCTGGTGGTGGTGGTGGTTGACGCTGCTGCTACTGGTGGTGGTGGTTGACGGTGCTGCTACTGCTGCTGGTGGTGGTGGTGGTTGACGCTGCTGCTGCTGCTGCTACTGCTGGTGGTGGTGGTTGACGCTGCTGCTACTGCTGCTGGTGGTGGTGGTTGACGCTGCTGCTGCTGGTGGTGGTTGACGCTGCTGCTGCTGCTGGTGGTGGTGGTTGACGCTGCTGCTACTGCTGCTGGTGGTTGACGCTGCTGCTGCTGCTACTGCTCACACTGCTGATCCCCCTGCTGCTGCTGCTTCCACTATTGCTGCTGCTGCTCCTACTGCTGCTGCTCGTTAATGATGCTGCTCCCACTGCTGCTCCTACTGCTGCTGCTGCTCCTACCGCTGCTGCTGCTCCTACTGCTCCTGCTGGTTAATGTTGCTGCTGCTGCTGCTGCTTCCACCGATGCTGCTCTTCCCACCGCTGCTGTCGCTGCAGGACAAGGGCTCGATTCCGTTCCACAAGCGCGCCGGCGACTCGGTGAGGGTGCACGGCACCCTGACGCACCGGCGCCCCACCACGCTCAGCGGGCAGTTCCGCAAGTCCCTGGAGGAGCTAATGAAGGCGCTGGGCTTGTGCCAGCCGTGGTTCATCCGCTGCATCAAACCCAACGACGCCAAGAAGCCCCAGGTGCGCCGCCGATGCTTGCCAGCGCCGCCGTTCCGGCTCCGTCGACGCTGCCGGCGCCGCCGTTCCGGCTCCGTCGACGCTGCCGGCGCCGCCGTTCCGGCGCCGCAGTCAAAATGTTTTCTTGACCGGGCCTCAACCCGCTTGTGCTTTATTATTATTATTGTCTTTTAAATCGAGGTTGAACACTCATTTCTTTTCGGACGGCTTTTTGTATTTACTTTATTGTCCTTATCCTGCACCCCCGAATACGATGCTAATAGTTCAGTGGGCCTTACCTCGTAAGATAAAAAAAAAATAGCATAGTTTTATTTGTATATATTTTTGTGTCATTTATTGGCCTTTCCTATACTTTGCACTCCTGTTGTGTTAATCTATCGCTTGTCGCGGTAACGTTCTGACCCCGTGGCCCCCTTGCTTGACATCTGTGAAAAAAAAGAGCTATATAGCTCATCGGATTCCTCCTCCAGTCTAAATAAAGATTCTGATTCTAACTACAAATCGGAGGTGCGGGCCAGGGGCAGGAGGTTTGTTCTCCCATCCGCGTGCACCCACCGGCTGCCCCCCTCTCTATCTGGGCGTCATTCCTCCATCTCCCTCTCTCCGTGCTGTCCCTCGTGCCCCCCCCCCCCCACCGCGCCCTCCACCGCCCCCCCCCCCGACCTTACCCCCACAGCTCTTCGACCGGGAGTTGTTCGTGCGCCAGCTGCGCTACTCGGGGATGATGGAGACGATCCGCATCCGGAGGTCGGGATACCCCATCCGGTACACCTTTGCCGAGTTTGTGGAGCGCTATCGCTTCACGCTGCCCGGCTTCCAGCCCAAAGAGGCCCAGGTGCGAACCGACGGCCACTGTCCCCACCCCCCACGCCCCCCCCCCCACTCCACTTTCTCCCCACCAGGCCGCTAAGGGGGAATAGTAACAGCACAGTACAGGGATTACTCTACTTATGAACGAGTTAGGTTCCAGAGGTCTGTTCGTAAGTCAAAGTCCAACTTTACTCCTGTCGATTCCAAACACGTTGTATGGCGTGTAGAATAAACATGAGGAATTGCTTTCAAAAGTTGTATCATCTTCTGTAGATGTAAATGCCACTGGTTCTTCACGTTCTGTAGATGCCACTGGTTCTGCTTCATGTTCTGCAGATGTAAATGTCACGTGTTCTTCGTGTTCTGTAGATGTAGATGCCACCACCGCCATCTATTGCAGGGCGGTTGAGCTTACGACTCTCGGTCTGAACGGGCAACTGGACATACTGGACCAGTACGAAAAAATAAGAATGGGTTTTACCCTTTCTGGCAATAAAACAGGAGGTGTTAAGATGTTCAAACACCAAATAGGAACCTTTTGCAAGGAAGCAAGTTCGCATCAACCACACGTACTTGCGGTGAACATGCAAAAAAACATGCTCTGATAGTACAAAGATAATGAACTATCAGGGCATTTATAGCTTGGGGTGAGCAGCTACAACATGCGATACCTTTTTGGCAGTATTGAACATGCAAACGACGGACCAGGTTTGTTCGTACGTCTGAAAGTTCGCAAGTCAAGTGTTCGTAAGTAGAGTCATCGTAGTTCCCTCAGTTAACGGATGTTTAATCCGTTTGGGCAAAAAAAAAAAACGACCGTGAACTGAAATGGCTGTTACATTGAGTTCACTTACGGGTTCAAAAACAAAACTAAAAATCATCGAGTCGCTGCAGGAGCGGAGCTGATTTTCCACTGCCCAAAAGCAGAAAAACTTAACGTTAATAAAGCCAACAATAGAGTTTTTCCCCTTTTTTCTGGCAACAAAACTGAAACCTTTTTACGAGGATTCATGTCTGCATTAACCACAATACCTGCAGTCAAAATGCAAACAAAAAACATACTATGATACTATGTGCATTGTCCTTGAAACTGATTGGTCCACACCAAGGGACGGCTTTCTTTTGAGCCTCGACCCAATTGGTGCTCGACCAGATGACGCCAAAAGGCATACACAGCTCAAAGACAATGAGCACCCATGTTTCGTTGCCAGAAAAAAGGGGAAAAACCCTATCATTACATTTTGGTACTGGCAAAAGAGGTCTAACGATGTTAATAAAGCCAGTCGAGGATCTCAACGCCGAAAGACGGGGACGTTGCTGAATTGGCTGAGAGGGCCATGGCCCGGCCCCACTTACGAGAGCTCGGATTGGCCGAAATTGGCGGCCCCGCGTGCAGGTAACGTAACGTTAATGTCAAGTCGAAATCACGGGGGTCACTATGGGAGGCGAAATGTTAACCGAAGCAACCGTTAACCGGTGTCGCAATTAACCGAGGTACTACCGGTACGGGTTTCCTCCCTGCCTTTACTGTGGTATAGCCAGAGCCGTCGCTTCGGGTTACAGCTCAGTGGGAGCTTTGCCTGATGGGATGGGGATGGTTTAGTTTAATTTTGCATGTTTTTTTTTAGGTGATTTGTTTACATTTTCTTGTACTTTGCACCCATGTCGTGTCTTTTTTTGTATAATTGTGATTGTTGTCGTAACGTTCAGATGTCCCTACTGGACATCTGTTAAAAAATATCTATATAGCTCATCCCTCTGGTGTAGGCCAATTCAGTTTCAAAGGCAATGCGTATACTATTTGAGCATGTTTGTTTGCGCTTGCACCCAAACACGTGTGGTTAATGCAGACTTAATTCCTTGTAAAAAAGGGTATCTATTTGGTATAATAATAGATTTTACCCTTTTTTGAAATAAAACAGGTGTTTAGATGTTAAAGCACCTGACATACACAAGGAATCATGTCTGCATTAACCACACAAACATTTTTTTTGCATGTTCGCCACAAGTATCGTGTGGTCAATGCAGACATGATTCCTTGTGAAAAGGTTTCCGTTTGGTGCATTGACATCTGAACAACTCCTGTTTTACTTCAAGAAAGGTTAAAACCTATTCTCACATGTTTTTACTGACAAGGGAGGTCCCATGATATCGATTTGCTGTTTGAACATCTTAACACCTCCTGTTTTATTGCCAGAAAGGGGTAAAACCCATTCTTATTTTTCACACTTTTGATAGTCCCATGATATTTCTCATCCGAATCCTCCTCCTGCGGTAGAAACGCGTTTTTCTCATTCTCGCTTTGCGCTCGCGCGCCCGCTGCCGTCGCTGGTACCCCCGCTGCTCGTGGCAGGCGAACCCAATGGGAACGTGCAGGAAGATTCTCGGGGCCACGCTGGGGAAGGACGAGGACTTCCAGATCGGAAAGCACAAGGTCTTCCTCAAGGTTCGGTCCCTTGCCCGCGCGATTCATTTCAAGCTTTAGCGCCAACCGATCAGCAATGGTTGGCTACGTACGGTGCAAAAAGACGTTCAACATGCACGTGCAAGTTCACATTTTGGTCGCGAATTCATCACACGCGTGCAGCACGGTTTCTGTAGGATCTAAGGCGCTGGGGGGGGGGGGGGGTGGGGGGGATTTGGGGGTGGGCAGTGGGGGGTGGGTGGTGGGGGGGTGCATGGGTGGGCAGTGGGTGGGTCGGTGAGCGGTGGGTGGGTGGGTCAGTGAGCGGTGGGTGGGTGGGTCGGTGGGCGGCAGTTGGGTGGGTCGGCGGGCGGCGGGTGGGTCTGTTAGTGGGGCGGGTAGGCGGTGGTTCGGTGGGTGGGTGGACGGTGGGTGGGTGGACGGTGGGTAGGTGGGTGGGTGGGTGGGCGGTGGGTGGGTGGGTGAGCGGTGGGCGGACGGTGGGTGGGCGGTGGATGGGCGGGGCGGAAGTCGCCGACGAGCATCCTCCGTAACCGGCGCCGCCGTGTGTTGCCTCCCGTTGTCTTGCCTGCCGCCAGGACAATCACGACATGGTGCTAGAGCTGTCTCGGGATAAGAGCATCAATGACAAGGTCACCAAGATCCAGGGCGTGATGCGCGTCTACGTCGCGCGGTGAGGCCCCACCGCGGCGTGATGAGGCGCTCACGACCCAAAATCGCACCGCGCCTCCATTCCATTGGGATTGCACAAAGATCTCTCCCCCCTAACCTAGCCTGTGACAGACTATTGGGGCAAGTGCTGTTTGTAAACGCCTATGGCGACTGGAATGGCACACGAAGGGATGGGTGGCCAGCGCCACTCCCCGCTGCCTCTGCCTCCCCAGTGGCGATGTTTACACACCGCACCAGGTGCTCATTTGAGGCTGAGTCGACCTAGGGGAGACCCACGACCGATTCAGATAATCCGTCACGGGCGCTCCCCACACATTCACACACAGCAGCAGCAACTACTGAAATCATCGCCCCCCCCTCCCCTTACTGGCATACTCATGCCCCAGGTCAGTCACCAACAGGTTACACGAAATTAAAACCACCATGCGTCCAGGTTGTGTCGGGACCATCCCGGTTTTAGAAAGGTCGTCCCCGGTGTCACAAAGAATTTGTCAAAAGTCTTATGGACTCTGTCCCCGTTTTAAAAAAACTCATGATGCGGGCAGAGGGTGTGGCTACCTGAGGAGTGGGTGGGGGCTACCTGAACAATGGGCGGGGCTACCCTAGTAATGGGCGGGGCTACCTGGGCAGTGAGCGGGGCTACTGGAGCAGTGGGCGGGGCTACCGGAGTAGCGGGCGGAGCTACCCGAATAGTGGGCGGAGCTACCCGAGGTGTGGGTGTGGCTACCCGAGCTGTGGGTGGGGCTACCCGATGCATATTATAATTCGTCACCCACCTGGACGGTGAGATTGGGGCGGGCGTTGGGCGTCTGCCAGAAGAAAACAAAAAAAGAGCTTGATAGCTCATCGGATTTCCCCAGGACGAATAACGACGACGGTTCCCGTCTCGCCATGCGATCCGCGTCGCCCGCAGGAAACGCTTCCTGAAGATGAGGGCGGCGGCCGTCATGATCCAGAAGCACTGGCGCGGTTACTCGGAGCGCCGATTCTACCTCACGGTAGGGCTGGGCCTGGGGGGGCACCGCCGCTCACCAGCGCCGGAGGCCGCCACGGACGTGGCCTGCCGGGATTAACCGCGGGCGACGGCGATACCGCGGAATTGCACCGTACGGCTTACGGTGCACGGCTTACCCGCGTCAACAAATTGAACTCGACTAAGCTATCACAATAACTTTTTTATTTATTTTGCCAGGTAAGGCCCACTGAGGTACGTAGCTCGAGGAAGTGGCTCAGCATGTGGAAATGTATTGCAGCCACATACTCTAAACGCGTTACGTTGATTCTAAATGTGGAGAAAAATACACGCGACCACGTGGAAAACATGGAAACTCTATAGGTGGCAAGGTCGCTATTTAACCCACGACCTCCTGTATACCAGGCGAGGTAATTAACATTTCACCACTGTGACATCCCTAAATCGATCAGCCAAAATCCCCAGGGCATGCAACGAACACAACTGTGACTGCATCGCTCCGCACCTCCCGATTCGCTCGGTTGGCTAACGCACGGTGCGAAAGACACTCGACATCCGCACGTTGCTAATGTCGCCAGATGTATTGTTAAGGGAAGAGCATGGTGGCCTGTCAACGGCCTGCTCCACTTACTCTTCCTGACACCCGACCGGGGAATTGAACCCCGTGAGTTCCTCCGTGCGCTCCAACCGAGCCCCGTTGCGCCGCGTCTCCCTCCTCCCGCTCAGATCAAGCTGGGCCTGGCCCGGCTGCAAGCGGTGATGCAGAGCCGCAAGCTGGTGCTGCAGTTCTCCCGCACGCGCCGCGCCGCCATCGTCATCCAGGCTCACGCGCGCGGCGTCATCGCGCGCCGGCGCTACCGGCTCCGTAAAACCCAGGTGAGGGGCCGGGGGGGGCCCAGCCGCCCAGCCGCCCAGCCGCCACCCCCCCCCACCCTCCCCAGAGGAGGGCCGGGCCAGAGAGACCGGCCAGCGGGCCTACACCAGGCTTTGTCCCGTCGCAGGCCTCGGCGGTGACAAGCTGCGGGCGTTTTCGGTGGAGGAGATGCGCCGGGGTGGTCGCGTGCGGTTGTTGCGGTTGCGGTGGTGGTCCGTTTTGGGGGGCCCTAAGGGTAAATTGTTTTAGGGGGTACATGCACCACCCCCCCTCCACTATTCCATTGTACGAAATCCTATAATGAGGTGACGAATGAGATGTGGGCGAGACAATGAGAGGTACCGGTCACGAGAGGGAGAAACGGGTTGAGTCGACGGAGCGAGAGGAGAGAAGAGAGATGAAGGACGGAGATGAGAGCAAGTTTAACCTTTTTCCATTCCGATGACGTACGTAGGCATACGTCATCGGAACAGAATCGGAAGGAAAACTAAAATAAAATAATCTTGATTTTTAGCTTTTGTGACTGGTTCTTTCGGTAAAGTCACGTAGAAAAATAATAGATCACGACGTTTCGATCACCACACAAGTGGTTCAGATCTTATCAATATTCAACATCCCCCCCCCCGCACTGTATCCCCTCTTCGCCCTCATAGAGAGAAAGAGGGCGACTCAGAGAGAGGGCGACTCAGAGAGAGAGAGAGGACGACTTAGAGAGAGAGAGGATGACTCAGAGAGAGAGAGGACGACTCAGAGACAGAGAGAGAGAGGACGACTCAGAGACAGAGAGAGAGAACGACTCAGAGAGAGAGAGGACAACTCAGAGAGAGAGGACGACTCAGAGAGAGAGAGAGGACGACTCAGAGAGAGAGGACGACTCAGAGAGAGAGGACGACGCAGAGAGAGAGGACAACTCAGAGAGAGAGGATGACTCAGAGAGAGAGGAAGACTCAGAGAGAGAGAGAGGACGACGCAGAGAGAGAGGACAACTCAGAGAGAGAGGACGACTCAGAGAGAGAGGGCGACTCAAAGAGAGAGAGAGGACGACTCAGAGAGAGAGGGCGACTCAAAGAGAGAGATAGGACGACTCAGAGGCGCCAGGAGAAGGGACCACAGACGAGGAGTGGGAAGGCAGCAGCAGCAGCAGCAGCAGCCAACGCAGTGAGCCGGCACCAACAATTGCCCAAGCTCTGCGGCCCTCTATGTACATCAAGGTGTTAATCAGCCAATCAATGGGCGTTCGCACTTGGGAGAGAAACCGGAACATCCGGAGAAAACCTATTCGTGTGAAGGGGAGGGGGGGAGAAACGCTCGATCCCCGTACAGACAGAAACAAATGCAGATTAGACCACGGTTGCCATACCATGTGTGTGTGTGTGTGTGATCCACCAATCCTCGCTGCCTCGAGAGTTCTGGATTACAGGCCACGTTCACAGCGAACACCACCACCCCGGCAGTGAAAAAGCCCCCTCCATCCCCCCCCCCCAAACAATTGGGCTCCCCCAAAATATTTTGATCTGAAGTGGTCCCCCCAATGGCTATGGCACCGTCGCTGGCTCTGAACTGTGAATGTGGCCAACGTTGTGGTGCAGGGTCTGCCCATGGTCCAGGAGGATGTCAAGGAGGACATGGACCTGGACAGGAACGAAGACAAAATGCTGGACGAGATCTTCGGCTTCTTGGGACTCACCGCCATGGAGGTGCAGCTGCAAGCTCGCTCGCACGCTCACTCACACACAAAGACGGAGATGACCCCCCCCATCAACCGTGTAGCTTGCAGGGGCAAGCGCTGTTAGGATAGTAGCAAACCTATGAAGGCCGGCAGGGCGAGCGTGGAGGGGGTGGGTGGCCAGCACCACGCCCGGCTGCCTTTGTCTCCCCAGTGACGGTGTTTACTACACACCGCACCAGGTACTCATTTGAGGCTGGGTCGACCCAGGGGAGGCCCCGGGACTGGTTTAGATAATCGTCACCGGTGCGTTGGCCGTGAGCGGGATTTAAACTTGGGATGCCGGGTTCGTAGCGCAGCGCGGTAACCACACTCGCTCGCTCGCTCACTCATTCGTTCAAGACTGAGTTTCCACTCATTTATGCAACGGCCACCACCACCACCACTCTCTCTCCCCACCGCCACCACCACCACTCTCTCTCCCCACCGCGACCACCACAACCACTCTCCCCTCTCTCTCCCTGCCACCACCATCACCACTCTCCTCTCCCTCGCCCCCGGCACCACCACCACCACTCTCCCCTCTCTCTCCTCACTACCACCACCACTTACTCCTCTCTCCCCACCGCCACCACCACCACCACCACCGCCACTCTCCGCTCTCTCTCCCTGCCACCACCACACTCACCTCTGTCTCTCTACCACCACCACCACGACTACTACCACTCTCTCCCCACCGCCACCACCACCACTCTCCCCTCTCTCTCCTTGCCACCACCATTCTCTCCTCTCTCTCCCTGCCACCACCACCACCACCACCACTCTCTCCTCTCTCCCCGCCACCACCACCACCCTGCCAGGATATGGACCACGCCGGCATGGACATGACGACGGACCTGGATGAGGACCTGGGGCCGCGTGGCGACGACGACGTCGACGTCGAGGAGGAGGAGGAGGAGGAGAAGCGACGCCGCGGCGAGCTGCGGGACTACACCTTCGCCAAGTTCGCCGCCGTCAACTTCCAGGGCAGCTCCACGCACACGCACGAGAGGCGCCTGCTGCGGGCGCCGCTGCTCCACCACCAGGACGAGACGGACAGGCGGGTGGGTTTCACACGCCGGGGACTCTTGTGCTTTCGAAACAAATCGACTTACGAACTTTCAGAGGGTTATGAACAAAGCCGGTCTGTGTGTCCAGTTGCCCGTTCGGAGCCGAGAGTCGTAAGTTCAATCGCCCGGCAATAGACGGCGGTGGTGGCATCTACATCTGCAGAACGTGAAGAAGCAGTGGCATCTTCATATACAGAACGTGAAGAACCAGTGGCATCTACATCTACAGAACGTGAAGCAGTGACATCTATATCTGCAGAACGTGAAGAACCAGTGGCATCTACATCTGCAGAACGTGACGAACCAGTGACATCTACATCTGCAGAACGTGAAGAACTAGTGGCATCTACATCTGCAGAACGTGAAGAACCAGTGGCGTCTACATCTGCAGAACGTGAAGAACCAGTGGCATCTACATCTGCAGAACGTGAAGAACCGGTGGCATCTACATCTCGGCCACGCCCCCTTTGGGATCTGTTCCAGAAGGTTCTGGGACCTTACATCACCTATCCCTTTCATCCCCTTCTGGCCCCCGCCCTTATCCTCTGCAGGCCATGTGCCCTCTTGGGTTCACCTAGACCGTCACGTATGCCATACGTAGTCTGGTGACAGAGAGAGGCTCTAAGACGCACAGTGACACTCTTCACTCAGGAGCTGGCACAACGCCATGGCGACTCAATATATGTTTCTCCAAATAAATAAGAATTGGTTTTACGCTTTCTGGCAATAAAACAGGTATTGAGATGTTAAAACACTAGACAGAAACCTTTTTCATACCGTGTTTATGTAGTGTGTGTCGTGTGTATGTAGCGTGTGTGTGTGTACGTGTGTGTGTACGGTTTCAGGAAAGGGCGGTCCTGCACAGATGCCATATTTTCTGTCCGTCTGCTACAGCAGAGGTGTAGGGAATTCCAGCAAGACCTACATCTCTGCTTTATTGACCTGGTCAAGGCCTATGATACCATCAGTAGGCCTGGGCACTGGGTTGTTCTTCGTGCTTTTGGAGTACCTGACCCTCTGCTCACGATCATTAAGGACCTTCATGGTGGTGAGCGGGCCCGGGTAAAACTACGTGGCCGGGAGTCAGAGCCATTCCCTGTACACCTTGGGGTGCGACAGGGATGTCCTCTGGCTCCCACATTATTTAACATTTATTTTGACCACGTAGTTCGTGAAGCCTTCAATAGCTGTACCGGGGGAATCTCCATATGGTACAGATATAATGGGAGGCTGATCGATGCCCGGGTGCAGTCAAGGGATGGCTCCCTATTGCTCAACCACGTTATGTATGCCGATGATTTGGTAATAGCTGCTCATTCAGAGGAGGAGTTGGAGACGCTGCTGCTGAGACTGGAGCGTGCCACTAAGAGATGGGGCCTTACCATCAGCCCCACCAAAACTAAACACCTGCCTGGCTATTTTGTACCATCGGACACTCCACCCCCACAACTCCCAATCGGTGATGGGGTAGTTGTGGAGAGAGTGGAAAGTTTCCCATACCTGGGCAGTGTGCTTTTGACCGGCTCCAGTTTAACAGCAGGGGTCTCACTCCGAATCAGTCGAGCAGCAATATTTTTTCATCGGTTGCGTAACGCTGTGTGGAAGCTACCTGGTCTGTCGCTCCGCACTCAGCTTCAGGTCTTCTCGGCCACGGTCATTCCCTCCCTTCTCTACGCTTGCGAAACGTGGACCCCCTTAATGGAACATCTTCGCCGGTTAGAAACATTTAGGCTAGCCTGCCTACCATCCATCTTGGGTTTAACCAGGCTGGATTGTGTGAGGAGCTCACAAATCCTTAAAAGATCTGGGTAAGGTCCCATCGGTGAGCTACTCCGGCAGGAAAGGCTGCGTTGGCTGGGTCATGTAGCCCGCATTCCCAGCCACCGCATGCCGAAACAGCCTTTGTTCGGCCGGATCGAGGGGGCTAAGCGGGCGCGGCACGGGCTAGAGAAGAGATGGAGTGATGTGGTACAGGAGGACGTGGAGCTGAGTGGACTTGCCGATGACTGGTACCAGCGGTGTCAAAATGGCCTCTGTGGAGGAGGCTCGTGAAGGACGCTACTGGGCAGTTGAAGGTAGTCGCCCTCCAACAACAACGGAGGGCGGAGGAGCGATGCTCACAACAACGAGCGGAGCGCCGGGTGGCTAAAGAACAGCAGGTTGGCACAGTAGGGGGCACAGGTGGTGCATCAGCCAGTCATCTCAGTCATCTTAGTCAGTCGACCCGTGGCACGTGGGTCTGCCCCGTGACCTCCTGCCCGCGGGCGTTCGACACTTCACGTGGCGTCAAGATGCACATAGCCTGGCAAAGCGTCGTGGTGACGTCACCGCCACTTAGTGATGAATGGCGGTTGTTGTTGTTGTCCCCCCAGGCCAGCCTGGCCGTGTGGAGGATGGTGCTGCGCTTCATGGGAGATCTCCCCGAGCCGCATGCCACGGGGGGTCAGGGGGCGCGTGACCCCAACCGTGACCCCAACCGCGTGTCCATCATCCGCGTCATCTACGAGAGCCTGCAGGTACTGCACACACACAGCACACCACACATACACACACAGCACACCACACACACAGCACACACACAGCACTCACGCACAGCGCACACACAGCATACTACACACACAGCACCCCACACACACAGCACACCACACACAGCACACACATACCACACACACCACATACTGATCCACCCACACCACACACACACACACCACACACACCACACACACGCAACAGGCACACAGCACACCACACACAGCACATCACACACACACACACAGAGCACACCACACACAGCACACCACACACACACCTAACACACACACACTGCACCGGTGGTGGTGGTGGTTCGCCGAGGAGACGATGCCTTGTGTGACTCTGCACAGAACCCGCGCGGAGCGAAGGGCACCGAGTGGCTGGAGGAGGCACCGCTCAACAACCTCCAGAAGGTCCACTTCATCATCGGCTATGCCATCCTGCGGCCTGCGATCCGGTACGTGTGTGTGTGTACGTGCGTGTATACGTGTGTGTACGTGTGTGTGTGTGTACGTGCGTGTGTGTGTGTGGGGAGCAGTAGTGTAGCGGTTAGCACCCTGCGCTACGAACCCGGCGATCCGAGTTCGATTTCCGCTCACGGCCAACACCGGTGACGATTATCTGAACCGGTCCTGGGCCTCCCCTAGGTTGACTCAGCCTTAAATGAGTACCTGGTGCGATGTGTAAACATCGTCACTCGGGAGACAAAGGCGGCCGGGCGTGGTGCTGGCCACCCACTGCCTCGTGTGCCGTGCCGGCCTTCATAGGTGCTCGCTAACAGCACTTGGCCCCAACAGTCTGTTCAGGCTATACGGGAGATATTTGTCTTTGTGCACGTAAGCAGGACTTGCCCCCAAGGCTATACGGGGGATCTTTGTGCTCGCTAACAGCACTTGCCCGCAAGGCTATACAGGGTGAATCTTTGTCTTTGTGCTCGCTAACAGCACTTGCCCGCAAGGCTATACGGGGTGAATCTTTGTCTTTGTGCTCGCTAACAGCACTTGCCCGCAAGGCTATACGGGGTGAATCTTTGTCTTTGTGCTCGCTAACAGCACTTGCCCGCAAGGCTATACGGGGTGAATCTTTGTCTTTTGCATGCGCCAGGGATGAGATCTACTGCCAGATCTGCAAGCAGATCGGCGACAATCTGATCCGCAGCAGCTACGCCCGCGGCTGGATTCTGCTCTCCCTCTGCCTGGGGTGCTTCCCTCCCTCCGACAACTTCAGCAAGGTGCCGCTCACCAACCGCCTGAGATGTTAACTCCCTCGCCTGGTGCGCAGGAGGTCGTGGAGTTTGCGTGTCTCTCTTTCTCTCTCCCCATGGTCGCGTGGATTTTTCTCCGGGTCCTCCGTTAATTTCCCCTCCCACGTTCAGAATCGGGGTCGTGCGCGTTTTCCGAGTTGCTTGGCTGCTGCTGTAAATGTCCACGTGGTGGTGATGATGATGATTAGCCCACTTCGTTGGGCCATCATTCGTGATGGTCGGGTCGCTTCTGAAACAAGTGGAGCCTTATCTGGTAAGATAAAGAAACAAATCCGACCCGATGTGAAAAACAATAAGTTTGCTAGTTTTTTTTTTAGTTTAAAGTTGAAGAATGATTCTCACAACCGCATTTTTTAGCGATTAGAAATGAGGTCACTCGAAACTGCATCGAGCCAACATCAGGACAAGATGCAGACAGTGGGAGTACAAATCCATAATCTATCTGGCGTTCGAACATCTTAACACCTTCGGTTTTATTTCCAGAAAGGGTAAAGACCCATTCTTATTTTTCAATTAAAGTCTAGTTTTAGTTTAGACCCCTCTCACCAGATGCTCACCACTCACCTTAAACGGCTGCCAGTTACTCGCCGTACCTCCGGGGTTGGTGGCGGTGGTTTGTGAATGTCGCGGTCCGTATAAGCGTCAAATTGCCCAGAAATCGTCAAGGGGGTAAGTCGTGGGTGGGAAATCAAAAGCATCTTTTGAGTTGCCTGCACAGCCAGAGACGACGAAGCCCTCCATCGGTCACCACGTGCGTCGTCTGAGATGGAAAGTGTTTGGTTGTCATTCGCCAGTGCCTCCGATTTGGCATGGTTGGCTACGTGCGGTCGGAAGCAAAGTGCAACATACATACAACATACATACAACATACATACATCATACATACACCATACATACAACATACAAACATCATACATACACCATACATACACCATACATACATCATACATACACCATACATACACCATGCATACATCATACATACATCATACATACACCATACATACACCATACATACATCATACATACATCATACATACACCATACATACATCATACATACACCATACATACACCATACATACATCATACATACAACATACATACATCATAATACAACATACATACACCATACATAACCCATACATACACCATGCATACACCATACATACACCATACATACATCATACATACAACATACATACACCATACATACATCATACATACAACATACATACACCATACATACATCATACATACACCATACATACACCATGCATACATCATACATACACCATACATACACCATACATACATCATACATACACCATACATACACCATGCATACATCATACATACATCATACATACACCATACGTACACCATACATATATCATACATACACCATACATACACCATACATACATCATACATACACCATATATACACCATACATACATCATACATACAACATACATACATCATAATACAACATACATACACCATACATACACCATACATAACCCATACATACACCATGCATACACCATACATACACCATACATACACCATACATACATCATACATACAACATACATACACCATACATACATCATACATACAACATACATACACCATACATACATCATGCATACACCATACATATACCATACATACATCATACATACACCATACATACAACATACATACATCATACATACAACATACATACACCATACATACATCATACATACACCATACATACGACATACAAACATCATACATACACCATACATACACCATACATACATCATACATACACCATACATACACCATGCATACATCATACATACATCATACATACACCATACATACACCATACATACATCATACATACACCATACATACACCATACATACATCATACATACACCATACATACACCATACATACATCATACGTACAACATACATACATCATAATACAACATACATACACCATACATACACCATACATAACCCATACATACACCATACATACACCATACATACACCATACATACAACATACATACACCATACATACACCATGCATACACCATACATACACCATACATACATCATACATACACCATACATACAACATACATACATCATACATACAACATACATACACCATACATACATCATACATACACCATACATACACCATACATACAACATACATGCACCATACATACAACATACATCATACATACACCATACATACAACATACATACATCATACATACACCATACATACACCATACATAAATCATACATACAACATACATACACCATACATACACCATACATACATCATACATACACCATACATACACCATACATACATCATACATACAACATACATACATCATACATACAACATACATACACCATACATACATCATGCATACACCATACATATACCATACATACATCATACATACACCATACATACAACATACATACATCATACATACAACATACATACACCATACATACATCATACATACACCATACATACGACATACAAACATCATACATACACCATACATACACCATACATACATCATACATACACCATACATACACCATGCATACATCATACATACATCATACATACACCATACATACACCATACATACATCATACATACACCATACATACACCATACATACATCATACATACACCATACATACACCATACATACATCATACGTACAACATACATACATCATAATACAACATACATACACCATACATACACCATACATAACCCATACATACACCATACATACACCATACATACACCATACATACAACATACATACACCATACATACACCATGCATACACCATACATACACCATACATACATCATACATACACCATACATACAACATACATACATCATACATACAACATACATACACCATACATACATCATACATACACCATACATACACCATACATACAACATACATGCACCATACATACAACATACATCATACATACACCATACATACAACATACATACATCATACATACACCATACATACACCATACATAAATCATACATACAACATACATACACCATACATACACCATACATACATCATACATACACCATACATACACCATACATACATCATACATACAACATACATACATCATACATACAACATACATACACCATACATACACCATACATAACCCATACATACACCATGCATACACCATACATACACCATACATACACCATACATACATCATACATACACCATACATACACCATACATACATCATACATACAACATACATACACCATGCATACACCATATATACACCATACATACATCATACATACAACATACATACACCATACATACAACATACATACACCATACATACTACATACATACATCATACATACACCATACATACAACATACATACACCATACATACACCATGCATACACCATACATACACCATACATACAACATACATACACCATGCATACACCATACATACAACATACATACACCATACATACACCATACATACACCATACGTGCACCATACATACACCATACATACACCATACATACACCATACGTGCACCATACATACACCATACATACACCATACATACACCATACATACACCATACATAACCCATACATACACCATGCATACACCATACATACACCATACATACACCATACATACATCATACATACACCATACATACACCATACATACACCATACATACAACATACATACACCATGCATACACCATATATACACCATACATACATCATACATACAACATACATACACCATACATACAACATACATACACCATACATACTACATACATACATCATACATACACCATACATACAACATACATACACCATACATACACCATGCATACACCATACATACACCATACATACAACATACATACACCATACATACAACATACATACACCATACATACACCATACATACACCATACATACAACATGCATACACCATGCATACACCATACATACAACATACATACACCATACATACAACATACATACACCATACATACACCATACATACACCATACGTGCACCATACATACACCATACATACACCATGCATACACCATACGTGCACCATACATACACCATACATACACCATACATACACCATACATACATCATACATACAACATACATACATCATACATACAACATACATACACCATACATACACCATACATACATCATACATACACCATACATACACCATACATACATCATACATACACCATGCATACACCATACATACACCATACATACACCATACATACATCATACATACAACATACATACACCATACATACACCATACATACACCATACATACATCATACATACACCATACATACATCATACATACACCATACATACACCATACATACACCCTACATACAACATACATACACCATACATACACCATACATACACCATACATACACCATACATGCACCATACATACACCATACGTACACCATACATACACCATGCATACACCATGCATACAACATACATACAACATACATACACCATACATACAACATACATACAACATACATACACCATACATACACCATACATGCACCATACATACACCATACGTACACCATACATACACCATGCATACACCATGCATACAACATACATACAACATACATACACCCTACATACAACATACATACACCATACATACACCATACATACACCATACATGCACCATACATACACCATACGTACACCATACATACACCATGCATACACCATGCATACAACATACATACAACATACATACACCATACATACAACATACATACAACATACATACACCATACATACTAGACAAAGACTCAGATCCCCCGTGTAGCCTTAACAAACTGTCGGGGCAAGTGCTGTTAGCGAGTATCAGCAACAATGAAGGGCGGCACTTTGGCACACGAGGGGGTGGGTGGCCAGCACCACGCCCTTTGTCTCCCCCCAGGCAGGTAGCCATTTGAGGCTGAGTCGACCCAGGGGAGGCCCACGACCGGCTGAGATATGATCGTCATCGGTGTCGGCGGTGGCCGCCAGCGGGAATCGAACTCCGGGGATCGGCTCCAGCGACGACGGCACGCGCCCACACAGACACCGTGGAACGCCACCTCTCTCCCCCCCTGCCCCCCCCCCCTCTGCCCCGCCTCCCCTCCCTGCCCCCCACCCCCCGCCCAGTACCTGAGGAGCTTCCTGAGCGAGGGTCCGCCAGGGTATGCGCCGTACTGCGACGCGCGCCTCAAGAGGACTCTGGCCAACGGGTGCCGAACCCAGCCCCCCAGCTGGCTCGAGATGCAGGTGGGTGGCTTCTTCCTTGTATCGCCACCACCACCACCACCAATACCACCACCACCTCCACCACCACCACCAATACCACCACCACCACCACCAATACCACCACCACCACATCCACCAATAACACCACCACCAATACCACCACCACCAATACCACCACCACCACCTTCACCAATACCACCACCACCACATCCACCAATAACACCACCACCAATACCACCACCTCCACCACCACCACCAGTACCACCACCATCTCCACAGACACCACCTCCATCACCACCTCGACAGCAACCTCTATCACACACCTCCACCATCACCACCTCCACCATCACCACCTCCACCATCACCACCTCCATCACCATCTTCATCATCAGCTCCACCACCACATCCACCACCACCACCACCACGACTATTTACACCGCTACCTCCACAATCCCTCGCTGCCCCCCGACTCCCCCCCTCACCGTCCCCGTGAACCGGCACAGGCCACCAAGTCCCGCCGCACGTCGCCGCTTCCCGTGGGGCTGATGGACGGCCGCACGGTGCCGCTGAGCGCCGACTCGGCGTGCACGGCGCGCGAGCTCGTGTCGGCTCTCGCCAGCAAGATCGGCCTGCGGGACCAGTTCGGCTTCTCCCTCTTCATCTCCTTCCAGAACAAGGTGGCGGGAGGGGTCACGGGAGGGGTGACGGGAGGGGTCACGGGAGGGGTCATGGGAGGGGTCACGGGAGGAGTCACGGGAGGGGTGACGGGAGGGGTCACGGGAGGGGTGACGGGAAGGGTGACGGGAGGGGTCACGGGAGGGGTGACGGGAGGGGTCACGGGAGGGGTCACGGAAGGGGTGACGGGAGGGGTGACGGGCGACGCCGGTGATGGCCGGGTGACGAGCGAGTGACGGGGCGAGTGACCCTCGTAGTAACTCTGAACCCAGGGGGTCGGCAACTTGCGGCTCTTCCGAAGGCTGCTTCGTGACAGTTATTTATGAAGCGCCACCGTCTCGCATTCACGTTGCATTGCGGCTCACCAAATGTTCACGGAATAAAAAGAAGAATTGGCTCTTCTATTTATGGTGGTTGCCGACCCCTGCTCTAAACCATGACCCTACCATGACCCCGTCGTGACCCTACCATGACCTTACCGTGACCCTGCCGCAACCCCATCGTGACCCTCAAAGATTGCCTTACCATGACCCTGCCTTGACCCCACCGTGACCCTGTCCTGACCCTACCATGACCTTACCATGACCCTACCACAACCCCATCGTGACCCTCAACGATTGCCTTACCGTGACCCTCCCGTGACCCCACCGTGACCCTGTCCTGACCCTACCACGACCTCGCCGTGACCCTGCCGCGACCCCACCGTGACTGCTGTGATCCCGCCGTGACCCCGTCGTGACCCGACCACGACCTCACCGTGACCCCACCGTGACCCTGCCGCGACCGCAGGTGTCGTCGCTGGGCGGGGGTCGGGAGCACGTGCTGGACGCGGTGTCGCAGTGCGAGCAGCTGAGCCGCGAGCAGGGGGGCGGCGCCGAGCAGGCCGCCCCCTGGCGCCTCATCTTCCGCAAGGAGCTCTTCGCCCCGTGGCACGACGCCGGCGCCGACGCCGTCGCCACCGACCTCGTCTACCGCCAGGTGGTGCGGGGCCTGCGCTTCGGCGAGTACCGCGCCGACACGGTGAGTCGCGCGCCACGATACGGCGAGTCTCACGGCGAGTCTCACGCCACGATACGGCGAGTCGTGCAGTACAACACGGTGAGTCTCGCGGTACAACACGGTGAGTCGCGCGCCACGATACGGCGAGTCTCACGGCGAGTCTCGCGCCACGATACGGCGAGTCTCACTGTGAGTCTCACGCCACAACACGGCGAGTCTCACGGCACAACACAGTGAGTTTCACGGCGAGTCTCACGCCACAACACGGTGAGTCTCACGCCACAACACGCGAGTCTCACGCCACAACACGGTGAATCTCACGCAGGCGCTCCGTCCACTCGCCAGCTATCCAGGGTCGCCCTCACTTCCTTGCTGCTGTAGTTTGCAGCGTGCGGTGTCTCTCTCTCTCTCGTTCTCTCTCTGTCGCTCTCTTTCTCTCTCTGTCGCTCTCTTTCTCTCGCTCTCCCTCTCTCGCTCTCGCTCTCTCTCTCTCTCTCGCTCTCACTCTCGCTCTCTTTCTCTCTCGCTCTCTCTCTCTCTCTCGCTCTCTCTCTCTCTCGCTCTCTCTCTCGCTCTCTCTCTCGCTCTCTTTCTCTCTCGCTCTCTCTCTCGCTCTCTCTCTCTCTCTCGCTCTCTCTCTCTCACTCTCTCCGTGGTGGTCGCGTTGATTTTTTATCCCTCCGGGTCCTCCGTTATTTCCCCTCCCCCCGCCCCCCTCCACATTTAGAATGGATGTCACGCGTTTCGATTGTTTATATTACACTATGTCACACAATTTTTGTTCCTGGATACTAAGTGTCATTACCAGGACTTTATATGTGAACGAAAGACACAAGTGCACACGTTTTCTCATTGAAAATAGGTTAAAAAATTATCACTGTTCTGGTCACAAAAGCAAAGTTTGTATGGAATAATAATAGCCACTTTCTGTACTTTTGAGGCATAAGCAATTAGGAAATAACACTTACTACCCAGGAACAATTTGTTTTTGTTTGTTACACTGTTAATTGGCTACTGCCATACATTTCAACGTGATAAGCCACCTTCGCTAAAGTGTCATTTGCGACTGCCCCGTCGCCTCTGGACAGAAGGAAATAGCTCAATGGGCTTTACCTGATAAGATACAAAAAAGAAATCGTCTCGATTTACTGGTATATATATATTCATATAGTAAAAGTGATTTATTTACCCGTCCCCTCCTTTGCGCTCCCGTTGTGTCTGTGCATCGTTTAGTTGTTGTGGCGTTCTGACTCGCAATTCGAGGTCGCCGTTCTGCGGTTGATCAGTCGCCGGGTCTATGTCCGTGACGCGCAGCCGCCCGTGGCAAAGGGTCAAGGGTCGCCAACTCCGAGCTACCGAGACACCGGCACGTGCCGTGGGAAGCAAAAATATAACAAACAAAAATATCTCGCGTCAAAGCAGTGGAGGCGAGAACGTCGCGTGATAATGCACGGCCCTGAGTTAGAGAATTGTCATTATCATTACGGAACCGACAAATCCTCTGGCCTTTAATGTCCCCGTAGGACTTGCAGATTTCCGAGGACCGCTGCACTGAACGGCATTTATCGCGGGCGTGTTATTGCCCTTGGCAGGGTCGCCACCCGTCCCGGATTTTCTTTCCCCGGGGACGTCCGTCGCGGTTCATGGGAGGCTTGAGCCGATTTTAGATAAGACAGCGACAGACAGAGAGGGGGGAGCGAGACGCACAAGTGATAGGGGAGTGATTCAGAATTGGGGGGCGCGGCAACACACACGGGATGCCACGTGGTTCATGGGAGGCTTGAGCCGATTTTAGATAAGACAGCGACAGACAGAGAGGGGGGAGCGAGACGCACAAGTGATAGGGGAGTGATTCAGAATTGGGGGGCGCGGCAACACACACGGGATGCCACGTGGTTCATGGGAGGCTTGAGCCGATTTTAGATAAGACAGCGACAGACAGAGAGGGGGGAGCGAGACGCACAAGTGATAGGGGAGTGATTCAGAATTGGGGGGCGCGGCAACACACACGGGATGCCACGTGGTTCATGGGAGGCTTGAGCCGATTTTAGATAAGACAGCGACAGACAGAGAGGGGGGAGCGAGACGCACAAGTGATAGGGGAGTGATTCAGAATTTGGGGGGGGGGGGCGTGGCCACACACGCGGGATGCCACGTGGTTCATGGGAGGCTTGAGCTGAACGAGAGAGCGAGCGAGCGAGCGGGCGGGCGGGCGGGCGGGCGGGGCGGGGGTTCTCTCACTGGGGCTGACGCTGCACCGTGCGTGGCGTGGCGCGTGCCAGGACTCCGAGCTGGTGGAGCTGGTGGCGTGGCGCTGTCTCGTGCAGCACGGCGCCAGCCCCTCTGCGGCGGACGTTGCTCAGGCGGTGGCCGAGACGGTGCCCGAGCGTGCGCTCACCGCCGCCAAACACCGCTCCGTGTGGGCCGCCGAGGTGGAGGGGGCGCTGAGACAGGTGGGTGGCACGGGGGGGTGTGGGTGGGTGGGTTCGGTTGAGAGTGCGTGGGTGGGTAGCTGGGAATGTGTGGCTGGGTAGGTGTGGGTGGATGAGAGTGTGTGGGTGGGTAGGGGAGAGTGTGTGAGTGGGTGGGTAGGTGAGAGTGTGTGGGTGGGTAGGTGAGAGCGTGTGGGTGGGTGGGTGGGTAAGTGAGAGTGTGTGGGTGGGTAGGTGAGAGTGTGTGGGTGGGTGAGTGAGAGTGTGTGGGTGGGTGGGTAAGTGAAAGTTTGTGGGTGGGTGGGGGTGGGTGACTCAAATGAGTACCTGGTGTGGTGTAATAAACATCGCAACTGGGGATACAAAGGCGGCCGGGCGTGGTGCTGGCCACCCACCCCCTCGTGTGCTGTGCCGGCCTTCATAGGTGGCCACTCGCTAACAGCACTTGCCCCAGCAGTCTGTTACAGCCTATACGGGGGATCTTTGTGTTTGTCTTTTGTGTGTATGCGTGTGCGCGTGTGTACCTGCGTGTGTGTATGTACGTGGGGGTACGTGCGTGCGCGCGTGTCTGTACGCGTGTGTACGCGCGTGCGTACATGTGTGCAAGTGTGCCTGTGTGTACGTGTGTGCGTGTGTACGCGTGTGCGTGAGTGTCCGCGTGTGTGCGTGTGTGTGTGTGCGTGTGTATGTGTGCGTGTGTATGTGTGCGTGTGTATGTGTGTGTGCGTGCGTGCGCGTGTGTATGTGTGCGTGTGTATGTGTGCGTGTGCGTGTGCGCAGTCTGACTACGCGAAGCAAGGCCTGAGCGCTCTGGCGGTGCAGGAGAAGATGGTCGACTTTGCGCGCAAAAAGTGGCCCGTCCTCTTCTCCCGCTTCTTCGAGGCCTACAAGGTGTCGGGTAAGATCGCTCGGCCCGGTTAGGGAGGGCGGCAGCCCCGTGGCCCGAGGGTCAAAGGGTCAGAAGCCGCACGAATTTCTCACCCGGCACGCCGTCCGCGATCTCACCGCGGACGGCGTGCGCGCGACGTCCCGCCGCACCGATGTTGGGTGCGGCGACGAAACGGCTCGCAGGGCCTCGACTTTGCCGCTGCCACCAGGTGACACGGACGCCAAATTTGTAAAACCCTCGTGGGTTTTGCTCCCCTGGCCCGGCTTGACCCCCCAACCCCCACCTCCCCCCGAGCCAGATTCGGACGTCTTGCGAGCGCGTCGTCAGTGGCGAGGTGTTAACTACTTGGCCCTGGTATGCAGGAGGTCGTGGGATTCGATTCCGATCCTGACGCCTGGTGCTGTATATTTGGAGTTTGCGTCTCTCTCTCTCTCATCATCATCATCACCACGGTGGCTAGGAGATGTTAACTACCTCGCCTGGTGTACAGGAGGTCGTGGGTTCGATCCCGACCCTGACGCCTGCTGCTGTATATTTGGAGTTTGTGTGTCTCTCTCTCTCTCCGTGGTCGCGTGGATATTTCTTCGGGTGCTCCGGTTTTTCACTCCACATTTAGAATCAACATCACGCGTTTAGAGTATTTGCCTGCCAGAAATTGTCCACGTGATGATAAGCTAACTTCGTTGAGCTGTCATTTGTGTAGCCAGGTCGCTTCTGAAAAACGAGCTATGTAGCTCACTGGGGGCCTTACCTGGTAAAGAATAAAAATAGTTTCGCGGATAAATATCGATTTAAAGCTTTCGTGACTGCAAGGATTAATCTTCTTTGGTTCTTTCGTAAAGTCACGTAGAATGAGAATAAAATAATAAAATAAGACAATAAAATTCTCACGACGTTTCGGCCACAACACAAGCAGCCTTCATCAGGTGAAAGAACAGAACTGTCGGGACGACAGTGCTCATTCTACGTGACTTTACCGAAAGAACCAAAGAAGATTTCGCGGATAAGTTTAAATAGCCGGTGCCTATAGGGGGGTCCCGCCGTCGGCTCGGCTGTCGGCGTACCAGCGGGAAAGGGCGATGCGACCACGAGCGCCGTGCGGTTGCGAGCTCCGTGCGGACGCGTGCGTGTGTGCTCCCGGTGGCCTGGGGCGGCAGGTCCGAGCGTGCTCAAGAGCGAGCTGATCGCCGCCGTGAGCTCCGTGGGGCTGCACCTGCTGGACGGGGACGAGCACGTCCTCATGCTGCTCACCTTCCCCGAGATCGTCGCCATCACCACCGCCAGCCGGTGCGTCCGCGTGCGTGCGTGTGCGTGCGTGCGTGTGTGTGTGCGCGTGTGCGCGTGCGTGTGTGTGTGTGCGTGCGTGCGCGTGTGTGTGTGTGTGTGCGTGCGTGTGCCTGGGTGCGTGCGCGTGTGTGTGCGTGCGTGCGTGCGCGTGTGCGTGCGTGCGCGTGTGTGTGTGCGTGTGTGTGCGTGCACCTAGCCTGGCACGAGGTCAGAGATCGCCACCATCACCACCGCCAGCCGGTGTGTGCTCGTGTGTGTGCGCGTGTGTGTGTGCGTGCGCGTGTGTGCATGCGCATGTGTGCGTGTGTGTGTGCGCGTCTGTGTGTGCGCGTGTGTGTGTGCGTGTGTGCGTGCGCGTGTGTGTGCATGTGCACTTAGCCTGGCACGAGGTCATGAAGGCGACGTTTACACGTCGCCTTCATAGGTGCTACTCGCTAACAGCACTTGCCCCAACAGTCTGTTGACGCTATACGGTGGATCTTTTGTCTTTGTTTAAATGTTAGCGTGTACGTCTATGTGTGGCTCGGTATATGAACGGGAATCGAACTCGGGCCCCCCGGGCTCGTAGTGAAGGCACGTTAACCACTACCCTACCGCCGCCCGCTTACACATTACACACAAACACAGATCCCCCGTGCAGCCTTTTTTTCCCAGGCTGTTGTGGCAAGTGCTGTTAGCGAGCAGCACCCGCGATGGCCGGCACGGCGCACCGGTGTGTCCAGCAAGACGCCCCGCCCACCCGCCTTTGTCTCCGCCGAGTGGCGACGTTTACACCCCGGTGCCACTCATCCGGGGCCGAGTGGACCCGGGGGAGGCCCCGTGACGCCTCCGGATAATCCTCGTCGCCCGTCGGTCGGTTGGCGGCCTGCGAGCGGGGGACCGTGGCCGGGGTTCCGTCGCGACGGAGCGCTAACACCGCTCTGCCACCGCGGCCCCCCGACCCCCTTGCCCGGTGAGCGTAGGCGCAAGCTGGCGGGACCCGCCGTGACGCTGTCGACGCTGCGGGGGGACGAGATGGTGCTGGCCACGCCGGCGGCCGACGAGCTCAACGACCTCCTCGTCTTGCTCCTGCAGGGCCTCAAGAGCCGCTCGCGACACCTCGTGGCGATGCAGGAGAGCCGCGTCATCGGTGCGAGCCGTCGGAGGCCGCTCTGTCTGTCTGGCTGTTGTCAAGAGACCCCCATCAGAGGCCGCTCTGTCTGTCTGTAGTCTAGAGACCCCCCATCAGTCTGTCTGTTGTCTAGACACCCCCATCAGAGAGGGCTCTGTCTGTCTGTAGTCTAGAGACCCCCCATCAGTCTGTCTGTTGTCTAGACACCCTCTTCAGAGAGGGCTCTGTCTGTCCGTAGTCTAGACACCCCATCAGAGACCGGTCTGTCTGTCTGTTGTCTAGAGACCCCATCAGAGAGGGCTCTGTCTGTCTGTTGTCTAGAGACATCATCAGAGACCACTCTGTCAGTCTGTTGTCTCGAAACCCCATCAGAGACAGCTCTGTCAGTCTATTATCTAGAGACACCCCCATCAGAGACAGCACTGTCTGTCTGTTGTCTAGAGACGCCATCAGAGACTACTCTGTCAGTCTGTTGTCTAGAGACCCCATCATAGACCACTCTATCTGTCTATTGTATTCATTAGATGACCCAATCAGAGACTCCTGACAACGCTTTCATGGCATCACTTCCTGCCAAAGGTGAAGTCACGTGGCGTCGGGTGATGCAAATGATCCTGAGCATTGGAAAAAAAAATGTGTCCTTCGCAACACTTAATCCAAAACGTTTGAAACTGAAACTCACCCCCTACTACTACACTCGAGAAGCCTGCGTCATCACAGGCGGCGGATACCTGGATACGAACCCAGGATTTATGTATGCTGAATCTATTTCACGCCGTTCGTAGCCAATCCTGTTAATCGGAGGTGCGGGGGGAAGGTCAAACAAACTAAACACGACAAGCAGTTTAAAAGAAATGGATCTCCGCGTCGCCCCGACCTCCGCGGTTCACCTCTAACCTTTAACCTCCGACCCCGACCCGCCCGTAGACGGGGGCGCGGGCGTGCTCGCGTGCCACAGGGGCGACCTCATCGTGCTGGAGGGCGACAAGACAGCGGGCGAGGCTCTGCCCCAGGCGAGCTGGACGCAGGGCCGCAACGACCGCACGGGGCTCAAGGGCGAGTTCCTGTCGGACAGCGTCTACGTGCTGCCCGTGCTCGAGAAACCCAGCAAGGCCATCCTGGTACGCGGAGAGGCACGAGGCGGTGGAGGGTTTCGGTCCGCTCGGGTCGCGCCGTCATCGCGGCCACGACCGCAGGAGGTCACGGGGGTCACGGGCGAGCTCCTGTCGGGCAGCGTCTACGTGCTGCCCCGTGCTCGATAAACTGAACCCAGCAAGACCAGACTCGAAGCTTTGGTGGCTGCAGGAATTAACCCTTGGTTTTTTCGGTAAAGTCACGTAGAAAGAAAATATTATTAAATAATAATAGAATACGACGTTTCGATTGCAACACAAGCAACCATCATCAGGTGTGAATTAATGAGAAAACAAAAACAGTAAACTTAGAAATATAATGCGATACAGCACAGAGAGTCGGCTAACACAAGTCAACACCCAGCCTGGTTGATTACGTTCTTCCAAAGATTGCTACATTTGAGAGAGAGACAAAACACAGACACGGAGACACATTGACTGTTGTGTTAGCCGACTCTCTGTGTTGTATCTTGAGGCCTTCAAGAGATAGGTGGGGCCTGTGAGTGTTTCATAGAGAACGGTGCAGACTGAACGCTACTGCTGATGATGCTGTGATGGAACTTGGGCTAGTGTGTGAGTGGGTTAGTGGGTGAATGGGTATGCGATTGAGTGAGCATTCGGGCTAGTGAGTGTGTTAATGAGTGTGTGAATGGGTGAGTGAGTGAGTGAGTGGGTGAGTTAGTGAGCAATCGGACGAGTGAGTATGTTCATGGGTGAGTGAGTGAGCGATCGGGCGAGTGAGTGTGTTAATGAGTATGTGAGTGAGTGAGTGAGTGGGTGATTGAGTGAGTGATTAGGCGAGTAAGTGAGTTAGTGAGTGGGTGAGTGAGTTAGTGAGTGGGTGAGTGAGTGTGTGAGCGAGCTGCGATACATTATCCACTGTTTCGCTTGTACGTATGTACATCGAACTTCTTTCACACCGTGTGTATCCAACCGTACGCTAATCGGAGGTGCGGGATGATGATGATGATGATGATGTCCGTTGTACTTATTTCACACCGCGCGTGGCCAACCGTACGCTAATCGGAGGTTTCCCCCCTCTCCGCGCGTCCTCCAGAGCCTTTTTGCAGCAAACCCCGAGGGTCAGCGTCGAGGCTCGACAGTATCCCAGCAGCCGGAGGATCGCAACGCCCTCTACACCCTTGAGCAGTTCGCGCAGGACCACTTCAGGTGCGGCACCGCAGTCACCCACAGTGCCCCTTGCACCGTTACCCACAATCCCTGTCGCCCACAGTGCGTGCGAGTGGGTTAGAATGTCACTTTTCTCGGTCGGCCAGGGCCTGCTATCGATTTTCACGGTGCGCTCCTTCGATGAAGGTTCAATGCAGCGGCACCGTTAGCGGGACCCGAACATAGACGCCGGAACCACAAATAAGCTATGAAAACAACTATAAACTATTTCTAATTTTATTTAACCAGGTCAGGCCCACTGAGCTACGTAGCTCATTTTCAGAAGCGACCTGGCCACAAATGAAAGCCCAACGAAGTGGCTTATCGTCGCGTGGAAATGTATAGCAGCCAAACACTCTGAATTCGACGTTGATTCTAAACGTGAGAAAAAATCCACTCGACTGCGGGGAGAGAGAGAACTTCAAATATACAGCAGCAGCAGGCGTCGTCAAGGTCGGGATCGAACCCGCGACCTCTTGCATACCAGGCGAGGTAGATAACATCTCGCCCCAACGCGTGCGCGTGTTACCGTGGGAACCGGGCGTGTCACCGTGGGAACCGGGCGTGTTACCGTGGGAAGCGGGCGTGCCACCAAGGGAACCGGGCGTGTCACCGTGGGAACCGCGCGTGTCACCGTGGGAATCGGGCGTGTCACCGTGGGAACCGCACGTGTTACCGTGGGAACCGGGCGTGTCACCGTGGGAACCACAACGTGTCACTGTGGAAACCGGGCGTGTTACCGTGGGAACCGCAACGTGTCACCGTGGGAACCACAACGTGTCACCGTGGGAACCACAATGTGTCACCGTGGGAACCACAATGTGTCACCGTGGGAACCACAACGTGTCACCGTGGGAACCGGGCGTGTCACCGTGGGAACCGCAACGTGTCACCGTGGGAACCACAATGTGTCACCGTGGGAACCGCGCGTGTCACCGTGGGAACTGCGCGTGTCACCGTGGGAACCGCAATGTGTCACCGTGGGAACCACAATGTGTCACCGTGGGAACCGCAACGTGTTACCGTGGGAACCGCAACGTGTCACCGTGGGAACCGCAACGTGTCACCGTGGGAACCGCAACGTGTCACCGTGGGAACCGCAACGTGTCACCGTGGGAACCGCAACGTGTCACCGTGGGAACCGCAACGTGTCACCGTGGGAACCGCAACGTGTTACCGTGGGAACCACAACGTGTCACCGTGGGAACCGCAACGTGTCACCGTGGGAACCGCAACGTGTCACCGTGGGAACCGCAACGTGTCACCGTGGGAACCGCAACGTGTCACCGTGGGAACCGCAACGTGTCACCGTGGGAACCGCAACGTGTTACCGTGGGAACCGCAACGTGTCACCGTGGGAACCACAACGTGTCACCGTGGCAACCGCGCGTGTCACCGCTAGGCCGCTGCCGCAGGGCGCCGTGAAGCAGGTGGTGGAGGCGCGTGGCCGCCGCAAGGACCACCTCTGGGCCTGCTCCCGGGAGCCCCTCCTGCAGCCGCTGCTGCTCAGCGTCATCGGAGATCACGTGGCCAAGGACGCGTGCAACGCCTTCATCGATATCCCTCGGCCCCGCGGAGACTCGGCCCCCCCCCCCTACGCGCAACCACCACCCCCGTCGCGACCCGACCCATGACAACCACCCAGCCGGCCGTGCAGATACTCGCCCAGTCAGAGGGGCGGCCAGGCCGCCCGGCCGGCTTTCGGTCCATACAACCACGCGGCAACTTTTAACCCGTGTGTTAATTTTGTTTTACCAAGGCCGCCACTGCCGACCTGGGCGCCTGTATATATATACATACACACACGTGTGTGTGTATGTATATATATATACACGTGTGTGTTATTATATATTATAATATGTAAGTAGTATAATAATATATGATACTATCTAAATATAGTATTATAATATATAATATTATAATATGATTATTATATATAATTGTATATTGTATAATACCGCAATTATTTATTTATTATTATTATCCACGTGCGCGGCGTGTATATATAAATGTCTACGCGGTCGCCCCTCCACCCGTCCGTTCGTTCACTCGTCACACATGGTCAGCGCGCGACCTTTCCCGTGCGACCTTTCGCGTGCGACCTCTCGCGTGCGACCTTTCGCGCGTGAAAGGTCATGCGCGACCTCTCGCGCGTGACCTTTCGCGCGCGACCTCTGGCGCCAACGAGCACTCATCCAGAGTGAGCTGAACGTCCTGCTGTCCATGACGGATTGTTTCTTTTGTTTTAAGTTAGGGGTTACTTCGCGTCAATATGAACGTGTCGTTAAACCCGCCACCACCACCACCACCACCACCCGACACGGCCAACTAAGTAAAGGTTTGTCGCGTAAACAAAACGTTCCAATTAAGTTGCTAGTTCGACACTAACCGGTCGTGTGTGTTGGAGAGCAAACCCACAGCGACGTTTACAATCCGAAGGGCCGCGACGTTTCGCCGGTAATTGCAACCGGCGGCATCATCAGGCGCCAGCCAGAGTTGTGGAGAAATCCTCCTCACTGTTTCGGTCTCAAATAGAGGAGGGCAAATGTGATGTCGTCACTTGTGAGCCAATCAGGTGTGAAGACCGCAGGGTGGTGGTTTATTAATTCGTGTAGATTACAATGGATGTCTTTGTCCCATCGTGAGCATCGTCGTCATCATCGTCGTCGTCCGAGTGATCGTGCCCGACAGTCCGTCTGAACGCCTTGACCTCCGACCCCCCCGTGGCCTCCCCCCCGTCCCCCTGCACCCATCCTCAAGTACATGGGGGACTTCCCGATGCGGCAGGCGACCTCCGACCCGGGCACCGACCTCACCGACCAGGTGTTCAGGCCGGCGCTGAAGAACGCCTGCCTGCAGGACGAGCTCTACTGCCAGATCCTCAAGCAGCTCACCGACAACAGACAGGGGTGAGCCGGCGAACTTTTCTGCCGCTTTGCTCCTCTTGCCGGTGCCGGGCGCGGGTGGCGGCGGGGAGAGGCGGGGAGCGGTGCCTTGGAAATATGTGACCTCCGGAAGTAGTTCTGTCGTGTACGCTTTCCCGAGCCGTTCCGTCTGTGTTCTTAAAATCGGCTTGAAGACTCTAGTAAACCACGCAACTTCTGTGGGTGGCCACCCCCACTCTGAATATCTCTCCTCTCATCTGCAGATCTCCATACCTCTATATCTCTAAATCAGCACGAGCCTCCAGTAAACCACGTGACTTCTGAGTGTGGCCACGCCCTCTCTGAGTCGCCTCCCATCTCCCCGCCCACTGTGAAAACGGACGCCGCTCCTGCTCCTCCGTGCAGCAGCAGCAGCAGTGTCGAGTCCCTGACGCAGCCTCCCCTTCCTCCATCTCCTTACCGCTGTACTCCCGTGTGTGTGTGTGCGTACAGGTATAGTGAAGGGAAGGACTGGTAGCTGATCTGGCTATGTGTGTGTGGGGAGCGGTGGCACAGGGGGGTGTGTGTAAACATCGCCACTGCGGAGACAAAGGCGGCCGGGCGTGGTGTTGGCCACCCACCCCTTTGTGTGCCGTGCCGGCCTTCATAGGTGCTACTTGCTAACAGCACTTGCCCTAAAAGTGTGTTGCAGGCTATACGGGAGATCTTTGTATGTGTGTGGAAAGCGGTGGTGCAGTGGTTAATGCGATGCACCACAAACCCGAGTTTGATTCCGGCTCACGGCCACCAACAACAGTGACGATTATCTGAACCGGTCCTGGGCCTCCCCTAGGTCGACTCAGCCTCAAATGTGTAAACATCGCCACTGGGGAGACAAAGGCGGTCGGGCGTGGCGCTGGCCACCCACCCCTTCCGTGCGCCGTGCTCGGCCTCCGTATGTGCTGTCACTCGCTAACAGCACTTGCTCCGACAGTCTGCTGAGGCTACGCGGGGGATCTTCGTCTTTGTTGTGTCCAGGTATAGCGAGGAGAAGGGCTGGGAGCTGCTGTGGTTGTGCCTCGGTCTCTTCCCGCCGGGAGCGGCGCTGGCTCCGCACGTCCAGGAATTCCTCCAGTCGCGGCAGCGCACGGCCCACGTTGCCCGTCTCAACCGCAGCCTGCAGAACAGCGGGTCGGTGACAGGCACACACACACATACACATATACACACTCATATATATACACTCACATATACACACTCACATATACACACTCATGTATATACACACTCACATATACACACTCACATATACACACTCATATATATACATATATACTCACACACATATACACACACACATGTATATACACACTCACACATCTATACACACACACAGATACACACGCAGAGATACGCGCACACACACACGCACACACACATGCAGACACAAAGATCCCCCGTGTAGCCTTAATAGACTGTTGGGGCAAGGGCCGTCGATATATGACGTCACGCACCTAGGGGGGGGGGGGTCAGACATTTGTGACGATGTGTGACGAGGAGGGGGGGGGGGTGAGAAATGTGACGTCACATCAAAATTCGCAACTTTAAATAAATATAGACAACACGTTCTACTTAATTAAATAGACTATTTTATAAATGTGTTTCTCCTACAACATCATAGTGCAACGCCACATTAAATACGCACTACAATGACAATAGTTTAAAGCGATTTGAAGCATACTTTATATATATTTTTTGGGGGGGGCAGAGCTTTGTGACGTCATATTTTAGGGGGGGGGGTCTGACTTGTTGTGATGCCGTGTGACGAGGGGAGGGGGTAAAAAATCGTCCAAAATCGCGTGACGTCATTTATGGACGCCCCCCAAGTGCTGTTAGCGAGCACCTATGAAGGCCGGCACGGCACACGAGGGAGTGGGTGGCCAGCACCACGCCCGGCCGCCTTTGTTTCCCTAGTGGCGATGTTTACACACCGCACCAGGTACTCATTTGAGGCTGAGTCGAACTAGGGGAGGCCCAGGACCGGTTCAGATAATCGTCACCGGTGTTAGCCGAGAGCGGGAATCGAACTCAGATCGCCGGGTTCCTAGCGCAGCGTAGCGCTAACCGCGACACCACCGCTCCCCACTGCACAAACCTGCACACACACACACACCTACGCACACACCTACACACACACCTACACACACACACCTACACACACACACTTACGCATACACCTGCACACACCTACGCACATACCTGCACACACACACACACACCTACGCACACACCTACACACACACACCAACGCACAAACACCTACACACACACACTTACACACACACACCTGCACACACATGCACGCACACACACACCTACACACACACCTACACACACACCTACACACACCTACGCACACACCTGCACACACACACCTACGCACACACCTACACACACCTACGCACACACCTGCACACCTACACATACCTACGCACACACCTACACACACACACCTACGCACACATACACACCTACACACACACACCTACGCACACACCTGCACACACACACACACACTTACGCACACACACACCTACGCACACACCTACACACACACGCACACCTACGCACACACCTGCACCCACACACACACCTACGCACACCTACGCACACACCTACAGACACACACCTACACACACACACCTACACACACACTTACGCATACACCTGCACACACCTGCACACACCTACGCACATACCTGCACACACACACACACCTACGCACACACCTACACACACACACCTACGCACACACACCTACACACACACACCTACACACACACACCTGCACACACCTGCACGCGCACACACCTACGCACACACCTACACACACCTACGCACACACCTACACACACCTACGCACACACTTGCACACACACACACACCTACGCACACACCTACACACACACCTACACACACACACCTACACACACACACTTACGCATACACCTGCACACACCTGCACACACCTACGCACATACCTGCACACACACACACACACCTACGCACACACCTACACACACACACCTACGCACACACACCTACACACACACACACCTACACACACACACCTGCACACACCTGCACGCACACACACACCTACGCACACACCTACACACACCTACGCACACACCTACACACACCTACGCACACACTTGCACACACACACACACCTACGCACACACCTACACACACACACCTACGCACACACACACCTACACACACACACACCTACGCACACACCTGCACACACACACACACCTACGCACACACCTGCACACACACACCAACGCACACACCTACACACACACACCTACGCACACACACACCTACGCACACACCTACTCACACACGCACACCTACGCACACACCTGCACCCACACACACACCTACGCACACCTACGCACACACCTGCACACACACCTGCACACACACCTGCACACACACCTACACACACACCTACACACACACACCTACGCACACACCTACACACACACACACCTACGCACACACCTGCACATACACATACGCACACCTACGCACACACCTGCACACACACACACCTGCACACACACCCACGCTTGCACACATACCTACGCACACACCTGCACACACACACACCTGCACACACACCTGCACAAACACATGCACACACACACCTGCACACACATACACCTGCACACACACCTGCACACACACCTACGCACACGCCTGCACACACCTGCACACACACACCTGCACACACACAAAGATAAAATACAAAGATCCCCCATATAGCCTTAACAGACTGTAGGGGCAAGTGCTGTTAGCGAGCACACACACACCTGCACACACAAACATCTGCACACACACCTGCACACACCTACCCACACACCTGCACACACACACACCTGCACACACACACACACCTGCACACACACAAAGATAAAAGACAAAGATCCCCCATATAGCCTTAACAGACTGTAGGGGCAAGTGCTGTTAGCGAGCACACACACACACCTGCACACACAAACACCTGCACACACACCTGCACACACACCTACGCACACACCTGCACACACACACACACCTGCACACACACCTGCACACACACCTACGCACACACCTGCACACACACACCTTCAAACACACACACCTGCACACACACACCTACGCACACACTTACACACACACCCACACCTGCACACACACACCTGCACACACACCTGCACACACACACACACCTACGCACACACCTGCACACACACACACCTGCACACATACACAGATAAAAGACAAAGATCCCCCATATAGCCTTAACAGACTGTAGGGGCAAGTGCTGTTAGCGAGAGCACACACACACACCTGCACACAGTCACACCTGCACACACACCTGCACACACACACACCTGCACACACACACACACCTGCACACACACACACCTGCACACACACACACACACCTGCACACACATGCCCCGGTGTGCTGTGGAAGTGGTCATCGGGGCACAAGGGAATGCCGACTCAGATTCTCACCCACCGGGGCTCGTGTTCACTTGTGTTCATGCTCGTGTTCACCTGTGTGGGAGCTCGTGTTCACCGGTTTGTGTTCACCTGTGTGCGGGCTCATGCTCACCTGTGTGAGGGCTCGTGTTCACCTGTGTGGGAACTCATGCTCACCTGTGTTCACATGTTCACCTGTGTGGGAGCTCGTGTTCACCGGTATGTGTTCACCTGTGTGCGGGCTCATGCTCACCTGTGTGTGTTCACCTGTGTTCACCTGTGTGGGGGGCAGGTTTCCCGTGCGCAGGTACCCGCCGCACCTGCGCGAGGTGAAGGCAGCACAGCACAAGTCGCGCAAGCTGCACCATCCCGTCTCCTTCCCCGACCAGTCGGAACAGGTGCTCGCAAACTACACCACCATCGTCGTCATCGTCGTCGTCATCAATATCATCACTCTCATCACCATTGTTATCAGCATCATCGTCACCATCATCATCATCATCACCATTATTATCAGTATCATCATCATCAACACCATTACTCTCATCACCATTAACAGCATCATCACCATTACCAATTTTATAAACCCATCATTCTCAACATCATCATCACCTATCAACAACATCACTCATCACCATTGTTACCATCATCATCAACACCATCACTCTCATCACCATCATTATCAGTATCATCATCATCATCAACACCATCATTCTCATCACCATTATCAGCATCATCACCATTACCAAGCTCATCACCATCATTCTCAGCATCATCATCATCACCTATCAACAACATCACTCATCACCATTGTTACCATCATCATCAACACCATTACTCTCATCACCATTATCAACATCATCACCATTACCAATCTCATCAACCATCATTCTCAGCATCATCATCATCATCTATCAACAACATCACTCATCACCATTGTTACCATCATCATCAACACCATCACTCTCATCCCCATCATCATCAGCATCATAATCATCAACACCATCACTCTCATCACCATTATCAGCATCATCACCATTACCAATCTCATCAACCATCATTCTCAACATCATCATCATCTATAAACAACATCACTCATCACCATTATCAGCATCATCACCATTACCAATCTCATGAACCATCATTCTCAACATCATCATCATCTATAAACAACATCACTCTTCACCATCGTTATCACCATCAACATCATCACTCTCATCACCATCATCAACATCATCCTCTCCAGCACGCAATGTTGCTCAGTATCTGTCATCATTGCCTCCACCACCAAAGACAAAGCTCGCCCATGTAGTCTTTAGCGGGCTGTTGGGCCAAGTGCTCTTCAGCGAGCACCTGCGAAGGGCTCCCGTGGCACAGTGGCCAGCGCCACGCCCGGCCACCTTTGTCTCCCGAGTGCCGATGTGTACACCGTACCACGAGGTTTGCTCATTTTAAGACTGGGTCAACCTAGGCAGGGCAGGAGGTGGGGGGGGGCAGCCCGGGACCGGGCCACCGTACCAGGCGTCATCGACGTTGGCACGTGAACGGGAATCGAACTCGGGGGGGGGGGGGGGGGGGGCCTTGCTTCGCAGCGTACGGTAGCGACGACCGCCCTCGCCATCACCACCTCACGGCATTGCCCCTCGCGGCGTCTTGCTCTTTTATTTATTTATTTACGATCAGGGGAAACAAGAAGGTGCTCGGTGTAGTCGGCACTTTGCTTCGTTCATCATTTCGGGTTTTTTTTTAGTTTTTTTACAATGCTTTGTTTTATGTGCCCCCCTCCCCCCCCCTCCTTTTAAACGAAAGATTTCACGAAAGATTTCACGCTCTGCTCTCCTCCTTCTTACCCCTTCCCTCGCTCTCTGTCTCTCTACCCCCCCTGTGTCTCTCCCCTGGTCTCCCTGTCCCCGACGCGGCCGTGCAGGCGTTCGAGGTGGACGCGGGCACGCGAGTGCGCGCGCTCTGCCAGGCCATCACCAAGAAGCTGCAGCTCAAGTCCCAGGAGGGGTTCAGCCTCTTCATCAAGATCATGGACAAGGTGGGGGGGGAGGGAGGCTGGGGAGGGGGAGGGAGGCTGGGGAGGGAGGGAGGGAGGCTGGGGGGGGGGAGGGAGGCTGGGGAGGGAGGGAGGCTGGGGAGGGAGGGAGAGAGGCTGGGGAGGGAGGGGAGGGAGGGAGGCTGGGGGGGGAGGGGGGGGAGGGAGGGAGGCTGGGGAGGGAGGGGGGGGAGGGGAAGGAGGGAGGGTAGGGAGGGAGGCTGGGGGGGGAGGGAGGGAGGCTGGGGAGGGAGGGGGGGAGGGGAAGGAGGGAGGGAGGGTAGGGAGGGAGGCTGGGGATGGAGGGAGGGAGGCTGGGGAGGGAGGGAGGCTGGGGAGGGAGGGGAGGGAGGGAGGCTGGGGAGGGAGGGGAGGGAGGGAGGCTGGGGAGGGAGGGAGGCTGGGGAGGGAGGGAGGCTGGGGAGGGAGGGAGGCTGGGGAGGGAGGGAGGGAGGCTGGGGAGGGAGGGAGGGAGGCTGGGGAGGGAGGGAGGGAGGCTGGGGAGGGAGGGAGGCTGGGGAGGGAGGGAGGGAGGCTGGGGAGGGAGGGAGGCTGGGGAGGGAGGGAGAGAGGCTGGGGAGGGAGGGAGGCTGGGGAGGGAGGGGAGGCTGGGGAGGGAGGGGAGGGAGGGAGGCTGGGGAGGGAGGGAGGGAGGCTGGGGAGGGAGGGAGGGAGGCTGGGGAGGGAGGGAGGGAGGCTGGGGAGGGAGGGAGGCTGGGGAGGGAGGGAGGGAGGCTGGGGAGGGAGGGAGGGAGGCTGGGGAGGGAGGGAGGGACTCCCAACACACATTTTCACTCGCGCCCCAAATTGTCGATGACTGCATCGGGGCATCGGTCACGAACGTCCACGTGCCGCGAGTTAACCGGCACGACGGCCTGCAGCTGGAGCGGCGTGGCTGCTGTGCGGCGCAGTACGGTGCCGTGGTGTATGGCACCGTGCGGTGACGCGTGGTAGAAATCTGCGGTTTGTGGTGGTGCTGCGCGGTGCTGTGCGGTGCTGTGCGGTGCTGTGCGGTGCTGTGCGGTTGACGGCGGGGTAGCAACGGCGGTTGCGGTGACGCGCGGTGACGCGCGGTGGCGGCGTGTGCTGCGGTCGATGCAGGTGGTGAGCATGCCAGACGGAGACTACTTCTTTGACTTCGCCAGGCAAATGGAGGAGTGGAGCAACAGCGGGAGGGTGGCACGGGAAGGTAACGAGCGCTGGCGGGGGAAGGTTCCGCGTGCCGGCTCGGAGATCAGCGAGAGGCGTCGGCGGCGCTGTCGTGTTGTCCCTCCTTGCAACCCTACAACGGAATCAACTTGTCCCGTACATTGAGCAGCACTGCTCATAGACCCAACACTGCAACATAGACTCAGCACTGCCCATAGACTCAACACTGCCCATAGACTCAACACTGCCCATAGACTCAACACTGCTCATAGACTCAACACTGCACCATAGACTCAGCACTGCCCATAGACTCAACACTGCCCATAGACTCAACACTGCCCATAGACCCAACACTGCCCATATACTCAGCACTGCCCATAGACTCAACATTGCCCATAGACTCAACACTGCCCATAGACTCAACACTGCTCATAGACTCAACATTGCCCATAGACTCAACACTGCCCATAGACTCAACACTGCCCATAGACTCAACATTGCCCATAGACTCAACACTGCCCATAGACTCAACACTGCCCATAGACTCAACATTGCCCATAGACTCAGCACTGCACCATAGACTCAACACTGCACCATAGACTCAACACTGCTCATAGAGTAAAGTCACGTAGGTGAAAATAAAATAATAAAAAATCACGACGTTTCGGCCACAACACAAGTGGCCGAAACGTCGTGATTTTTTGTTATTTTATTTTCACCTACGTGACTTTACCCAATAGAACCAAAGAGTATGGATCCTAGCAGTCACGAAAGCTTTAAAGCTAGAACTGCTCATAGACTCTACACTGCCCATAGACTCAACACTGCCACCCATAGACTCAACACTGCCCATAGACTCAACACTGCCCATAGACTCAGCACTGCCCATAGCCTCAACACTGCCCATAGACTCAACACTGCCCATAGACTCAGCACTGCCCATAGCCTCAACACTGCACCATAGACTCAACACTGCCACCCATAGACTCAACACTGCCCATAGACTCAACACTGCACCATAGACTCAACACTGCACCATAGACTCAGCACCCCCCATAGACTCAACACTGCACCATAGACTCTACACTGCGTCATAGACTCTACACTGCCCATAGACTCAACACTGCACCATAGACTCTACACTGCCCATAGACTCAACACTGCCACCCATAGACTCAGCATTGCCCATAGACTCAACACTGTCCATAGACTCAGCACTGCCCATAGACTCAGCACTGCCCATAGCCTGAACACTGCACCATAGACTCAACACTGCCCATAGCCTCAACACTGCACCATGGACGCAATACTGCCACCCATAGACTTAGCACTGCCCATAGACTCAGCACTGCTACCCATAGACTCAACGCTGATACCCATAGACTCAACACTGCCCATAGACTCAGCACTGCCCATAGCCTCAACACTGCACCATAGACTCTACACTGCCCATAGACTCAAAACTGCCACCCATAGACTCAGCATTGCCCATAGACTCAGCATTGCCCATAGACTCAACACTGCCAATAGACTCAACACTGCCCATAAACTCAACACTGCACCATAGACTCTACACTGCCCATAGACTCAGCACTGCCCCTGTACATGAAGCAGTCCCTCTCCTTCACCTTTCCTCTCTTCAGGCCTCACTTCTTCTCCATCGCCCATTCCCTTCCTCGCCCCTCCACCCCTTCCCGTCCCTCCCCAATAACCCCTCAAGTGACCACCCTAAGTATCCTTCTATCGCTGTCATTCATTCCTCATCGCTCACACGCCCCTGCCATCAGAATCATTCTTGCTTATACCATTTTAAGATTATGTTACACGCAGTGCCGGATTAAGCTAGTGCGGGGCCTGTAGCATATGATGTTATAAAGGGGCCCTAAATACAAAAAAAACACGTAAATATTAAAACCACAAATGTTTAACTTGCATCGTAAAGTAATTGTATTGTTTCATTTGCTATACGACAAATCGCTAACCTTCAACACCCAGTCGTTCATAAAAGTTGAAGGCGGTATAGTACTATAGTAATAGAGCAAGTGCAGAATCACTGAGCCGGAATTGATAGCTTAAAAGCGTTTAGCGCGGGGCCCTTGAAAGTGCGGGGCCCGTAGCTACTACTACATATATGTAGTAGCTACTACATATATGTAGCTACGTTTGCTATTAGGATCATCCGGCACTGGTTACACACCTTTAACAAGGCACTCCATAAAAAAACAAATTAAGATAACGTAAATTCTGTAAAAGTGATCATTATTTTGTCACGTGGTGATGACAAGACTTTATACGTAAAACTACCGTATAACCTAACCCGAAAGCCAATATTATCATTGGTTCATCATTAACAGCAGCAGCATCATCATCAACACCATCAACAACAACAGTAGCATTAGCATTTTCATCAGCAGCATCAGCAGCAGCAACAACATCATCATTAGAATTAGCATCATGATCAGCAGCATCAGCATCATCTTCAGCAGCAGCAACAGCAGCATCAGAAGTAGCATCGGCATCAGAAATAGCATCATCATCAGCAGCATCATCAACAGCATCATCATCAGAAGTAGCATCACCTTCAGCAGCAGCAACATCAGCAGCATCACCACGTGGTGTGCGTTTATGTTTTTTTTTCTCCTCTCAACATTTCCTCGAACGCGCTCACCGCTGCCAAAGTGCCAAAGCCACAAACGAACCCCCTGCAGGCGCCCCATGCAGCGCAGCGCAGCAAGAAGGACGGACGGACGGTGACGCGGTGGCCACCCCGGCACGTGGGGCCTTGACGCTGGCTGCCCCCCCCCCCCCGTGCCCCCCCTCTCTCTCTCCGTGTCCGTGCGACGCCAGGCCAGGCAGCCGCCCCCATGCCGGAGTATCAGGTGCACTTCCTGCGCAAGCTTTGGGTCAACGTGATCCCGGGGAAGGACCCGACCGCGGACAACATGTTCCACTACCCGCAGGTGATGCCGCGTGATGCCACTCCTAGTCACACGCGCGAGTGTGTGTGTGTGTCACTAGCTACATGCGCATGTGGGTGTGTTACTTGCCACATTCGTGTGTATGTGTGTCACTAGCCACACGCGCGTAAGTGTGTGTCACTAGCCACATGAGTGTGTATGAGTGTGTGTCACTAGCTACACGCGCGTAAGTGTGTGTCACTAGCCACACGTGTATTTGTGTCTCAGTAGCCACACACTCGTGCGTGCGTGTCAGTAGCCACACTCACGCGCGTGTATGTCAGTAACCACACATGCGCGTGTGTGTGTCACTAGCCACGCGTGCGTGTGTGTGTGTCAGTAGCCTTTGAGTGAGCAGCTACACTCAGAGGCGCTGCTGCTGAACCTGGAGCTTGCCACGAAGAGGTGGGGCCTTACCATCAGCCCCACCAAAACTAAGCACCTGCCTGGGTATTTTATACCATTGGACACTCCACCCCCACAACTCGCAATTGGTGATGGGGCAGTTGTGGAGAGGTTCCCATACCTGGGCAGGGTGCTCATGACCGGCTCCAGTTTAACAGCAGAGGTCTCACTCCGAATCAGTCGAGCGGCATTATCTTTTAATCGGTTGCGTAACGCTGTGTGGAAGCTACCTGGTCTGTCGCTCCGCACTAAGCTTCAGGTCTTCTCGGCCACGGTCATCCCCTCCCTTCTCTACGCTTGCAAAACGTGGACCCCCCTAATGAAACATCTTCGCCGGTTAGAAACATTTAGGCTGGCCTGCCTACGATCCATCCTGGGTTTAATCAGGCTGGATTGTGTGAGGAGCTCACAAATCATTGAAAGATCTGGACAAAGTCCCATTGGTGAGCTCCTACGGCAGGCAAGGCTGCGTTGGCTGGGTCATGTAGCCCGTATGCCCAGCCAACGCATGCCTAAACAGCTTTTGTTCGGTGGGATTGAGGGGGCTAAACGGGCGCAGCACGGGCTAGAGAAGAGATGGAGTGATGTGGTACAGGAGGATGTGGACTTGCTGATAACAGGTACCAGCAGTGTCAGGATCGGCCTCTGTGGAGGAGGCTCGTGAAGGACGCTACTGGGCAGTTGGAGGCAGTCGCCCTCCAACAACAACGGAGGGCGGAGGAGCGACGCTCACAACAACGAGTGGAGCGCCGGGTGATTAAAGCACAGCAAGTTGGCACAGTAGGGGGCACAAGTGGTGCATCAGCCAGTCATCTCAGTCAGTCGACCCGTGGCACCTGGGTCTGCCCCGTGGCCTCCTGCCAGAGGGCGTTCGACACTTCACGTGGCCTCAAGGTGCACATAGCCTGGCACAAGCGTCGTGGTGACGTCACCGCCACTTTGTGGCGAATGGCGGTTGTTGTTGTTGTCAGTAGCCACACCTGTCCGTGTGTCACTAGCCACACGTCCACAACCATCATCTCCGTCACCACCATCGTCATCTTCATCACCAACGTCGTCACCATCGCCGCCGCCGCCGCCGCCATCATCATCATCATCACCTTCACGACTATCGCCGCCGTCAAAAATTGCGGTCATCCTCAACATCATCATCATCAATCATCATCATCGTCGCTCCCGTCGCCATCACTGTCTTCCCCACGACTGTCCCCACCACCGCCACCAACGCAGGAGCTGCCCAAGTTCCTGCGCGGCTTCCACAAGGTGTCGCGCGAAGACGCAGTGCAGTTGGCGGCGCTGGTGTTCCGTGCCCGTCACGGCGATGACCGTGCGCCCATCTCCGGCGTCGGGCGCGGCCTCAAAGAGCTGCTGCCCCACGACCTCCTGCCCGACGCCTCCGCCGACGCGTGGAAGAAGGTGACGGCCCCCCTCGTCGCTCGACGCCCCCCCCCCACCCCCCCCACCCCCCCCCCCTGCCAGCCCCGCGACGACGATTAGCGACGGTGGAAATAAGAAGTTGGACGTACGTGCTGCGTACATCGAGTCAGAATACTGTATTCATGCTGGAGGAGGAATCCGATGAGCTGTAAAGCTCTTTTTTCACAGATGTCCGGTAAGGGGGCACGGGTTCAGAACGTTACAACGACGAACGGTACAAAAACACGATAGGAGTGCAAAGTACAAGAAAAACACAAACAAATACAACACTAAAACCATCTCCATCCCACCAGGCAAAGCCCACTATATTTCAGAAGCGACCTGGCCACAAATGATAGCTCAACCAAGTGGCCCATCATTTGGATATTTAAAGCACCAAAGTTATTAAATCATCTAAACGCGTCTTTCTAAATATTGACGGAAAAACCGGAGGGCCCGGAGAACAAAGATCCGCACGACCATGGGGAGAGCTTGGAAACTCCAAATGTACAGCAGCAGGGCGTCAGGGTCGGGATGGAAGCCCCGACCTCCTGCATACCAGGCGAGGTAGTTAACATCTCGTCATGTACACAGAGACTCATAGACTCACGCAGAGACCCATAGACTCACACAGAGACCCATAGACTCACACAGAGACCCATAGACTCACGCAGAGACCCATAGACTCACGCAGAGACCCATAGACTCACACAGAGAGTGATAGACTCACGCAGAGACCCATAGACTCACACAGAGACCCATAGACTCACACAGAGACCAATAGACTCACGCAGAGACCCACAGATGCACACAGAGACACATAGACTCACACAGAGACCCATAGACTCACACAGAGACCCATAGACTCACGCAGAGACCCACAGACGCACGCAGAGACCCATAGACTCACGCAGAGACCCATAGACTTATGCAGAGACCCATAGACTCACGCAGAGACCCATAGACTCACGCAGAGACCCATAGACTCACACAGAGACCCATAGACGCACGCAGAGACCCATAGACTCACGCAGAGACCCATAGACTCACACAGATACCTATAGACCCATAGACTCACACAGAGACCGATAGACTCACACAGAGATCCATAGACTCGCACGGAGACCCATAGACTCACTCAGAGCCCTATAGACTCACGCAGAGACCCACAGACTCAAAGACTCACACAGAGACCCATAGACTCACACAGAGACCCATAGACTCACACAGAGATCCATAGACTCACACAGAGACCTATAGACTCATAGACTCACGCAGAGACCCACAGACTCAAAGACTCACACAGAGACCCATAGACTCACACAGAGACCCATAGACTCACATAGAGATCCATAGCCTCGTTACGGAGACCCATAGACTCACACAGAGACCTATAGACTCATAGACTCACGCAGAGACCCACAGACTCAAAGACTCACACAGAGACCCATAGACTCACACAGAGACCCATAGACGCACACAGAGACCCATAGACTCACACAGAGACCCATAGACTCACATAGAGATCCATAGCCTCGTTACGGAGACCCATAGACTCACACAGAGACCTATAGACTCATAGACTCACGCAGAGACCCACAGACTCAAAGACTCACACAGAGACCCATAGACTCACACAGAGACCCATAGACGCACACAGAGACCCATAGACTCACATAGAGATCCATAGACTCGCACGGAGACCCATAGACTCACACAGAGACCTATAGACTCATAGACTCACGCAGAGACCCACAGACTCAAAGACTCACACAGAGACCCATAGAGTCACATAGAGACCCATAGACTCACACAAAGACCCATAGACTCACACCGAGATTCATAGACTTGCACGGAGACCCATAGACTCACACAGAGACCCATAGAATTATAGACTCACGCAAAGACCCACAGATTCACACAGAGACCCATAATGTGTCGTCCTTACCACGCACCTCCGATGAGCACGGTTGGCTACGCACGGTGCGAAATAAGTTCAACATACACACGTACGTGCAAACTCACCCCTCCTCTTAACCTACCTCGTCCATCCCACTTCGTCTGCATTGTACCCCCCAGTCTGTGTCTCACCTCTTCGGGCTGCGTCTCAGCTTGTCCCGTGCCTCCTGTCGTCTGTCTCTGGCTCGCACTGACCAATGGGATCGCTCGTTCCCCCGTGCGCCCGCTCGCCCGATGAATGGACCGCGGCGGCGATGGCGCACCAATTAATGATTTCCTCCCCCCCCCCACCCCTTCGCTAGTTGATCGTCGCAGCCATCGGCAAGAACGCCGGCAAGACGCACGATGAAGCCAAGCTGGCGTTCCTCAAGATCATCAGCAGGTGGCCTACGTTCGGAACGACCTTCTTTGACGTCAAGGTGAGGGCTGGCCTCGGTCTGCACATCTGTGAAAGGAGGAAAAAAAAAAAAGAGCCTCATAGCTCATCGGATTCCTCCGGAACGAATAAATGATTAAGGACTCAACGGTGCTCCCGTCAACGAGGCGCGCGTGCGGGGAGCGCCGTTGCAGCGGTTCGCGCGCTTACGCTACGAACCCGGGGACCCGGTGACGATTTCACGAACCGGGTCGCGGGCCTCCCCTGGGTCGGCTTGGCCACAAATGAGTACCTGGTGCGATGTGTAAACAAGTCGACGCGGCGGGATGGCGGCGGCGCTCGTCCCGGCAGGGGTTCGACCGGTTCGTGTCCGCTCGGCCGCCCCGGTCGGTGCCGCGGTCGACCGGCCGTGTGTCGTTGTCCGTTTGCAGCAAATCTCCGAGCCCACCTACCCCGACATCCTGCGGATCGCCATCAACAAGCACGGGCTGAGCCTCATCAACCCCAAGACCAAGGCGAGTGTGTGTGATTGTCTCGCTAGCCGCTACGCGGGGATGTCGCGCTCGTGAGCGGTCGCTCGCTCTGCCGGTTAGCGCGAGGTGGTCGGCAAAACACGACAATAACAAGGGGAGACATTTTTTTTAATGATTATTATTATTACGGTAATAATAAACGTGAATAAATACAATATTTCATGAGCCAGCGATGTGGCGTGATGCAACACCCACACACACACTCACACAAAAACACAAAGATCCCCCGTATAGCCTTAGCAGACTGTTGGGGCAGGTGCTGTTAGCGAGCACCTGTGAAGGCCGGCACGTGCTTTTAATTTTGGAATTTGTGGTGACCTGGGTCACTCTGGCAAATGAGACTCTTCGGTTATGTTCTGGTCGTGGCGAGATGTTAACTACCTCGCCTGGTATACAGGAGGTCGTGGGTTCGATTCCAACCCTGACGCCTGCTGCTGTATATTTGCAGTTTGCACGTCTCTCTCCCCGTGGTCGCGTGGATTTTTGCCCGGGCCCTCCAGTTTTTCACCTTCACATTTTAGAATCAAAATGCGTTCAGAGTATGTGGCTGCAATAAATGTCCACGTGACGATAAGCCACTTCGTCGGGTTATCATTTGCGACCAGGTCGCGTCTTAAAAAGAGCTCTGTAGCTCATCCGGCCTCACCAGGGTAAAATAAAAGTAGTGTTTGATCGTTTTCAGCTGAGTTCTCACCCAGTCAAACACGCAGAGCACAAGTGAAACGCAGACCCTCCCTCCCTTGGCAGGACGTGCTAGCTCAGCACAGCTTCACCAAGATCTTCAACTGGAGCAGCGGGAGCACCTACTTCCACATCACCATCGGCAGCGCCGTGAGCGGTACCAAGCTGCTGTGTGAGACGTTCCTGGTGAGTGGTGGCAGTCACACACACAGACGCACACACAGAGATACACATAGACACACACACACAGATATACGCACAGAGACAAACACACACATACAGACACGCACACACACAGACAACACACACACAGACAGCGAGAGAGAAAGACGTACACACAGACACACACACACAATCAGACACACACATACACAGAGAGCGCCATATAGCCCCTACCCCTCTAGATGTAAGTGTTCAGAAAGTCAGAGGGGGGGGGGGGGCAGAAAGAGACAGTTCTGTGGCCGTCTTTGTAAAAAAAGACAACTGCTTAGCTCAATGGGGCCTTGACCAATTGAAATAATAACGGATTCCGTCTGGGGCATCTCTGTGTAACTCTATGGATCTCTGTGTAACTCTATGGATATCTGTGTAACTATATGGATCTCTGTGTAACTCTACAGATCTCTGTAACTCTATGGATCTCTATGTAACTCTATGGATCTCTGTGTAACTCTATGGATATCTGTGTAACTCTATGGATATCTATGTAACTCTACAGATCTCTGTGTAACTCTATGGATCTCTGTGTAATTCTATGGATCTCTGTGTAACTCTATGGATCTCTGTGTAACTCTATGGCTCTGTGTGTAACTCTATGGATCTCTGTGTAACTCTATGGATATCTGTGTAACTCTACAGATCTCTGTGTAACTCTATGGATCTCTATGTAACTCTATGGATCTCTGTGTAACTCTATGGATCTCTGTGTAACTCTATGGATCTCTGTGTAACTCTATGGATATCTATGTAACTCTACAGATCTCTGTGTAACTCTATGGATCTCTGTGTAACTCTATGGATCTCTATGTAACTCTACAGATCTCTGTGTAACTCTATGGATCTCTGTGCAACTCTATGGATCTGTGTTACTCTATGGATCTCTGTGTAACTCTATGGATCTCTATGTAACTCTATGGATCTCTGTGTAACTCTATGGATCTCTATGTAACTCTATGGATCTCTGTGTAACTCTATGGATCTATGTGTAACTCTACAGATCTCTGTGTAACCCTATGGCTCTCTGTGTAACTCTATGGCTCTCTGTGTAACTCTATGAGTCTCTATGTAACTCTACGGATCTCTGTGTAACTCTATGGATCTCTATGTAACTATAGTGGTGTCTATGTAACTCTATGGATCTCTATGTAACTCTATGGGTCTCTATGTAACTCTATGGATCTCTGTGTAACTCTATGGATCTCTGTGTAACTCTATGGATCTCTGTGTAACTCTATGGCTCTGTGTGTAACTCTATGGATCTCTGTGTAACTCTATGGATATCTGTGTAACTCTACAGATCTCTGTGTAACTCTATGGATCTCTATGTAACTCTATGGATCTCTGTGTAACTCTATGGATCTCTGTGTAACTCTATGGATCTCTGTGTAACTCTATGGATATCTATGTAACTCTACAGATCTCTGTGTAACTCTATGGATCTCTGTGTAACTCTATGGATCTCTATGTAACTCTACAGATCTCTGTGTAACTCTATGGATCTCTGTGCAACTCTATGGATCTGTGTTACTCTATGGATCTCTGTGTAACTCTATGGATCTCTATGTAACTCTATGGATCTCTGTGTAACTCTATGGATCTCTATGTAACTCTATGGATCTCTGTGTAACTCTATGGATCTATGTGTAACTCTACAGATCTCTGTGTAACCCTATGGCTCTCTGTGTAACTCTATGGCTCTCTGTGTAACTCTATGAGTCTCTATGTAACTCTACGGATCTCTGTGTAACTCTATGGATCTCTATGTAACTATAGTGGTGTCTATGTAACTCTATGGATCTCTATGTAACTCTATGGGTCTCTATGTAACTCTACAGATCTCTGTGTAACTCTACAAATATCCATCTATGTAACTCTACGGATCTCATATCAACTCTAGGGGTATTTATATAACTCTATGGATCTCTGTGTAACTCTATGGATCTCTGTGTAACTCTATGGATCTCTGTGTAACTCTATGGCTCTGTGTGTAACTCTATGGATCTCTGTGTAACTCTATGGATCTCTGTGTAACTCTATGGATCTCTGTGTAACTCTATGGATCTCTGTGTAACTCTATGGATATCTATGTAACTCTACAGATCTCTGTGTAACTCTATGGATCTCTGTGTAACTCTATGGATATCTGTGTAACTCTACAGATCTCTGTGTAACTCTATGGATCTCTATGTAACTCTATGGATCTCTGTGTAACTCTATGGATCTCTGTGTAACTCTATGGATCTCTGTGTAACTCTATGGATATCTATGTAACTCTACAGATCTCTGTGTAACTCTATGGATCTCTGTGTAACTCTATGGATCTCTATGTAACTCTACAGATCTCTGTGTAACTCTATGGATCTCTGTGCAACTCTATGGATCTGTGTTACTCTATGGATCTCTGTGTAACTCTATGGATCTCTATGTAACTCTATGGATCTCTGTGTAACTCTATGGATCTCTATGTAACTCTATGGATCTCTGTGTAACTCTATGGATCTATGTGTAACTCTACAGATCTCTGTGTAACCCTATGGCTCTCTGTGTAACTCTATGGCTCTCTGTGTAACTCTATGAGTCTCTATGTAACTCTACGGATCTCTGTGTAACTCTATGGATCTCTATGTAACTATAGTGGTGTCTATGTAACTCTATGGATCTCTATGTAACTCTATGGGTCTCTATGTAACTCTACAGATCTCTGTGTAACTCTACAAATATCCATCTATGTAACTCTACGGATCTCATATCAACTCTAGGGGTATTTATATAACTCTATGGATCTCTGTGTAACTCTATGGATCTCTGTGTAAATCTATGGCTCTGTGTGTAACTCTATGGATCTCTGTGTAACTCTATGGATCTCTATGTAACTCTATGGATCTCTGTGTAACTCTATGGATCTCTGTGTAACTCTATGGATCTCTGTGTAACTCTATGTATATCTATGTAACTCTACAGATCTCTGTGTAACTCTATGGATCTCTGTGTAACTCTATGGATCTCTATGTAACTCTACAGATCTCTGTGTAACTCTATGGATCTCTGTGCAACTCTATGGATCTGTGTTACTCTATGGATCTCTGTGTAACTCTATGGATCTCTATGTAACTCTATGGATCTCTGTGTAACTCTATGGATCTCTATGTAACTCTATGGATCTCTGTGTAACTCTATGGATCTATGTGTAACTCTACAGATCTCTGTGTAACCCTATGGATCTCTGTGTAACTCTATGGCTCTCTGTGTAACTCTATGAGTCTCTATGTAACTCTACGATTCTCTGTGTAACTCTATGGATCTCTATGTAACTATAGTGGTGTCTATGTAACTCTATGGATCTCTATGTAACTCTATGGGTCTCTATGTAACTCTACAGATCTCTGTGTAACTCTACAAATATCCATCTATGTAACTCTACGGATCTCATATCAACTCTAGGGGTATTTATATAACTCTATGGATCTCTGTGTAACTCTATGGATCTCTGTGTAACTCTATGGATCTCTGTGTAACTCTATGGCTCTGTGTGTAACTCTATGGATCTCTGTGTAACTCTATGGATCTCTGTGTAACTCTATGGATCTCTGTGTAACTCTATGGATCTCTGTGTAACTCTATGGATATCTATGTAACTCTACACATCTCTGTGTAACTCTATGGATCTCTGTGTAACTCTACAGATCTCTGTGTAACTCTATGGATCTCTATGTAACTCTATGGATCTCTGTGTAACTCTATGGATCTCTGTGTAACTCTATGGATCTCTGTGTAACTCTATGGATATCTATGTAACTCTACAGATCTCTGTGTAACTCTATGGATCTCTGTGTAACTCTATGGATCTTTATGTAACTCTACAGATCTCTGTGTAACTCTATGGATCTCTGTGCAACTCTATGGATCTGTGTTACTCTATGGATCTCTGTGTAACTCTATGGATCTCTATGTAACTCTATGGATCTCTGTGTAACTCTATGGATCTCTATGTAACTCTATGGATCTCTGTGTAACTCTATGGATCTATGTGTAACTCTACAGATCTCTGTGTAACCCTATGGCTCTCTGTGTAACTCTATGGCTCTCTGTGTAACTCTATGAGTCTCTATGTAACTCTACGGATCTCTGTGTAACTCTATGGATCTCTATGTAACTATAGTGGTGTCTATGTAACTCTATGGATCTCTATGTAACTCTATGGGTCTCTATGTAACTCTACAGATCTCTGTGTAACTCTACAAATATCCATCTATGTAACTCTACGGATCTCATATCAACTCTAGGGGTATTTATATAACTCTATGGATCTCTGTGTAACTCTATGGATCTCTGTGTAACTCTATGGATCTCTGTGTAACTCTATGGCTCTGTGTGTAACTCTATGGATCTCTGTGTAACTCTATGGATCTCTATGTAACTCTATGGATCTCTGTGTAACTCTATGGATCTCTGTGTAACTCTATGGATCTCTGTGTAACTCTATGTATATCTATGTAACTCTACAGATCTCTGTGTAACTCTATGGATCTCTGTGTAACTCTATGGATCTCTATGTAACTCTACAGATCTCTGTGTAACTCTATGGATCTCTGTGCAACTCTATGGATCTGTGTTACTCTATGGATCTCTGTGTAACTCTATGGATCTCTATGTAACTCTATGGATCTCTGTGTAACTCTATGGATCTCTATGTAACTCTATGGATCTCTGTGTAACTCTATGGATCTATGTGTAACTCTACAGATCTCTGTGTAACCCTATGGATCTCTGTGTAACTCTATGGCTCTCTGTGTAACTCTATGAGTCTCTATGTAACTCTACGATTCTCTGTGTAACTCTATGGATCTCTATGTAACTATAGTGGTGTCTATGTAACTCTATGGATCTCTATGTAACTCTATGGGTCTCTATGTAACTCTACAGATCTCTGTGTAACTCTACAAATATCCATCTATGTAACTCTACGGATCTCATATCAACTCTAGGGGTATTTATATAACTCTATGGATCTCTGTGTAACTCTATGGATTTCTATGTAACTCTATGGATCTCTGTGTAACTCTATGGATCTCTATGTAACTCTATGGATCTCTGTGTAACTCTATGGATCTATGTGTAACTACAGATCTCTGTGTAACCCTATGGATCTCTGTGTAACTCTATGGCTCTCTGTGTAACTCTATGAGTCTCTATGTAACTCTACGGATCTCTGTGTAACTCTATGGATCTCTATGTAACTATAGTGGTGTCTATGTAACTCTATGGATCTCTATGTAACTCTATGAGTCTCTATGTAACTCTACAGATCTCTGTGTAACTCTATGGATCTCTGTGTAACTCTACAGATATCCATCTATGTAACTCTACGGATCTCATATCAACTCTAGGGGTATTTATATAACTCTATGGATCTCTGTGTTACTCTATGGATTTCTATGCAACTCTATGGATCTCTGTGTAACTCTATGGATCTCTATGTAACTCTATGGATCTCTGTGTAACTCTATGGATCTTTGTGTAACTCTACAGATATCCATCTATGTAACTCTAGTGGATCTCATATCAACTCCAGGGGTATTTATATAACTCTACAGATCTCTGTGTAACTCTATGGATCTCTGTGTTACTCTATGGATCTCTGTGTAACTCTATGGATCTCTATGTAACTCTATGGATCTCTGTGTAACTCTACGGATCTCTGTGTAACTCTATGGATCTCTATGTAACTATAGTGGTCTCTATGTAACTCTATGGATCTCTATGTAACTATATGGGTATCTATGTAACTCTACAGATCTCTGTGTAACTCTATGGATCTCTGTGTAACTCTACAGATATCCATCTATGTAACTAGGGATCTCATATCAACTCCAGGGGTATTTATATAACTCTATGGATCTCTGTGTAACTCTATGGATTTCTATGTAACTCTATGGATCTCTGTGTAACTCTATGGATCTCTATGTAACTCTATGGATCTCTGTGTAACTCTATGGATCTATGTGTAACTCTACAGATCTCTGTGTAACTCTATGGATCTCTGTGTAACTCTATGGCTCTCTGTGTAACTCTATGAGTCTCTATGTAACTCTATGGATCTCTGTGTAACTCTATGGATCTATGTGTAACTCTACAGATCTCTATGTAACTCTATGGGTCTCTATGTAACTCTACAGATCTCTGTGTAACTCTATGGATCTTTGTGTAACTCTACAGATATCCATCTATGTAACTCTAGTGGATCTCATATCAACTCCAGGCGTATTTATATAACTCTACAGATCTCTGTGTAACTCTATGGATCTCTGTGTTACTCTATGGATCTCTGTGTAACTCTATGGATCTCATATCAACTCCAGGGGTATTTATATAACTCTACGGGTCTCTATGTAACTGTACGGGTCTCTATGTAACTCTACGGGTCTCTATGTAACTCTACGGGTCTCTATGTAACTCTATGGATCTCTATGTAACTCTACGGATCTCTGTGTAACTCTATGGATCTCTGTGTTACTCTGTGGATCTCTGTGTAACTCTATGGATCTCATATCAACTCTAGGGGTATTTATATAACTCTATGGATCTCTGTGTGACTCTACGGGTCTCTATGTAACTCCGTGTGTAACTGCGATGTCCGCGTCACCGCCGACGCCCGTGAGCTGTGGCCGTCCGTGCATGAGAGCTGCTCGGCTCGCCGAGATGGTCAAAATCTTGAGTCTGAAAAAGGGCGGCGGAGTTGACAGCACGGCCGGCAGGGGGGAAGGGATCATTGTCGGACATTGCGGGTTGAGCGGGTCAGGATAGCCGACCTCACTCACGGCACCCGCCAACTCGCCCTGGTGCCCCTCGACAGCAGCTGGACCTGTGGCGTTGCGGCTCTCTCCGTGTGCAGGGCTACAAGGTGGACGACCTCCTGACCTCGTACATCAACCTCCTCATGAGCAAGCAGCAAGGGGATACGAGGTCGGCCGGGAATTACCGATAACCGCCGGGGGCACGGCCGCGCGACGTGGAGCGGCGTCGACGGAGAGGGCTGACGATGAGCCCTCGGGGTCAAGGTCCTAGAGGTCACCGCGGCCAGTGATGCTGATGGCGTCATCACACCTCGCCATTGCATCATCGCGCCTCGCCGTGACATCACACCTCCCTATGACATCGCACCTCGCCATGACATCACGCCTCGCTATGACATCACGCCTTGCCATGACATCACACCTCGCTATGACATCACACCTCGCTATGACATCGCACCTCACCATGACATCACACCTTGCCATGACATCACGCCTCGCCATGATATCACGCCTTGCCATAATATCACATCTCGCTATGACATCACACCTCGCTATGACATCGCACCTCGCCATGACATCGCACGTCGCTATGACATCGCACCTCGCTATGACATCACACCTCGCCATGACATCACGCCTTGCCATGACATCACACCTCGCTACGACATCACATCTCGCTATGACATCACAACTTGCTATGACATTGCACCACACCATGACATCACACCTCGCTATGACATCGCAACTCGCCATGACATCACAACTCGCCATAACATCACAACTCGCCATGACATCACACCTCACTATGACATCACACTTCGCTATGACATCGCACCTCGCTATGACATCGCACCTCGCCATGACATCACAACTTGCTATGACATCGCACCCCACCATGACATCATACCTCGCTATGACATCGCAACTCGCCATGACATCACAACTCGCCATGACATCACACTTCGCTATGACATCGCACCTCGCTATGACATCGCACCTCGCCATGACATCACACCTCGCTATGACATCGCAACTCGCCATGACATCACAACTCGCTATGACATCGCACCTCACCATGACATCGCACCTCGCAATGACATCACACCTCGCTATGACATCACACCTCGCCACGACATCGCAACTCTCCATGACATCACAACTTGCTATGACATCACAACTCGCCATGACATTGCGCCTCGCCATGACATCACACCTCGCCATGACATCGCAACTCTCCATGACATCACAACTTGCTACGACATCACATCTCGCTATGACATCACAACTTGCTATGACATTGCACCACACCATGACATCACACCTCGCCATGACATCACACCTCGCTATCACATCGCACCTCGCCATGACATCACACCTCGCTATGACATCACACCTAACTATGACATCACACTTCGCTATGACATCGCACCTCGCTATGACATCGCACCTCGCCATGACATCACAACTTGCTATGACATCGCACCCTACCATGACATCACACCTCGCCATGACATCACAACTCGCCATGACATCACACTTTGCTATGACATCGCACCTCGCTATGACATCGCACCTCGCCATGACATCACACCTCGCTATGACATCGCAACTCGCCATGACATCACACCTCGCCATGACATCGCACCTCGCAATGACATCACGCCTCGCCATGACATCACACCTCACCATGACATCACAACTCGCCATCGGCAACTTCCCTTCCTGGACAGTCGTCGGCTTAGCGCCCGAGGCGCGAAAAAACGAAGAATTACAAAACGAAGAATTACAAAACGAGGAATGACAAAACGAAGAATTACAAAACGAGGAATTACAACTCCGCGACGGGAAATTGCCACGCGACGGATTCGTCGATTTTCATCCGTGTCGAACGGTGCACGAAAGAATGTAAATATACAATCTGTGCAAATCGTGCGCAACCTCGATGCTGTTTCTGCTGCTGCTGCGGTGTGTAACGGTGAAGGCGCGTCCGGCTTGCGATGCGGAGGTGGCGCGTCCGATTTGACCGCAGTTAACCGATTTCGGTACGCTTATCACGCGGGCGGGGAAAGCCGCGGTCGCTTCCTTCCCCTCCAATAGGCCTCGGCCTGGCATGGAAGAGCAGGACCAAAAACGACCCTTTAGAGAGGGCCTCTCCAGAGCTCTCTGTCCAACAGTGGCGTGAGCAGGAAAATTTGCGGGGCTGCCCCATTAAATTGCAGTTCGGGCACCCTCTCCCGCCGATGGTTCGATTGAACGTTCTGAGGAAAACAAATCTTCCGCGCGCCAATCACAAGGGATGCCACGGTGGCCGGGAGATGTTAACGATCTCGCCTGGTATGCAGGTGGTCGTGGGTTCGACCCTGTCAGCCTGTTGTGTATTTGGAGTTTGCGTGTCTCTAGTCCCGTGGTCGCGTGGATTTTTTTCCAGTTTTTTTCCCCTCCTTTGAGCTCTCATTTGCGGCATGGTTGCTCACAAAAAAAATAGCTACATAGCTCAGTGGCACTTACCTGATAAAATAAAAAAGTTCCTAGGTTTTTTTATTCGTTTTTGATTTCGTCATTTCGGTGATCCAGGGCGCTCGCTCTCTCTCTCTCTCTCTCAAACTTCTCGCCACTGCTTAAGCAAAGTAACCTCGACCTGACACTTGACGACACGAGAGGAGCAACGTGGCAGACCGACGCGGTCAACGATCCGGCGCAATTTAATCCGGGCGGCCGTCCAAAAGACGCGAGACGCCAAGGCCACCTTGAGCAGAGTGCGTCCGCGGGCTCGGGCAAACCGGCAGAGCGGCCTGCCCTTGGGTGCCGTCGGTTTCGCCACGTCCCTCGCTCGTGGCAAACTTCGCGCTCCATGGCCCCGCCTTGTGCCCGTTCACTTTCTCAACGCACGTTATTATTATTATCTCGTCGCGCAAACTCCGGTCGTCCCCGCAAGCGGCTTTTGGCTCGGCCATCGAACAAAGATGGTCGGCGCGTCGCGCGCCTTCGGGTGCGCCGCTTCTGCGGCCGTCTGGAATGCTCTTCCTGGGAGCCATGCACTTTGAAATCATCTGGATTGCAAACTAATTGATTTAAAACGGATTTTTTTCCCCCGCATCTGCGATGAGCGAGGTTGGCTACATACGGTGCGAAAGAAGTTCAACATGCACGTAATTTTTTTTTTTATAATTTACTGCACATATCACAAGAAATATTTCGGCTGCCACGAAGAATATTTTCACCCATCACCTACGACGACTGGGACTCTAGATACCTGACCGCTACTTGGGGGTCCTTGTGAATAAGGGGACCAATGGAACCCCCAGAGAGGATCCCTTAAACGGGGCCACACGTTAACACGGCCGCGTTTTTAATCTTGTCATATTTACGTCGATTTTCACGTCGGAATCAAAACATCCTTCGTGCGCATTGACGGCAAACGCGCACTTTGTCTCGCAAAATGCCGTGGAAGTGATAAAAATACAGCTTCGCGTGTCTCTGCCGTCCTTCCCGCGTGTGTGTGTGTGAAAAATCCGTACTCTCAAAGTGCACCTGGCTTGGCACAGGACCCGTGGCGATGTCACCGTCACTTAGTGGGGAAAAGCGCGTATTGTATTAACTGTATTTATATTAAAAGCGCCCGAGAGTGGTAGTGTAGCAGTTAACGCGCTGCACTATGCATTCAGCGATTCACGCTCACAGCCACCAACACCAGTGACGATTATCTGAACCTCCCGTCGGTCGACTCAGCCTCAAATTAGTACCTGGTGCGGTGTGTAAAAACATAGCCACTGGGGAGACAAAGGCGGCCGGGCGTGGTGCTGGCCACGCCCAACCCCTCCGCGTGACATGCCGGCCTTTGTAGGTGCTCGCTAACTGCACTTTCCCCAAGAGTCTGCCTAGTCCTTAGCTCAATTGAGCGCCATGTGCAGGGCCTCCACCACCCGACAGAGCCACGTGACAACTTGATTTGATTTGCTGTGCCGTGAGGTGGAGGGTTATGGTAAAATAACATGATATTGTACCTGCATGACGACCTAACCCCCCCCACCCCACAAAAAAAAAAAACTCATTACGAATTAGACAAAACGTGAAAGCATTCCACTGTATGTTGGTGAACTGTTAATAATCTGACAAATAAGAGGTATATTCTTGGTTCTTTCGGTAAAGTCACGTAGAAGGGAAACAATAAAATAATAAAAATATAAAACAATAAAATTCTCAACGACGTTTCGACTGCAACACAAGCAATTATCATCTACGTGACTTTACCGAAAGAACCAAGAATATGAATCCCTGCAGTCACGAAAGCTTTAAATAAAAAAATAAGAGGTACTACATTCTCAGATGATCATGATCCATTGTCATTTATATGACATTAACCCCCCCCCCCGCCCTCTGGTCTTTGCACCTAATAGGTTCACAGTGATGACATCACCTTTACTCGATTTAAGACCGATCCAGGAAGACTCCTTCACAATTCTGGATAATTGCCTGAAGAAACCGGTTGTTGTTGTAATCACCAGCGAAACAGTACTCGAATTGTAAATGTGTTGGGTTACTCTTCAACACACCGTTGTGCTGTATTAGTAGTTAAATGGCGCGTTTCGTTTTCGCGACAAGCCTTACGAATTGGCCGTGTGTGTCCGTCCGGTGGTGGCGGGTTTAACGATGCACTTATATCTACGCCGTGTAACCTAAAGAAGAAAAAAAACAACAACCTTTATTATGAATATTATTCGCGAAAGCCTATACTACTGTTAAACTGTAATGATCCATGTCAATAATAATAATAATCGATGATCGCTGATTATTTGTTGCCGCTGCTGCCGTGGTCGTCGAGATACCTGGTTTCAAAAACGAGGCCCCAGGTTGCCACGTGCGTTCCGCGTTCTCATTGGCTGCTTGCGGGGGTGTCACGTGGTCATCAATGGGGGGGAGTAGGGGTGGGAGGGTATGGGCGGGGGGGGAGTAGGGGCGTAGGGGCGGGGGGGGACCTCCCCACCCCTCACCCCTTCCAACTTCCCACCAAAGGATTCGTTCAACATGGGTGGCATTCGTAGGTCGCGTGGAGCTGCGCACGGTGGCAATAAGCCGGACACTTTCGCAGCCTTCGGCCCCTTGACAAGGTGAACCGCCGCGGAGTCGCCTTGTGCCACGAGAAAGGGACGTCGCCCGAAACGTCGCCTCTTGTAGAACCGCTGTTATTATTGACCCGGTCGCGTTGGAAGTGTTTTTTTTTGTTTGTTCATGTTGTCCACCAGCCGGCTGTACAATCGTCAAAATTAAGCCAAACACGTGGTCTTATAAGTTTACTCGCTATCGTATTTTACACCGGCAAAAGAGTTGACCGTGTGTGTGTCTCACGGGCTGTGAGTTCGCAACGATTTCTGGACAGGCTTCATCTAGCAGTGGATTGACCATGGCCGCCGCTGATGCCGATGGGGGGGGGGGGGGAGTTGTTTATGCGGCTCGCTTGTCGTGGTGGTAACGTTTTAAGCGAAACGTCGGTGATGTAAATGGTGACAGTAAGTCTGTTTTATTTCTCCCAGCCACAGCAATAGTTGTGCTTCATGGGTTACGGTTGTGAAGTGAGAGTCGGGAGCGACAGGGACGAATACGGGAGAGTTTTAATCCCCTTGAATTATATCTCTCTTCGATTGCACTTACAATTGTTTATATGAAGGCTAGATATATATACGGTACTGCTGATGAATCCAAATACATCGGTGGGATAGGGAAGACGCGCGCATTAGTATTCAGATATTGCGTTGAGTCTAGGGGAAGAACACCCGGCTCGGATAACGAAACTCCACCGACATATGTTGTTTGCATCAAGTCTGGATTTGTAAAAAGTGCCTCGTCAGATGGCCAAACGGAACAATTTACAGAGTGGCAGTCACAAGTGACCGGGAATTGCCCGACGACGAGCATCCGTGGAGATGGAGCGATGATTTAAAAGCATCTTCGCTGCGTGCAAGCTGCTGGCTGCTTCGGAGCTGGCAACCTGGTTTGGGTGGATGAAGCCCTTTCATCCAGCAGTAGACTGAGCACGGCTGATGCCATCAAAACTACAGTCCTCTGTGTATGATTATGAATGCTGCTGCTGCAGCAGGAGAGACTCGATATTGTAATCGATTGTGGACATTTAATCGGCATTCGCAAGGTATCTGCTGTAATTCGTGGAAAGTTAAAATGCACTTTGGTTCCAAACCCACGCAATGGGCCTTCGTCATTCGTTGTTAAACAGAATCACGTTTGTTATGTTTTAGCGTGTAACATGAAGTGCACACGAATGTTGTTGTCATATTCGCCAACCACGTGAGAACGGATCGCTCGGTATGAGGCCACCTTCGTGTCATCGTCCTTGGCCAGGCCACAACAAAACGCTCACCGACTCACCCACACTCTCACCTCATTCAACCACTCACCCACACACTCACCTCACTCACCCACACACTCACCTCACTCACCCACACACGCACCCCACTCACCCACACTCACCTCACTCACTCACCCACACACTCACCTCACTTGCCCACACACGCACCCCACTCACCCACACACTCACCTCACTCACCCACACACGCACCCCACTCACCCACACTCACCTCACTCACCCACACACTCACCTCACTCGCCCACTCACCCACACACTCACCTCACTCATCCACTCACCCACACACTCACCTCACTCACCACACTGCAGGTAACAACAAGACACCTCACTCACCACACTGCAGGTAACAATAAGACACCTCACTCACTCACCACACTGCAGGTAACAATAAGACACCTCACTCACCCACCACACTGCAGGTAACAATAAGACACCTCACTCACCCACCACACTGCAGGTAACAACAAGTCACTCACCTCACTCACCCACCACACTACAGGTAACAACAACACACCTCACTCACCACACTGCAGGTAACAATAAGACACCTCACTCACCCACCACACTGCAGGTAACAATAAGACACCTCACTCACCCACTACACTGCAGGTAACAACAACACACCTCACTCACCCACCACACTACAGGTAACAACAACACACCTCACTCACCCACCACACTACAGGTAACAACAACACACCTCACTCACCCACCACACTGCAGGTAACAACAAGACACCTCACTCACCCACCACACTGCACTGCAGGTAACAACAAGACACCTCACTCACCCACCACACTGCAGGTAACAACAATACACCTCACTCACCCACCACACTGCAGGTAACAACAAGACACCTCACCCACCACACTGCAGGTAACAACAAGACACCTCACTCACCCACCACACTGCAGGTAACAACAAGACACCTCACTCACCCACCACACTGCAGGTAACAACAAGACACCTCACTCATCCACCACACTGCAGGTAACAACAAGACACCTCACCCACCACACTGCAGGTAACAACAACACACCTCACTCACCCACCACACTGCAGGTAACAATAAGACACCTCACTCACCCACCACACTGCAGGTAACAACAAGACACCTCACTCACCCACCACACTGCAGGTAACAACAAGACACCTCACTCACCCACCACACTGCAGGTAACAACAAAACACCTCACCCACCACACTGCAGGTAACAACAAGACACCTCACTCACCCACCACACTGCAGGTAACAACAAGACACCTCACTCACCCACCACACTGCAGGTAACAACAATACACTCACCTCACTCACCACACTACAGGTAACAACAAGACCCTCACTCACCCACCACACTGCAGGTAACAACAAGTCACTCACATCACTCCCACAAATCCCTTACCCATCCACACCTCTATTACAACCCCTTAACAGTGCAGATGTTATTTTTTTCTGGTTGTTCCATGCAATGGCGATTTTACCATTGTCCATTTACGATAACTTGGCCTGGCGTTCTACCTTAAGTTAGTCTTTAAGTGTTGGTTACTTTATTTTAATGGCCACAGCATTCGCCTGTTCTAGTTATGTCAAGTTGAACAATCTAACTACACGAACTTTAAATTTAAATTATTATCAATCTATAATCTTAGTTCTTTCGGTAAAGAACTAAGAATATGAATTACTGCAGTCACGAAAGCTTTAAATCAAAATTTATTAACAATCTAATTTATATTGACTATATAACCGTATGCCTCCGAAAAAGGACGCACCAACACCTGTGTTTGAATACAGGGGGGTGGGTAGAATTGTGCTTTGTATCTGAAGCATACGGTAATCCCATAGCGCGATGACGTCAATACATCAATAAGAACACTGCCCGCAACCGTGTTGGCGTGATGACGTAATCTCGCAAAATTTCGCATTCCCGCCCGGAGCATTGCTCACTTGGCGCGATTACGTCACGTAAACTGCAGTGCACGAGTTCCGCATGAAAGCGCATGACGTCACATTCCCCCACCCGCCCCCTTTCGGCGCGATTGCGTCATGAGCTCGACGCGATGACGTCGGTCCCACCTGACAGCTGCAATGGAACAGCCTTACAAGATATTCTTGGTTCTTTCGGTAAAGTCACGTAGAAGGGAAACAATATAATCATAAAAATATAAAACAATATTATTTTATTGTTTCCTTTCTACGTGACATTAACCGAAAGAACCGAGAATATGAATCCCTGCAGTCACGAAAGCTTTAAATCAAAAGCCTTACAAGACTAAAATAAAACGTTTCGGGCAATGGTCCATATAGATATGTAAATGACGAATCTATCGAGTGTTCTACCGAACCACTGTCAACGCAGCATCACAAATAACAGGGGAAAAAAACAAATGCAACTTCCAACGTCAGCACAACATTAAAAAACACATTTTAATCCATCGACCTTTTTGACCTTGGAGACCATCAGTGTCCAACAGCATTGAAGCAAGACATCTATCGAGCGGTTTCAACATTATGGGTCTCATCAGCAGCGTTGGGCTTGTCAAACACGCTGCGTTTTGGTGTGTTCGCCAGAACGCTTAATCTCGACGATGGAGCCCCTGTTCTAATGCAACAAAAAAAAAACTATTTATTTAATGTGCCAATATTGCATTCAATAAAGTAGACATCATTGCACGTAACAAAACTGCTATTGCTAAAATTATATAAAGTTCTGTGTCCGCACATAACCTCTTCTAGTCCAATCGGCCTATTGGCTTTTCAGACCAATTGTGTTATGTATTACAGTACACGTATATAGTTTTTCGTCTAACTAAATTAACTTTTATCATAACATGTTTAGTGGAGTAAATTGGATGAGCTAAAAAGCTATTTTTTTTCATAGATGCCCCTGCAGATACATTTGGCACTTGGCTAGTATTGTTTCAAGCGAGTCTGACTGCTGATGAGACGCCGTATGTCGAAACCGGTCCAGAGTTTTGCTTGTAGTAAACAAAATAAACCAAATCCTGCTGCTGCTGCTGATGGCATTTACAAATTTGTATTTACACACTTCCCAATAAATCCGCGTGGCCCATGGTATGCGGTGTCAAAAAATGCATTTTTATTCGTTAAGGAGTGTTGGGTGCAAAAAAATATTGCAAGGAAGCGGTTACGTCGACCTAATTTTATATATGTACAATTAAATTGTCTTTTGTCTATACAACGGCTTTTAATGATCATCGTTACGCTTTAAGAACAATAGAGATGGGGCAGGGGGGGGGAAGAGTAGGGGGCGGGGGTTGAGGGGGGGTAGTTGGGGGGCGGGGGCACTTGACGCATGCGCAGTGCGCGCCGTCTTGTCGCCATGATGGAGTGGAGTCCGTGAGAGAGGAGAAACGGCGAGATTTTAGCGGCGCCCGGCGCAGTTTCAACTCCCTCGCGTCTCTCGCTCGCGCTCGGCGAAGCGGAGCAGTGTGATAATAGAATTTGTTTTCGTTCCCCTCTTTCCCCTCATCCCCCCCCCCCCCGATCACTCACAATCACCAACAAAACCAATCCCTCCCTCCCCCCCCTCATCCTGCACACCCCCAGACCCCCCGTGTTTTAATTGACATTTGGGACGGAAGAGACGCTTTAAACATGACTTCCAATTTGGGGAAACCGGGTTCCACCAAAAAGGACACGAAAATGAGAATACGCGCCTTTCCCGTAAGTTCACGTCGTTGTTTTTCGTCGGAAGTTTTGACAATCCCCCCCCTCCGTCCCCGGTGTTGGGCCTAGTTTGACAAGCGAGCCTCGTTCTGGCCTGAGAATCCCGCCCGGAACCCTCCTTTGGGTTCGGCGTACTTGGCCGGGTGACACCGATGCTTTGGCCTGTACCCCGTGAATAGCCTTCGGTGTATTTTAGACTTGCTGCTGACGCTAACACAACAGTCGGTAATGTTTATCGAGATTAATTAACGATTTAATGACCGTTGAATCGGTCTAATTACGATAGGGGTTATTTTGGTAATAGGAATATGCACATAGCATTGTACGGTCGTATAGTGTATTATGTGCATAGTAGAGCATGTTATTGTTGTAAAGATGCTACAATCTAATTATAGTGATCTCCAGCTGCCATAGCGAGGGTAATTATTGTACATTTAACTGTGCTTTTCGTGGCGGTTATCTACAACAGTACAGTGTCCAGTACAACTGAATAAGCACATATAGCAATGTACTCCAATACGTGATCATAGTCATAAGATACAATGTTACTGTTTAGTAATGATCATAATTGTACATGTGACAGGACTAATTAGTGTTAAAACGATGTAATTGAGGTAGTGTGTTATGGTACTGTGCTTATGCCACACCGCAGTATACTTTATAGCTACGTGGAACAGTACGTGTTTTCAAGACAGTATAGTAACATTGTATAATGAATATGATATACAAATGTATTATGAAATGTGCAGTAGACTGCAGTAGATTGCACATTTCGGGTCTAGATAAATAACAATTGTTATATATACACATGACAAGACACGTGTAATGTCTTGTTAATTAAATTCAATTTCGATAGTAATTTTCACAACAGCACACATTTGCAGCGTTACGATATTATTATGCAGTATGTTTTTTTTTAAAATCGCACACACCGTGTGTATTAATAGTTGAGACATTTACACGAGAAAGGGCATGTGCAATTATTGTTGAATAATTTTTTTTTTGCGATGGTTTGGCAGCTGTACGTGGAATTACATCGTGTAGAATACCAAGTGATTTCGTACAACGCATATTTAACGGTCGTTAATTGTGTGCTCATCGTTGTCACAATTCACCTACATTCCTTACTGTACATTGCGCACCATACAGTAGTGTATAAGTGCACGGTGGTTGTTGATGTGTGTGCACGCATCCACGCGGTACGGTACGTGTTTGTGCGTTGACGGAATACAATACTCGCATGTTGTCGCGTCTACCTGGGAGCCCTGACCAGCGGTAATTCACGATACGTTACCCACGTATAAATATCCTACGGAGGCATTTGCGGTTGCCACCTCCTTGGCACTTAAACCTGAAACGCGTTTGCACAAGTGGACGGGTGGCGTCTCCCTGGCAAGAGGCTGGGGGGGGGGGACCCCTTCAGCTTGTTGCTTTAGATCAGGGGTGGGGAACGTCCGGCCCGCGGGCCGTACGAGGCCCGCAAAATCATTTGGTCTCTGGCCCTGCCAAGGCAACCGCAGGCGGGACTCGAAATTCAATACATCTAGGAGTAAACCTGGAAAAGCAGTTGCGAGTAGCAACAACGTCGCACAATACCGGCTAACATCATCACACGCCTCGCCAAAGAGAAGCAGGTTCCAGCCATCGCATTAGGGGCGAGTTAATTAAATGTTTGACCAAATATAACAGGCTAAATTTTAAGTTGATAATTTTGTATGGCCCGCGAATATCCAAATGGCCCTTGGCAGAAAAAAAGGTTTCCCACCCCTGCTTTAGATCAAGAGACAACCCCGTCCGTTGTGGGAGGAGGAGGAGGCGGCGAAGGCGCACGATATGAAAACAGCAGTAAGACAATGGCCTTTGGCTCACCGCTGCAGTGGAGAGGTGTTAACCCCCCACCCCCCCGTGACCATTCGTAGCGATGAATAGTGCACAAAACCAGAGCACCCCTCCTGGCCTCCCCTATCGCCACTGCGCACCTGGCATTACGGTAGTCATCACCAGCCATCTTTGCGGCAGATTAAAAAAGAAACCGAGGTGGCGGTGTCCTGTTTCTGAACGGCGAAGTCTTGTGTCGAGCGCTCGAGCGAGAGTCCACGACGTTTCCATTGCTGCGTTTGCTGTTGTCGAAGTCGGGCTCGGGAGTTGTGCTCGCTGTCCCGTCGTCCTGTGTGTGTGTCTGCATATTTTGTCAGAATGTGTATACCGGAGGAGTCGGATGAGCTATAAAGCAATTTTTCACAGATGTCCTGTGTGTGTGTGTGAGAGAGAGTGTACGGGGAGCGGTAGCGTAGCGTTTATTGCACAGCTTGACGAACCCGGCGACACGAGTTTCCGCTCACGGATACCAATACCAGTGACGATTATCTGAACCGGTCCTGGGCCTCCCCTAGGTCGACTCGGCATCAAACGAGTACCGGGTGCAGTGTGTAATAATCGCCGCTAGAGATACAAAGGCGGTCGGGCGTGGTGATGGCCACGCGCCCGCTCGTGCGCCGTGCGGGGCCTTAATAGGTGCTCGCTAAAAGCACTTCCCCTAACAGTATGTTAAGGCTATACGTGGGGTCTTTGTATGAATGTGTTCTCACCGTGTGTGCATCTACATACCCCCGCACCTCTGATTAGCGCGGCTGGATACGTCAAAAGTACAACGTGGTCATGTTATCATGAAGTGACTTGTCGCAGCAGCCTTCGTTAGTAGCACTGTGATCGGCACACGTTTGCGGCTGGGCGATTTTTTTTCTGAGCAACGACTGGAATCGGATTCCTCGCTGCTGGTATCCGGTTAATATTTGTGGGCAATTTCACCAACAGCGCCTGTTGTTGAACGTTAACGTATATATCGTGAAATCGCGACATGAGTGATGGTGATCGACTGTGTAAGTTAGTGACGAGTCAAAATGTGATGGATATCTCTAAAACAAAACTGCAAGGCGTTTTACGGGCGTTGTATGGTGACTTGAGAAAAAGTGAGAGTCTGTAAAACAGCAGGTTTTTTTCAGAGAGAACTAACCATGAAGTAGTCTGGGTCTCGTGGGTCTTTAATATGCAGTGTCAAGTGATGTGAAAGCAGTTGTCCGTGCGTGCTTCAATCTGGCGTGTGTTTAAAAGTATGTGTAAACATTGTTTTGTAGCTCAGACAAGTCCGCACGTGCTGAACCACACTGAACCACTGCTTATATTTAAATGTGTGGAGTTTTGAGCACAGAAAAGCAGTTTGCAAACTCCTAAAGCACGTCATAATCTAATGGATTAGCGTGGCACCACGAGACGCATTTCATGTAATTTATGTCTTGAAGGGCTCCGTCTAAAGTAATTTAATTAAAGGAAATTGTTCGTGTGCAAATGTGTGTTTTGAAGTTTATGAGCATCCCATAAGGGTCTTAAATTTATTACAGATTTAGGACAATAATCTGTAGCCATACCAAGGCTGGCAAGTGTTGCTGTTGGTATTGCAGACCGTTTTCGTTCGATAAGTTTCACGTATGCTTGTGTTTCTGCAATATTAAGCTCAGCAGATCTATCGCCGTGCTTACATTTGCAAGCACAACTTGCAGGCACATGCACGATGTTTTCAGTAAGAGAAAGGGAAACGCGTACTGCAAGTAGAAACTCACGTCAGAAAAATAGGAAAAACACGTGAACTGGGTCAGGGGCCACCAGCAGATGAGCATCCTCCCCCCCCCCCCCCCCCCCCATTGCTCACTTGAATAGAGAGACATTGACACTACAGATAATCTACACTGAGCATCAAGCCATTTCAGGAAAGTCCTGCGCTCAGCTGCTTGGCCAATTTACTCTCATTTTGAGTGATTTGTGTGTGAGAAGAGAAAATCTACAAATATGAGATCACTTCGCTGCAATGCAGCTTTGTTGGTAGAACCACCTGACCTTGAGTTGTGAGTACATGGATTAACATTCGAGTTAAGATTAAATTAACCCCATTTTTTACTTGCCTTAAGACGCACAATGATGCAGTATCTCTCATGTTAAAGAGGAGCTACGAGAGGAGTGACACAATTAAGATGCATGAAGTGATGCTAAAAGACACATGGAGTGGCAATTAGAGTGTGCACGGGTGTGGGATGATCGTATTTGCACAGTGCTCGAGGCAGTGACAATATGGGGAATGCCTCCATATGGCTGTGGATGGAAAATTAATGATGACAGAGAGAGTGATAGTTTAATATTATAATTTTCTGTTGTGGCATTGGTCTGCTGCCCATCTTGGGGTCAGAGTGCCCCTACCGGCACTCCACTTATATAAACACAATTCCATGCAGCCAGAGCACCTGTCTCGTCTAGCTGCAATGTCAATTGGGTCACCTCGTATTTATTAATGTGGTTTTCACGGTCATTCTTAAACGCCACTTCTGGCCTCCCATTCGACGATTTGCCGGTGGGTTTTTTTACATGTTCAAATGTAAAGTTAACGTCCTTTGTTATATTGGGGTCACTGCATAATTCCTTGTGACCTGATATGGCTACTTGGGCTCTCTTCTCATACTGGGCACACTGGCTTTATGCCACTGGATTTCCATTCACTGCTGCATGTGCCACAAACTAACCACTCGGCTGGGTGATGCTGTGCTCACAATCAACTCGGTCAAAAGTGTTACAGTTTAAATTCTCAGTCAGAGGTTGACTCGGCAACTCATCTTCCCGGCGTCAGTAAAATAAGTAGGTCCATTCTGTGGTAAGACAAAAATAAACTAAAAAGATCAAACTATTTTTTATTTTACCAGGTAAGGCCCCTCGGAGCTATGTAGCTATTTTTCAGAAGCGACCTGGCCACAAATGATAAGCTCAACGAAGTGGCTTATCATGTGGACATTTACAGCAGCCAAATACTCTAAACGCACGTTGATTCTAAACGTGGACGGAAAATCCAGAGGTCCTGGAAAAAAATCCACGCGACCACGGGGAGGACATGCAAACTCAAAATGTACAGGCGTCATGGTTGGGATCGAACCCACAACCTCCTGTATACCAGGCGAGGTAGTTAACATCTCAATACCATGGCGCCCGTAAACCAATGTGATTGTCATATGCTTCCACAATAGGAATGTGTAATTTCCGTCAATAGCTCAGGGCAACAGGGATGAGTGCCCCCCCCTTACATTATAATTATTTCTACAGGTAGTCTTCGACTTACGATATTTTGATCTTACGATGGGGATATCGATATGACAAAATTGCTAAATATTTTTAATTTCGCGCGGCAGGCAAATGCTGCAGCGTACGAGGTACGATACTGTAACTTTATCATCGCTATCCACCTCTTCCGACAACTAAGTTAGTGTAGCCATCAACAACCTAACATCGTTCAAGTATGCAGACGACGGACAGAATCTTGGTGAGTACAGTAGAATATGATACGTTACGATACGTTCAATGCATGTATGATACATAGCTTTAGCGATTTAATTTTAGGGTTACCACGATACGATACATACGGTCAATGCATGTTAAAAGTTTTTTTTTTTATATAGCAGATAGGAGTTTCCTGAAAAAGCTTTCTATGAAATTGCAGTTCATATAGGTAGGCTAAGAATTTACCTTGTTTTTTTACTTGAATTTTTACTGTGTAATACAGTATTGTAATTAATAAATACATACAGTATATAGTTTATACAGTACGGTACTGTAAATTGCTCTGTTTTGCTAAATTATCACCATTCTGTAAGACTCCTGGGTAGGCTAGGCCATTTTCGACTTAAGATATTTTCGATTTACGATGGGGTCGTCATAACGCATCTCCATCGTAAGTCGGGGACTCCCTGTATATGTAGCCTCACTGAGTCTGAAGAGTGCTTTTCAAGAGTGTCCTGCGTTAGGACGTTTGAACAAGCTCCTTTTGAGTGCTTCCTACGTGGCATTAAATAAAACCAACACCTGCAAGGCAATCCTCGTGACTTATTTGTGGCTCAGTTGGTACAGAATTGGACTCCCACTAATTTGAGATATTTAAACAGGGTCAACTTAACGCCACATCGTCACTATTACCATCATATTCTTAGTTTTTTCGGTAAAGTCACGTTGAAGAGAAACAACAAAATAATAAAATATATATAAAACAATAAAATATTCTCGACGTTTCGACCATAACTCAAACGGTCATCTTCAGGTGTGTTGGTTTACACGCTTCATGCAAACCAACACACCTGAAGATGACCGTTTGAGTTATGGTCGAAACGTCGTGAGAATTTTTTTATTGTTTGATATATATTTTATTATTTTGTTGTTTCTCTTCAACGTGACTTTACCGAAAAAACTAAGAATATGAATTACTGCAGTCACGAAAGCTTTAAATCAATATTACCATCATATTTATGGTCATCATTCATACAGGGATTGTAAATGAGCACTACTTTGTGGGGTTGCATTACTAAGTGCAAGAAAGTGAACTGCACTGTTGAGCAGAGACTGGGCAGTGCCATATAAATATATGTATGTTGAACTTCTTTTTCACTGTACGTAGCCAACCGTGCTATTCTGTGGTGCGGGGGAAGGACAAAAAAACTAAACACCAAAAGCAGTTTTAAAGAAATGCGTTTTCAATCTAGATTCAAAAGTGCATAGCTCCAGTGACTTCCAAATATGGGAAGGGAGAGAATTCCAGACGGCCACAGAAGCGCATCTGAAAGCACGTGACACAGTGATCGTCTTTAAATGTCGAGCTTTACCAGTGGGGTTTAATATAGTCAGTGCATCTGAGCACTGCTATGTGGGTGTGGACGGTGGCTCATGCTGTGATCGTCAACGTGTGTGAATTGCCTACCTGCTGGGCTAGGAGGAGGAGAACTGTATATGGCAGTGCTGCAAGTAGGCTGTTGGCCTGTTGGTGTTTATTACAAAAGTGTTTTCCCACTTGCTACTCTGGTTCTTTTACACGCTTCAGAATACTTTATACATTGGAGGTGGCTCGGTGGCTCAGAGGGCTAATACCAGGACAGAGCACACACCTGGCACCTGTGGGAAACCTGGGTTTGAATCTAGGCTTCATCATCAACCCGTGATTGAACAGAATTCTAAAAGTGGACAGAATCGATTGGTATCAGCTACACAACAAAGAGCCATGTAAAATTTCGATTTTCTCTCCATATATTTTATTCCACTTGTGAGAAATGGAAGATTTATATGTCATTGGCATACAATGATCACTCTTTTTTTCAGCACTCATAAAAAAAACACCTTTGTCTCTTGTGAATATCGAGGCCATTTGGGGTGATAGAAAAAAATAATCTGTGATGCCGTTTTTCGTGGGCTGTTCTTTCCGACACAGGGTGGTTGCTCTGCTTGCTGTCCCAAGAGTTAGTTCCCAGTGGACATTTCTTCATCTCTTGAAATTAGGACTGGCTCATTGCGAATGTAATTTGGAGAGTTGGCACGAGAAGAAGTTGATTTGAGTAGGTTTTGAAACACAGCTGATATATTTTTCATGCCTTTTACCACATGTATACGAGTCTGGTACTGACTTTAATTGGCTGTCCTGAGCCCGTGGTGGAAAGTCCACATTCCTATGGCAGGGTCCAGTCTCGTGTGCTGATCAAAGGACACTTGAACATGTGGATATTGGCCGTGCAGTCTGTTCTCTTAAAATGTGGTAGTAGTTGCTTTCCTGAAGAACACTGCGTTATGAAAAACTCGCGTTGTAATAAATAACATGTAATATAGGTTAAAGCACAGTCTGCGAAAACGCATGAGACGCATACGCAGGCCGAACAAAGACTGAGGTGCGTGGGTAGCGTCTAGAAGCATCCAGCAGCATCCCGCCTTGTGCACAGCTGTGCCGAGGCAGCCGCACAACCGCTTATTCCTATTCGCACGACGTAGTTCCGTTCACTCAATTGCGTTACATCCAATTCGCATCCGCGTTATAAAAAAGTGTTCCCAAAAACAGTCATCGCTTTGTAGCCATTTCGCATCATGAAAACACGCGTTATACGAGAACAGACTCTAATTATTGTCTGCTTTCTATCTTTAACTCGCGTTCATTTTTGTGATCTGACTGTATAGTACAGTATCTGCAAATAGTATGATACCAAACAGTTGTATTTTATAAAGTGTCTCAAGGCTTCTGGATCTCTAGCCGCTGTGCAGCAGTGGAGAGAATGAGCTGTGAGAAAAGCCGAATGAAAGGCTGGGTAGGGAGATTTGTAATACGGATGAAGGAAGTCAGGGCTGTGATGTGATGCTGTAAGAATGGTAAGAGTGCGTCTGCACAGGGAGCACAGCATAGCTGGAGACTAGAGAAGGGTCTTGAACTCGGACTTGGGTAAAGGCAAAGTCAGCAGTTTTTGACAGCAGGGGCGAGCGTTTGCAAACTTTACGAGCAGCGGAGGAAAAGTAGTGACGTCCGACAGAGTAGAGGTTTACCGGTGGTGTTGACAGGAAGCCAAGGTTACTGTAGCAGAGGGTTATGGGCAGGGGATGGGGGGTAAAGGGAAATGAGAGTTCCAGGCTTGGTGTTCCTATTTAGGCACATGCCTATAATGTCTACGTACATATGTTGAACTTCTTTCGCACCGTACGTAGCCAACCGTGCTCATTGGAGGTGTGGGTGATTTTTTATACAAGCCTTTGTCAAATCCATTGTTGATGGGCTCCACCACACAGGGTTAGTTTCCCCATGTAAAATTTGTGGTTGAATACAGGAAAAGCTTGGATTGCGAGTAACTTGGTCTGCGAGTGTTTTGCAAGACGAGCAAAATTTTTAAATAAATATCAATTTGATAAACAAGCGAGGTCGTGCAATACGAGTAGTGTACGTACACTCGTTGTCTGCCGAGCGTCACGTGATCACAACTGATATACGAGTGCTTTGATATACGAGTGCTTTGGATTACAAACACGTTTCCAGAACGAATTATGCTCTCAATCCAAGGTTTTACTGTACTGCATTCTGGTTCTTGCCGTTGGTTTCCACACCTGATGATGACTGCTCGTGTTGCAGTCGAAACGTCGTGGGAATTTTATTGTTTTATATATATATTATTATTTTATTGTTATCCCTTCAACGTGACTTTACCGAAAGAACCAAGAATAAGGAATCACTGCAGTCACGAAAGCTTTAAATCAAAATTCATTCTGGTTGTTATTGGTTCCAAAGTTTTGATGTGAAATTTGATATTGGTTTCTTGTTTGTTGTTTTAATGCAGTGCTTGGGATGCGCGGGTTTATTGATCACTTATGTTTGTGAATGTCTCAAACCTGCGAGTTTGCAGGGTGGTCAGGCGAAGATGTACAGTACGTAGGTTAGCGGTGCGATCTGATCAGACCTTGTATAAGTGTTAGCCCTTGGTAATACGTGGTGATATTTCTCCAGGTTCTCTGGGTGTTTTTACGTGCTTTTTATTGACTCACTCTGTTGTTGTATCCTCAAATCTTGTAACTCAATTTTTACCCACTTCCCAATGTGGTATATCGACTGCAAAACTTGGTAAACTTATGTCATACTGATGACAATACTGTATTCTATCATAAAAATAAAATTTATTAAGCATTACTTTTTATATGTTATGTTTCGGCTTTGTTCTAATTGTCCACGCTCAACTGGCGTTGGCTGTAAATCACCACGGTCCCTTACGTTATGGCAAGCTTCGAAGGCCACTTCCTGGACTAGTTCGGTTCATTTCATTAAAGCGTGTTTTAATTTTTTGTTACTATTACTTTTTTTCTACATGCAAAGCACTTGATAAGGATCTGGCCACACAACCCTGTGGGATAAATGTTTTTACTTGACAAATAAGTTACGTAAGTTCAGGAAATTTAGGGATCGTTTTTAGCTGATCCATAATTAATTCCTTTGGGGTAATTCGGCATCGATGTCGTCAGATATGCCTTTGTATTTTGACACTGCCATATAAAAGCAAATTGCATGGTGAACATTATTCAACTGACAGTTGTGGAAAATGCACTGAAGGTGCCAGGACTGGCACTGGAAAAACCACTGCCCCTGACGAGCTTCGTGGAATTTAGAGAGACGCTGGCAAAGGCAACGTGCAGAGCGTGTAGGCATCTGTCAGCCGTGTGTGTGTGTGTATGGACGTGGGGAGCGGTGGTGTAGCGATTGGCGCACTGCGCAAAGAACCCGGCCACCCGAGTTCGACTCCGGCCGACGCACCTCCGATTTCCCGCACCTCTGATTAGCATGGTTGTTTACGTGCGGTGCGAAAGAAGTTCTGTATACATACGTGACACCAACACCAGGTATGATAATTATCTAAATCAGTCCTGGGCCACCCCTAGGTCGATTCAGCTTCAAAATCAATACCTGGTGTGGTGTGTAAAAACATCGCAACTGGGGAGACAAAGGCGGCCGGCGTTGTGCTGGCCACTCCCACCCCCTCATGTACCGTACCGGACTAGGGTTCTTGCTAAACAGCACTCGCCCCTTAAAGTCTGTTAAGGTTATACGGGGGATCTTTTTTGTCTTGTACGAATGTGACTCGAACGGCAGACCTCACTGCATGTGTATCTGGCATCTTAGCCTCCGAGTGAGATAAGAAAAAAAAAGATCAAGCGACGTGAAGTTTTATCGCGCGGAGACGATAGTGTAATGAATGCATTGTTATTACCTTGTTTACTTGAAGTGCCCCTGCACACTGCGTTTGGGTACTGAGTTAATGTGATTGTTTTATGTTTTTGATGGACGTCTATTAAATGAGGATCATTTTACTCATGAGTCAAGGAGCCGGTACGTTATTAAAGCAACTTGAAGAAGAAAAACACCAAGCCTTCGAATGACAGTGCATACAAAGGATGAAGATGTTGTGGGTAATGGCAGCTCAGTTCATAGGTGAAAGATAATGTATCAAGTCATGCACGTAATATTGGATATGATTTGTACAAATAAGGTCGTAATAAATGTTGTGGATTCACTCTTCAACACACCGGTGGGCTAAAGTAGTACATTTGTATTTTGTCAACGTGACCCTTTTTTACTGATTGGCCGTGTCAGGTGGTGGAGGGTTACGGCACATTTATAAATAACGCGATCTAACCCAAAAACGTTTATTATTAATGATATTGGTCGCGAAAGCCTACGTGTTAAACTTACAAAGAAGGTATTTGCACGGTTGTCTACGTACGATATGAAAGAAGTTCAACATGCATGCATTATATTATACTCATGGGGGAATGAGACACGGTGGCAAGATGTGAACTACCTTGCTTGGCATAACAGAAGGTCGTGGGTTCAATCCCAACCCTGACGCCTGTATATTTGTAGTTTACATTTTCTCCCCGTGGTCGTGTGGATTTTTCTCCGGGTCCTCTGGGTTTTCTTCCACATTTTTAAACATGCATTTTAGAGTTTGTGGCTGCTTAAATTTCCACATGATATCTCACTTCGTTGAGCGATCATTTGTGGCCAGGTCGCCCATGAAAAAGAGGTGTATAGCTCAGTGGGCCTTTCCTGGTAAAAGAAAAATATTTTTTAGATAATTGAAACAAAGATAATGCAAACTCTATTAAAAAAAAACCAATATATAATGTTGTAATGCGTGTGACCCCGGAAGAGGAAAGTTTGTGACGGGTGGGACACGTGTGCGAGATTGAGGAGGGCAGGTTGCAGAGGCAGGTGGCATTGGAGTGGCATCCAGAGCTCAGCGACCGGTTGGGGGGGCGGGGATACCTTGAGGCCAAACGGTGGTGAAAATGAGCTTCTGAAGAGTGGTCCTTCCGGCACACTTGTGAACAGCATAACAAGAGGAAGGACCTAAATCCAGACGGTATTGGTGATGGGACTGTGAGAGCAAGCCTCGGAGGTTGGGTGTCAACTGTGCAACAGCTGCAGGATCTAGCAGAAGGAAGGAAGCGATGGAAAGGCGTTTTGGTGTCTGTGTCCTTTGACCGTGATGACCCCATTGACCTCCGGCCTTTATTTACATTGGATGGCGGCACGGTTATGTTACAATATCGGCTTTGAGACGCTGCCTGGCTTTGTACCACATATCTGCCGGGTAAGAGCATTCAAGGGACAAAAGTGAAAATTCCACAGTCCCGTGATGGGGCCAGTCTCCTGACAGCACATTTTATTCACCTCGAAGAGATGGTTTTCCCTGACACACGAGTTCGGATGTTACGTCACAACTTGTCGGATCAAGTGCTTTGAGTGTAGACCTGTTAGGGCTTGCAATACATGCAAGAAAGTGGTGTGGCCAGGACGATGCTCTGTCGTCTTTGTTTCCCCACCATTGATATCTGCTCACCCACACTAAATAACCATTTGTCTTACAGGAGGCCCACTCCTCCTCTGTGTGGCCAGGTTGCTGGGGTTGTAGTGTTGTGTGTGAACCACTGTAACATAGAATTTTTTGTGCACATGAGTACATGTGCTGAAAAAAAATATACAAATCCCAGTTTATTCTTACAGACCCTTAGGGACAGGTGCTGTTGGTTGAGTACCTAAGGGTACTATAGTGTTGGTCGTGCTGTAGTACGAGCGCTGAAATTGCAATTGAAAGGTTCTGAGTTTATACTACGGGTGACGGTTGTTTCAGCTAATTAACATTCAGGTTTAATAACGTGAGCATCAGTTTGTGGAAATGTAACAGTTTGGGACTGGCCCTTGCAGTAGAAATGTGGAATTTCCACTACTGGCTTCCAACTGCCAACAGACATAAGCTTGTCCCATGCTTGTTTGAGCTGTGAGCCACTTTAACTGTAACATTCACACAAAGTGTTTATGCCATCAGCAATTCTGGCCACTCACATTTGTCCCATGTTGCCGACAAACGTTCAAGCATACATAATTTCAGGCTGCGCAAACCCAGGGGAGGCATCCAGTCGGCACAAAAAATACAAATTCTCAATGATGTGTGCTTCGCTTGGAATCGAACCCACGTTTGTATCGGTTTCGAGGCAAGATTATGCAAAACGACAAATAATTACCCCATTGCTCTAAATACGAATACCTTGAACAGCCATGCACACACACACACGTGTTTGCAGGCGAGAACAGACACAGGAAGTCGTGTGGGGGAAGCCACGACGGAAACGGACAAAGCCTGCGTCTGGCAGTAAAACGACTACCTCGCCTGGTATATAGGAGGTCGTGGGTTTGATCCTAACCCTGCGATGCATTTGTAATTTGCATGTCTCTCTCTCTCTCCCCATGGTGGTCACGTGGATTTTTTCCGTGTCCTCCGGTTTTCTCCACCACATTTAGAATCAACATGCGTTGAGAGTGTTTTGGCTGCTATAAATTTCCACGTGATGATAAGCCACTTTGTTGAGCTATCATTTGTGGCCAGATCACTTCAGAACAAGAGCTATATAGCTCAGTGGGCCTTACCTTGTAAACAAAAAAAAATCCTGTGTTTCATTCAGTGATGTGCACAACTTCTGTGGCCATTCCAGCTTTGTTTTATCATAAATTGTAGTTGGCTTTCCCATGCTTTCCTTTGGCTTCAGTGTGTGACGTTATTTCAGAATGTGCTCGATACAAAAATGACATCCTGAATATGTTGTCACGTTTGGCTTCGCCTCCATGGAAAGTCTTCCGAAGCAAACGACATTGTTGGGCTATGTTGAAAATCAGAAAAGTTTTAACTACATTTTCGTGACCCTACGTTGAAAAAAGGAAAAAGTTCACGTGAAAAATGTAAACCCTAAATTTTTATAGTGTCCAAAGTATAACATATGTCATGATTTTTCTTATTATGAGCATAGTTTTGACTGTTGTGTATTAATATCAGCTTTTCTAGCCCAAGAATGTGTATCATTCATGACTGGGGTGTATAAGATAACACGGCATTATGTGCAAAAATTGCGACCTTCTGATCTCTCTGCATTTTATCTCCGGGTTCATTTTTGGTCTTATTCATGGGTGTCCGTTTGCTGTTTTAAAATCTTTTGCACCTGTTTTATTTTTTCATCTTTTGAATTTGTTTTGTATAACGTTGTGATGGTACCCCCTTGAGTGGGGGTGATATTACATTTAAAATAAACCTCTTTAAACCTTTAAACTTTCTCAAACAGCTGAGAGGTGCCGCAATAACATTCCGAGTGATTTTTTGCCGGTACTCTCATATTACGGTTTTGCCTTCGTATTCTAACCACGTCCAGCCCAAGTGATGCTGCGGTCGGAGGACTTGACCGATAAATAATTCGAATGTCACGATTGCATATCTCGGTTGGTTGCTGACTCGACCTACCAAATGAGGCTCTCTGGGAGACTTGCTCCTCTTGCCAAAGAGAAGTGAAATTTCCACCACTAGCTCAGGATTTCTCATTAGAGCAGAGGGGATTTTTTAAACAACTTCTCCGATAGTCTCGGTTTGAAATTTTCTTAGTTTTATTTGCTTGAATAGTGCAGTTTTGATTCAAATATGTATTTAGAAATCGATAGGACATGTACATCTGCTAAAAATGTATCTCCGTAAAAAAACATTTGGGACTCTTGCGAATGAGATGATATTCAGCGTATGAACGTGCCCGAGTAGGAACGTTTTTAGTTAGTGCTCTGCCATGGATCAGAAATGTGGACAACGAAAATGGAACAAAAGCCGAAAAGTGTCACAAGAAGCCTTTAGAAAGGTGCACGATGGGAACTACTGTACATTGAGAGAGAGAGAAAGAAAGAGGAACCATCAGTGAGTGGCGACCAGTCACATGTCTGCTCCAGTCTACCAACAACCCCAAAAATATTCGCTGAAAGATGAAACGCAGAGCGTAAGAGTTGAATTCCTTGTCATTTAATCGATATTTCTTTTTGTCACATACCTAGAATGTTTCAATTATAGGCAAGGGTACGTATGTTGAACTTCATTCGCACCGTATGTAGCCAACCGTGCTAATCGGAGGTGCGAACTTGCTTGTGCGTGTACGTGATGGCACGCTCCTCCAGATGACGATGGACGAAAAGTACGTGGCGAACATCTGGAACCTGCTCAAGAACGCCATCCAGGAGATCCAGAAGAAGAACAACAGCGGGCTGAGCTTCGAGGAGCTGTACCGCAACGCGTACACGATGGTGCTGCACAAGCACGGCGAAAAGCTCTACACGGGCCTGCGCGAGGTCGTCACGGAACACCTCATCAATAAGGCACGAGGTCCCGCATGGCGTCCATCGGCAATGACGCCTCCCTCCCTCCCTCCCTGCCTCCCTCCCTCCCTCCCTGCCTCCCTCCCTCCCTCCTTCCCTCCTTCCCTCCTTCCCTCCTTCCCTCCCTCCCTCCCTCTCTCCCTCCTTCCCTCCCTCCCTCCCTCCTTATCTTTCGCAGTTGATGGCTGGGACTCAGGCTTTTAACTTTGGGTGCCACAGTGACGAGATGTTAGCTCCCTCGCCTGGTATACAGGAGGTCATGGGTTCGATCCCGACCCCCTGATACCTGTATATTTGGAGTTTGCATGTTCTCTCTCCCCGTGTTCCTGTTGAATTTTCTGCAGGCCCTCAGGTTTTTCCCCTCTGCATTCATAATCAACATCACGCGTGGAGGGTATTTGGCTGCTATATATTTCGACTTGACGATAAGCCACTTTGTTGAGCTATCAATTGTGATTGCCAGGTCGCCTCTGAAAAAGAGCTATATAGCTCTGTGGGTCTTATGTGGTGAAATAAAAATTGTTTATTTTTCATAGTTTTAGACTTGTAATGAATGATTCACTACTCCCCCCCTCCCCGGTCAAGCGATTTAATGTATTATTACAATTCAGGGGTCACGGTTCAATTCTAGAATGGTATATTTCCGAATCAGGTTAAGAGTATTAATGCATTGTGTTGGTCAGCCTTGTCTGTCTGTATGTATGTCACAGGGAAGGTGGCGGGGGAATTATAGCTCTTGGAATGATGATTCAATCTGAATGTAATGTTAGTATGAAGTTGTTTTGCTGTTAGGAGCTTACCTTGTTATAACCGGCTAAACCAATTTGAAGGGCTACCCAAAACTTAGAGATACAAGCCAGAGCAAAAAGGACTTGTATGCATATATGTACTCTTTGGTTCTTTTGGTAAAGTCACGTAGGTATAAAATAAATGACGACGTTTCAGGCGCAACACAAGCGTCCGTCATCAGGTGGGAAAGCATTGGTCTACTGCTGAGGCAGACTGTTTTTAAAAGGTTTGAAATGGGTGTAGCTCAAGGGTCAAAAAGAAGTGGCCCGGGCTAGTGATGTTAATGTGAGAGATTAGCATGATGTTAATGTGAGAAATTAGAGGGCACGGAAGTGGCTATGTTAATGTGAGAGATTAGCATGATGTTAATGTGAGAAATTAGAGGGCACGGAAGTGGCTATGTTAATGTGAGAGATTAGCATGATGTTAATGTGAGAAATTAGAGGGCACGTAAGTGGCTATGTTAATGTGAGAGATTAGCATGATGTTAATGTGAGAAATTAGAGGGCACGGAAGTGGCTCTGTTAATGTGAGCGATTAGCATGATGTTAATGTGAGAAATTAGAGGGCACGGAAGTGGCTATGTTAATGTGAGAGATTAGCATGATGTTAATGTGAGGGATTAGAGGGCACGGAAGTGGCTATGTTAATGTGAGATATTAGCATGATGTTAATGTGAGAAATTAGAGGGCACGTAAGTGGCTATGCTAATGTGAGAGATTAGCATGTAACTGTAGAAAAGCAGGGTGAGCATGAGAGATCTAAGAGAGAGGCATAGACAGAGACACAGAGTCAGAAATAACAGCTGACATAGGCAGGTAGGATGTAAACATCACAGTCAGTTAAGACTTTACCTGGTTAATAACGTCCTTCCAATGATTGCTCAGTTTGTACCCATCCTCTCGGTTGAAGTTGTGTCTCTGTTTAGATATCTGGATGGCTTCATGAACAAATCTCTGAAGGTAGCCGGTAGGTTTGCATAGTACCTCCATCTTTGAAAAATCAATTTCGTGTGAACCCACAGCGTTAAAACAGCAGCAAGACCATGCTTTCCCACCTGATGACAGACGCTTGTGTTGCGCCAGAAACGTCGTGATTTATTTTAATTTTATTTTCTACCCACGTGGCTTTAACGAAAGAACCAAAGAGAATGAATTCCTGCCGTCACGAAAGCTTCCAATCAAGATTGCATATTTGGAAATGCATTTTGTCCCAACAGCTACCCATTTGTTTCTTTACTGCTCATTAAGAAACACTTTGAATACAAATGCATGTTGGAAGGTGATGGTTTGCATAAACCGTCATGCAAACTCCGGTTATCCTCGCAGCGGCTTTTGGCTGGCCATCGAACAAAGACGGGTCACCGCATTGCGCGCTTTTTCAGATGTGCCTAGGCGGCCATCTGGAACGCTTTTCCTTCCTATATCTTTCAAATCATCTAGATTAAAAAACCTCATTTCTTTTGAACTGCTTTTTTTGTGTTTAGATCACGGTTGCCGACGTTCAACATACATATATACAGCACAGGGAGACAGTTTGCCCTTCTAATTCATGTTTAGGATTGTGATAAAGAGTTCATTTTTAATCTTGACTTAAAGCTTTCGTGACTGCAGGAATTCATACTCTTTGGGTCTTTCGGTAAAGTCACGTAGAACTATTTTTTTCCAAATAAGTATTATTTAAAAATACTTTAAAAAAACACGCTTTAATTAAATGTACCGTACGAGTAATGGCAGAACTCCACGACTCCAGGAAGTGGCCGCAAAGCTTGCCATAACGTAAGGGGCCATGGTGATTTACAGCCAACGTCAGTTGAGCATGGACAATTAGACTCAAGGCGAAACATAACATATAAAAAAATGTTTAAAAATATTTCTTTTTATAGAATATAGTATTGTCATCGGTAGGACACAAGTATGCCAAGTTTGCAGTCGATACCACATTGGGAAGCGGGTTAAAATTGAGTTACAGGATTTGAGGATACGACAACAACAACAGACAGTGAGTTAAATAAAAGCGTGTTAAAACTACGACGTTTCGATCGCAACACAAGCAATCGTCATCAGGAGAAGAAAGATGACGATTGCTTGTGTTGCGATCCAAACGTCGGAGTTTTTTGTAAACAAAAAAAATGTTCTACGTGACTTTACGGAAACACCCAAATAATATAAAATAACATTTTCAGCCTTATCGGCACACAACCTATTAATTTTTGTTTAATCCCCTGTGTTTGGGTACGTACGTAGCCAACTGTGCGAATCTGTTGGCATACGAAATTCTCCTTGACCTACAATAGGACAAACGCCCAATGCAGGACGCTCAGGAAAAAAAAAACCTTAGGCCTTGTTGGAATATACTATTACAGTTTATCTAGTTGCTGACACCTGCCATAGAAATATGGAGTTTCCTACCGCTGGTTCAGGGCTGCCGGATTGTAACGAGGAGACTTGAAATAACAGTGGAATGTCTCAGGCCTGGCTGGGTAAAGGTTTTTTTTTAATAATCTCAGCCTTGTCTTTGCACTGCCATCAAATGCCGATGGCTGGCGGTGCCTGTTTGTTTGCTTCTATAATTTCTCCTGCAATTTGTGTTGGGTCTTGTTGCATTTTTTAATCGTTAATATTCCGCACAATCCCTCGCCGGTTTAAAAATCGATTGGACGAGGATTGCAGTATGGATGTTTAATATATCGTTGCAAATAGCGCACTAATTCGCTCCTCCGCTGTTTAGAGACGTGCCAGTGCGCTCCCCTACAGTGGACTTTTGCCTTCTCTTTGACCCTGAATCCAATTACCCTCCTGATGGTTTTAGGCACTTGCATTTGTGAGCTTTGCCCGTGCATCTTCCTCCAGATAATAAATTCCATTCGATTTGCCATAGAATTTAAAGGCTTTTTTTGCTTCTTTCATTTACCGGTTTGACAGAGAGTCGTAGCAAATTAGCAGTGGTTGTGCAAGGCCACCGGTTTTTGGATCGATAACCTTTTGTAAAGTATATTTGGAGGTGACGAGTTGGCTAACACTGGTCCTGGCTTCCAATCGAGGTTTCATCCACTTGTGATTTAATTGGGTTCTCATAGTTGACTGCACAAAAAAATCTGTTACGAATATTAACAGTTAGTTTTGTCACTTTATTTGACATTCCAGCTCTCTTTTTAATCAAGATAACAGTTCGATTGTCGCGTGACAAACAGCTGGATAGCAGGGCATTTGTGAAGGTGCATAGGAGGCATTTGAAGGCACCTTGGAAGTATATATTTTTCAACGGTTTTACTTAACTTGAAAGCTGTGTCGTGGTCAAATCTTGCAATCAAAAGTTAGTCTAATTCTTGTTGTCCAATCAATTCAAAATTTTGCACACGTACTCGGATCCCGTGACAATGCATGCCTGTATTAAAATCGGCATCAATTCATCAATTGCCTCCTTTCAATCAACTGCAATTTTTTCATGGACGACACGTTAATTATATATTTTTGTGTAGGTGAAAAACGCCACGGTCCCTAAACTGTGGAATCGGCTCGCACAAAAAGCAGGCGCCGCGTGTCTCTTGTCATCAAGATGTCGTCCACTTCCCGTTGTCCAATCGAGTTATTTACTTTTTATTGCACTTTAAAATAAAACGAGTTTTTTTTACATAATTTTCCACAGGCCATCGTCTTAACATGGGGCGGTGTTACTCTGCCTTTTGCGAGAGTTCCAATTGTACGCGACCTCATTTCGTGACGGTACAATTTGGGGGCATGTGTTGTATGAAGCCGGCGGTGGCGAATACGTCCGAGCACTGAATTATCGTGACGGCAAGCTTTGGCACAAAGTTGAGGCTTTGCGACTGCAGAAAAACGGATCGCGGTCATCGGCCAGAAATTCCCCCCCCCCCCACGGTGGCGATTGCCTGAAGTTGACAGAAAATCTATGGACTGTCATTTCACACAGCCCTGTGTGTATATCCTCCCCCCTCCAACCCTGAGCCTTGGACATTGCTTATTCGCACGCATGCCTTGTACACTTTAATGTTGTGGGTTCGAAGGTCAGATTGGAAATTGAGCTGTGTATTTGTTAAGATTGTTGTCCTTCCCCGCCACTGCACCTCCGATTACATACCTGTCAACCCCTTATTAGTGACTACCTTGTTACAGACCAATTCGGACCTTATTGGTCACCCCGTGCCCCTTATAAATCTCAACGTTCATCCTACAAAGTCCCATCACAAGGGAGAAACACAAACAAGTAGACACTTTTTTTTATTGTTTTGCCTGCATTGAAACGGCTGTGCGCCGTATGGCCCTGAACTCAATTTCCTCGTACGTGAATCTGGGTAAACTGTCCGAGTTGACTGGTATGCGATTAGCATGATTGGCTACGTACGGTGCTAAAGAAGTTCAGCATATGTATTTACATACATAAACTCACACAGAGAACCATTGTTTGTTGTAATTCCCCCGCACAACTGTCTATCCAGTTCCGCCTTACCCTTGGTGGCATCCGTGCCTGCTTGAGCTTTTTTGCGATGATGAGGGGTATTTATGATTTATGGTGACTACTGTCTTTTTTCAGGAGACAAAAAACGTCTCTCCTTTTTTAATTCAAGGCTAATGTGCCTCAACTTGTTGTCACGAATATCATGAAAGGCAAGAATCATACTCAGCCTTTCAGTGGTGTTTCGTGCTTCTCTTTCATGCCGGAGGCACTGAGATTTTGGGGGATGTCTGTATGTGTTGAGGCGTAAATGATGACACGGAGAGCAGTCGTTGTGGGGGCTGACGCCAACTGTTTATTTAGGGCTTCCCGCCTAAGGGTTGGGGAAGGGTTAACACCGGACTCGGCTAAGCCAATCTTCCCCAGGGGGAAGGGTACTGGGAATCCCTACGCCTCCCAGGCTAACGGGCTCTTCCCACAGCGCTGACCGACGGTTCAACCAACTCGGCCAGCTGGGTAAAGTAGCCTCCCCCCTTGCCTGGTGCTACTTCTCCCCTACCCTGGGTCTCCACTCTCCTGCCGCTCACAACCCCGGCTCCTGGCGAAGACCCCGACCACGTCACGGGTCCCCCCTCAAATACCCCGAGGAGACATGACGTCACTCCTCCCGAGGCGAGTGTGACATCCCGTCACCACTCTACTCCTCAACATATGTATAAATGAATCTTTGTTTTTTTCGGTAAAGTCACGTATAAATAAGAAATAATTAAATAACATAAATAGCGTACGAAGTTTCGGTTGCAACACAAGCAGTCATCATCAGGTACAGAAGAGCTAAATTTACGAGAGAGGGGAAACACATAACCCCAGATGTATACACAGACACCCACGTAGGGGGAACTAACACAGATACAACAGGGTACAACAGAGAGAGAAGCATACCAAACAGAGTTTAGCAGAATTTGGAAACCATATAAAGCAACACAGACGGTCGGTCAAAACACAATTAACGCATAGCCTGGTTGATTACGTTATTTAAAAGATTGCTAAATTGCAAGTTAAGTATGAAATTTAAGATACAGATGGCACACACACACACATAGACGGTGGGACATATTAGCATGAGAAGTCTTTATGTTGTCTTGTGTTGTCTGTGTGTTGTCTCTGCTTGTGTATCTGCCTTTGTGTCTGTGCTTGGATTTGTTTCTCTGTGCTGGCTCTGCCTGTGTGCAGCATACATTGTTTGTGAGTGGTAGTGAATTAGTTCATTCACTGCTGTGTAAACAAGCTCGATTCCTGGCCATGGCCAATGTTACTTGCACTTATCTGAACCGGTTCCGGGCCTCCCCTTGGTCGACGGGGCCTCAACTGAGTACTTGGTGTGGTGTACAAATATCAGCACTGTGGAGGCAAAGGCGGCCGGGTGTGATGCTGGTCACTCAACCTCCTCGCGCGCCCCATTTAACCGCTGCTCGCCAACGGCGTGTGAAAGATATACGTGGGTGGTCTTTGCCTCTCTCGTCTTGGCGAGCAGGTGCGGACAGATGTGCTCAATTCACTGAACAACAACTTCCTGCAGACGCTAAACCAGGCGTGGAACGACCACCAGACTTCTATGGTGATGATCCGGGACATCCTCATGTACATGGTGCGTTGGCGTGCTCACGTGCTCACGCGCTCACGCTCACGTGCTCACACACTCACGCTCACGCGCAGTCACTTGCTCTCCCGTATCCGCGCACACGCAAATTCACGTTGCCTTGTTCAGCGAAGTGAGGGCGCCGCGGTGGCGAGGAGATGTTAACACCTAGCCTGGTATGCAGGAGGTCGTCGGTTCGATTCCGACCCTGACGCATGTTGTATATTTGGAGTTTGCATGTCTCTCTCCTTGTGGTCGTGTGGATTTTTCTCCAGGTCCTCCGGTTTTTCCCTCACTTATAAAAAAAAACTCGTTTAGAGTATGTGGCTGCTGTTATAAATTTCCACGCGATAAGCCACTTTGTTGAGCTATCATTTGTGGCCATGTCGCTTCTGAAAAAGCGCTACATAGCTCGGTGGGCCTCGCCTGATAAAAATAAAAAATAGTTACGTTTTTATCTTGCATGTTCGTGCACGCTCGCACACGTTGGAAAGCTCGCACGCGCTTACACAAAAGAGGCACGCTCGCACACTTGCTGGCATGCTCTCACACACACACACACACATCATGCTGGCACGTTCGCCCCGCACTCGCTCACGCGCGTGTACGCGCGCCGTCTCCGTGCGGCGCTGCGCAGGACCGCGTCTACGTGCTGCAGAACAACGTGGAGAACGTCTACAACCTGGGCCTCATCATCTTCCGCGACCAGGTGGTGCGCTACGGCAACATCCGAGACCACCTGCGGCAAACGCTGCTCGACATGATCGCGCGCGAACGCCGCGGGGAAGTCGTCGACAGGTGGGGACGGCGGTGACGGTCGCGACGCCCTCGTCCGAGCCCGGGGGTCAGCGGGGGAGGGGGAAAGGGATGAGGAGAGGGACGAGGAGAGGGAGGAGAGAGAGGGAGGGTTTAGAGGCGAAGGAGGGAGGAGAGAGAGGGAGGAGAGAGAGGGGAGAGAGCAGGAGCAGGAATGTTGGGCCGGTGCAAGCGTGTGGGTGCTCACGGAAAGGCTCACATCAAATAAAGACACAGCCAGCAAAGCGCGTGTGGAACACGCGCTAAAAACTCGCATCGTTTATCAACGTGGAAATCCTGAGAAGGGTGGGTAAACAACGTTAAAGACTGCAAGTCGTGTGACGTAAGTTGCGCGTGGGTAATTTTCTCACGCTACAGTCGGGCTCGTGGAGCGAACAAAACTACACAGACGAAGCAAAAAAAAAACAGCAGCGATACAAGCAAGATGATACTAAAAAAAGGCGAAGAGAATCGATTGTTGAGCGGAATCGTGATGGTGGTTCGTTGGAATCGCGACGGTGCACGGGCTGTCTGTAGGAGTGCTGTGAGTGGCTGTGCGGTCGGGGGGGGGGGGGCGGGGGCGGGGGCCGTCCGGTAGCGCGTTCGCCAATGGTTATTGCCTAGGTACGTGGTTCAAATCCAACCGTCGCCCTGGTTAATACTGCCGGTGTATTAACCTTTAACAAAAAATGTAAACGTCGTCTGCTTCGTGGTGGACGTTACAGATCCCACGACGTCATTCTCTAAAGTGGGCCATTGTGTACGAGCGTCATCATGGTCCACATTTTTTAAAGTTAATAAAATAAGTTGCCTGTAAATGATTCAACTGGGGATTGTGTATGGGTAAGTATACCCCCACTCCCTCCTCGCAGACCTACAGAGCTTGGGCAATTGTTGGCACCTGTGTTTGTAGCTGCCTTCCAGCTTGTATGTGATTTTCTGCCCCCAGACAACCGAATGTGTCCGCCCCCCTACCCCCCAGCACGTTAGCAACCTTAGGGATGTCCTGCTGTATTCCGCACGTGGTGATGGATGTGATGTGTGTGTCTCCGTGTGTGTCTTCCCGTGTGCGTCTCCCCGTGTGCGTCTGCCCGTGTGTGTGTCTCCGTGTGTGTCTCCGTGTGTGTCTTCCCGTGCGCGTCTCCCCGTGTGCGTCTGCCCGTGTGTGTGTCTCCGTGTGTGTCTCCGTGTGTGTCTCCGTGTGTGTCTCCGTGTGTGTCTCCGTGTGTGTCTCCGTGTGTGTCTTCCCGTGCGCGTCTCCCCGTGTGCGTCTGCCCGTGTGTGTGTCTCCGTGCGTGTCTCCGCGTGCGTGCGTCTGCCCGTGTGCGTCTGCCCCGTGTGCCCGTGTACGTCTCCGTGTGCGTCTCCGTGTGCATCGGCAGGGGAGCGATCCGGAATGCGTGCCAGATGCTGCTCATGCTCGGCATCGAGAGCCGCACAGTTTACGAGGAGGACTTCGAGATCCCCTTCCTGCGAATGTCGGCAGAGTTCTTCCAGGTCAGCTCCGACTCTTACCTCTTGTGGCGATGTCATTTGAAAAAAAACAAAAGGTTGTAATTTGTTTGCGTCCAAAGTGGCCAATTTTAAGTTAATTCAATTGCACGTTACCCGATTTGTGTATTCGTTTTATTGTACTTCCCCCCCCACCCTCCGATCAGCATGTTTGGCGACGTGCGGCGCGAAAGAAGTTTAATATACATGCATACAAAGTAACATCGGCCCGCCGCAGGGAGCATCTAAAGCTGGACCGCGTGGGGAGGGGGCACCGTATCATTATTAAGTGGTGATAATTTACTATTTTGAACTACTATTTTTTTGACTGGGTAAGACCCTGTGAGCTATATAGCTCTTTTTCAGCAGCGACCTGGCCACAAATGATAGCCCAACGAGAAGCGGCTTATCATTTGGAAAATTTCCAGCAGCAGCCATGTAATCTAAACGCGTGATGTTGATTCTAAATGTGGATGGAAGAACCGGAGGACCTGGAGAAAAATCCACCCGACCACGGGGAGAGAGAGAGAGAGACACACCAGCTCCAAATATACAGCGGGTGTCACAGGGTTGGGATCGAACCCGCGACCTCCTGTATACCCAGGCGAGGTAGTCAACACCGTGGCTCCCTCACGGTGACGCTTGCTGCAACGCCGTTTCTCCCTCCGCCCGCAGATGGAGAGCCAGAAGTTCCTGGCCGAGAACAGCGCGTCGGTCTACATCAAGAAAGTGGAGGCGCGCATCACGGAGGAGACGGAACGCGCGGTGCACTACCTGGACAAGTCGACCGAGGAGCCGATCGTGCACGTTGTGGAGGAGGAGCTTATCTCCAAGCACATGAAGACCATCGTGGAGATGGAGAACTCGGGCCTCGTTCACATGCTGAAGAACGGCAAGACCGAAGGTGAGCTCAGCTGGGGGTGGGGGCAGCGGGGGGTGGTGGAGTTGGGGTAGGGCGCCACGTTGGCTAGGAGATGTTAACTACCTCGTCTGGTATACAGGAGGTCGTTGGTTTCATTCCGACCCTGACGCCTGCTGTATGTTTGGAGTTTGCAGTGTCTCTCCCCCCCCCCGCCTTTGAACACGTGTAACAAAAGCACTCGAAGCAATACGTTAGTTGTAGTAGGCAGTGGCGGGGTGCGGGATGATAGGGGAGGGATGGGGGTGTGGGGGCTAGGGGACATGGTTGGGGGGGGACCTTTGGTGCCCCCCCATGCCATACAGCGTATTACATGGCACACATTATACCCAAAGTATGCGTCACGGTGGCGAGATGTTCATTAACTCACCTGGTATGCAGGATATCGTAGGCTCGATCCCGACCCTGACGCTTGTGTATTTGGAGTTTGCGTGTCTCTCTCCCTGTAGTCGTGTGTTGTTTTTCTCCGGGTCTTCCGGTTTTTCCATCCACTTTAAGAATCAAATATGCGTTTCGAGTATTTGGCTGCTTTACATTTCCACATGATAAGCCACTAGATTGGGCTATCATTGATGGCTAAGTTGCTTCTGAAAAAGAGCTATATAGCTCACTGGGCCTTACTTGGTAAAATACTATTTTTATGTATTATTATTTTGTTAGTCTGTACAATAACAATCTCACACACTCTTATTTATGCATTTACACTCGTACATATACAGTAATAGGGTTGTATTTTTACATTGATCTTAATTAGTTTTTTAGGTAACTGGACTAGGGATCGCCCCCATATCAGTCTGTCTAGCCGGATAAACGAGGCGACGTAGGTGGAAATATTTAACAAATAAAGGCTTTGGGGCATACATTGGTACGCTCGTTAACTTGTCAGCCTGTGTGAGTCATTAGGGTGTGTGTTTGTCGCTTATGGGTATAATTTATCGAACTCATCGCATGCTGATCTTTGGTGGGGCGGTTGCATCATTTGAGACGCAGCTTTGTAAACAATTCTGTTCTAATTGCAGTATTAGCATTTGAGGTACACTGGTGAGAATTGCACAAGCCGAGTGAGCATTTTGGTTGCACCTCTGTCACTCTTTTAAATGACCTCGTGTCAGTTTACAGTAAAGCGCAGCGTAAGTCGCTCTTCTGTGGAGGTGTAGGGATACACAAAAAGTTACCTATGAATTGTACTCGCACTTACACGATTACAAGGGGAGGTTCAATTGTCCGCGGCCAAAATACAAATGTCCCCCGTATAGCCTTAGCAGACTGTTGGGGTTGTGAACGAGCAGCATCTTTGAAGATCGGCACAGCACACAAGGGTGGGCGGTGGTCAACACCATGGCCGGCCGCCTTTGTTTCCCCGGTGCTGATGTTTTTTTTTTAACACATCACACCAGGTGTTCTTTGTTCAGGCTGAGTCAACCTCGGGGGAGTTTTATATATTCTAGGGGGTGGATGACCAACAACCTCGCCCAGACGCCTTTGTTTCCCCACTACGCATTTGATGCTGAGTCTACCTTGGGGAGGCCCAGGACTGGTTCAGATAATCGTCACCGGTGTTGGCCGTGAGCGGGAATCGAACTCAGGAGGCCTGGTTCTCGTAGTGCGTTGTGCCAAACGCGACACCACCGCTCCCCACGCTGACCAACCAGCACCCAACCAAACAACCGGCATTCGCCATTAAGTAGCGGTGATGTAACCAACGGGCGCTTGTACCAGGCTAGGTGCACTTCTAGGCCACGTGAAGTGTCGGAAGGCCCACTTGCAGGTCACGGGAAAGACCCGGGTGCCATGGGGTTGACTGACTGAGATGACTGGCAGTGCACACGCACCGACAGTGTACGCTTGCCAACGCATCTTTATTCAGTGCTCGCTAACAGCGCCTCCTCTGTGGACTCCTAAGGCCGAGCGCGCTGACGTGGGGCGGGGGGGTATGTTTGTGTTCATCTCTCGTCCCCGCAGACTTGGCGTGTATGTACAAGCTCTTTGGGCGCGTGCCCAACGGTCTGAAGACCATGTGCGAGTGCATGAGCGGCTACCTCCGTGAGCAAGGCAAGGCGCTCGTCACGGAAGAGGGGGAGGGCAAGAATCCCGTCGACTACATCCAGGTACGTGCGTGTGTACTGTACGTTGAACTTCTTTCGCACCGTACGTAGCCAACCGTGCTAATTGGACGTGCAGGGGAAGGACAGCAAACTATGTCGTTGTGCGAGTCTGTGTCTCTGTGTGAGCCTGTTGGTCTCTGTGAGTCTAGGTTATGTATGTTAAACTTATATTGCACCGTACTCTCATCGGAGGTGCGTTAGAAGGACAACAATCTAAACACAAAAAGCAGTTCTAAAGAGATTAAGTTTTCAATTCGGATTTAAAAGTGCACACCTCCAGTAGCTCGCTAACAGATGGGGAACGCCTGTAAATCCAGTGAAATCCAGTGCAATCCAATCCAATGCTTTGGAGGCACGGGTTGGTAGATGTCGTGGGTTAGATGTCGACACGTATCGGGGATTGTCATCTCGATTGTCATTTTGAGTGCCCTTTTTGGTGACAGGTCACTCTTGCAAGTCGGACTATCCTGGTATGTTAACTTAATGTGACCAGCATATGGGACTGCAGCGAGTGGATTAGTGAACCTAAACGATGTTTATTCATAGTAATAGGTTTTACCCTTTTAACTGGCACAAAAACTGACACCTTTATTCAAGGCATCATTTTTGCAATAACCACAACACAAGCAGTCAAAATGCAAACAAAAAAGACAACTTTTTTTTTGTTTGCATTTTGACTGCTTGTGTTGTGGTCATTGCAAACATGATGCCTTGAATAAAGGTGTCAGTTTTGTGCCAGTTAAAAGGGTAAAACCTATTCCTATATCTTGTTTCTGGCAAAGGAGGTCTCATAATGATGTTTATTCATCACTGAAAGTGTACATTCGAAAGATTATTTGTATTCATCACTGCTAGCATCTTGGCAGCATTAATCAGCTAATAGAAGGGGATATTTTCACCACGGAAACACTTTCCAACCGTAACATGTGCAGTCAAGTTTCAAGTTTTTCAAGTTTCATTTATTAGGTATAGCCTTGTGAGCCATGCGGCCAACAACAACAATCATAAGACATTTTAGATTAACCATATGTTTTCGAATCACCAAAATAAAGCTATAAAAAACAATGTAACAACAGTAATCATAGGAACTGTGATTTTAAATTTAATAATAAACGATATACATAACACGTACGACAAAACCTGCAGCCATAGCTGGCAGCACGACACTCCCAGTGTATGATGTGTGAGTGAGTCAGCAACAGCGTGAGTCAGTGTATGATGTGTGAGTCAGCGTATGATGTGTGAGTGAGTCAGTGTATGATGTGTGAGTCAGTGTATGATGTGTGAGTGAGTGAGTCAGCAGCAGCGTGAGTGAGTGTATGATGTGTGAGTCAGCGTATGATGTGTGAGTGAGTCAGTGTATGATGTGTGAGTCAGTGTATGATGTGTGAATGAGTCAGCAGCAGTGTGAGTGAGTGTATGATGTGTGAGTCAGCGCACGATGTGTTATTCAGCGCATGATAAGTGAGTGAGTGTATGATGTGTGAGCGAGTCAGCGGCAGTGTGAGTGAGTGTATGATGTGTTAGTCAGCGCATGATGTGTTATTCAGCGCATGATGAGTGAGTTAGTGTATGATGTGTGAGCGAGTCAGCGGCAGTGTGAGCGTATGATGTGCGAGTGAGCCAGCACACGATGAGTGAACCTGTGTATGATGAGTGAATGGGTCAGTGGTTGTGCGAGTGTATGATGTGTGAGTGATTAAGCGCATGATGTGTGAGTGAGTCAGTGTATCTGTGAGAAAGTCAGTGTCGGCTCCCTCTGCTCGCGCCGTCGGCCCCCCCCTCCCCGGCTTCGTCGGCCACCTCGGCTCCCTCCGTCGGCTCCCTCGGCCCCCTCGCAAACGGCCCCCGCCAGCCGCTGCTGGGAGCGCGGCCCGGGAGCGCACGTGCCTCAGGCGGCCATCTTGCGTTAGCGTGGGGCCTCTGTCCACCGGCGTAAGGCGCCGTCGCCGACATCCCGAGGCGCCGCCGAGTCTTCGCGTCGCTAAGAGGCTGAATCTCCTCGTCCCGTCCCCCGTCTCTCCTCCGTCTCCGCCCGGAGTCCCCGCCATCTTGTAGCTTGTCCACGTGTCTCGCCGCAAGGACCTCTTGCAGTCGTACATTTTTTTTGTTGGTCCTTTAGTCTTTTAATGTTATATGGAGGCTGTTTGTGTTTGCGTGTCGTGGTTAGCGTGCTGCGCTATGAACCCCCTCGACCCGAATTCAATTCCCGCTCACGGCCAACACCAGTGGCGATTATCTTAGCTGGTCCTGAGCTTCTGCCAGGTCGACTCGGTCTCAAATGAGTACCTCGTGCGATGTGTAAACATCGCCACTGGGGAGACAAAGGCGGCCAGGCATGGTGCTGGCCACTCACCCCCTCGCATGCCGTGCCAGCCTTGGTAGGAGCTACTCGCTAATAACACTTGCACCAACAGTCTGTGAAGGTTATACGGGGGAATTTGTGTCTGTGTTCCTCACCTCCCGTAGGGCCTCCTGGACCTCAAAGACCGCTTCGATCACTTCCTGCAGCAGTCATTCGGCAATGATCGCCTGTTCAAGCAGACGATCTCGAGCGACTTCGAGTATTTCCTGAACCTCAACCCGCGCTCGCCAGAATACCTCTCCCTGTTCATCGACGACAAACTCAAGAAGGGAGTGAAGGGGGTAAGGACGAGCAACGCACTTCGCGCCCGCTCGTTCACTTGTCAACAACGGCCGCCATTCACTGCTAAGTGGCGGTGACATCACCACAGCGCTTTGTGCCAAGCTAGGTGCGCTTTGAGGTCAAGTGAAGCATCGGAATGCTCGCTGACGGGATGTCACGGCACAGACCCAGGTATTATGGGTTGAGATAACTTGTCAGGTAACACTGCCTGCGCTCCCTGCTGTGCAAACTTAACGCACACACAATGTGGTGTTCACAAATGCACAGGCTCTCGTGCAGACATCAACGCTCGCAAACACGCATGCATTCGCACGCTACCGCATATTATTCTACACATACACATTCTCACACTGCAGGGTGCTTCAAAAAAAATGTTAACACTTTCGAGAATTTGCAACAACACCACGAGAAATGTGCTGCTGCCTCCGGGCTCTGGAGTCCCACCTGGAGAAGATTCCAGGCAACGTGTTGACAACGATGGTAAACAAGTGGCGTAGACACTCTGACTTGTTGAAGCTATTAATGTACATTTGTTATGTTACAGTGTATTATCCGTTCATTTTCCATTGAAGATGACGGTTCAAAATAAGTGTTAACATTTTTTTGACGCACCCTGTATCATACACTTAATTGCACGTACAGTGATTCACGCACGGAAACGCAGACGGACATTCACGTATTCGCGCTCTCGTTATGATGGTGTGATAGGTAGCAGTGACACAGTGGTACACGCGCTCCTAGCCACAGCTTACATCGGTGACTTGGTATCAGAACCCGTCACGGGCCCTCCCCTCAGGCCTAAATGAGCACCTGATGCGGTGCGCACACCATCAGCATCGGGTATTGGCCGCATCACCCTCCTCTTCTTTGGTTCTTTCGGTAAAGTAACGTAGAATGAGAATAAAATAATAAATTGAGAAATTAAAATAATATTCTTAGTTCTTTCGGTAAAGTCACGTTGAAGGGAAACAACAAAATAATAATATATATAACAATAAAAATTTTCACGACGTTTCGACCATAACACAAACGGTCGTCTTCAGGTGAAGGGTGTCTGGAGACAGTCTCTTCCCTTCACCTGATGAAGGCCGCTTGTGTTGTGGCCGAAACGTCGTGAGAATTTTATTGTGTTATTTTATTTTAGCAATTTATTATTTTATTCTCATTCTACGTGACTTTACTGAAAGAACCAAAGAAGATGAATCCTTGCAGTCACGAAAGCTTTAAATCGAAATCACCCTCCTCGTTCGCTTTGCCACGGTGGCGAGATGTTAGCCATCTCACCCTGCAATACAAGAGATCGTGGGTTCAGTCCCGACCCTGACGCCCGTATATTTGGAGTTTGCATGATTTTCCCCGTGGTCCCGTCGATTTTTTTCCCCTTTCCTTCGGTTTTTCCCTGCACATTTAGAATCGACATGCGTTTTAGAGTGTTTGGCTGCCATCAATTTCCACGTGATAAGCCGCTTCCTTGTTCCCAGGTCGCTTCTAAAAAAAGAGCTACATTGCTCAGTGGGGCTTACCTGGTAAAATAAAAATAGTTTTTAGTTCTTTGAAACAGAGATTGTAATGTGTGTGACCCAGGAAGAGAGGAGGTTTTGTGATGGGTGGGACATGTGTGCGAGATTGTGGAGGGCAGTTTGCGGAGGCAGATGGCATTGGAGTGGCCATAGCTCAATGGGCCTTACCTGGTAAAATAAAAATAGTTTTTAGTTCTTTGAAACAGAGATTGTAATGTGTGTGACCCAGGAAGAGAGGAGGTTTTGTGATGGGTGGGAAACGTGTGCGAGATTGTGGAGGGCAGTTTGCGGAGGCAGATGGCATTGGAGTGGCCATAGCTCAATGGGCCTTACCTAGTAAAATAAAAAGCAGTTTTGTTTTTAGTTTAGTTAATAGGCGCTCGCTAAAGTCGGGGGGGGGGAGCTTTGTCTTGCGTGTGTTTGCTCGCGTGCGCTCGCGTTCACAGCTGTCAGAGCAGGAGGTGGAGGCGATTCTGGACAAGGCGATGATCCTCTTCCGCTTCCTGCAAGAGAAGGACGTGTTTGAGCGCTACTACAAGCAGCACCTGGCGCGCCGGCTGCTCACCAACAAGAGCGTGTCGGACGACTCGGAGAAAAACATGATCTCCAAGCTCAAGGTGAACGCGACCTTCCGACACCCACTCACCGTGGCCACGTCCCCTGCACCCCTTGCAGGCGTCTCTATGTATGCGTGCGTGTATGTTTAACTTCTTTGGCACCGTACATGGCCAACCGTGTTAATGGGAGGTGTGGAGGAAAGGATAAACGCATTGGGCGTTTGGCTACGCATTGGGCGTTTGTCCTATTCCAAGTTAACGAGAGTTTTGTATGGCGACAGGTCAGCAGGGTTGGCTCCGTTCGGCGCGAAAGACGTTCAGCATAGATGAAGTATCCAGTGAAAACCCACACACAAGGGATAATACACAAATGAATAGGTCATGTGTCGATAGATAAAAAAAAAACTCTTTATAAAAATCCTAAACATTAATTAGAAAGGCAACCCCCCCCCCCCCTCTGTGCTGTATGTTGAACTTTTTTCACACCGTACATAGGCAACTGTGCCAATCGGAGGTGCGGGCGAAGGACGACAAACTAAACGCAACAAGCAATTTTAAAGACATTAGTTTTTGATTGAAAAGCGCATAGCTCCCCCAGTGGCTTCCTAATACCCGAACGACGAGCGCTCCAGACGGCCATTGAAGTGCATCTGAAAGAGCCCGATGCGGTGACCGTCTTTGTTCGATGGCTAGCCAGGGTGGAGTGAGTCCTCAATAGGAAAGAGACATCATACAGTGATTGTCAGGCTTGACCACCTAGATGTGAAATTGTAGTTGCTGCTCTGCGTCTGCTTCAGCCGTACAGAAGAAGAAGACGGAGTCCCGACAAAACACATTTTTTAGCCAGCTGTTGGGTGGCCCAGATGCCACGCGCTCTGAGCTGGCACTGCTATGATCCTGGGATTGGAATCCAGACAATCCCGTCTGTGTAATTAACCGGGTTCTCACGTGTAGTGAGTTGATGGTCTCGGCGCTGTCGCCGATGACTGCACAAAAAAACAAGAATTACAATTAAAGAGACCTTGCCTTGAATAAAGCTGTCAGTTTTTGTGCCAGTTAAAAGGGTAAAACCTATTCCTATATCCTAATTACAATTAACTTAGTGAACGCTCTGGCTCTGACAATTCTTTGCTTGTTTAGATGCCGTGTGACAAACTTTGCTCTGTGGCAGACGTTACTCTGTTGTAGCACGCAAAGCAAACCGCGGTCGAGGAAACTTGGGATGAGGTTCTCTGGGCTCCGGCCTAGTTTTGAAATCAGATCGGTCACGGTGCCTTCCGACTGGACATGTGTGGATTCCTCCAGTTATAAATATTCTGATTCTTCTCCCCCTCGCCCTGTCGCTCCAACCAAACCCCCCACGTCAATTTCGCAGACGGAGTGCGGCTGCCAGTTCACTTCCAAGCTGGAGGGCATGTTCAAGGACATGAGCATCTCCAACACCACCATGGAGGAATTCCGGACTCACTTGCACACCACGGGGGTACGGCCTGCAGCGCAGGAGCAGGAGTCCGTGACTCCTTGCTCGTCGGTGACGTGGACTACATTCGGTGACAACCGTTGGGTAGAAACGGCCTCTGGGTAGAAACGCGCGGCGAGGGGAGTGCAGGTGAAGTGAGAGCTTCCCTCCCTCCGTTGTCTTTTGACAATGGGATCGAACGTTTCATCTCTCGGCGGCGAGATGTTAACTACCTCGCCTGGTATACAGGAGGTCGTGGGTTCGATCCTGACCCTGATGCCTGCTGTATATTTGGAGTTTGCATGTCTCCCTCTCCATGGTTGCTTGGATTTTTGTCCAGGTCCTCCGGTTTTCCCCTCCACATTTAGAATTAGCATGCATTTAGAGTATTTGGCTGCTATACATTTCTACGTGATAAGCCACTTCGTTGACGTATTATTTGTGGCCAGGTCACTCCTGAAAAAGCATTATGTAGCTGAGTGGGCCTTACCTGGTGAAATTAAAATAGTTAGTTTTGTTTTCACGAGACTGAGAGCGATCACTGATGTTTTTTTTTACATTAGGCTAGTGGACTCGTCTGATAAGCACTTTAAATGATAAGATAGGTAAGCAGACGATATATGTCTCGTATTCTTCTCTCCACTTAAAACAAAATTAACGGTTTCCTCCACAACCCGTAGTCCTCATGCCCTTCATGGGCGTGAATAATTTCAACAGCATTGATATTCGGTTAAAGCGAACTCTGCACCAGTTTTGACATTCAGTGTACCCATGCCGATGAAACAAACACATGTTTTACCCGTGCTAAAATATGTATCCGTGCCAATAGAAAGCCAAATAAACCCCGTATAGCGTTAACAGACTGTTTGGGCAAGTGCTTTTAGCGAGCACCAATGAATGCCGCGGCCAAAACACCACGCCGGGCCGTCTTCGTCTCCCGAGTGACGATGTTTACAACATCGCACCAAGTACCGCATTTGAGGCTGAGTCGACCTAGAGGAGGCCCAGGACCGGTTTAGACAATCGTCACTGATGTTGGGCCGCGAGCGGGAATCGAATTCGTGTCATCAGGTCTGCAGCGCAACGCGCTAACCGTTACGCATGCACGCTCTCGTGCACGCCGACGCTCACCGCGCGCACGCCTGTCGCCGCCACCCCCCCCACCCACCACCACCACCATCCTCAGACGTCGCTGCACGGCGTGGACCTGACGGTGCGAGTGCTCACCACGGGTTACTGGCCCACGCAGGCAGCCACGCCAAAGTGCAACATCCCCCCCGCGCCGCGCCACGCCTTCGAAGTCTTCCGCAGGTATTGCTCCGCTCCTCGCCCGCCCCGCCCGCCCCGCCCGCCCGCCCGCCCCAGCAGTCCCAGTTCCCCAGGAATCCCGACGGTGGATGTCCGCTGCTCTTCGGCATAGGAATGTGGAGTTTACTTCCATTGGCCGAAAGTCGTCAAGAAAGGGGGGTGGGCGGTGCGCGCTCGTTTTTAGTACAGGGCACGGCTTTGGCTTGACTTTTGAAAGTCGGCGTGTGACGATCGCGTCGCTTAAAAATTGTACCCGTGGTCATGCGTGCGTTGTGATCTGTGCGTGTGTTTGAGGGTCGACCTTTGTCGTTTCATGGCAGTTTTACCCCAATTTGTACTTTGCCCAGTCGTCTTGGAACGAATTCGTTTGGTAAAAATGTGACGGTGCAAAATGAGGCAGTGCTGGATGGGACAGAGAAGGCACGGATTAGTGAGGCGCTTCTTGCAATGAATTGAGGATGGGTTCGATAAATTGTTCGGTGTCGATATTAAAAATTATTGGCGTCAGCGCTTACGTATTTCATAAGCTACAAGTAGACATTGGCTGCTTGGTATACGTGTGTATATGTGCGTGCGCGTATATTACTCCGTGTGTGTGTGTCACTCTGTGTACGTGTGTCACTGCGTGTACATGCGCCTGTCTTTTCTATCGGTTGCAGTGACCGTGATTCATGCCACTGCGCTACTACCCCATCCACACCTTGGTTCAATTCCCCGGCCACGCTGCAGATCGGTGGCACGTTGGATGCTAACCTGTCCTGTTCCTCCCCTAGGTCAGCCCGGCCTCAAATGAGTGCCCTGGCGCGGTGTGTAAACATCAGCACTCTGGGAACACAAAGGCGGCCGGGCATGGTGCTGGCCACACCACCCCGTCATGCGCCTTGCCGGCCTTCATAGGTGCTCGCTAACAGCACTTGCCTTAACAGTCTCAAAGGCTAAGGCTTGAATGGGAGCGTCTTTGTCTTATCTTGCGTTGTGCGTGCGCGCGCGTGTTATTTATTGTGCCTTGTAGGTTTTACCTTGCCAAGCACAGTGGGCGTCAGCTCACGCTTCAGCACCACATGGGCTCGGCCGACCTCAACGCCACCTTCTACGGCCCCATCAGACGGGTACGGGGGAATCAGAATATTCATTTGTTACTGGAGGAATCCGATGCACTAGCGAGCTCTTTTTTTTCCTTTCTCACAGATGTCCAGTTGGGGCACGGGGTCAGAACGTTACAACAACAAACAATATAAAACACAATATAAGTTGGCAAATCGCTAACATGATTAATAAATCTGAACAATTTTATTTTACCCAGAAAAGGTCACTGAGCTCTATTAGCTTCTTTTCCAGAAGCAACCTGGCCACAAATGATAGCTCAACGAAGCGGGTTATCATGAGGAAATTCATAGCAGCCAAATCATCTCAATAACCTAAATGTACGTTTCTAAATGTGGAGGAGGGGAAAATGCTGGAGGACCCGGTGAAAAAAAGATTTGTGCGGCCACGGGGAGAACATGCAAACTCCAAATATACAGCAGGTGTCAGGGCCGGGATCGAACCCTCTGACGACCCCCTGCATACCAGGCGAGGGAGTTAACATCTCCTAGCCACCATGGAATCATTCACTGGACCCCCCCCCCACTTCATCAGTGGTTCCCGCCCTTGCGCGCGAAACACGCATCTTGCGACGTGACGGCGACTAATTGGCACGAGATTTGATTGTGGGGAAAAAAGAAAAGCCTTTAAATATCGCGTGGATTCTGGGAAAGTACTTTGCGGTAACCAAAATGCACTGGAACAAAAGTCTCGCGCGACAAGGGGCCCTTGAGAAAAATCAAGTGATTGACGGAATCAGAGGAGCAGCTTTGGAGAAGGCCAATTATCGGAGGCAGATTGGGATTATAAAATGATGGCATGCATAGGCAAGCAACAGCTGGGTGTAGTCGAATGGAGTGCTTAGTTTAAGGACGGTGAGCAGCAGCACACAAACGTGCCCGAATAAGTGAGACGTCACATTGATGGTTGATAAGAAAAATTGCGTTTGGGCGGTGACACGTCGCGGGCAGCTTGGATGATTGCCAATGTGCAAGACGAGCAATGGAATAGTAACCCAAAGGAAAGAAATGACGCCCGAGATTATTGGAATCCGATTGTTGGAATCCGCTCCACGTGTTGCTCCTCGCGGGAGACACCACCCCCCCCCCTCTGCTCCCCCCCCCCCCCCCCCCTTACTCCCCTTTACTAAGCAGGACGACCCGGAGACAAATCCACTTGACCACGGAGGATAATAATAACACATATACAGGCGTCACGACGGTCGGGATCGAAGCCACGACCTCCTGCATACCCCCTCCCATTCCCCCGGCACCCTTACTTAGACGGGAATGTGAACACCCACAATCTTTCGTATGGCTGCTGATGTCGATGCAAGAGCAACGACGACAATTTCGGATTCGGGCGGTCGAGCCAGACACAACCGTGTCACGAGCAGCCGATTCGTGTACCGCTGTGTGATGGTCTAATTTATAGCTGTCGCCAAATGTTCTAAACGCGTGACGTTGATTCTAAATGCGGAGGGAAAAACTGGAGGAGTCGGAAAAAAATCCGTGCGACCACAGCTAGAAGAACATGCAAACTCCAAATATATAGCCGGCATCAGAGTCGGGATCGACCCCACAACCTCCTGCATACCAGGCGAAGGAGTTAACATGTCATAGCCACTGAGAGAATTGACACTTGCGTCCGTGCAAATTCGCCCCTCTGAAGACTTTATGGCCAGAACACTGCCCCTGTCTGAATTCGCAGGCTAAGTTGGCCTGGTGCAAGGGGGTCGTCAACCAAAATAACAAGAAGAGACAATTTTTCGAATTCGGTCAACAAAAACAAAAAAAATCCCTCAATATTATTCAAGAGTGTCACTGCAGTCCATAAAGAGCCACGTGCAGCTCCAGAGCCTGCAGGCTTGCCGACCCCTGAGTTGGTTTATCTCCAGACAATCTGAATTGATTATTCTCCAGGCTCCTCACGTTACTCCTAATTGCCACTCGGCAAATACCATTCCAGAGTCCTGCCGTCCACGGTGCGACTTCTTCTCTCGTGTTTTTTTTCTTCTTTTGGCACGGTAGAGGTGTTGACGGCCATTCGTGGTCCAATTGTGGTCTTTCGGGTTTGGCTGCATTGCTTAAACATTCCTTCCCCCTCCGGCTTTGACCACGCTTGGACTCGCGTGTATCTTATCGCCAGTGATAAGAGACTTTTAAACTATTCACTCGCAGACTTTAGTTCTGCTGACTCGTCCGTTAACGGGCAAGATTTCTCGCATGTCTGGCAACGCAGGTTTTCCTTTGCTTCCTCAACTTCTGAAGATGCCCACAGTAATGCTTGGCGATAGCTGGGGAGGATTAAATGCTCAACTCCCGACGCCTGTCGTTTTATATTTGGAGTTTGCATGTCTCTCTCCCCGTGGTCACGTGGAGTTTTCTCCGGGTCCTCCAATTTTTTTCCCCCTCCATATTTAGACACAAAATCACACGTTTAGAGTATTTGACTGCTGCCATAAATTCCCACGTGATTAATCCACTTCCGTTACGCTATTATTTGTGGCCAGATCGCTTCTGAAAAAGAGCTGTATAGCTCAGTGAACCTTACCTGGTAATTGTTTTTGTTGTATTTTAGAGTCTTGCGGTCCCCAGGGCGTTATCACACCTCGCCCCCCCCCCCCCATCTCCAGTCTCATGCCAGCACCTAGTCAATCTCACACACACACATACCGTCCACCCACACCTGTGCCCACTTAATCATCATTCTTTCCCCTTCGCCAGCATCGCGGAGGGACAATAAACGGATGAGTGCGTTTCGAGCGAGCGATTGCCCGCAAATGGCGGTGGCAGAAAGCGCCCACCCCCAACCAATGCATCCACCAACGCTAAGTTGCCAACGTTGCTGTGTCCGCGGTGCCCCCTACATTTGTGGGCAGGAGGAAGGGGACTCGAGCATGGGTGGCGCGCAACTCACGGGGAGCAACACGCGCAAGCACATCCTGCAGGTCTCCACGTTTCAGATGACCATCCTCATCCTCTTCAACAACAGGGACAGCTACACCTTCGAGGTGAGCGGCGGTGGCGGCGGCGGCTGGAGCGACGCGACATCCTCCTCTGACGGGTGCCAGGTGGGGGGGGGGGGGGGGTAGGCGGATCGCGGCGGGACTGGCACCGAGCATCGGGACGCCGCGTGAGGCCAAGCGTACCGTGAGCGACTAGCGCCGGCGTGGCTCCGGTCGCGCCAGTGGAAAACCAACACCCGTACCGTGGGCGTCTAGCGCTGGCATGGCTCCGGTCGCGCCAGTGGAAAACCAACACTCGTACCGTGGGCGACTAGTGCTGGCGTGGCTCCGGTCGCGCCAGTGGAAAACCAACACCCGTACCGTGGGCGTGTAGCGCTGGCGTGGCTCCGGTCGCTCCAGTGGAAAACCAACACCCGTACCGTGGGCGACTAGCGCCGGCGTGGCTCCGGTCGCTCCAGTGGAAAACCAACACCCGTACCGTGGGCGACTAGCGCCGGCGTGGCTCCGGTCGCTCCAGTGGAAAACCAACACCCGTACCGTGGGCGTCTAGCGCTGGCCTGGCTCCCATGTGCCAATGGAAAAAAGGGGTATTGCAGACTCGTGGGTTGGCTGACCCAATGCTGCTGCCCTTCCCCCCCCCACCCCCTCACCCCCCTCCGCAGGAGATCCAGCAGGAGACGGACATCCCCGAGAAGGAGCTTGTGCGAGCGTTGCAGTCGCTGGCGTGCGGGAAGCCCACGCAGCGTGTCCTCACCAAGGAGCCCAAGACCAAGGAGATGGAGCCGAGCCACGTCTTCACCGTCAATGACCAGTTCACCTCCAAGCTGCACCGCGTCAAGATACAGACAGGTGCCCGGCACAAGGCGGCGTGGTTGGGCTCGGTGGGGTAGGTAGTTGTTGGCGGTTGGGTTTGGGTCGGCGGGTGAGTGAGCGAGTGATTTTTGAAGGGTGGGTGGAAAATGTGGGTGGGCGGAAAGGACACCGTGAGGTGAGGGGAATGCTGGGTGGGTAGAGGGCCGGGTGGGTGGGTGGGTGAGTTGAGTAGGTAGGATGGATGTTGGTTAGTTGCTGAGTGAGTATGTGGGTGGCCGTGTAAATGAGAGGATTGGGTGAGTTGTGGGTGGGTAGTTGGGTGAGTGAGTGATTTTGAAGGGTGGGTGGAAATGTGAGTGAGTGGAAAGACACGGTGAGTGAGGGGGTACGCTGGGTAGGGGTTAGAGGGGGTGGAAAGTGCTGGGTAGGTGGGTGGGTGGGTGAGAGGGTGGATCTGGTTAGTCTATGTTTGTTTGTTGAACTTCTTTCGTGCCGTACGTAGGCAATCATGCTTATTGCTGAGTCAGTATGCGGGTGGCTGTATAATCCATAGGATGTGTGTGTGTGGGTGGATGGTTGAGTGTGCTAGCGGGTGGTGAGTTACTGGATGGGCGAGAGGATTGGATGGGGTTTTTGGGTAGTTGGTCGAGTGTGTGGTGAGTGGTGTGGATGGGCGAGTAGGTGGGTCGAGCGAGTGGATGGATGAGAGTGTGCATTACTTGTGGGTGATTTTGACGAGTGAGCAAGAGTCGGGTGGTGGTTTGAGGTGGATCAAGGAGCGTGGTGCTGGCCACCCCACCCTCCTCGTGCGCCGGTGGCTAGGAGATGTTAACTACCTCGCCTGGTATGCGGGAAGTCGTGGGTTCGTTCCCGACCCTGACGCCTGCTGTTTATTTGGAGTTTGCGTGTTTCTCGCTCTCTCCCTGTGGTCGCGTGGATTATTGTCCCTCCCGCGCACCTCCAATTAACAACGGTAGGCTATGTTCGGTGCGAAAGAAGTTCAGCATGCATACATACCTACAGTGACGATTGTCTCCAATGGTCTTGGACCTCCCCTACGTCGACTCGGCGTCCAGTGAATAGTACCTGGTGCGGTGTGTATACAGCATCACCGCTGGGGAGACAAAGGCGGCAGGGCGTGGTGCTGGCCACCCACCCTCTCGTCCGCGTGCCATTCCGGCCTTCGCTAACAGCGCTCGCCCCAACAGCAGTGTTAAAAGTTGTGCGGGGGGTGGCGGCGGCGGCGGGGGGGGGGGGGGATCTTTGTCTCTTTGGCAGTGGCAGCCAAGCAGGGCGAGACGGATCCTGAGCGCAAGGAGACGCGGCAGAAGGTGGACGACGATCGCAAACACGAGATCGAGGCGGCCATCGTGCGCATCATGAAGTCGCGCAAGAAGATGCAGCACAACGTCCTCGTGGCCGAGGTGGGGGCCGCCCTTACCGCGCCGCGCTAATCCCATTGCCCCTGGGGGGGACAGGCGCCCGGGTGGTTGTTGGGGTGGCGAGGGTTGGGGGGAGCGGGGTGGGGGAAATCTCTGAGGTCTCCGAGGCTACGCGACGGTGCCGGGCGGCTGCCATGTCAGAGCGCCCGGCTCGTGAGTGGAAAGTCGCGAGTTGAACTGCTGCCCCCGACCGCCCCCCCCCCCCCCCCGTTATCCAAGCGTCCTAAACTAAAACCAAACGAAACTCTTTATTTTGCCAGGTAAGGCCCCCGTCGTTGCCGCCGTTCGTGTTTGCGCAGGAGTTGACGAGTGGCGTGCTTCCACTTTTTTGCGCGAAGTGAACAATTGGTGGTGGTCCTCTAGTGGAGAGTGCTCCTCCCTATCGCGGTTTGCATCGGGCCACCACTGCCGCTCTTGTGTGCGAGAGCTTGGAGATTCGCATCGCCACATTTGCTGCCAGTGCCATCTTGCTCAACTCTACGTCCGTCCACTCTCACCCGCTTGCTATTTCGCCCGCTCGTTCATTCTAAAATGTCTCCTCTCCTTCCATCCGTGTCGCTTTCTTACTCCTGAAACCCTCCTTCCTAATTCTTTGCATCACTCGAGACGTTAACTACCTCGCCTGGTATACAGGAGGTCGTTGGTTCGATCCCGACCCTGACGCCTGCTGTATATTTGGACTGTGCATGTTCTCCCCGGGGTCGTGTGATTTTTTTTTATTCTCCGGGTCCTGCGGTTCTTCCCTAATTTACAATCAATATTTGGCTGCTGCTGTAAATTCCCATGTGTGATAAGGCACTTGGGTGAGCTCTATCGTTTGTGACCAGGTCGCTTCTGAAAAAAAGCTGTGCAGCTCAGGGGACATTCCCTGCTAAAATAAAAATAGCTTACAGTTTAGTTTTAGAATTTCTACTTTTCTGTGCACGCCTTCCTCTCGTTAATCTCACCGCCTCCCGTACACCTCGCTCACTATCCCCCCCCCCCACCCCCCACCTTCTTCCTCCGACCCCGTCAGGTCACGCAGCAGCTCAAGGCTCGCTTCCTGCCGAGCCCCATCGTCATCAAGAAGCGCATCGAGGGTCTGATCGAGCGCGAGTACCTGGCGCGGACACCGGAGGACCGCAAGGTGTACACCTACGTGGCATGAGGAGGAGGAGGTGGTGGTGGTGGTGGCGGTTGCGGAACAGGAGGAGAAAGGGGGGAGGGCGGCCACACTTTGAGTCGCTCGCTCGCCCGCCCACTCGCTCGCCCCCGGCCGCCGCACGCCCCCACACGCGCCAGCAGCCGGACTAAACGCGTGGGGTCGGAGCGCCGTTAGCGAGCGCCCGTTAAGGCCGTCGCACCGTCACCCGCGCCGCTGTGGGGTTGGAGGGGGGGGGGGCGATGGGCGTTGGGCGGTGGGTGGGGGCCGGGGACACACACACACACACGCACGCGCGTGCGGACGCGCGGACGCGTGCACCTGCCCGCCTCGCCCATCTTACACTAATTGTATACGTGCATGCACGCACACATTACGCTGGCCCGCCACGCTCGTGTTCGCGGTGTGGCGCGTGTCCCGGACTGCGTGCGCTCCCGTTTCTGGGGATTAAAATAAAAATAAAATAAAATAAAAAGAAAGGAAAATAATAAAAAAAACCCTCGGGTAACTTAACACGAGAGGGGTCAGGAGGAAAACACAAAAACAACCGTTAAATAAGTGGTGTAATTGAAAGACGAAGATTATATATGTATAAAAAAAAGGATGGTAATAATAAAATACACGCGTTCAAACGCTTTTCACGTTTTATTTTTTTTCTTTTTGCTCGCCCCGGGCTTTTGTGAAGCCCGTCGCTCCCAAGGGTTGAGGATCTTGTCGCGAAGGTCACCTTTTCTCATCGCAACACCCTCCCCCTCCCCCTCAACTACTCAGCCCCCTGACCCTGCGATCCGCATTTTAAGGCCTGTATTTTACGCTGTTGAGTATTAAAACAAAAACTTGGCGGAAGTTGGCCTATCAGAATCTTGGGGCTCCCCCCATGAAGCTGAGCTGAAACGCTAACGTCTGTTTTTCGGTTTGTCTTTGCCCTTCGGTCTGATTTTCAATTTTGTTGTTTTCTCATTTTGCGGCGTCTCTCGCTCATTTCGTCTCGTCGGGGGAAGTTGTAACCCCGCTCCCCCCCCGCTCCCCCCCCCCCACCGTGTGAGCCACGCGGGACAGGAGGAGGGGGCGCCTCTTATCGTACGCGCGCGTGATGTCACGCTCGCCGTTGCCGAGCGCCCGTTTTGACCGCCGCGTCGCCGAGCTCCCCGCCGTGTTTGAATTCATTCCGTCGGGAGCGTTGGCGCTTTCGACGGGGGGGGGTTTTGGGAGGAACGCACGGAAGGAGGAGGGAAAATAAAAAAATAAAAACAGGCGCAACACAAACCAAATAGGAAATGAACAGTTTGAAAAAAATTCGGCGCTTCATGCCCATTGTTTTTTTTTTTATGGAACGTGTCCATCACCCCCCACCCCCCTCCACCCCCCCACGGTATTAAGTGGCACGACTTAAAACGTTTGTTTGCACGTGTGACCATTCGGCAAGTGATGTGCAGTGCTTGTGTGTGTACGCACGGTGTGTGTCGTTCGGCTGTCCGCGTCACCCCGACAAACTTTACAACACGTATGACCGCCACCCACCCACCCACCCTTCCCCTTGGTTGCAGCGTTGCCAGATCTTCGAGTCGCGCCGCGCCCGCCGTGCCGGCGAGAGAACGCGCCGCCGCTACGTTGGAACCACGACGTTTCGGCGTCTTTTTAAAAATTCTCCGTGGTGGTGGTGGTGGTGGTTACAAACAAAAGCAACCCCCCGGTGTCCGCAGTGTGCGGCGGCGGTGGAAAAGTGTCCCAAACGCCTCCTTAAGGCGCTTAAAGTCAGGCGCTTAAGTCTCAAACGAGCATTGAAAACGAATACGTGACGCACTTATGAGTTACGATCACTTAAATCGCCGTTCTCCGTGCCCCAACCCCACCACAACCCCCACTCTTCCTGGCCGCCGCGCATATGAGGAAGCATTGGAGGCTTCAGCCATCTGTTGGCACCGCTGAGTGAGCGGTGGGTGTTAAATCCCCCCCCCCCCCCCCCGTTCTAAAGAGGTAGAGGGAGAATCATCTGAAACGAACAATGGTTGAATCGACTCGACCGGGAAGGGGTAAATGGCAAGATCATATATCTCGCACCCTTGTGCCCAGCTTAGCGGCGCCCCCGTCAAAGTTGAGTCTTTGAGATACGGCGAGGCTTTCCCCCCCCGACCTACGTAGTTCTTTAAACAGCTTGTCAGTGAGATCCTGTGTACAACTTTAAACTCGTGTTTATAAAAAAATATATATCTTTTGCACGATCCAATTCCCTGGTAGAGGGTGCAGACGTGCAAGACTTCTGGTCTGGCAACGCTTCCACTAAACGAAGTCTTGAGCTTCGCTTACCCCAGCGGCTTCATCTACACAAACACACACGCTATGTTCCTTAGTCATCCCGCCCTGGGGAAAAAAAAAATAAGTTTTAATTTAATATAATTTAAATATCTTGAATATATTTAGCAACGCTGCATTTCTTTTTTAGTTTTCATAAAGAGAATATATATTTTTTCTTCTGTTTTATTATTTTTGGGCTCTCTTCCCCTCCCCCCTCTTCCTCGTCCTTTGACTGCTGCCCACCCTTCTCCGTCTGGGTTTACTGGAAAAATGTATTGGTTTATTTTTTTGGCGGTTTAACTGGCCCATTTCTTCCCGATCTTCAAGCGCCTCTGAGAGTTGTGTACGGAACGGTGCACGCAATGCATTCTCTCTTCCCCCCCCCCTCTCTCTCCCCTCCGCGGCTCTCTCCACTCGCAATCGATTCAAGAAATCCGCAACGTCCTGTAATTATATGGCGCGAGACGTAAAATGATAACGTTGAGGAGGAAAAAAAAAAACCTGTACATTGGAATCCGAACAGTTGTTGCGTTCAGTTTTTTGGTACATGCTTTGTATGTTTAGTATTAGTGGATGGGGTTCACCCTCCAAACCCGTGGGGTGCCCAGCGGTTTGCCTGCCGAATAATAAAGACGTTACGGTCAATAAGGACGCACGGCACGAGTGGTGTTTTGCGATGGCCTCTTGGGGAAGGGTACAGCGGTGGGGGGGTGGGTGGATGATTCCATCAAAACCTACGGTGAAACGACCGCGTCTTTTGTGTATGTTGAACTTTCGCGCCACCGGTTCGTAGCCAACCGCGCTAATCAGGGGTGCGCGCGCGTGGGTGGGGGGACGGGGGAGACAAACTAAATACAAAAAGAAAGTTTTTAAAGAAATGAGTTTTCATTCGAGATTATTTAAAAGGCATAGCTGTCAAGTGGCTGCCTAATATCGGAAGGAAGAGCATTCCAGACGGCCGCAGAAACGCGCCCGAAAGCGCGCGATGCTTTTGGGGGTGGTGGGGGGGGGGATCCCCCTTCCTCCCTTCCCCTCCTCTGACTTCCTCTCCATCGCATGCCAATTATGACTACGCCATGGCTATCGTGTGCAAAAACTTGTTACGTGCCGTGGAAATATGACGACGACGGCGATCTCAACGACTCGGAAGCGCGAGAGGAAACTAAACGATGATCCAGCCCCAGCTGTTGCCCCAAGCTCTGCGGTCCTCAACGTTTTACATATGGAACAGGTGCAGTCCACATTTTTTTTTCTGTAGATGGACTCCTCTACTTCCAAACATTCAACCTACGAACTTCCAGAGATACTAACAAACCTGGTCCTTGTGACCAGTTGCCTGTTCGGACCGAGGGTCGGTCCGAACAGGCAACTACATCTGCCGAACGTGAAGAACCAGTGACATCTACACCTGCAGAACGTGAAGAGCCAGTGGCATCTACATCTACAGGATATTATACAACTTTTAAAGCCATTCCCCGTGTTTAGTGTACACGCCGTACAACATGTTTGTAATCGACGGGGAGTAAAGTTGGATTTACGAACAAATCGACTTACGAACAGACCTGGAACCTAACTCGTTCGTAAGTAGAGTCCCTGTACCACCTCCCTTGCCCACGGGAAGGGAATGTCAACATTTGCACGGCTATCCACCAACCCTCGCTTTTCTTCCTCCTCTGGCAGTGCTGCATTAGGTTCTGCGTAATAAAACATAAAACAATACATTCAAACGGACGAATGTAATTTACACAAACGTGTGAATGGTACAATACCAAGTGACACTGTTGTCTTGTCAGCCAACGGAGTCGTCTGGATTGAAGCAGTATGCCAGCAAGGATTCTCCTGTACAATAATTGAATTAACAAAAATATATCTCGGAGACATTTCTCATTAGTTAATTTGCTTTTTATTCCACATACACGACGGTGATCCATTATTTGTGCAATTATCATTTAACGCCTTAACTCAAAACACTTGACGCGTCAAACAGTCTATACTGGTGGGCACGGTTTCTTACTGGACATCGGATTCCTCTCCATTCTCAAGAAAGATTATTGTCAACACGTTAAAGTATTGCGCCAATATATTTTTGGTTCTTGCAGTAAAGTCACGTAGAAGGGAAACAATAAAATAATAAAAATATTTTAAAAAATTCTTGCCGTGGTTTTCGCACCTCATGATGATTGCTTGTGTTGCAGTCGAAACGTCGTGAGAATTTTATTGTTTTATATTTTTATTATTTTATTGTTTCCCTTCTACGTGACTTTACCGAAAGAACCAAGAATATGAATCCCTGCAGCCACGAAAGCTTTAAATCAAAAGATTGCGCCAATACTTTCAAGGGCCCCATGTCGAGATTACGAACCAATGTTGTCCACAATCGAACAGACAGACGGGCGAAGTAGTTTTTAACATTTTTAAAACGAGCTATTGAGCGCGCGATTTCGCGTTGACGCAGAAGCTGGAATCCCGGTCAGTGGGGGGGGGATTGAGGAGGTGGGCATTATTACACCTATTCACGACACATTTGAGACCCGAATAGCACTCGGTTTAAATGCCCATGTCCTTTGACCGGGTTGCTGGGGAGGTCACAATCGCTAAGCTCTGACCTCTGAATGCCATCGGATTAAACGGCTCGCAATTTGAAGTAAATCTAGGAGTCGTGGTGAGATCGTACTGCTCAATCGCTGGGATGCCGCGGTGGTGAGATGTTAACTACCTTGCCTGGTATACAGGTCGTGGGTTCAAACCTCGACCCCGACGCCTGTTGTATATTTGGAGTTTGGGGGTCTCCCCGTGGTGGTCGCGTGGATTCGACATCACGCGTTTAGAATTATTTGGCCTTCGAGAAATTTCCACGCGATAAGCCCACTTTGTTACGATATCGTTTGTGGCCAGGTTTCTCCTGAAAAAAAAAGATCAATATAGCTCAGTGAGCCTTGCCTGGTAAAATAAATCACAGTTTAAAATAACAAAAAAAAGTTGCATCTTTTTGTAAGAGGCTTTTCAAACTATGGCAGCGTGTCGTCGTTCCAAGAACTTCAGCTGGGGTTTGCGATTAAAGTCGATTGCATTCAATAATTAATTATTATTCACGTTATTAATTTCAGTAATTACGTTGTTACAATCGACTTCGCCAATGGTCTTGACCTGACCGTAAGATTTCACGTAGAAAGAAAATAAATTAAATAATAGAGTACACGACGTTTCGATTGCAACACGACCAACCGTCATCAGGTAGAACGAAATTTGAGAGAGAGACAAAACACAGACACGGAGACACACAGACACAAGCAAAGAGAGACAACACAGAGGCACAGAGAGAGACAACAGACACGCAGACAGACAAGCAGAGAGAGACAACAGAGACAGAGAGAGATACAACATAGACACACAGACAGACAGGCAGAGAGAGACAACACAGAGACGCACAGAGAAAGATACAACAGACAACATAGACACAAGCAGAGAGAGAGACACACACCATAGACACAGAGATGGCTGTGTGTATGCGATGTATGTGTGTCTATGTTGTGTCTCTCTCTGTGTGTCTCTGTGTTGTCTCTCTCTGCTTGTGTCTGTCTGTGTGTCTCCGTGTCTGTGTTTGGTCTCTCAAATTTAGTTCTACCTGATGACGATTGCTTGTGTTGCAATCAAAACGTCGCGTACTCTATTATTCAATTTATTTTCTTTCTACGTGACTTTACCGAAAGAACCAAAGAGTAATTCCTGCAGTCACGAAAGCTTCAAATCAAGATCGTAAGATTTCACTTAAACTTCACAAACGCCCAATGTCATAACTCTATTCAACCGAACTTAAGCCATTTATCTCGGATGTCATAAGTTCGGGTTGCTCCCTCTTCCGCAGCCCACACCCAGACAAATTGTCTCGGTCATCCCCACGTCTGTGAAGCACGCCGCAATCTTACTGGAATGAGGTTAAAAACGATTCCATCGGATCTCGGAACAAATGGGATTCCCGCCACCTGAACGCAGACGGGAATCGTGCGTGCGTGCGTGCGTATGTGGAGCATCTTCACTGTGCCGTACGTACGCCAGCCGTGCTCATCGGAGGTACGGGGGGGGGGCGGGGGGGGGGCAAAGGACAAACTGAAGACAAAAATCAGTAGGACGCGACAGAAATGAGTTTTTCCAACTCCCCCGAACTCTCTCCCGACGCAAGCCTGGACAGGTTGGGCGACCTCCTCGCGAGTCGATCCGATAGTCCGAATAATTCATCGGTGTACCACACGCCGTCGCGTGTGCGACACCTCTCCGTGGTGGGTGGGTGGGGTGGTGGGTGGGTGGGTGGGGTGGTGGGTGGGTGGGTGGCTGTTTGGGGGGGTGGTGGGCGGGTGCGGTGGTGGTGGGTGGGTGGTTGCGGTGGGTGGGTGTTTGGGGGGGTGGTGGGTGGGTGGTTGCGGGGGTGGTGGGTGGTAGGTGGGGTGGTGGGTGGGGTGGTGATGGGTTGGTTGGGTGGGGCGGGGGTGGGGAGGGCGGGGGGAGGGCCCGCCCCCTTCCCCGCCCCCTTCCCCGCCCCCTTGCGTGACAGCGCCTCCTCAGGAGCTGCCCTGGTTGTAGCACAGCAGCGTGAAGTCGAGCTTGCGGTCCCAGTGGCGCAGCGCGAGCAGCAGCTGGCGCGCGGACGCCCGCAGCGCCGCTCCCGTGACCCCCGCGACCCCCGCGACCCCCGCGACCCCCGCGACCCCCGCGACCCCCGCGACCCCCGCGACCCCACCACCGCCGCCGCGCTCCTCCAGCCAGCGCTGCGCTTTGCCCGCCGCCAGCTCCCACTCGTGGAGGTGGCCGGCGCAGTGGCCCTCCAGCCAGGCCAGCGCCACCGCCGTGGCCCACGCGCGGCCGGCGTCGTCCCCGTCGCCGGCCACGCCGCCCTCGTCGCTGGGCCACGGCGGAGAGGCGGTCCCTTTTTTGTCATCGTCGGCGTCGCTACTGTCGTCGTCGTCGTGGTTACCGTCGTCGTCGTCGTCGTCATCGTAGTCATCGTCGTTATCATCGTCGGCGTAGATGTTACCAACGTCGTATTCGCCGCCGTCGTCGTCGTCGCCAGCGCAGCGCTCGACATCGCTGAACGTTTCACCGCGATCCTCGCCAGCCGGGCCTCGGGCGCCCCGCGACACCCCCCAGTCAGCGCCGCCCCTCTTCCTCCCGGACGCGCCTCCGGCTTCGCTCGCCGACGTCTCGTCGCCAGAGCCGCCCGCCGCCGTCACCGCCGCCGTCACCGCCGTCCCGTAGACGGCACCCTCGGCAACCCGGACCTCGGCTTGCCGCGACGCTTTCACCGCGGCCTTGGGCTCGGCCCCGGGAGGGGCGGCGCTCTCCCGTCGGCACCGGTCGCGCGGCCGCCGCGACCCCGGGCCTCGCGGATCGCCGACCGGATCGGCGTCGTCGTCGTCGTCGTCGTCGGCGGCGGGCGGCGAAGCCGAGCCGCGCGACTCCCTGGCGTCGGACGCGGCCCGCGAGAACGCGCTGGCGACCTGCTCCATCAGCTGGCGGTGGCGGGCGCCGGCGGGCTCGCTCGCCGGCTTGAATCCGGACAGCGCCGGCACGGACGGGTTCTGGTGAAAAGAGAGGGGGCCCCCCCCCCATCCACACGCCCCAATGGGGGCGGGCAATTCAAGCCGTGCGTCGCTCGCGTGCCGAAAGGCGTGAAGCCAATTTGTGGTCGCGATCTTTTGCTGCCTCGACCCCTGGACGTGCGCGTGCAGGGGTCAGCCTACGTCCATCGGTTTTTCTTTTTCAGCTGCCGTGCCGATGACGTACAGCGCGCCCGTACGTCGTCGGGACGCAAGCTGTAAGAAACATCTGCATGAAGTAACTTTATCGGAAGCGAGGCTCCCAAGAGGCCGTGCGGGGAGGGCGCGCGGCGCTGTTTTGGCGCCGGCTATCGCAGAGCGGCGGCGGTCGTGTGGCCGCGGTTCTCGGCGGTGAGCAGCGACGTCTTTAAAGACAACGGCGTGACCGCTCCTACTGCGCCTCGCTGAGTAAAGTGAACGTCGAGCCGAGATTCAGATACCTCAGAACGCGAAAGCGGCAACTGTTTGATGTTTATTTACTGTGTATTTGAATATCTTTTTACATATATATTTAACACAAACATGAAAATGTCATTTAGGCTGTCACGCGCTCAACCAGCGAAAACCTCGTTAACCTTCATGCTGGAATTGTTGGGGCTTCTCATAATTGCCGCTATCAACACGATCACAGCAATGCACAACTGCTGGATGAAGGGCTCGCCACGCCGTGTCGGCTACGGGCGTTGTCTGACCGCAACTCACACCGGAGGTGTCCAGGACCACTAACTCCTACGGTTTAAACTTTTTTTTATACTTTGATACTGGGAAAAAGGTATCCCATTTTGTAGCTGCTCACCCCGAGCTATGAATGCTCTGATACGTGTGGCATTGTCCTTGCACTGGTCGCCTTTTGGAGTTCTCTGGTCTGACACTGCTGAGACTGGGCTCTAAAGAAGGTTGTCTCTGGTGTAGGCCAATCAGTTTCGAAGCCACGTTTGTTTGCATGTTCACCACAAGCACCGTGTGATTAATGCAGCCTTGATCCCTTGTAACCATGTGGATGTAGCTGTGTGGTTGTAGCTGTGTAGCTGTAGCTGTGTAGCTGTAGCTGTGTGGTTGTAGCTGTGTAGCTGTACTGTGTAGCTGTAGCTGTGTAGCTGTAGCTGTGTGGTTGTAGCTGTGTAGCTGTAGCTGTGTGGATGTAGCTGTGTGGTTGTAGCTGTGTGGCTGTAGCTGTGTGGCTGTAGCTGTGTAGCTGTAGCTGTGTGGTTGTAGCTGTGTAGCTGTAGCTGTGTGGATGTAGCTGTGTGGTTGTAGCTGTGTGGTTGTAGCTGTGTATCTGTAGCTGTGTAGCTGTAGCTGTGTGGATGTAGCTGTGTAGCTGTAGCTGTGTGGCTGTAGCTGTGTAGCTGTAGCTGTGTGGCTGTAGCTGTGTGGCTGTAGCTGTGTGGTTGTAGCTGTGTAGCTGTAGCTGCGTGGCTGTAGCTGTGTGGTTGTAGCTGTGTAGCTGTGTGGTTGTAGCTGTATGGTTGTAGCTGTGTGGTTGTAGCTGTGTAGCTGTAGCTGTGTGGCTGTAGCTGTGTGGTTGTAGCTGTGTGGCTGTAGCTGTGTAGCTGTGTGGTTGTAGCTGTGTAGCTGTAGCTGTGTAGCTGTAGCTGTGTGGCTGTAGCTGTGTGGTTGTAGCTGTGTGGTTGTAGCTGTGTAGCTGTGTGGCTGTAGCTGTGTAGCTGTGTGGTTGTAGCTGTGTAGCTGTAGCTGTGTGGCTGTAGCTGTGTGGTTGTAGCTGTGTGGTTGTAGCTGTGTAGCTGTGTGGTTGTAGCTGTGTAGCTGTAGCTGTGTAGCTGTGTGGTTGTAGCTGTGTAGCTGTAGCTGTGTAGCTGTAGCTGTGTGGCAGTAGCTGTGTAGCTGTAGCTGTGTAGCTGTAGCTGTGTGGCTGTAGCTGTGTAGCTGCAGCTGTGTGGCTGTAGCTGTGTGGTTGTAGCTGTGTGGCTGTAGCTGTGTGGCTGTAGCTGAGTAGCTGTAGCTGTGTGGCTGTAGCTGTGTAGCTGCAGCTGTGTGGCTGTAGCTGTGTGGCTGTGTAGCTGTGTAGCTGTAGCTGTGTAGCTGTGTGGCTGTAGCTGTGTAGCTGTAGCTGTGTAGCTGTAGCTGTGTGGTTGTAGCTGTGTAGCTGTGTGTGTCTGCGTGCGGGCACCGGGTGGGAGAGACGGGCGAGCTGCCGGAGCGACGCGAAGGGCGAGGAGCGGGCGAGCTGCTCCAGGCCGACGCCAGTGGCCTCGGCGAACTCCGGCGACAGCGAGAAGGAGCCCTCGGCCTCCTGCAGGTCCAGCTGTGAGACGCACGCGCATTCACAAAGACAAAGATCCCCCTCCCCCCGTATAGCCTCAACAGAGCGTGGGGGCAAGTGCCGATGAAGCGCGGCACTGTGGCACACGACAGCGCGGGTGGTCAATCGCCGCGCCCGGGCGCCTGTGTCTGCCTCACTCACTCACCCGCAGCTCCCATCAGCACGGTTGGCTATGTACGGTGCGAAAGAATTTCCACATACGTGCAGCCACCCACTCACTCATTCACGCCACCCACTCACCCACCCACCCATTCAGCCACCCACTCACTCATTTCCTCATCCACTCACCCACTCACCCATTCAGTCACCCGCTCACTCATTCACGCCACCCACTCACCCACTCACCCATTCAGTCACCCGCTCACTCATTTCCTCATGCACTCATCCATTCGCTCATTCCGCCACTCACTCAGCCACTCATTCAGTCACCCATTCACTCCGTCACCCACTCACCCCCACTCACCCATGAATTCGCCAAGTCCTGTAACTCACCCACCCACCCACACGCGAGTGCACGACGGGAACGGCGGCGGTGGCGGCGGTGGGGCACTCACCAGGGCGGCGTAGGCCGGGGTGCCGAGGTCGTCCTCGGCCCGCGGCACCGGCGCCTTGCCGGCGCCCTTCCACAGGTTGGGGCACGACGCCTTCTGAAGCGCCTGGCTGCACCGGCGCGCCAGCCTGCGACGACGCAGCGCACCGCACACACACACACGCAAGGTAACGCTCGCGTGCATGCGTGCGTGCGTGTGTCCCGCTCACGGCCAACACCGGTGACGGTTATCTGAACAGGTCCCGGGCCTCCCCTAGGTCGACTCAGCCTCAAATGAGTACCTGGTGCGGCATGTAAACATCGCCACTGGGGAGACAAAGGCGGTCGGGCGTGGTGCTGGCCACCCACCCCCTCGTGTCCCGTGCCAGCCTTCATAGGTGCTCGCTAGCAGCACTTGCCCCTACAGTCTGTTAAGGCTATACGGGGGATCTTTGTCTTTTTGTGTGACGCTGTGTGCGTGTGACGCTGTATGTGTGCGTGCGTGACGCTGCGTGCGTGTGTGACGCTGCGTGTGTGACGCTGCACGCGTGTGTGACGCTGCGTGTGTGACGCTGCGTGTGTGACGCTGCGTGTGTGACGCTGCACGCGTGTGTGACGCTGCGTGTGTGACGCTGCGTGTGTGACGCTGCGTGTGTGACGCTGCGTGCGTGTGTGACGCTGTGTGTGTGTGACGCTGCGTGCGTGACGCTGCGTGTGTGACGCTGCGTGCGTGTGTGACGCTGCGTGTGTGACGCTGCGTGCGTGCGTGACGCTGCGTGCGTGTGTGACGCTGCGTGTGTGACGCTGCGTGTGTGACGCGTGTGTGACGCTGCGTGCGTGCGTGACGCTGCGTGCGTGTGTGACGCTGCGTGTGTGACGCTGCGTGTGTGACGCGTGTGTGACGCTGCGTGCGTGACGCTGCGTGCGTGACGCTGCGTGTGTGTGTGACGCTGCGTGCGTGTGTGACGCTGCGTGTGTGACGCTGCGTGTGTGACGCTGCGTGCGTGTGTGACGCTGCGTGTGTGACGCTGCGTGTGTGACGCGTGTGTGACGCTGCGTGCGTGACGCTGCGTGCGTGACGCTGCGTGTGTGTGTGACGCTGCGTGCGTGTGTGACGCTGCGTGTGTGACGCTGCGTGTGTGACGCTGCGTGCGTGTGTGACGCTGCGTGTGTGACGTGGTTTTGCTGCTACCTGGAGGCGAGGAGGCCGTCGAGGGAGCTCTGCGACGGAGTGGAGGGGAACACCGGCTGCTGCACTGCGTCTGTGATCGAGAGAGGTCAAGGAAGGGTCACAGAGGGGTCACGGAGGGGTCACTGCACTCTCGCTCTCTCCATTCCACGTAGGAGGATCGCCCGCCTGGCTTTTTGCTTTGCCTGGCTGGCTGCCTCGCTGTGCGTGATCTGGCGTGACCCCGGCTTGACCCCGGCGTGACCCCACGTGACCCCACGTGACCGAGCGTGACCGGGGGTGTCATGCCCCCATGTGACCCGACGTGACCGGGCGTGACCGGGCGTGACCCCGCGTGACCCCCACGTGACCGAGCGTGACCGGGGGTGTGATGCCCCCAAAGTGACCCGACGTGACCCCGGCTCGACCCCGGCGTGACCTCCGACGTGTGAGCTACTCACCGTCGTCGTGGCTCTCGGTGGCGGCCCTGACGTGGGCGGGGAAGCTGAGCGGGGCGCCGGAGCCGGCGTCGACGCTGGCGAGGCGAGCGTGGCGGCACGGCACGCCGCTCGCTCGGCTGGCACGCACCGCCAGCGCCAGCCAGCGCCGGCTACGAGCTGCCGGCGGGGAAGGGGGGAGGGGAGTTAACGGGCACAGGGAGACGGAGAGAGATGGGGGGGGGCGACGACCATGGGATGGGATGCATTGAGGGAGGGAGGGGGAGGGAGGGAGGGAAGGAAGGAGGGAAGGAGGGAGAGAGGGAGGGAGGGAGCTAGGGAGGGAGAGGGAGGGAGGAAGGGAGGGAGGGAGCTAGCGGGGAGGGAGCGAGGGAGGGAGGGAAGGAGGGAGAGAGGGAGGGAGCTAGCGGGGGAGGGAGCGAGGGAGGGAGGGAAGGAGGACGGAAAGAGGAGTTGGGGGAGGAAGGGATGGGGGAGGGGGCGAGGGAGCGAGGAAGGGAGGGAGGGAGCAGAACCAACGCTGCCGAGAGAATTCACTGGCAGAGGGTCCGTGTGGCCCATGGGGCTTGTGGCGGTGCGGCGAGGGTTGGTGGATCAGCGGCGAGGGAGCAGACGCCGTAACCGCCGTGCAGCCAGGAGAGTGCGGGCCAAGGTCGCCCGTCGCTTCTGCGCGGGATAGAGCGTTTCCCCCTCGCACGCACGCACGAGTGGGTGTTCTCCACGTCCTCCGGTGTATAAACATTGGCTGAACACATCTTAATATGGAGAGGACTGCAGAGATCGGGCAATTGTGGGTAACGCCGGTTCAGCGTATTGCAGCGTTCCAGCTTCCGCGGTGTTGTGAGATGCAATTTTCACGACGCTGCATTAAACTAAACAGCGTTATTATGTAACATGTAACCAGCCTGGTCAATACAAATTCAGGTGAGCGGTGGTGCAGTGGTTAGCGCAAGACGAAGATCCCCCGTGTAGCCTTTACCAGACTGTTGGGGCAAGTGCTGTTAGCGAGCCGCACCTATGAAGGCCGGCAAGGCGCATGAAGGGGTGGGTGGCCAGCACCACGCCCGGCCGCCTTTGTCTCCCCAGTGACGATGTTTTCCAAACACCGCACCAGGCACTCCTCATACGAGTAGGTATATACGTATTCGGTTGTGTTTTGTTCGCTGTGTGCTGAGTGGTTGTGGCTGTGTGGTTGGCTGCATGTTGTTGTTGAACTTCTTTAGCACCGTACGTAGCCAACCGTGTTAATTGGAGATGCGGGGGAAGGACAACAATCCACGCGACCACGAGGAGAGAGAGACGCGCAAAACTCCAAATATACAGCAGGCATCAGGGAAGGGGCCGAACCCGTGACCTCCCGCATACCAGGCGAGGTAGTTAACATCTCCTAGCCACGTGGAGAGAGACGCGCAAAACTTCCAAACATACAACAGCAGGCGTTCAGGGTCGGGATGGAACCCACGATCTCCTGCATACCAGGCGAGGTAGTTAACATCTCCTAGCCACCGTGATGATGATGAAAGAGAGAGACGCAAAACTTCCAAATATACAACAGCAGGCGTTCAGGGTCGGGATGGAACCCACGATGTCCTGCATACCAGGCGAGGTAGTTAACATCTCCTAGCCACCGTGATGATGATGAAGGAGAGAGACGCAAAACTTCCAAATATACAGCAGCAGGCGTTCAGGGTCGGGATGGTGGTGGCACGTGAGAGCGGGGCGGGGGGCAGGGGAGGAGGTGGAACTCGGCTTCGTGACCCACCGCTGTCGCACGCCTCCCGCTCGGCCTTCCTCTCCAGCTCGCGGGCGAGGGCCCTCGCCGCCACGAGGTGGATCTGGCCCCCGGATTCTGCGTCGGCGTCGACGGCGCCGGCGGGCGACCCCTCCTCCATGAGCGCCCGCACGTCGAACCGCACCCGCCACTCCACGGGCCGCCCGTCGAACACGGCCCGGACCACGGCGAGGCCGGACCCCGGATCTGGCTCCTCCGCGCTCCCCGCAAACCCCGGGGCCCGCGGGCGGGGCGAGCGCTCGGTGGGGAGTCCGTGGGGGCGCGGGTCCACGTCGTCGCGCGGCCGGTGGTCCGCGCCGGGTTTTGCGTCGCGGTGGTCACGGTGGTCCGTTCCGGACGTCTGGCGCTCCGGTCCGCATTTTTGTTGTTGTTTCGCCCCCCGCCGCTTCGGTTCTGAGGACGGCGAGAAGAGAATTCACGACGGAATTGGAGCAGAATCATCATCATCATCACCGTCGTCATCATGATTGTGATCATCACCATTGCCACCATCGTCACAATTGTCACCTTCATCTACGTCATCATCACAATTGTCACCATTCTCATCACCATCATCACCGTCATCATCACCATCGCCACCATTGTCACCATTACCATCACTGTCATCATCGTCATCATCACCATTTTGATCGTCACCATCGTCACCATCGTCACCATTATCATCACCATCATCATCATCGTGATCATCACCATCGTAATCATCACCATCGCCACCATCGTCACCGTCATCGATGGCCAGCACAATGGACTTGCAATCCGGATGCGATCTCCGGGTTCGATTCAATCTCCCGGCGCGGCAGCCGAAACAATTAATGAGTGAAACCTTTCATTTCAATCCCCCTCACCCACCCAAGCCCCCACCAGGGCCCCCCCCCCGACGTTGGCCACGCCCCTTCTTCTGTCGCCACCAAGCACAATCACACTGCGTCGGCAGCTGGCACGTGGTGGGGTAAAGCGTGGTGGGTACTCACACCGCTCCCAACACGCACGCGGTCCGCGTGGAAGTGGCCGGACACAGGGGCAGAGCCGGATTAAAAGCTAGGTCACGGGGCCTGTGGCATATGGTGTCATAAAGGGGCCCCTAAATTAAATGAAAACACGTAAATATTAAAACACGTACATTTTCTACTTGTAGTTGTATGTTTTTCATTTGCTATACAGCAAAAGCTAATACGACGAATCGCTAACGTTAAACACCCAGTCGTTCATAAATGTCGAAGGCGGTATAGTACTATAGTAATAGAGCAAGTGCAGAATCAATGAAAGGGGAATTGATAGCTTGAAAGCATTTAGCGCGGGGCCCGTAGCTGCTACATATGTATGTAGCAGCTACGGGCTACATATGTAGTTGCTAAATATGTAGCTGCTACATATGTAGCTGCTACATATGTAGCTGCTACAGATAAGCAAGCCACTCAAAATGAATAAACACAAATACACGACAACTTGCCCCAAGTCACACACCGTACATTAATGACGATCACATCACGAAGCTTGGGCAAGGCAGCAGAACATCAACAACGACAACAACGACAAGGACGATCCCTGGCCCACAGGGTGACAGCGCACTGTGTGGGTGGACACCTCCGAGCGGTGAGCCGGCGTGCTTCTTGTCCGGCGCTCCCGGCACGGTGGATCTCTCATGCTCGGGCCCCGTCGCCAGAAACGTCAGGCTCCCAGCTGCGGAGGGAATGCGCCGGCTAAAGGCACGAGGCGTCGCACACGGCTGAGCCGCACACCGCTGCATCGCACCGCTGAGTCGCACCGCTGAGTCGCACCACTGAGTCACACCGCTGAGTCGCACCGCTGAGTCGCACCGCTGAGTCGCACCGCTGAGTCACACCACTGAGTCACACCGCTGAGTCACACCGCTGAGTCATACCGCTGAGTCGCACAGCTGAGTCACACCGCTGAGTCGCACCACTGAGTCGCACCGCTGAGTCACACTGCTGAGCCACACCACTGAGTCACACCAATGAGTCACACCGCTGAGTCACACCGCTGAGTCACACCACTGCATCACACCGCTGAGTCGCACCACTGAGTCATACCGCTGCATCACACCGCTGAGCCGCACCGCTGCATCACACCACTGAGTCACACCGCTGCATCGCACCGCTGAGTCACACCACTGAGTCACACCACTGAGTCACACCACTGAGTCACACCGCTGAGTCGCACCGCTGCATCACATCGCTGCATCGCACCACTCAGTCATACCCCTGAGTCGCACCGCTGAGTCACACCGCTGAGTCACACTACTGCATCACACCGCTGAGTCACACTGCTGCATCACACCGCTGAGTTGCACCACTGAGTCACACTGCTGCATCACACCGCTGCATCACACCGCTGAGTCACACCACTGAGTCACATCGCTGCGTCACATCGCTGAGTCACACTGTTGCGTCACACTGATGAGTCACACCGCTGAGTCACACTGCTGCATCACACCGCTGAGTCACACTGCTGCATCACACCGCTGAGTTGCACCATTGAGTCACACTGCTGCATCACACCGCTGCATCACACCGCTGATTCACACTGCTGCATCGCACCGCTGAATCGCACCGCTGCATCACACCACTAAATTACACCACTGAGTCGCACCGCTGAGTCACACCGCTGCATCACACTGCTGAGTCACACCGCTGAGTCGCACAGCTGAGTCACACCGCTGGGTCACACCGCTGCATCACACCGCTGAGTCACACCGCTGAGTCACACCGCTGATTCGCACAGCTGCATCACACCGCTGAGTCACACTGTTGCGTCGCACTGATGAGTCACATCGCTAAGTCACACCGCTGAGTCACACCGCTGCATCGTATCGTGCCGCTGCATCACACTGCCGAGTCACACCGTAGCGTCACAAACACGAGTCATACCGCTAAGTCACGCTGGTGAGTCACACCGCTGCATCACACCGCTCAGTCACACAGCTGAGTAGCACCGCTGGGTCACACCGCACCCGAACAAGAGTTCACAACTCAGTGGGGTTGACCCGGTAAAAGGTAAAATAGTTCAGTTTGAATTTAAGCTAAAAACCTATAAACTTAGTTAGCTTGATTTAACCAGGTAAAAGCACACTGAGCTATGTAACTGTTTTTCAGAAGCGACCTGCCCATCACAAATGATATCTCAACCAAGTGGCTCGTGAGCACGTGGTAATTTAATAGCAGCAGCCAAACACTCTGAACGCGTGATGTCGATTCGAAATTTGGAAGGAAAAAAAAACCGCAGGACCCGGAGAACAATCCACGCGACCACGGGGAGAGACACGCAAACTCCAAATATACAGCAGCAGCAGGCGTCAGGGTCCTGATCGAACCCACGACCTCCTGTGTACCAGGCGAGATAGTTAACATTTCGCCACCGGGAGAGAGACACGCAAACTCCAAATATACAGCAGCAGGCGTCAGGGTCCTGATCGAACCCACGACCTCCTGTGTACCAGGCGAGATAGTTAACATTTCGCCACCGGGAGAGAGACACGCAAACTCCAAATAAACAGCAGCATCGTCAGGGTCGTGATGGAAACCCGCGACCTCCCGTGTACCGGGCGAGGTAGTTAACATTTCGCCACCGGGAGAGAGACACGCAAACTCCAAATAAACAGCAGCATCGTCAGGGTCGTGATGGAAACCCGCGACCTCCCGTGTACCGGGCGAGGTAGTTAACATTTCGCCACCGGGAGAGAGACACGCAAACTCCAAATAAACAGCAGCATCGTCAGGGTCGTGATGGAAACCCGCGACCTCCCGTGTACCGGGCGAGGTAGTTAACATTTCGCCACCGGGAGAGAGACACGCAAACTCCAAATAAACAGCAGCATCGTCAGGGTCGTGATGGAAACCCGCGACCTCCCGTGTACCGGGCGAGGTAGTTAACATTTCGCCACCGGGAGAGAGACACGCAAACTCCAAATAAACAGCAGCATCGTCAGGGTCGTGATGGACACCCGCGACCTCCCGTGTACCGGGCGAGGTAGTTAACATTTCGCCACCGGGAGAGAGACACGCAAACTCCAAATAAACAGCAGCATCGTCAGGGTCGTGATGGACACCCGCGACCTCCTGTGTACCAGGCGAGATAGTTCACATTTCGCCACCGGGAGAGAGACACGCAAACTCCAAATAAACAGCAGCATCGTCAGGGTCGTGATGGACACCCGCGACCTCCTGTGTACCAGGCGAGATAGTTCACATTTCGCCACCGGGAGAGAGACACGCAAACTCCAAATAAACAGCAGCATCGTCAGGGTCGTGATGGACACCCGCGACCTCCCGTGTACCGGGCGAGGTAGCTCACATCACAAATGCGGGCGCTGCGCCGTCACCTGGCAGATCGCGAGCGGCGGGCGGCCGGGCGTGAGGATGGGAGGCATTGAGACGCGGGAGGCGGCCGTCCGGCGTGGAGACGCTGCGGGCGAACGCCGTCGAGGGACGCGGCTCGCTCGGCCCTCCCGGGAGACGCTCCGCCGACTGGGAGACAGGGAGAGGGACAGGGAGACAGGGAGAGAGGGACAGGGAGACAGGGAGAGAGGGACAGGGAGACAGGGAGAGGGACAGGGAGACAGGGAGAGGAACAGGGAGACAGGGAGAGAGGGACAGGGAGACAGGGAGAGAGGGACAGGGAGACAGAGAGAGAGGTAGAGAGGGATAGACACAGGGAGACGGAGGGAGAGATCGTAAAAAAAAGAGAGAGACGGAGGGAGAGAGACAGAGGGAGAGAGACAGAGGGAGAGAGACAGGAAGAGAGACAGGGAGAGAGACAGGGAGACAGAAAGACGGAGGGAGAGAGACAGGGAGAGAACGGAGAGAGACAGGGAGAGAAACAGAGAAACAGAGAGACGGAGGTAGAGAGAGGGAGGGATAGAGACAGGGGGACAGGGAGACAGGGAGAGAATCAGAGAGACGGAGGGAGAGAGACGTGGCGGCCTTCACAGGTGGCCGCTCACAAACAGCACTTGCCTGTGATGGGCCCACAGTGGTGACATCACAGTGGTGACATCGTAGTGGTGACATCACAGTGGTGACATCACGGTGGTGACATCACAGTGGTGACATCACAGTGGTCACATCACAGTGGTGACATCACAGTGGATACATCACAGTGGTGACATCACAGTGGTGACATCACGGTGGTTACATCACGGTGGTGACATCACAGTGGTGACATCACAGTGGTGACATCACAGTGGATACATAACAGTGGTGACATCACAGTGGTGACATCACAGTGGTGACATCAAAGTGGTGACATCACGGTGGTCACATCGCAGTGGTCACATCACAGTGGTGACATCACAGTGGTCACATCACAGTGGTGACATCACAGTGGTCACATTACAGTGGTGACATCACAGTGGTGACATCACAGTGGTGACATCACGGTGGTCACATCACGGTGGTGACATCACGGTGGTGACATCACGGTGGTGACATCACAGTGGTCACATCAGAGTGGTCACATCACGGTGGTGACATCACGGTGGTGATATCACAGTGGTGACATCACAGTGGTGACATCACGGTGGTGACATCACGGTGGTGACATCACAGTGGTGACATCACAGTGGTGACGTCACAGTGGTGAAATAACGTGGTGACATCACAGTGGTGACATCACAGTGGTGACATCACAGTGGTGACATCACGGTGGTGACATCACGGTGGTGACATCACAGTGGTGACATCACAGTCGTGACATCACAGTGGTCACATCACAGTGGTGACATCACAGTGGTAAAATCACAGTTGTGACATCACAGTGGTGACATCACGGTGGTGATATCACGGTGGTGACATCACGGTGGTGACATCACAGTTGTGACATCACAGTGGTGACATCACGGTGGTGACATCGCAGTGGTGACATCACAGTGGCGACATCACAGTGGCGACATCACAGTGGTGACATCCCCCTCTGTTTCAGGCCGACACACCAGGGGCTTTCTTCACGATTCTGGCTAATCGCCTGTGTCGGGGTGGTTGGTGGTGGTGGTGGTGATGGTGGTGGTGGTAATGATAATAGTTGTGATCGTGGAGATGGTGGTTATGGTGCTGGTAATGAAAAATGGTGGTGATGGTGATGATAATGGTGGTGATGATGGTGGTGGTGATAATGGTGGTGCTGATGATAATGGTGGTGATGATAATGGTGGTGATGGTGGTGATGGTGGTGTTGATGATAATGGTGGTGATGATGGTGGTGTTGATGATAATGGTGGTGATGGTGGTGATGGTGCTGGTGATGAAAATGGTGGTGGTGATGATAATGGTGGTGATGGTGATGATAATGGTGGTGATGATGGTGGTGGTGATGATAATGGTGGTGATGGTGATGATGGTGGTGTTGATGATAATGGTGGTGATGGTGGTGATGGTGATGAAAAATGGTGGTGATGGTGATGATAATGGTGGTGATGGTGATGATAATGGTGGTGATGATAATGGTGGTGATGGTGCTGGTGTTGGTGATGAAAATGGTGGTGGTGATGATGATAATGGTGGTGATGGTGGTGGTGGTGATGATGGTGGTGGTGATGGCGTTGGCGGTCATCTCCAAAACAACAACAACAACAACACCACCACCACCAACTCTATTACGAGCACTTGCCCCAACAGTCGTGTTGAGGCTACACGGGTGGGGGATCTTCTTTGTCTTTTACCGTTGCCCGGGAGCAGCGTCCCGCGCGCTCCGCGCTGGCTGCCGCCTCGCTGACACCTCGCTTCAGATCCCTCGGCCCGCCCGCGCGAGCACCTACACCACACGCACACACACACAGAGTGAGAGCCTTTGCATTTTAAACCACCTTTATTGCTGCCAGCAGCAAAAAAGCACCGGAGCCCAATTCGATACAAAGTCACGTCGACTACAGCATCACGTGCGCACGTCACAAACACCACGGGACGCCAGAAGAAATCACCGATATCTCTCGTGTCGCCTAGGGACAATGACATCGGACACCTGAAGAAATCACCGATATCTCTCGTGTCGCCTAGGGACAATGACATCGGACACCTGAAGAAATCACCGATCTCTCGTGTCGCCTAGGGACAATGAGAGCGGACACCTGAAGAAATCACCGATCTCTCGTGTCTTCTAGGGACAATGACAGCAGACACCTGAAGAAATCACCGATCTCTCGTGTCGCCTAGGGACAATGAGAGCGGACACCCGAAGAAATCACCGATCTCTCGTGTCTTCTAGGGACAATGACAGCAGACACCTGAAGAAATCACCGATATCTCGTGCCGTCTAGGGACAATGACATCGGACACCTGAAGAAATCACCGATCTCTCGTGTCGCCTAGGGACAATGACATCGGACACCTGAAGAAATCACCGATATCTCGTGTCGCCTAGGGACAATGACATCGGACACCTGAAGAAATCACCGATATCTCGTGCCGCCTAGGGACAATAACATCGGACACCCGAATAAATCACCGATCTCTCGTGTCGCCTAGGGACAATGAGAGCGGACACCCGAAGAAATCACCGATCTCTCGTGTCGCCTAGGGACAATGACATCGGACACCCGAAGAAATCACCGATCTGCCCATACAGTATATGGACGATAGTGGGCATGGAGTTGCCCGCTGGGGAAGTGTCTCTGCCCGTAATGTGTCAGATTGTATCGATTCGGCGCTCTGTGGCTCATCGACAGATCAAGAGCCGGACCTTTTCCCACGTCGGATCCCGGAGTGGAGGCTGGGTGGTCCGAGCTTGATCCCTGGCGCTGCGGATTCTTCCTCACTCCGGTTCCGGACGACGTGAAGTCCGTGTCTTGCTCCTGTGTACACAGTCACACAGTGATCTCCTGCAGGCATCTACCGTGCGCGTTAATATATTTGGGAACGCCAGCTGTTGGAGGAGCGGGCTGTGAGGCGGTTAGGACATTGCAACTCAGTACCGCATTCTTGCATCCATCTGTGCGGAACTTTGAGCGCTACCACTGCCGTGGATGGGATCAGCCAAACTTCCTATCGCCACCACCCCCCGCGGGTTGTACCCCCCTCCTCCCCCACTACTGCGTCACCCCCCCCCCCCACCACCTCACCCCCCCACCCTTACCACATCACCCCCCACTGCGTCACCCCCCCCACCGCATCACCTCCCCCCCCACTACCTCACTCCCCCCACCCCTATCGCATCACCCCCCCCCACCCTTACCACATCACCCCCCCCCCGCGTCACCCCCCCTCCACCCCCACAGCGACCCTCTCTACCCCCCCAACCCTACCCCACCCGCCCCACCTGCTGCTCCTGCTCCTCCTGCTGCCGCTCCTGACGCTCCTGCTGCTCCTGCTGCTGCTGCTGCTTGGCGAAGGCGGCGGCGTCGCAGAGGAAGGCGCAGGCCGTGAGGGAGTCGCCCGGCAGGAGGCTCGAGGCGGCCGGCGCCGCGGGCAGCGCCAGCAGCCCCGGCGGCAGTCGCCACTCCACGGTGATGGCCGCGAGCGACGGCTCCAGGGCTCGCTTCAGGCCCCGCAGGAGCTGCCCCGAGGCCACCAGAGACCAAGGTCACACAAACCGCGCCGGCCCCGTGCTAGCCTCGACGGACTGTTGGGGCGAGTGCTGTTACGAGCGAGACGTGGTGCACCAGGTTTGGTGATGGGGGGGGGGGTCCACTCGGGCTGAACGATTAATCGATTTCAGATCGAAATGGAAATTTGAAACAATGCGATTAGGAAATCGCAAAGTGCTTCGATTTTTTTTTGCGATTTGAAAAGTCCTATTACTTTCTTATTGGAATTGTTTTTTTTTAATTATTATAACTTTATTTATCTGACGTAACAATTGCTCCATGTTTGATTGTTATATTTCAATTAAAACATTTGAATACATATATGTTGAAAGCAATTAACATCTTTATATGTAGAGCAGTTCATATTTTGATGGTATCACGTGGTAACAATTGCTCCATGTTTGATTGTTATATTTCAATTAAACATTTGAATACATATATGTTGAAAGCAATTAACATCTTTATATGTAGAGCAGTTCATATTTTGATGGTATCACGTGGTAATGCTCCATCACATGTCTTAATCTATTACACAGTCAATATTGAAATGAAGCTTGACTTAAACAAATGTAATCGCAAATCAAATCGCAATCGAATTATCCGTTATAAAAAATCGCCCGAGTGGCCAGCACCGTGCACGCCCGGCCACCCAGGTACTCATTTGAGGCTGAGCCGACCTAGGAGAGGCCCTCCGACCGGTTCGCATAATCGCCACCGGTTGTTGGTGGTGGCCGTGAGCGGGCATCGAACTCGGTCGGGTCGTAGTCGGCTTCGTCACGCGGCGAAGCTAACATCGGACTTGGCCCACGGGGAAAGCGAGGTGCGTTGGTCAGTGTGCGCGTGTTTGTGTGTGTGTGTGTGCACCGGGGAGACAAAGGTGGTCGGGCGTGGTGCTGGTCACCCACCCCCTGGCGTGCCGTGCCGGCCTTCACAGGCGCTGCTCCTGGCTAACGGCACTTGCCCCTAACAGTTCTGTTCAGGCTATACGGGGGATCTTTGTCTTGTCTTTTTGGATCCGTGTGGGATGCTGGGCCTCCACTAGGTTGACTCAGCCTCAAATGAGTACCTGGTGTTGGGGTGGGTAAACATCGCCACTAGGGAGACAAAGGCGGCCGGGCGTGGTGCTGGGCCACCTACCCCCTCGTGTGCCGTGCCGGCCTGTGTAGGCGCACCACGCTAACGGCTCGGTGGGTCTTACCGGGTAAAAAATATATATATATAATAATGGGAAATAAAATAACTATAATAATATAAATAATAATGAAAATAATAGTAAAAATAAAATAATGATAATAATAAACAAAAAAGATCGAATACATTTTCAAATAAATAACATTAAATAGTTGAATAGGTTTAAAAATAAAAAAAAAATGAGTTCAGATGGCGATGACGTCTCACAGGCGGGACGGCTCTCACCAAAAACAAATCATCATCACGACGACGCCGTTTCGACTCCACGTGTACCTAGCCTGGCACCGGCCCCCCACCCCCCCCCCCCCCCATTCAAAGCCGCCCGTCGTCACCTTCGGTTGGAAGCGCTCGCCGGGCTGGATGACCTCTGCGTGACCCCGCGAGAGGGCGGCCAGCGCCGACAGGAAGCGTGGTGGGGCCGCTCCGCACGCCGCGGCGAACGTGAAGCACCTGGAGCCGAAACGTCGCCGACAGCCGAGTCGAAGGTGTCCCCCCCCCCCCCCCCCCCCCCCCACCAAGCCTCCGCACACCGCCGGGGGCGGGGAGCCCGGCACGGCGCCCGCGATTGGGGAGGGCAGGGGGGAGACGTGGGGGGGAAGAGGTGGGGGGGGAGAGGTGGGGGGGAAGAGGTGGGGGGGAAGAGGTGGGGGGAGAGGTGGGGGGCGGGAAGATGTGGGGGGGAAGAGGTGGGGGGAAAGAGGTGGGGGGAAGTGGTGGGGGGGGGGAAGAGGAGGGCTGAGAGGTGGGGGGGAAGAGGTGGGGGGGAAGAGGTGGGGGGGAAGAGGTGGGGTGGAAGAGGAGGGGGAAGAGGTGGGGGGGGGGAAGAGGAGGGGGGAGAGGTGGGGGGCGGGAAGATGTGGGGGGAAGAGGTGGGGGGAAAGAGGTGGGGGGGAAGAGGTGGGGGGGGAAGAGGAGGGGGGAGAGGTGGGGGGGAAGAGGTGGGGGGGAAGAGGTGGGGGGGAAGAGGTGGGGTGGAAGAGGAGGGGGAAGAGGTGGGGGGGGGAAGAGGAGGGGGGAGAGGTGGGGGGCGGGAAGATGTGGGGGGAAAGAGGTGGGGGGAAAGAGGTGGGGGGGAAGAGGTGTGGGGGAAGAGGAGGGGGGGAGAGGTGGGGGGCGGGAAGATGTGGGGGGGAAGAGATGGGGGGGAAGAGGTGGGGGGGAAGAGGTGGGGGGGAGAGGAGGGGGAGAGGTGGGGGGCGGGAAAATGTGGGGGGGAAGAGGTGGGGGGAAAGAGGTGGGGGGGAAGAGGTGGGGGGGAAGAGGAGGGGGGGAGAGGTGGGGGGGGGAAGAGGTGGGGGGGAAGAGGTGGGGGGGAAGAGGAGGGGGGGAGAGGTGGGGGGGAAGAGGTGGGGGGGAAGAGGTGGGGGGAAAGAGGAGGGGGGAGAGGTGGGGAGCGGGAAGAGGAGGGGGGGAAGAGGAGGGGGGGACGAGGAGGTGTGGGGGGTTTCACAACAACATCGGTGCTGCGGTGATCCACCAACCCCCCGTTGCAGCTGCTGCTGCTGCTGCCTCCACAGTGCTGGAGGATTGCAGGCAGCCACGTGCAGCAGCGTGGCCACCACAACCTCCACCACGACCAACATCACCACCATCGCCACCAGCATCACCACTTCTACCACCAACAATACCAATACAGCCGCCATTCGCCGCTAAGTGACGTCACCACGGCACCCGTGCCAGGCCAGGTGCACTTTGAGGCCACGTGAAGTGTCGAAGGCTCGCTGACAGGAGGAGGTCTCGGGACAGACCCTGCGGGTGCCATGGGTTGGCTGACTACCACCACCACTATCACCACCACTACCACCATCAAAACGAAGACCCCCCCCCCCCGTATAGCCTTAGAACTGTCGGGGGCAAGTGCTGTTGGCGAGTCCAAGCATCTCCACTAAGGCCGGCACGGCACAAGAGGGGGGTGGGTGCCCAGCACCACGCCCGGCCGGCCGCCTTTGTCTTCCCGTTTTCACACCGCACCGGCGAACTCATTTGAGGCCGAGTTGGCCGAGAGGGGGGCGGCTGGAGAAGCCGTCCGCGGTGCTCGCTGCGCGCAGGTCCCTCACCGTGTGCCTCTGCCGTACACCCGGGCCATGCTCAGCACTTGGCCCGCGTCGGCGCCTCCTCCAGGTCCGCTCAGCAGGAAGAGCTGCCGGGGGCAGAGCAGCACGGTGCTCCGGGCCGTCGCGGGGCCGGAACGCGACCCCCCCGCCGAGTCTCGCACCGTCGCGGAGCGCCCTCGGGTCGCCGCGTCTGGTGAATTCCCCCTTCCAGTCGCCGCGTCTGAATAATTCCCCCTTCCAGTCGCTCCGTCCGGTGCCCCATCTGAAGAATTCCCCCTTCCAGTCACCCCGTCTGAAGAATTCCCCCTTCCAGTCACCCCGTCTGAAGAATTCCCCCTTCCAGTCGCCTCGTCTGAAGAATTCCCCCTTCCAGTCGCCCCGTCTGAAGAATTCCCCCTTCGAGTCGCCCCGTCTAGCGGCCCGGCCGGCGACTCTCCCCCCTGCGTCGCTCCGCCTGGTGCCCCCAACGACGACGCTCCTGGTGCTCCTCGACTGAGCGGACCTCTTGGCCGTGCCGCCCCCGCCGGCGCCGCTGCCCCCCCCCACTTTGTGCCCACCCCCAGCGCCCAGGCCAGGGGCCCCACGGGGTCCGACTGGGAGGGCGTCTCCCCGCGGAGGCGTCGAACGAAGGCGCAGGCCTCCTGCAGGGTCTCCTGACTCACACACAAACGGTCGCAGGCTGACACGCGGCCTCGACGCTGCCTCGACGCTGACACGTTGACACGTGGCCTCGATGCTGACACGTTGACACGTGGCCTGGACACGTTGACACGTGGCCTCAACACTGACACACGGCCTCGATGCTGACACGTTGACACGTGGCCTCGATGCTGACACATTGACACGTGGCCTGGACACTGACACGTGGCCTCGATGCTGACACATTGACACGTGGCCTGGACACTGACACGTGGCCTGGACACTGACACGCTGCCTCGACACTGACACACGGCCTCCATGCTGACACGTTGACACGTGACCTGGACACTCACACACGGCCTGGACACTGACACAAGTCCACGCCGTAGTTCATCTCCCCTTGGAGTTGACCCCCCCACCCCACCCCCCTCCTAGCCGGCCGCCCACTCGCACACGGAGCGTGGCTCCCTCCACTCACGTTGCTGTAGGGCCGGCTGCGTGCGAACAGCAGCTGGAATGTGGAGCTGTAGCTGACGACGTTGAAGTAGCAGCGCAACGGCAGGCTCTTGAGCAGCACGATCATTGCCTCCTGGTGCGAGGAGGGGGGGGGGGGATGGAGAGAGGGATGTGAGGGAGGGATGGAGGTAGGCAGGGAGGGAGGGATGGCAGACACCGATGAAACTCCCGCGTTTTCCTGCGAGGATGAACCAGCACACGTGGGTGAGTTTGCATCCCCACCCTCAGCTCCGCCTACTTTTAGATAACCACGTCACACTCGTGTTGCTCCACCCACTTCGCAGGTGTAGCTGCACTAGTCACGTAGCTCTGCCCACTGCCCAATTAGCTCCGCCCACCACACTGGTAGCTCCACCCATTGTTAATGTAACTCCGCCCAGTGCTCTTGTAGCCCTTCCCACGACTCAGTTAGCCCCCGCCCACTACTCAGGTAGCCCCCGTCCACGACGCAGGTTAGCTCCGCCCTCTGCCCGCCATCACGAATCGAAGACGACGATGCCGTAACATCTGGCGTCGGATTGTCGTCGCGAAAGCTTCTAGACCCTTCCAGAGACGTAGTGGGGGGGGGGGGGGGGGGGCAGCGTCCACTCCATAGCCGTCAACCCACACAGTTTACCCCGTATTCGTGTACAGGGAAATTTAGTTGTCAGGACCATATGGCGTACAGGCGTTTCTATGCAGGCACATTTATTTTTGTTGGCTATTTCTGTTTCTCCTTGGTAACGGGACTTTGTAGGATGAACGTCGAGATTTATAAGGGCACGGGGTGACCAATAAGGTCTGAATTGGTCTGTAATAAGGTAGGACACTGATAAGGGGTTGACAGGTTTGTGAATTGGTCTGTAATAAGGTAGGGCACTGATAAGGGGTTGACAGGTTTGTGAATTGGTCTGTAAGAAGGTACTGATAAGGGGTTGACAGGTACGTGAATTGGTCTGTAAGATGGTACTGATAAGGGGTTGACAGGTACGTGAATTGGTCTGTAAGAAGGTACTGATAAGGGGTTGACAGGTACGTGAATTGGTGTGGAAGAAGGTACTGATAAGGGGTTTACAGGTACGTGAATTGGTCTGTATAAGGCACTGATAAGGGGTTTACAGGTATGTGAATTGGTCTGTAAGAAGGTACTGATAAGGGGTTGACAGGTACGTGAATTGGTCTGTAAGAAGGTACTGATAAGGGGTTTACAGGTACGTTAATTGGTCTGTATAAGGCACTGATAAGGGGTTTACAGGTATGTGAATTGGTCTGTAAGAAGGTACTGATAAGGGGTTGGCAGGTACGTGAATTGATCTGTAATAAGGCACTGATAAAGGGTTTACAAGGTTTGTGAAATGGTCTGTAAGAAAGCACTGATAAGGGGTTTACAGGTACGTGAATTGGTCTGTAAGAACGTACTGATAAGGGGTTGGCAGATACGTGAATTGGTCTGTATAAGGCACTGCTAAGGGGTTGACAGGTACGTGAATTGGTCTGTAAGAAGATACTGATAAGGGGTTTACAGGTACGTGAATTGTTCTGTAAGAAGATACTGATAAGGGGTTTACAGGTACGTGAATTCGTCTGTATAAGGCACTGATAAGGGGTTGGCAGCTACGACGGCTTGTACACCAGATCTTATTTATTTACGATGTACTTACTCAAAAAATCCGCAGACTACCTACTGGATCTCCTCTCTGTTTCAAAGAGCAAATTTGACCTCAGGTCATCGCTTATTTACCAGCTTCACATTCCCTATTGCCGTACAAAAACTGGAGGAAGGGCCTTTGCTATTGATGCCCCCAGGGTCTGGAATGCTATTGCCAATAAACTGCAACTTGAATCACTACCTATGCGATCTTCACTCAAAACTGCTCTAGAGGAGTTGTACACCCCTAGCTGCCACTGCTATTCATTGGCCTAAAATAAAATAAAATGTCTCGCTCCGGATGACCACTGCAAAGTATGATCTGTATTTAGATTTAGTGTGCTGATCTTAAAGGTGCATTGAAAAAATTGATACTCCGACTGATGCTCCTGTTGTGGGGTGACTCATGCAGCCAGCTATGGCTCTAGGGTTTGGTGTTACATGTTGTTTATGTCGTTTTTTGTGAAAATTCGGTCACAGTCCCTATGATCACTGTTACATTGCTTTTATGACTTTATTTTGGTGATTTCGAAAACGTTTGTTGGTTTGGCCATGTTTGTTTGTTGTAGTAGTACGGAGTTATACTGATGGCCTTAATCTAAGTTGTCTTGTGGTTGTTGTTGTTTGACTTGCATCCCACTGGGATTTTTGCACGCAGCGTTGGTGTACGGTGCTTTTTCAGGAATATTTTGCTGTTTTTTCCTGGATTTTCTGTTTGCACAGTCACAGTCGCTTTAAGATGTTTTCTTGTTCATGTTTTTTTTGTTTTTTGTTTGTTGCGGTTGCACCCGATTCAAGAGCCGAATGGCTCACAGGGTTTTACCAAATAAATGAAAACTGAAAACTGAAACTGTACGTGAATTGGTCTGTAAGAAGGCACTGATAAGGGGTTGGCAGGTACGTAAATTGGTCTGTAAGAACGTAATGATAAGGGGTTGGCAGGTACGTGAATTGGTCTGTAAGAAGGCACTGATAAGGGGTTGGCAGGCACGTGAATTGGTCTGTAAGAAGGTACTGATAAGGGGTTGGCAGGTATGTGAATTGGTCTGTAAGAAGGTACTGATAAGGGGTTTACAGGTACGTGCATTGGTCTGTAAGAAGGCACTGATAAGGGGTTTACAGGTACGTGAATTGGTCTGTAATAAAGCACTGATAAGGGGTTGACAGGTTTGTGAATTGGTCTGTAAGAAGGCACTGATAAGGGGTTGACAGGTACGTGAATTGGTCTGTAAGAAGGCACTGCTAAGGGGTTTACAGGTACGTGAATTGGTCTGTAGGAAGGCACTGATAAGGGGTTGGCAGGTACGTGAATTGGTCTGTAAGAAGGCACTGCTAAGGGGTTTACAGGTTTGTGAATTGGTCTGTAATAAAGCACTGATAAGGGGTTGACAGGTACGTGAATTGGTCTGCAAGAAGGCACTTATAAGGGGTTTACAGGTACGTGATTTGGTCTGTAATAAAGCACTGATTAAGGGGTTGGCAGGTACGTAAATTGGTCTGTAAGAAGGTACTGATAAGGGGTTTACAGGTACGTGAATTGGTCTGTAAGAAGGCACTGCTAAGGGGTTGACATGTACGTGATTTGGTCTGTAATAAAGCAATGATTAAGGGGTTGGCAGGTACGTGAATTGGTCTGTAAGAAGGCACTGATAAGGGGTTTACAGGTACGTGATTTGGTCTGTAATAAAGCACTGATTAAGGGGTTGGCAGGTACGTGAATTGGTCTGTAAGAAGGTACTGATAAGGGGTTGACAGATACGTGAATTGGTCTGTAAGAAGGTACTGATAAGGGGTTGACAGATACATGAATTGGTCTGTAAGAAGGCACTGCTAAGGGGTTGACAGGTACGTGATTTGGTCTGTAATAAAGCACTGATTAAGGGGTTAGCAGGTACGTGAATTGGTCTGTAAGAAGGCACTGATAAGGGGTTTACAGGTACGTGATTTGGTCTGTAATAAAGCACTGATTAAGGGGTTGGCAGGTACGTGAATTGGTCTGTAAGAAGGTACTGATAAGGGGTTTACAGGTACGTGAATTGGTCTGTAAGAAGGCACTGCTAAGGGGTTGACAGGTACGTGATTTGGTCTGTAATAAAGCACTGATTAAGGGGTTGGCAGGTACGTGAATTGTTCTGTAAGAAGGTACTGATAAGGGGTTGACAGGTACGTGAATTGGTCTGTAATAAAGCACTGATAAGGGGTTTACAGGTACGTGAATTGGTCTGTAAGAAGGCACTGCTAAGGGGTTTACAGGTTTGTGAATTGGTCTGTAATAAAGCACTGATAAGGGGTTGACAGGTACGTGAATTGGTCTGCAAGAAGGCACTTATAAGGGGTTTACAGGTACGTGATTTGGTCTGTAATAAAGCACTGATTAAGGGGTTGGCAGGTACGTAAATTGGTCTGTAAGAAGGTACTGATAAGGGGTTTACAGGTACGTGAATTGGTCTGTAAGAAGGCACTGCTAAGGGGTTGACATGTACGTGATTTGGTCTGTAATAAAGCAATGATTAAGGGGTTGGCAGGTACGTGAATTGGTCTGTAAGAAGGCACTGATAAGGGGTTTACAGGTACGTGATTTGGTCTGTAATAAAGCACTGATTAAGGGGTTGGCAGGTACGTGAATTGGTCTGTAAGAAGGTACTGATAAGGGGTTGACAGATACGTGAATTGGTCTGTAAGAAGGTACTGATAAGGGGTTGACAGATACATGAATTGGTCTGTAAGAAGGCACTGCTAAGGGGTTGACAGGTACGTGATTTGGTCTGTAATAAAGCACTGATTAAGGGGTTAGCAGGTACGTGAATTGGTCTGTAAGAAGGCACTGATAAGGGGTTTACAGGTACGTGATTTGGTCTGTAATAAAGCACTGATTAAGGGGTTGGCAGGTACGTGAATTGGTCTGTAAGAAGGTACTGATAAGGGGTTTACAGGTACGTGAATTGGTCTGTAAGAAGGCACTGCTAAGGGGTTGACAGGTACGTGATTTGGTCTGTAATAAAGCACTGATTAAGGGGTTGGCAGGTACGTGAATTGTTCTGTAAGAAGGTACTGATAAGGGGTTGACAGGTACGTGAATTGGTCTGTAATAAAGCACTGATAAGGGGTTTACAGGTACGTGAATTGGTCTGTAATAAAGCACTGCTAAGGGGTTTACAGGTTTGTGAATTGGTCTGTAATAAAGCACTGATAAGGGGTTTACAGGTACGTGAATTGGTCTGTAATAAAGCACTGCTAAGGGGTTTACAGGTACGTGAATTGGTCTGTAATAAAGCACTGATTAAGGGGTTGGCAGGTACGTGAATTGGTCTGTAAGAAGGTACTGATAAGGGGTTGACAGGTACGTGAATTGGTCTGTAAGAAGGCACTGCTAAGGGGTTGACAGGTACGTGAATTGGTCTGTAATAAAGCACTGATAAGGGGTTGACAGGTACGTGAATTGGTCTGTAATAAAGCACTGCTAAGGGGTTTACAGGTTTGTGAATTGGTCTGTATAAAGCACTGCTAAGGGGTTGACAGGTACGTGAATTGGTCTGTAATAAAGCACTGCTAAGGGGTTTACAGGTACGTGAATTGGTCTGTAATAAAGCACTGATTAAGGGGTTGGCAGGTACGTGAATTGGTCTGTAAGAAGGTACTGATAAGGGGTTGACAGGTACGTGAATTGGTCTGTAAGAAGGCACTGCTAAGGGGTTGACAGGTACGTGAATTGGTCTGTAATAAAGCACTGATAAGGGGTTGACAGGTACGTGAATTGGTCTGTAATAAAGCACTGCTAAGGGGTTTACAGGTTTGTGAATTGGTCTGTATAAAGCACTGCTAAGGGGTTGACAGGTACGTGAATTGGTCTGTAATAAAGCACTGCTAAGGGGTTGACAGGTACGTGAATTGGTCTGTAAGAAGGCACTGCTAAGGGGTTTACAGGTACGTGAATTGGTCTGTAAGAAAGCACTGATAAGCGGTTTACAGGTACGTGAATTGGTCTGTAAGAAGGCACTGCTAAGGGGTTGACAGGTACGTGATTTGGTCTGTAATAAAGCACTGATTAAGGGGTTGGCAGGTACGTGAATTGGTCTGTAAGAAGGCACTAATAAGGGGTTTACAGGTACGTGATTTGGTCTGTAATAAAGCACTGATTAAGGGGTTGGCAGGTACGTGAATTGGTCTGTAAGAAGGTACTGATAAGGGGTTTACAGGTACGTGAATTAGTCTGTAAGAAAGCACTGCTAAGGGGTTGACAGGTACGTGATTTGGTCTGTAATAAAGCACTGATTAAGGGGTTGGCAGGTACGTGAATTGGTCTGTAAGAAGGTACTGATAAGGGGTTGACAGGTACGTGAATTGGTCTGTAAGAAGGCACTGCTAAGGGGTTGACAGGTACGTGAATTGGTCTGTAATAAAGCACTGATAAGGGGTTTACAGGTACGTGAATTGGTCTGTAATAAAGCACTGCTAAGGGGTTTACAGGTACGTGAATTGGTCTGTAATAAAGCACTGATTAAGGGGTTGGCAGGTACGTGAATTGGTCTGTAAGAAGGTACTGATAAGGGGTTGACAGGTACGTGAATTGGTCTGTAATAAAGCACTGATAAGGGGTTTACAGGTACGTGAATTGTTCTGTAAGAAGGCACTGATAAGGGGTTTACAGGTACGTGAATTGGTCTGTAAGAAGGCACTGATAAGGGGTTTACAGGTACGTGAATTGGTCTGTAAGAAGGCACTGCTAAGGGGTTTACAGCTACGTGAATTGATCTGTAAGAAGCCACTGATTAAGGGGTCACGCCGGGGATCCCTCCCACACCTTCACGTTCCGAGCGGCGGCGGTGCCGCCGCCGTTGGCCAGGGCGCGGTCGACGACGAAGATGAGCTCGGGACAGGGGCCGGGTGCGAGCGCCGCCTCGCCGCGGTGGGCACGGGGCGGGCTGGTGGCGGTGGCGGCCGTGGGCTTGTCCCAGGGCTCCAGTAGTGCCGGGCTGAAGGCCAGCATCACCGCGGGCAGCAGCATCACGTCCCTGTACATGCCCCTCCGCAGCATGTTGTGCTGCGGATGGGAAATGGCGGAGGCACAGGGTCGTCGTTATAACAATGATACTGTTAGAATAACGATCATCATTGTAACAATACAACTGTTAGAATAATGAGTATCACGTTAATAACAGGAATCGGGGAGAAAAAAATAGTGAGAAAATCTAAAATATTATTTTACAATCATGACAAAACCCAACAATTAGTGCGTTTAAATTTTGATTTAAAGCTTTCGTGACTGCAGGGACTCATATTCTTGGTTCTTTCGGTAAAGTCACGTAGAAGGGAAACAATAAAATAATAAAAATATTAAAACAATAAATTTCTCACGACGTTTCGACTGCAACACAAGCAATCATCATCAGGTGTGAAAACCACGGCTAGAAAATTTTAATAAAGTGGCCACTTTTATCAATTTTTTCACACCTAATGATGATTGCTGGTGTTGCAATCGAAACGTCGTGAGAATTGTATTGTTTTATATTTTTATTATTTTATTGTTTCCCTTCTACCTGACTTTACCGAAAGAACCAAGAATATAATTAGTGCATTTGGTGTTGATTCATTCGTCGGCTTTCGCGGCCAGTATTGCGATGCACAATTCGTTTCTTTTTGGGTTAGACTGTCACTTTGGTACAACGTTATTATTGTTTTTACCCTAACCCTCCACCACCCGGCGACAGAGGAGCCAATCGAAGTGAGTTGTTTGCGTCACATGGGCGAACGCATCGGCCGATTTGGTTTGTCAGCGAAACCGGAAGAGGAGGATATATTTTTCTTAAGTGAGAGAAATGTTAACTTGCTCGTGAATTCTGGTGCGTTCATGTCACTGTTAAGACTAAAATGCAGGGCTTACTTGTGCCTGCAGCTAACCCTTGTATGTCAATGTTAAGACTAAAATGCAGGGCTTGTACCTGCACCTAACCCTTGTATGTCAATGTTAAGACTAGAATGCAGGCCTTACTTGTACCTGCACCTAACCCTTGTATGTCAATGTTAAGACTAAAATGCAGGGCTTGTACCTGCACCTAACCCTTGTATGTCAATGTTAAGACTAAAATGCAGGGCTTACTTGTGCCTACAGCTAACCCTTGTATGTCAATGTTAAGACTAAAATGCAGGGCTTGTACCTGAACCTAACCCTTGTATGTCACTGTTAAGACTAAAATGCAGGGCTTGTACCTGAACCTAACCCTTGTATGTCACTGTTAAGACTAAAATGCAGGGCTTACTTGTACCTGAACCTAACCCTTGTATGTCACTGTTAGGATTAACATGCAGGGCCTACTTGCACCTGCAGCTAACCCTTGTATGTCAATGTTAAGACTACAATGCAGGGCTTGTACCTGAACATAACCATTGTATTTCGATTTAAAGCTTTCGTTACTGCAATGATTCATCTTCTTTGGTTCTTTCGGTAAAGTCACGTAGAATGAGAATAAAACATTCTACGTGACTTTACCGAAAGAACCAAAGAAGATAACCCTTGTATGTCAATGTTAAGACTACAATGCAGGGCTTGTACCTGAACCTAACTCTTGTATGTCAATGTTAAGACTAAAATGCAGGGCTTACTTGCACCTGAACCTAACTCTTGTATGTCACTGTTAAGACTAAAATTCAGGGCTTGTACCTGAACCTAACCCTCGTATGTCACTGTTAAAACTAAAATGCAGGGCTTACTTGTACCTGAACCTAACCCTTGTATGTCAATGTTAAGACTCAAATGCAGGGCTTACTTACACCTGAACATAACTCTTGTATGTCACTGTTAAGACTAAAATGCAGGGCTTACTTGTACCTGAACCTAACCTTTGTATGTCAATGTTAAGACTAAAATGCAGGGCTTACTTGCACCTGAACCTAACTCTTGTATGTCACTGTTAAGACTAAAATGCAGGCCTTACTTGTACCTGAACCTAACCCTTGTATGTCAATGTTATGACTAAAATGCAGGGCTTGTACCTGAACCTAACCCTTGTATGTCAATGTTAAGACTAAAATGCAGGGCTTACTTGTACCTGAACCTAACCCTTGTATGTCACTGTTAAGACTAAAATGCAGGGCTTACTTGTACCTGCACCTAACCCTTGTATGTCAATGTTAAGACTAAAATGCAGGGCTTGTACCTGAACCTAACCCTTGTATGTCACTGTTAAGACTAAAATGCAGGGCTTGTACCTGAACCTAACCCTTGTATGTCACTGTTAAGACTTAAATGCAGGGCTTACTTGTACCTGAACCTAACTCTTGTATGTCACTGTTAAGACTAAAATGCAGGGCTTGTACCTGCACCTAACCCTTGTATGTCAATGTTAAGACTAGAATGCAGGCCTTACTTGTACCTGCACCTAACCCTTGTATGTCAATGTTAAGACTAAAATGCAGGGCTTGTACCTGCACCTAACCCTTGTATGTCAATGTTAAGACTAAAATGCAGGGCTTACTTGTACCTGCACCTAACCCTTTTATGTCAATGTTAAGACTAAAATGCAGGGCTTACTTGTACCTGCACCTAACTCTTGTATGTCACTGTTAAGACTAAAATGCAGGGCTTACTTGTACCTGAACCTAACCCTTGTATGTCAATGTTAAGACTAAAATGCAGGGCTTACTTGCACCTGAACCTAACTCTTGTATGTCACTGTTAAGACTAAAATGCAGGGCTTACTTGTACCTGAACCTAACCCTTGTATGTCAATGTTAAGACTAAAATGCAGGGCTTACTTGTACCTGAACCTAACCCTTGTATGTCACTGTTAAGACTAAAATGCAGGGCTTACTTGTACCTGCACCTAACCCTTGTATGTCAATGTTAAGACTAAAATGCAGGGCTTGTACCTGAACCTAACCCTTGTATGTCACTGTTAAGACTTAAATGCAGGGCTTACTTGTACCTGAACCTAACTCTTGTATGTCACTGTTAAGACTAAAATGCAGAGCTTGTACCTGCACCTAACCCTTGTATGTCAATGTTAAGACTTAAATGCAGGGCTTACTTGTACCTGCACCTAACCCTTTTCACATTAAAACCCGCAGTTTTATTTTATTTTACGACCGTTGAAACTCCCCGTTTGCCAGTTGTGCCAATATTTACTAAGGACCCTGCTGTTTCTGCACTCGTTCTCTGCACTATTGACGCTATTGTCTTGTCTGCTGCAGCTGCTGCTGCTGCTGCTGATTCTACTACCGCTGCTGTGTTCACGGGGGCACCACGGATCTCCAGTGTAAAACAAAAAAAGAACTGGGCAACTGGTGCCAAATGAGACCACCATCACCACCATCACCACCACCATCACCACCATCACCACCATCACCACCATCATCACCACCATCATCATCACCACCACCATCACCACCATCATCACCACCATCACCATCACTACCACCATCACCACCATCACCACCACCATCACCACCATCACCACCATCACCACCATCATCACCACCATCATCATCACCACCACCATCACCACCATCATCACCACCATCACCATCACTACCACCATCACCACCATCATCACCACCATCACCACCATCACCACCATCACCACCATCATCACCACCATCACCATCACTACCACCATCACCACCATCACCACCATCACCACCACCATCACCATCATGACCATCACCACCATCACCACCATCACCACCATCATCTCCATCATCATCACCACCACCATCACCACCATCACCATCATCATCTCCACCATCACCACCAGCATCATCACCACCACCATCACCATCATGACCACCACCATCACCACCATCACCATCATCACCACCACCATCATCACCACCACCATCACCATCATCACCACCATCACCACCATCATCACCACCACCATCACCATCATAACCACCATCACTACCATCATCACTACCACCATCACCACCATCACCATCAACAACAACAACCGCCATTCGCCACTAAGTGGCGGTGACGTCACCACGACGCTTGTGCCAGGCTATGTGCACCTTGAGGCCACGTGGAGTGTCGAACGCCCGCTGGCAGGAGGTCACGGGGCAGACCCAGGTGCCATGGGTCGACTGACTGAGATGACTGGCTGATGCACCACCTGTGCCCCCTACTGTGCCAACCTGCTGTGCTTTAGCCACCCGGCGCTCCGCTCGTTGTTGTGAGCGTTGCTCCTCCGCCCTCCGTTGTTGTTGGAGGGCGACTGCCTCCAACTGCCCAGTAGCGTCCTTCACGAGCCTCCTCCACAGAGGCCGATATTGACACCGCTGGTACCAGTCATCGGCAAGTCCACTCAGCTCCACGTCCTCCTGTATCACATCACTCCATCTCTTCTCTAGCCCGTGCCGCGCCCACTTAGCCCCGTCGATCCGGCCAAACAAAAGCTGTTTCGGCATGCGGTGGCTGGGCATGCGGGCTTCATGACCCAGCCATCGCAGCCTTGCCCGCCGGAGGAGCTCACCGATGGGACCTTGCCCAGATCTTTCAAGGATTTGTGAGCATCTCACACAATCCAGTCTGGTTAAACCCAGGATGGATCGTAGGCAGGCCAGCCTAAATGTTTCTAAGCGGCGAAGATGTTCCATTAGGGGGGTCCACGTTTCACAAGCGTAGAGAAGGGAGGGAATGACCGTGGCCGAGAAAACCTGAAGCTTAGTGCGGAGCGACAGACCAGGTAGCTTCCACGCAGCGTTACGCAACCGATGAAAAGATATTGCCGCTCGACTGATTCGGAGTGAGACCTCTGCTGTTAAACTGGAGCCGGTCATAAGCACACTTCCCAAGTATGGGAAACTCTCCAGTCTTTCCACAACTGCCCCATCACCGATTGGGAGTTGTGGGGGTGGAGTGTCCGATGGTGCAAAATACCCAGGCAGGTGCTTAGTTTTGGTGGGGCTGATGGTAAGGCCCCATATCTTAGTGCCACGCTCCAGTCTCAGCAGCAGCGTCTCCAACTCCTCCTCTGAATGAGCAGCTATTACCAAATCATCAGCATACATAACGTGGTTGACCAATAGGGAGCCATCCCTTGACCGCACCCGGGCATCGATGAGCCTCCCATTATATCTGTACCATATGGAGATTCCCCCGGTACAGCTATTGAAGGCTTCACGAACTACGTGGTCGAAATAGATGTTAAATAATGTGGGAGCCAGAGGACATCCCTGTCGCACCCCAAGGTGTACAGGGAAAGGCTCGGACTCCCGGCCACGTAGTTTTACCCGGGCCCGCTCACCATCATGAAGGTCCTTAATGATCGTGAGCAGAGGGTCAGGTACTCCAAAAGCACGAAGAACAACCCAGAGCCCAGGCCTATTGATGGTATCATAGGCCTTGACCAGGTCAATAAAGCGGAGATGTAGATCTTGCTGGAATTCCCTACACCATCATCACCACCATCACCACCATCACCACCACCATCACCATCACCACCACCATCACCACCATCATCATCACCACCATCACCACCATCACCACCACCATCACCACCACCATCACCACCATCACCACCATCACCACCATCATCTGTGTAACAAACCAAGTTCGGGACATCATCGATTTATCTGGCGGCTTAAGGGGGGGGGGGGGGGGGGAGGTTATGCCTTATTTTCAAAAACGCCGGATAATCACTACATCATTATTATTTTAGAGTAGCTTATTCTTGCACATTTTTGCTCAACATATGTCGAGGTGAAACAGGTTTTTTTTTGTGTTAGATTGCGTAGATATAAATACGTGGTTAAACCTGCCACCGCCAGACACAGCCAATTAGTAATGTTTAGGTATTGTTTGTATGTGGTTTTATTTGCGTCTTTTAAATGTGTTTACTGAATGAAATTGGTATAAATAAACATACAAATGCACAAAAATAATGAACATGTAAAACGTTAGTGTATTTACTGCACCGTACTTACAACCAGAATCTCGAAGACTCTGCATGGGGTGATGTACGTAGTAGTATCACTATGCTCTTTTTTCAACAACCACATGTTTGACGATCGCTGGACTGGTGTACAGCCTTTGGAGCGGTTTGGCAGGATCGGGCCGGGGACCACCGGATAACGTTGGAAACAGTCGGATAATCAATTTAAGACGTAGGGGTTTCGTGACCAATATCATCCAAAATATGGGTTTTCTGGGTGAGATCGCGTAAATATATAAATGTGCCGTTAAACCCGCCACCACCCGACACAGCCAATTGGTAAGGTTTGTCACTTAAACAGAACGTGCCAATTCGTTACTATTACATTACACCGGTGTGTTGGAGAGCAAATCTACATTGTAAATGTTGTGAATGTTGTGAATATGCTATCCAACACACCGGTGTGCTGTAACTAGTAACGAATTGGCACGTTCTGTTCATGTGACAAGCTTTTACTAATTGGCTGTGTTGGGTGGTGGTGGGTTTAACGACACATTTATATTCACGTGATATAACCCAAAATAAAAAAAACCTATAAGCCGGATAATCGACGATAAAACTGTCAACTCGTCGCTCAAATCCATACTCGATCGACAACTCGATTACAGTGGTAGGTGGTGGTGGTGCGGTGTGACGACACAAAGATAAAGATCCCCCGTATAGCCTTAACAGACTGTAGGGGCAAGTGCTGTTAGCGAGCACCTATGAAGGCCGGAACGGTACACAAGGGGGTGGGTGGCCGGCACCACGCCCGACCGCCTTAGTCTCCCCAGTGGCGATGTTTACACACTGCACCAGGTTCTCATTTTAGGCTGAGTCGACCTAGGGGAGGCCCGGGACCGGTTCAGATAATCGTCACTGGTGTTGGCAGTGAGCGGGAATCGAACCCGGGTCGCCAGGTTCATAGCGCAGCACGCTAACCGTGTGTGACGACGCACACACGCACGTCCCAGCGTGTGCGTGTGTGTGTGACGACACACACACGAACACACACACGCACGTGCCAGCGTGTGTGACGACACACACACACGAACACACACTCGCACGTGCCAGCGTGTGTGACGACACACACACACACACGAACACACACACGCACGTGCCAGCGTGTGCGTGTGTGTGTGACGACACACACACACGCACGTGCCAGCGTGTGTGACGACACACACACACACGAACACACACACGCACGTGCCAGCGTGTGCGCGCCGGCTTTCCGAACGCGTCGCTCTCACCAATTTTTCGGGGCAGTTTGCGTATCGGGAGAGCTTCGTCGAGTCCAGGTGCTGCGCGTACTCCCGGGCGCTCATCTCGCCGCGCTCCGTCAACACGTAGGGGGCGTTCGACTCTGCGGGTAACCAAACGACGCGGTGTGGGGGGGGGCACAACGGAACGGGGCACGCGGTGTTCGCTACGAAAGCACGTCATAACAACGGGGGGCGGGGGCGTTGTTATGACGTGGCATTCGCTATGACGCCACGTTGGGTGGGGGGGGCGTTGTTATGACGTGAGAATGCACCCTGTTGTTATACAGCACACACGCTAATTAATCATTACGCATGCTTACCCAGGAAAGCATCGCTCATGGCTTCTATTCAGGAGGGTCCTGTCAAGTTGTTGCAGTTGGGGACGATGATTATTGCGTACAACTCTACAAGGCATTTGCGGGTGGATTTTTTTCAAATTTGGACCACGAAGTCAAGATCTTGAACCCCGACCCTCCACCCCAACCACCCCAACCCCCACCCTTCACCCCCCAGTCCCCACCCTTCACCCCCACCTCCCCACCCTCTACTCCACCCACCAACCTCCACTGCAGTCCCCCACCCTCCACCCCAAACCCAACCACCCCCCCCACCCTCGCTCCCCCGCGGGTACCGCTGGGGTGGAGACGGATCCGGATGGGGATGCCCTCGGGCGACCGATCCAGCAGCGTGACGAAGACGGAGCGCGCCGTGGGGGCACAGGGCGCCGCGTCCACCCTCACGGGGTGACCGCTCACGCTGTCCACCCCTACGGACAGCAGGGTGGTGGTGGGGGGGGGGGGGGCAGAGGGCAAAGATGAAGCCAAAGACCCCCTCCCCCGACCCCCGTGTAGCCTCGGCTGTTGGGGCAGGTGATATATAGGTACGACATACTCTCAGATTAACATGATCGATTGTGGCTTACCTATACGGTTGGACCAAAGTTAGACCAAAGTTGGATCAACGTTGGTTGGACCAAAGTTAGACCAAAGTTGGACCAACGTTGGACCAACGTTGGTTGGACCAAAGTTAGACCAAAGTTAGACCAACGTTGGTTGGACCAAAGTTAGACCAAAGTTAGACCAAAGTTGGATCAACGTTGGTTGGACCAAAGTTAGACCAAAGTTAGACCAACGTTGGACCAACGTTGGTTGGACCAAAGTTAGACCAAAGTTAGACCAACGTTGGTTGGACCAAAGTTAGACCAAAGTTATACCAACGTTGGACCAACGTTGGTTGGACCAAAGTTAGACCAACGTTGGACCAACGTTGGTTGGACCAAAGTTAGACCAACGTTGGACCAACGTTGGTTGGACCAAAGTTAGACCAAAGTTGGACCAACGTTGAACCAACGTTGGTGGCGCCTGTAAAGAGGGCGGTGTCCGCGATGTACTCACCGGCCAATAGGCAGTGACCCCTCGCCTCCATGACGAAGCTAAAGTCGTCCACTGCGCAGATGCTGCCCTTGGTACGCCGAGGGGCTGGGAGCCCCGGGGTGCTCAGGTTCGTGCCGTCTCTACGCGGCATTCGCGGGAGATTCGCGGGGAATTATCATCGTCGTCGTCATCGTCGATTTCATTGTCATCATCTTGATCACCATCATCACCGTCACGGTCATCATTATCGTCATTATCGCCATCATCATTATCACTACCACCACCACCGCCACCATCATCGTCATCATCACCATTGCCGCCATCATCATCGTCATCACCGTCATCATTATTATCACCGTCATCATCACCTCCGACCCGATGGCTCTCGTCAAGGAGCGAGCAAACTTAAAATCTCGGCAATCGCGTTATAACAAATAATATATAATATAGTGGTAAAGCACAGCGAGATGCGTACGCAGGCCGAACAAAGACTGAGGCACGTGGGTAGCGTCTAGAAGTATCCAGCAGTATCCCAGTACCTTGTGCGATGTTACGCCTTGTTAAAAAATATGTGTTCCCTAATAGATTAATCGCTTAATAGCCAATTTGCGTTCTGAAAAGAACGCGCGGCGTTACAGAAGCACGGATGGTGCTTCTGAAATTTTTTTTTAATGTTTTGGTGGGCTTTACCTGGTAAGATTAAAAAAAATATACATAGTTTCGTTTTATTTGTATATTTCAAACGTGATTTGTTGACCTTTCCTATACTTTGAACTCCTATCTTGTTTTTTGTATATTTTGTCGTAACGTTCTGACCCCGTGCCCCTACCGGACATCTGTGAAAAAAAAATAACTTTATGGCTCATCGGATTCCTCCTGAAGTATAAATAAATATTCTGATGTCTGCTTGGCACCAAGTCCGACGTTACCCTGCAGAAACGCCCCGGCACGTCGCATCAAACCTACTTGGACATGGCTACAAAAAAAAGAAAAGAGCTTCATGGCTCTTCGAATTCCTCCGGTAACAAATAAGTGTTCTGACGATTGTGATTGACGATCCTGTGCAGGCAGGGCTCCCCCTCCTCCGCCTCACCCGTGGGGTGAGCCGGGCCGAGGGATGGGAGGGAGACCCACGCACACCGCCCGCCCGTCCCTGGAGGCCCTCAACTCGGCCATCATCCTCAGCGTGACGCAGACCCGACCCGATGGAGGCACCGGCGGTAGCGGGAAGGCGAGTGCACCTTCGGGCAGCACTGGGGGGTTTTGCGAGCGGTGACGGTGGTGGAACCGAGGTGTGGGGTGGGGGGGTGGAGAGAGTAGAGAGTAGGGGAAGAGATAAGGGGGGAGAGATAAGGGGCGAGTGAATGTAATTTTGATTTAAAGCTTTCGTGACTGCAGTGATTCATATTCTTGGTTCTTTCGGTAAAGTCACGTAGAAGGGAAACAATAAAATAATAGAAATATAAAAACAATAAAATTATCACGACGTTTCGACTGCAACACAAGCAATCATCATCAGGTGTGAAAACCACAGCAAGAAAATTTTTATTTTAATGTTTCCCTTCTACGTGACTTTACCGAAAGAACCAAGAATATTAATTTAATTCATCGTTGATATATCATCAAACCTGGAGCCCTCTGCGTTGCAAGGGCTGGCCAAAGCCGTGCGGTGGTGGTGATGGTGGTGGTGATGATCGTGGTGGTTGTGGTGGTGATGGTGGTGGTGATGGCTACGCCACAAAGGCAAAGATCCCCCGTCTAGCTTTAACAGACTTTCGGGGCAAGTGCTGTTGGTGAGTAGCACCTATGAAGGCCGGCACGGCACACGAGGGGGTGGGGTGACCAGCATCACGCCACACACAAAGACACAGTCACAACGCCTGTACGACGAACACACGTGTCAAGCCGTACGGTTCACCCCGTATTCTTGTACAGGAAAATTTAGTTTTCAGGTCCATACGTCACACAGCCGTTTCAATGCGGGCAAACATTTTTTTTTATGTTTGTGTCTATTTTTGTGTGTTTCTCCCTTGCGATGAGACTTTGCAGGATGAACGTCGAGATTTATAAGGACACGGGGTGACCAATCAGGTCTGAATTGGTCTGTAATAAGGTAGGGGGCACTGATAAGGGGTTGACATGTTTGTGAATTGGTCTGTAATAAGGTAGGGGGCACTGTTAAGGGGTTTACAGGTAGGAACCAATATTACTCTTTGGGTCTTTCGGTAAAGTCACGTAGGTAGAAAAAAAAATACTTTACCGAAAGAACCCAAGAGTATGGATTCCTGCAGTCACGAAAACTTCAAATCAAGATTGGTCCAATATTATCCATAACAGACGTCGTTGGGTTATATCGCGTGAATATAAGCGAGTCGTTAAAACCCGCCACGCGACACAGCCGATCAGTGAGGTTTATCGCGTCAACCAAACGTGGCCAATTCGTCACGCGCACATCACCCACCGGCGTGTTTCAGCGTGAACCCGCAACGCTGTCAATTGGATCCATAGCAGTCGGACAAAATTGTAAATTGTGGCCAACTGTTATGGATGCGGTGTTGTTATCGGCGAACGCGAGGGGGGGGGGGGGCGGGAGGGAGGGGTAAAACCATTGTCTGTAAAATGACGTTTCGAGGACACCCCCCCCCCACTCTCTCGGCACCAGTTTGGGTGCTGCTGCTGTTGCCGCTGAAGCTGCTGCTGCTACTCAGAGTGTTGCCTCTCCGAGCGCCTCCTCCACCTCCTCCACCTCCTGCGGGCCCCGCGACCTCGAGGAGCTGCGAGCTGACGGCGTGGCCGCCGCTCACGGCCTGCAGGCCGACGACGCTCCACGCGTCCCCATCACAGGGGTTGGTCGGGAGCAGCAGCAGCACTGCGTGGGGGGGGGGTGGGCGCGGAGGTAGAGGGAAGGAGGAGAGTGGGGAGGGGGAAGGAGGAGAGTGGGGAGGGGGAAGGAGGGAGGAGGAGGGGGAGAGTGGGGAGGAGGAAGGAGAAGGGAGGAATGGGGGTGGGGGAGGAGAAAGAGGAGGGTGAGGAGGAGGTAGGAAGGAGGGGGAAGGAAGATGAAGGAGGGAGGACGAATGGGAGAGGGGTGAAGGAGAAGTAGGGAAGAGGCCGAATCGCTCCACGTCAACACTGCCCATAGACTCAACACTGCCCATAGACTCAACACTGCCCATAGACTCAACACTACCCATAGACTCAACACTGCCCATAGACTCAACACTGCCCGTAGACTCAACACTGCACCATTGACTCACACTGCCCGCAGACTCAACACTGCCCATAGACTCTAAACACTGCCCATAGACTCAACACTGCCCGTAGACTCAACACTGCCCATAGACTCAGCACTGCACCATAGACTCAACACTGCCCATAGACTCAACACTGCACCATAGACTCAACACTGCCTGTAGACTCAACACTGCCCATAGACTCAACACTGCACCATAGACTCAACACTGCACCATAGACTCAACACTGCACCATAGACTCAACACTGCCCATAGACTCAACACTGCCCGTAGACTCAACACTGCACCATAGACTCAACACTGCCCGTAGACTCAACACTGCCCATAGACTCAACACTGCCCGTAGACTCACCACTGCCCATAGACTCAACACTGCCGATAGACTCAACACTACCCGTAGACTCTAACACTGCCCATTGACTCAACAATGGCCATAGCCTCAACACTGCACCATAGACTCAACACTGCCCACAGACTCAACACTGCCCATAGACTCAACACTGCCCATCGACTCAACATTGCACCATAGACTCAACACTGCCCGTAGACTCAGCACTGCCCGTAGACTTAACACTGCCCGCAGACTCAACACTGCCCATAGACTCAACACTGCCCATAGACTCAACACTGCCCGTAGACTCAACACTGCACCATTGACTCACACTGCCCGCAGACTCAACACTGCCCATAGACTCTAAACACTGCCCATAGACTCAACACTGCCCGTAGACTCAACACTGCCCATAAACTCAGCACTGCACCATAGACTCAACACTGCCCATAGACTCAACACTGCACCATAGACTCAACACTGCATGTAGACTCAACACTGCCCATAGACTCAACACTGCACCATAGACTCAACACTGCACCATAGACTCAACACTGCACCATAGACTCAACACTGCCCATAGACTCAACACTGCCCGTAGACTCAACACTGCACCATAGACTCAACACTGCCCGTAGACTCAACACTGCCCATAGACTCAACACTGCCCGTAGACTCACCACTGCCCATAGACTCAACACTGCCGATAGACTCAACACTACCCGTAGACTCTAACACTGCCCATAGACTCAACAATGGCCATAGCCTCAACACTGCACCATAGACTCAACACTGCCCACAGACTCAACACTGCCCATAGACTCAACACTGCCCATCGACTCAACATTGCACCATAGACTCAACACTGCCCGTAGACTCAGCACTGCCCGTAGACTTAACACTGCCCGCAGACTCAACACTGCCCATAGACTCAACACTGCACCATAGACTCAACACTGCACCATAGACTCAACACTACCCATAGACTCAACACTGCCCGTAGACTGTAAACACAACCACGGTCCCACCCCACCCTCGGCGCTCCTCTCCGCCTCGTTGCTGTAGTCGAGGTTCACGATCGCCTCGGCCGCCAGCCCCTTGACGCGCGCCATCACGCGGCACGAGCGCAGCTGAAGGGGCCGCAGAGAAGCGGCGTCCACCACCTCGGCCATGACGAGATCACCTCGTCCACACCCTGCGGGGGACGATCGACATCACCATCGTTGCCATCATTATTGCCGTCACCACGACCACCATCATTATCATTATCGCCATCACCGACATACGACATAAACACCACCATCACCGCCGTTATCGTCATCACCACCACTACCATCATCAGCACCACTGCCACCATCAACACTACCAACAGCATCGCCATCATCGCCATCATCACTACCACCATCACCATCACCACCACCACCATCATCACCATCACCATCATCACCACGACCATCTCTTCCACCTCTACCACCATCATCACCATTACCACCATCATTTTCACCACTACCACCATCACCATCATCACCTCTACCACCACCATCATCACCATCACCATCATCACCACTACCACCTCTTCCACCTCTACCACCATCATCACCATTACCACCATCATTCTCACCACTACCACCATCACCACCATCATCACCACTACCACCTCTACCACCATTCTCACCACCACCAACCATCACCACCACCGCCACCTTTACCACTACCACAATCAAAGGACATAGAGGTTTTTTTTTTGGGGGGGGGGGGGGTATCGCGTAGATATAAATGAGTCGTTAAACCCGCCACCACCCGACACAGCCAATAAACTAATGATTGTCGCGTAAACAGAACGTGCCAATTAGCTCTTACTTGAAGCCCACCGGCTGTGCGTTGGAGAGTAACCAACCCCGCTACGACGTTTACAGCTCGAGTGGTCGCGACGTTTCGCCGGTGATCACTGCCAGCAGCCTTCGGCAGGCGACAGCCAGAATAGTCGACAAATCCTCGCGCCCTCGTGGTCTTCAGCAGAGAGAGGAGGCCGTGGCTTGTGAGCCTACGCGTTATGTTAGCGAGCACCTACGATGGCCGGCACGGGACACGAGTGGAGTGGCCAAGAACCACGCCCGGCCGCCTTTGTCTCCCCAGTGGCGATGTTCACTGCACACCGCAGCAGCAGATACTCATTTGAGGCTGAGTCGACCTTGGGAAGGCCCAGGACCGGTTCAGATAATCGCCACTTGGTGTTGGCCGTGAGCGGGAATCGAACCCGGATCGCCGGGTTCATAGCGCAGCGCGCTAACCGCTACAGTACCGCTCCCCACGCACACACACACGCGCACACACAAACGCACACACACACACACGTGCACATGCACACACACACGTACACACACGTACACACACGTGCACACATACGCACGCGCCGACAATACGGGAAATTGGCAAAGCGATGAGCATGAATGAAGAAAATCAGCTTCGACGTTTAGTCCGAATTTTACTACTCCTGCTCTCTCGGAAGGCGAGATGCAAAACCGGTTTGTATCACCCCCCCCCCCCCCAGACCACCCCCCGCCCCCAAACCCCCCCACCACCTCACCCCCCACCACCCCACCCCCCCTTACCACCCCACCCCCATCCCTGCCATTCAAAATTGTTTTTTTCAGAAGCTCACCATCCCCATTTATGAGTCAATAAATCAGCATCTGTTGAAAGGAACATTGTGTGTGAGCGAGTGAGTGTGTACATGCACTGCGGGGAGCGGTGGCGCCGCGGTTAGCGTGCTGACGAACCCGGCAGAAACCCGAGTTCGATTCCCGCTCACGGACCACCACAGACACCGGTGACGATTATCCGAATCGGTCGTGGGTTACCCCGAGGCCGACTCAGCCTCAAATGAGTACCTGGTGTGGTGTGTAAAGTAAAAAAAGAAAACATCGCCACTTAGGGAGACAAAGGCGGCCGGGCGTAGTGCTGGCCACCCACCACCTGGTGTGCCGTGTCGGCATTCATAGGCGCTACTCGTTAGCAGCACTTGCCCCTGCAGTCTGTTACAGGCTACACGAGGGATCTTTGTCTTTGTGCACCCACTGTGGCTCTAGGAACGTCACCTCTGCCTACTATGGAGTAAATACGGAATAATTCATCAACTAGGTCAATTATTATCATAATTAAAATTGTGTTGTGATATACTGCGATTAATGATGGTCATTGCCCGAAACGTTGCCAAGTGTATGTTATATTCTTGGTTCTTTCGGTAAAGTCACGTAGAAGGGAAATAATAAAATAAAAAAATGCAACAATCAAATTCTCACGACGTTTCGATTGCAACAAGCAATCATCATCAGGTGTGAAAAGCACGGCAAAATTTTTTGAAAAAAAGTGGCGGTTTTTTCTTAACGTTAGCACCACGGACAGCGACTAGCAGTTGTTCAGATGGACGAGTCCATCTATGTTCGGAACGGAGGAGGGGGGAGAGAAGAGAATGGAATGCGGTCTGAAAGTCACCGTAAGCGTGAACAAAATCAATCAAGACCTGAAATGGTTTATCACATCCATCCAATGATTGCTAAGCCAGAATCCATCTTCTCTGTTGAAATTGTCTCTGTGTTTGTATATGTGGATAGCCTCATGAACGAATCTCTCATGGTAGCCGGATGGCTTGCAGAGAACCTCTGTCTTGGAGAAGTCAATGTCATGTGAGCCCACTGAATTATAACAGTGGTCTGCCACGGCTGAGGTGTTGGTCCTACCGTGTTTTAGGTCTGCGTTGTGTTCACGGATGCGGTCCGAGACATGTCGTTTGGTTTCTCCAATGTAATTGTTACCACAGAGGCAACTTAGTTTGTAGACGTCAGGGTACTGTATGTCTGTAATCACATATTTTACAGACGGGACCAGATCACGGATTTTATGTACTGTGTTGAATCGGACCTGGATCTTGTGTTTATTCAAGATTTTGGAGATCTTTTTTGTGATCCCCGCAATGTAGGGTAAAGTGATGGTTTTGAAAGGCTCCTCAAGAGGGTCCTTCTTCATGGTTGGAGTGATGGCTTTGCGGATTGTGTAGTCGGAGTAACCATTAGCCTTGAGAGCTTGGTGTACGTGCTTGAGTTCACTGCCTATGTGTTCCTGGTCGGAGATGCATTGGGCTCTATGGTGCAGAGTCTTGATGAGGGAATTCTTTTGGGATGGATGGTGGTGGGAATCCGGTTTTAGGTAAGCATCCGTATGGGTAGCTTTCCTGTAGACAGAGTGGCTCATTGAACCATCAGGTCTCTTTTTTATGGCAGCTATACATCACTATCATCACCATCATCACCATCACGACCCATGGGGCAGACAGTCCCGTAGCGGGGTGCTTCAGTGCACAAGTCGCCACGTGCTGGTTCCACGTCTCCCTCTCTGTCCCCGTGCTGCCGGCATGGCCCACAAGCCGTGGCTGCCACTTCCTGGCACCGAATCTCTGCTGACGACGTCGTCAAGACAAATTCTCCGTGAGCTCTTCCTCTCTCCCTCTCTCTCTCTTTCTCTGGGTTCCTTACATTTTCCCCGAACAACAACCACAACTACAACAACCACAACCACATACTTTGAATGTAATTGTTGTCGTCCATTCTACAGATATGTGTCCTAATAGTGCCAGTTCTCTTCTCATCACTGCCTACATCATCATCATCAGGTAGTATTCTTCTATGCTACAACCATTTTCATTACTTATACGTTGATCACTCTTTGGCTGGCTTAGTACAGGATGAAGTCAAAACTAAACACCAACATCAACAACACACTGTAAATGTTCCTGTTAATGTCCTTCCTACAGATGTGTGTCCATATAGTGCCTGTTACCTGCTCATCCACTGCCTCCATCATCATCCTCATCATCATAATCATCATCACCAGGTCGTCTGCTTCTATGTCGTAAACCTCTCACTTACATCTGCGTTGGTCGCAGTCGTAGCAGAAGCTCTCGCCCTCCAATGTTATCCATAAAAGAGGTTTCTTTGGGTTAGCTCGCGTAAATACAAACATGTGTCGTCCATCCAGCCGCCACCCGACACGGCAAATGAGTAAAGTTTGTCACGTAAACAAAAAAGACGTAGCAATGAGTTAAGAGTTCAGCAATAGCCGGTGTGATGGTGGTCACTCTTTGGGTCGGGCTGAGATGCAGTGCCCTTGTGTAGCAAAACATTTTATTGGCAGAACACAGATAATAAAATACAGCCGTATATATAAGTAATAAAATACCACACGGCTCATATTATTTGTCTCGCTATGACGTACAACTAAATATATTTATTTATACGTAAAACTCAACAACGCATTCGTCCATAACGTTGTGTGCGTGGCCTCGAAATAAAAAAATAATATAACAAGACAACGTTTCGGGGAATGACCCTTTTTGGTCGTCGTAGGACGTAAATAAAGCGAGATGATCGGAAAGGTGTGCGTGTGTGTGGTGTGTCAGTGACGGTGTGTGGTGTGTCAGTGACGGTGTGTGGTGTGTCAGTGACGGTGTGTGGTGTGTCAGTGACGCTGTGTGGTGTGTCAGTGACGCTGTGTGGTGTGTCAGTGACGCTGTGTGGTGTATCAGTGACGGTGTGTGGTGTGTCAGTGACGGTGTGTGGTGTGTCAGTGACAGTGTGTGGTGTATCAATGGCGGTGTGTGGTGTGTCAGTGACGGTGTGTGGTGTGTCAGTGACGCTGTGTGGTGTGTCAGTGAAGGTGTATAATGTGTCAGTGACAGTGTGTGGTGTATCAGTGACGCTGTGTAGTGTGTCAGTGACGGTGTGTGGTGTGTCAGTGACGGTGTGTGGTGTATCAGTGACGGTGTGTGGTGTATCAGTTACGGTGTGTGGTGTGTCAGTGACGGTGTGTGGTGTGTCAGTGACGCTGTGTGGTGTGCCAGTGACGCTGTGTGGTGTGTCAGTGACGGTGTGTGGTGTGTCAGTGACGCTGTGTGGTGTGTCAGTGACGGTGTATAATGTGTCAGTGACGGTGTGTGGTGTGTCAGTGACGGTGTAAAATGTGTCAGTGACGGTGTGTGGTGTGTCAGTGACGGTGTGTGGTGTGTCAGTGACGGTGTATAATGTGTCAGTGACGGTGTATAATGTGTCAGTGACGCTGTGTGGTGTGTCAGGGACGGTGTGTGGGGTTTGTCAGTGACGGTGTGTGGTGTGTCAGTGACGGTGTGCGTGTGTGGTGCATCAGTGACGGTGTGCGTGTGTGGTGCATCAGTGGCGGTGTGCGTGTGTGGTGCATCAGTGACGGTGTGCGTGTGTGATGCATTAGTGGCGGTGTGTGGTGCATCAGTGGCGGTGTGCGTGTGTGGTGTGTCAGTGGCGGTGTGAGTGTGTGGTGCATCAGTGGCGGTGTGCGTGTGTGGTGCATTAGTGGCGGTGTGCGTGTGTGGTGTGTCAGTGGCGGTGTGCGTGTGTGGTGCATTAGTGACGGTGTGCGTGTGTGGTGCATCAGTGGCGGTGTGCGTGTGTGGTGTGTCAGTGGCGGTGTGCGTGTGTGGTGTGTCAGTGGCGGTGTGCGTGTGTGGTGCATCAGTGGCGGTGTGCGTGTGTGGTGTGTCAGTGGCGGTGTGCGTGTGTGGTGTGTCAGTGGCGGTGTGCGTGTGTGGTGCATCAGTGGCGGTGTGCGTGTGTGGTGTGTCAGTGGCGGTGTGCGTGTGTGGTGTGTCAGTGGCGGTGTGCGTGTGTGGTGTGTCAGTGGCGGTGTGCGTGTGTGGTGTGTCAGTGACGGTGTGCGTGTGTGGTGCATCAGTGGCGGTGTGCGTGCGTGGTGCATCAGTGGCGGTGTGTGGTGCATCAGTTGCGGTGTGCGTGCGTGGTGCATCAGTTGCGGTGTGCGTGTGTGGTGTGTCAGTGGCGGTGTGCGTGTGTGGTGCATCAGTGACGGTGTGCGTGTGTGGTGTATCAGTGGCGGTGTGCGTGTGTGGTGTGTCAGTGGCGGTGTGCGTGTGTGGTGCATCAGTGACGGTGTGCGTGTGTGGTGCATCAGTGGCGGTGTGCGTGTGTGGTGTGTCAGTGGCGGTGTGCGTGTGTGGTGTGTCAGTGGCGGTGTGCGTGTGTGGTGTGTCAGTGGCGGTGTGCGTGTGTGGTGTGTCAGTGGCGGTGTGCGTGTGTGGTGCATCAGTGGCGGTGTGCGTGTGTGGTGTGTCAGTGGCGGTGTGCGTGTGTGGTGTGTCAGTGGCGGTGTGCGTGTGTGGTGTGTCAGTGTGCGTGTGTGGTGCATCAGTGGCGGTGTGCGTGTGTGGTGCATCAGTGGCGGTGTGCGTGTGTGGTGTGTCAGTGGCGGTGTGCGTGTGTGGTGTGTCAGTGGCGGTGTGCGTGTGTGGTGCATCAGTGGCGGTGTGCGTGTGTGGTGTGTCAGTGGCGGTGTGCGTGTGTGGTGTGTCAGTGGCGGTGTGCGTGTGTGGTGCATCAGTGGCGGTGTGCGTGTGTGGTGTGTCAGTGGCGGTGTGCGTGTGTGGTGTGTCAGTGGCGGTGTGCGTGTGTGGTGTGTCAGTGGCGGTGTGCGTGTGTGGTGTGTCAGTGACGGTGTGCGTGTGTGGTGCATCAGTGGCGGTGTGCGTGCGTGGTGCATCAGTGGCGGTGTGTGGTGCATCAGTTGCGGTGTGCGTGCGTGGTGCATCAGTTGCGGTGTGCGTGTGTGGTGTGTCAGTGGCGGTGTGCGTGTGTGGTGCATCAGTGACGGTGTGCGTGTGTGGTGTATCAGTGGCGGTGTGCGTGTGTGGTGTGTCAGTGGCGGTGTGCGTGTGTGGTGCATCAGTGACGGTGTGCGTGTCTGGTGTATCAGTGGCGGTGTGCGTGTGTGGTGCATCAGTAGCGGTGTGTGGTGCATCAGTGGCGATGTGCGTGCGTGGTGCATCAGTGCAGGGACTCACCTTGCTCCGTGGGTCTGTGAACCAACCTGGTGTCCCCGGCCAGGTGAACAGATGTTTGTGTGAGGCTAGCGGCGCGTGTGACACAGTGTGCGTGTGTGTGTCACGGTGTGTGTGTGTGTGTCTGTTCATGCAACCGTGCCAATTGTGTTTGTTCTGCTAAGCACTGCTCCTCACGACCAACTCTCCCCCTACCCCCTACTACCTCATTTTCCACTCTTCACAAACACACTCCGGCCTCTGGAAAAACACAGCCCCCCCCCTCGCATCCCTCCCTCTCCCATACACAGACAAAGATCTCCCGTATAGCCTCTGACATATTCTTCGAGCAAGTGCTTGTCAGCGAGGGCCCTGTGAAGGCCGGCACGGCGCACGTGGCTGTGGGTGACCTTAGTCTCCCCAGTGGCGATGTTTACACATCGCACCAGGTACTTATTTTGAGGCTGAGTCGACTTCAGGGAGGCCCAGGACCGGTTCGGATAATCGTCACCGGTGTTGGCCGTGAGCGGGAGGTCGAACCTCGGGGTTCGCCGGGCTCCAAGTTCGGTGGCGCTTCACAACGTTGGGCGCCAAGTCGGTTCCACGTTGAGATGGGAACCACGCGCTGCCCGTTTTGCTCTGTATTCATGCGAGCGGATCAGACATCCGTGGCTTGTGCTCATCAGTCACTTCAATTTTCACGCAGTGTCAATGTTCACCGCATTCGGAATCAGAATATTTCCTTATTTATTGCCCGAGGAGGAATCCGATGAGCTATGAAGCTCTTTGACCAGTAGGGGGCGTGGGGGGGGTGGCGGCGGCACGGGGTCAGAACGTTGCAACAACAAAGAATGCAAAAAAACAACGATATGAGTGCAAAGTATGGGAAAGTTAAACAAATTGCTTTAAACAAAAATATGAACAAATAAAAGTAAACTATATTTTATTTTTGCCAGCGGAAGCTCACTGACTGAGCTATTAACTTTTTTTTCAGAAGCGGCATGGCCACAAATGATAGGTCGGCGAAGTGGGCTTAACGTGTGGACATGTACAGCAGCTAAACACTCTGAAGTCGTGATGTCGATCCTCAATGTGTGTGTCTGTTCATGCAACCGTGCCCCGGAGAAAAATCCACGCAACCACGGGCAGAGAGAAAGAGAGAGAGACGCAAAACTCCAAATAAACAGGCGTCAGGGTCGGGGTCGAACCCGCGATTTCCTGTACCCCTGGCGAGGTAGTTGACATCTCCTAGCCACCGTGACGCGTCCACACCGCCCATTCACGGGGCGGGCAGAAGGAGGCAGCCACCCCGGGTCTACCACTCGCGTGCCGCGCAGCACTCCCCACCACCACCCCCCACACTCCTCCCCACCACCACCCCCCACACTCCTCCCCACCACCACCCATACTCCTCCCCACCACCCTACCACCCCACCCCGCTACTCCTACCCACCACCCCCACCACCCACACTTCTCCCCACCACCCCCACTCCTCCCCACCACCCCCAGTGCTCCCCAACACCCCCACCACCCACACTCCTCCCCACCACCCCCCACTACCCCCACCACCCCCCACTCATCTCCTGGCAACAGTGGAGCGGCCGCTCTGGCGCGCCACGTGTTGAGTGTGAGAGAGGGGGGAGCGGTGGCGCAGTGGTTAGGGCGCCACGTGTTGAGTGTGAGAGAGGGGGGAGCGGTGGCGCAGTGGTTAGGGCGCCACGTGTTGAGTGTGAGAGTGGGGGGAGCGGTGGCGCAGTGGTTAGGGCGCCACGTGTTGTGTGTGAGAGAGGGGGGAGCGGTGGCGCAGTGGTTAGGGCGCCACGTGTTGTGTGTGAGAGTGGGGGGAGCGGTGGCGCAGTGGTTAGGGCGCCACGTGTTGAGTGTGAGAGTGGGGGAGCGGTGGCGCAGTGGTTAGGGCGCCACGTGTTGAGTGTGAGAGAGGGGGGAGCGGTGGCGCAGTGGTTAGGGCGCCACGTGTTGTGTGTGAGAGAGGGGGGAGCGGTGGCGCAGTGGTTAGGGCGCCACGTGTTGAGTGTGAGAGAGGGGGGAGCGGTGGCGCAGTGGTTAGGGCGCCACGTGTTGAGTGTGAGGGTGGGGGAGCGGTGGCGCAGTGGTTAGGGCGCCACGTGTTGAGTGTGAGAGAGGGGGGAGCGGTGGCGCAGTGGTTAGGGCGCCACGTGTTGTGTGTGAGAGTGGGGGAGCGGTGGCGCAGTGGTTAGGGCGCCACGTGTTGAGTGTGAGAGTGGGGGGAGCGGTGGCGCAGTGGTTAGGGCGCCACGTGTTGAGTGTGAGAGTGGGGGGAGCGGTGGCGCAGTGGTTAGGGCGCCACGTGTTGTGTGTGAGAGTGGGGGGAGCGGTGGCGCAGTGGTTAGGGCGCCACGTGTTGAGTGTGAGAGTGGGGGGAGCGGTGGCGCAGTGGTTAGGGCGCCACGTGTTGTGTGTGAGAGAGGGGGGAGCGGTGGCGCAGTGGTTAGGGCGCCACGTGTTGAGTGTGAGAGTGGGGGAGCGGTGGCGCAGTGGTTAGGGCGCCACGTGTTGAGTGTGAGAGTGGGGGGAGCGGTGGCGCAGTGGTTAGGGCGCCACGTGTTGAGTGTGAGAGTGGGGGGAGCGGTGGCGCAGTGGTTAGGGCGCCACGTGTTGAGTGTGAGAGTGGGGGAGCGGTGGCGCAGTGGTTAGGGCGCCACGTGTTGTGTGTGAGAGTGGGGGGAGCGGTGGCGCAGTGGTTAGGGCGCCACGTGTTGTGTGTGAGAGTGGGGGGAGCGGTGGCGCAGTGGTTAGGGCGCCACGTGTTGAGTGTGAGAGTGGGGGAGCGGTGGCGCAGTGGTTAGGGCGCCACGTGTTGAGTGTGAGAGTGGGGGGAGCGGTGGCGCAGTGGTTAGGGCGCCACGTGTTGTGTGTGAGAGTGGGGGAGCGGTGGCGCAATGGTGAGATCGCCGCGCCACGAACCGAGTTCTAAAATTCTCCCATCACGGCCACCAACACCAACAGTGACGATTGTCTGGAGCCGGTCCTGGGCCTCCCCCTAGGTCGACTCAGCCTTAAGTGGGCACCTGGTGCTGTGTGTACAACATCGGCATCTGGGGGAGACAAAGGGGGGCCAGGCGCTGCGCTTGGGCCACCTCACCCGCTCGTGTGCCGTGCAGTCCTTCACGGCTGCTACTCGCTAACGGCACTTGCCCCAACAGTCCGCCGAGGCTATACGGGGCCACCTTTGCCTTTGCTAACAGTCACGGCCGTTTTAATTGCCACGGCAATCGGGCAGCTGCCACCTGTGGCCTCGCGTTACGGAGGCGAGCGACCCTACTAACCATTGGTGTGGTTGTTGTTGGTGTCTTATTGTCAGCGTGGATTGTAACAATCAGTCAAGCAGCTCTCTAGTCACTCAGCTCTCCTCGCCCTTCCAGAACAACATTATAATGTACATCAGTCGCTCAACTCTCTAGCCCTTCTAGAACATCACTAGAGTTGTACATCAGTCACTCAGCTCTCTAGCCCTTCTATAGCATCACTAGAGTTGTACATCAGTCACTCAGCTCTCTAGTCCTTCTAGATCATCACTAGAGTAGTACATCAGCCACTCAGCTCTCTATCCCTTCTAGAACATCACTAGAGTTTTGATTTAAAGCTTTCGTGACTGCAGTAATTCATATTCTTAGTTTTTTCGGTAAAGTCACGTTGACTTTACCGAAAAAACTAAGAATATGAATATCACTAGAGTTGTACATCAACCACTCAGCTCTATCCCTTCTAGATCATCACTAGAATGTACATCAGTCACTCAGCTCTCTATCCCTTCTAGAACATCACTAGAATGTACATCAGTCACTCAGCTCTCTATCCCTTCTAGATCATCACTAGAATGTACATCAGTCGCTCAGCTCTCTAGCCCTTCTAGAACATCACTAGAGTTGTACATCAGTCACTCAGCTCTCTATCCCTTCTAGAACATCACTAGAATGTACATCAGTCACTCAGCTCTCTAGCCCTTCTAGAACATCACTAGAGTTGTACATCAGTCACTCCGCTCTCTATCCCTTCTAGATCATCACTAGAGTTGTACATCAGTCACTCAGCTCTCTAGCCCTTCTAGATCATCACTGGGATTCCCACCACTCTGTTCTATGACCATTCACAGACATGATTAGGACAGATGTACATCAGCCACTCATTTACTCACATCGGACAAATATATTTCGAAACTTCCAAATACACTTTATTTTCTTTTTTTAAACGTAATCAATGTCGTTTTTTGTTTAGATTTAAAACTTTGGCAAGATTCGGGTAAACGCAAACGGAAAAGCCCGATTGTCCACGAGCACACGGGTCAGTAAAATATACATCCTTAGGCACGTTTAAATCACAGTAGGAGCCATGAATCAACCGCGCAAATAATTGTAATCTGATTACAAGCTCTGTAAACAATTTGTAATCTCATTACAAGCTGGATGGCGGCGGTGTTTGGTGGCTAAGCTGCACGTGACCTCTCATCCAGCGCTGTGGAGGAAGCAGCGAGGGTTGGTGCATCACGCACAGATGATGTTGTTGTTGATGGAAAAAAAAGTTGCTTCTTAGCTCATCGGATTCCTGCAGTATAAATGTTCTGATCCGGATTCTGGTGTCTTCCAGTGGGTGTCGAGTAGTAGCCGTATCCCGTGGCTTGTTCGGAGGTGCGGTACAGAATAGTGCGTGGACTAATCTCCATCTGTTCCATCTGAGACTTAGTGTTGTAACAGATGAGCTGCCGCTCACCAATGTGGCACTTCCGGATTTTAGGTAAATAAGCGGAAAGTCGGATGAGCATCCTCCAATGAATCTTGACTTGAAAACGCTTTAAAACGTATTCCGATTCAGCCATCCACCACCACCACCGATAACAACTGGCGTCTCTAGCCAGCGAGTAATCATAACCCCGAATACACTCATCATCATCATTGTTCAAGTCGTGACAATATATTTTCAATCCCGCTCTGCAGGGAGTGGCCCCCCTATCACAACCACCATGAGATTTGTTTTCAATAACAGTGTAAAAAAAAAACATCTCATTAATTAAAAACGCGGTTTAAATTTTATTTTTTTTTGTCTGGAAATGCTTTCATTTACTGCACCACATTTTTTATTTTATTTGTATCTTAAATTTTAATTTAATCAGAGCGGTGAGGTTCGCACAGCTGTCAAACCATCCGGTTTATTCCGAAGTCTTGTACAGGGAAATTACATTTTCAGGTCCATACGGCGTACAGCCGTTTCAATACGGGTAGAAAAATGTTTTGTCCATTTGTGTTTTGCCCTTGTGATGGGACTTTGTAGGATGAACGTTGATATTTATAAGGACACGGTGTGAGCACTAAGGTCTGAATTGGTCTGTAATAAGGTAGGGCACTGATCAGGGGTTGACAGGTATGCATGTAGATCAATAGGCTCCCATATAGATCAATAGGGCCCCATATAGACCAATATGGTCCCATGCACATACCTGTCAACCCATACGGTTTACCCGGTATTCTTGTAATGATAATTATTTTTTGTCTATTTGTTTGTGAACACCCACCACCACACTCACCACTAGTACACTCACCACTAGTACACTCACCACTAGTACACTCACCACTAGTGTAATGACTCGCCACTAGTACACTCGCCACTAGTGTAATGACTCGCCACTAGTACACTCGCCACTAGTGTAATGACTCGCCACTAGTACACTCGCCACTAGTGTAATGACATGATGACACCTGCTGGCTGTGAAAGGGAAGCGCGGGTACGGGTACCGCTAAGACAACATCCAATCTGAAAGGGAGATAAATGGGCGGGGTTGGCCGAGATGTTCCAGGAACCTGCTGGAAGGTTCCACGAGAGGGCGTGGCCGGAGGCGCAGCCTAGCCGCGCCCGGGGAGATATAAGCGGGGGTAGGACCCGGGGCTCGAGGTTCGCGTGAGGATTCTTGGGTCCGGACTGCCTCGCTGCTCACCGTCATCTCTCTCCGTCGTCCGGCCACGTGGAAGGTCTCCTGCGAGGTGTCCATCGCCATTCCTCGTCTACGCCGCCAGCCAGCGGCGTAGCGGAGTGAGGGCGGTGGAACCGCGCCGAGTGATCGGCTGTGTGTGTAGCCAGTGGAGGCGTTAACATATAAAGTGTTGTACTCGGTGTGAGACGGATAAGGTTGGTCTGTGTTATGCCCAGTGGTGAGAAATAAAGAAGCACCCCCCCCCAGACGACGTGTCGCAGAAGTCGCTCATTACACTAGTACACTCACCACCATACTCACAACTACAAACCAGTCAACCCCTTACCAGTGTCCTACCTTACTACAGAGGGGGGAGGGAAGGGGGGAGCTCACAGGGGGGGGGGGGGGCTCCCGGGGAGAGGGGGGGGGCTCCCATCGGGGGGGAGGGGGGCTCCAGGAGGGAGGGGGGGCTCCCGGGGAGAGGGGGGGGGGCGCCCTCGCTCTGTGCTGGGGGTTCGCTTTGTGCGATTTCACGCGGTGGATTGCGGCTGCACGCGAGATTGCCCCGTTCGTCACGCTGTGCCCATTCAGTTCACTCGGCTTTGCGGTCGGACGTGGGACAACATTGTGCACTGTGTGTGTACTGTGTGTGTGTACTGTGGGTGCACTGTGTGTTTACTCTGTGTGTACGGTGTGTACTGTTGTGTGTACTGTGTGTGTACTATGTGGCTGTACTGTGTGTACTGTTTGTGTATACTTTGTAATGTGGTGTACTGCGTGTGTTTACCGGTGTGTGTGCTGTGTGTGTGCTGTGTGTGTGTACTGCGTGTGTGTGCTGTGTGTGTGCTGTGTATGTGTACTATGTGTGTACTGTGTGTGTGCTGTGTGTGTACTGTGTGTGTACTGTGTGTGTGTGCTGTGTGTGTACTGTGTGTGTACTGTGTGTGTGTGCTGTGTGTGTACTGTGTGTGTACTGTGTGTGTGTACTGTGTGTGTGTGTACTGTGTGTGTACTGATTGCACTACTCGGCAGGCAGCTATCTCACAAACACAGATACACACACACGGGTACATACACAGAGATACATACATAGATACACAGAGAGATACACACGGATATATAATAAGCACGGGTACACACACAGAGATATCTACAGATACACGCGAACACACAGATATGTCTGTGTGTTCGTGTGTGTCCGTGTGTCTGTATGTCCGGGTCTCCGTGTGAATGTATGTCCGTGTGTCCGTGTGCATGTACGTATGTATGTCCGTGTGTCTGCATGTCCGTGTGTCTGCGTGTCTTGAGTGTCTGTATGTCCTTGTGTCTGTATGTGTGTATGTATGAATGTATGCCTGTGTCTTTTAGTCTGTATCTCCGTGTGTCCGTGTGTCTGACTGTATGTACGTCCGTTTGTCTGTATGTTCGTGTGTTTGTGTCGGTGTGTCGGTGTCTCTGAGTGTTTTGAGTGTCGGTGTGTCTGTATGTGTGTCCGTGTGTCGGTGTGTCTGTAGGTCCGTGTGTCTGAGTGTCTGTATGTTTGTGTGTCTGTATGTCCGTGTGTCCGTGTGTCTGTATGTATTTATGTATGTATATCCGTGTGTCTGCGTGTCTGTATGTCTGTGTGTCTGTACGTATGTCTGTGTGTATGTATGTCCGTGTGTCTGTATAACTGTATGCATGTCCGTGTGTCTGTATATCCGTGTGTCTGAGTGTCTGTATGTCTGTGTGTCTCTGTGTCCGTGTGTCCGTGTGTCTGTACGCGTGTCCGCGTGTCTGCACGCGTGTCCATCCGCCCGTGACATGGGGACGGGGTCACTACCATCCGTTTCTCGCAACTTGATCACGCGAGGATTTCGATGCGACTGCAATCATTCGGCGCTAGCCCACGAGGAAACCATTGCGAAATCGATGCTATGAGGGTTCAGCTACAAACCAAGAAAAACAAAAACCCCAATAACGATTTAAAGTGAAATAAAAAAAATCAAACAGCGACGTTCTCACGCCACTGGCCGTGCGAGTCGCTGGACTTGAACGAGGTTCAGGTACAGGTGTAAGGGGCCGTCCATAAATGACGTCACGCGATTCTGGACGATTTTTGACCCCCCACCCCACCCCTTCGTCACACGGCGTCACAAAAAGTCAGACCCCCTACCCCCTCAAATATGACGTCACAAAACTATATTTCGAATTTGCAAATAAAAAATGCTGCAAATCTCTTTAAACTATTATCATCGTCGTGCGTATTTAATGTGGCGCTGCACACTGATGTTGTAGGAGAAAATGTTTATTAAAAAGTCTATTTAATTAAGCAGAAAGTGTTGTCTATATTTATTGAAAGTTGCGCATTTTGATGTGACGTCACATTTCTCAACCCCCCCCCCTCGTCACACATCGTCACAAACGTCTGACCCCCCCCCCCCCAGGTGCGTGACGTCATTTATGGACGGCCCCTTAGTGTAAGCGCCGTGATCTGATCGAGAGGGGCAGCGGAGGAGTATGGCCGACTCGTAGATAACACACAAAGACAAAGATCCCCCGTATAGCCTTAGCAGGCTGTTGGGGCAAGTGCTGTGAGCGAGCACCTGTGAAGGCCGGAACGGCACACGAGCGGGTGGGTGTCCAGCACCACGCCCGACCGCCTTTGTCTCCCCAGTGGCGATGTTTACACACCGCACCAGGTACTCACTTGAGGCTGAGTCGACCTAGGGGAGGCCCAGGACCCATTCAGATAATCGTCACCGGTGTGGTCAGTGAGCGGGAATCGAACCCGGGTCGCCAGGTTCACAGCGCAGCGTAGCGCTAACCGCTGCACCACCGCTCCCCATCTACGCACAAGCGCAAGCATCGGCGTTTCGTCCTTTTCGAATAAGGAATCCAATCCGCCCCCCCCCCTTCCATCCCTCCCCGGTACCCCACTCACCCCCACCTCCACGGCCACTCCCCAGACACCCCCCTCCCCCCACCCACTCCACGCGCTTTACATTCGCGTGAGCGGTAGCTGATTCTTCGCCGCCTTCTCCTTGCGACACGTTCCGCACAGCACGCCCAGGAAGCCGTTGATGAACTGAACAGCGCACAGCAGCGCCTCGACTGCTCCCGTGGTCGCGACGATCGAGAAGAAGGCCACGTGCCATGTCACGGCGCCCAGGGGCTCCACGCAGACGGACCACGACGTCTTGTTGAAGAGGTAGCTGCTTCTGCTCGATGGGTTGTGGGGGCGGGGGACGGAGAGAAAGGGTGGAGGGGGGGAGGGTAGCTACTCGTGTAGGGTCGAGGGGGTGCTGTGTCGGGCGTGATGCTGGCCAGAGACCGCCCCCCCCCACACCCCAGTGTAGATAGACACTCAGATATTTAGATAGACATTCAGATCGACACTGAGATCTCAAGGCCATAACCGCCGTGTTTCTGACATGGCCATCGTGAATTCCGCTCAGAGACTCCCCCCCCCTCCACCCATCATAGATAGACACTCAGATAGACACTCAGATAGACATTCAGATAGACACTCAGATAGACATTCAGATAGACACTCAGATAGACACTCAGATAGACACTCAGATAGACATTCAGATAGACACTCAGATAGACACTCAGATAGACACTCAGATAGACATTCAGATAGACACTCAGATAGAAACTCAGATAGACACTCATATCTCAAAGCCATTACCACCGTGTTTCTGACATGGCCATCGTGAACTCTGCTAAGAGACCCCCCCCCACCCATCGTAGATAGACACTCAGATAGACACTCAGATAGACACTCAGATAGACACTCAGATAGACACTCAGATAGACATTCAGATAGACACTCAGATAGAGACTCAGATAGACACTCAGATAGACACTCAGATAGACATTCAGATAGACACTCAGATAGACACTCAGATAGACACTCAGATAGACACTCAGATAGACATTCAGATAGACACTCAGATAGACACTCAGATAGACACTCAGATAAACATTCAGATAGACACTCAGAAAGACATTCAGATAGACACTCAGATAGACACTCAGATAGACATTCAGATAGACACTCAGATAGACACTCAGATAGACACTCAGATAGACACTCAGATAGACATTCAGATAGACACTCAGATCTCAAGGCCATGACCACCGTGTTTCTGACATGGCCATCGTGAATTCCGCTCAGAGACTCCCCCCCCCCCTCCCATCGTAGATAGACACTCAGATAGACACTCAGATAGACACTCAGATAGACACTCAGATAGACACTCAGATAGACACTCAGATCTCAAGGCCATTACCACCGTGTTTCTGACATGGCCATCGTGAACTCTGCTAAGAGACCCCCCCCCCCACCCATCGTAGATAGACACTCAGATAGACACTCAGATAGACACTCAGATAGACACTCAGATAGACACTCAGATAGACACTCAGATAGACACTCAGATAGACACTCAGATCTCAAGGCCATTACCACCGTGTTTCTGACATGGCCATCGTGAACTCTGCTAAGAGACCCCCCCCCCCCACCCATCGTAGATAGACACTCAGATAGACACTCAGATAGACACTCAGATAGACACTCAGATAGACATTCAGATAGACACTCAGATAGACACTCAGATAGACACTCAGATAAACATTCAGATAGACACTCAGATAGACACTCAGATAGACACTCAGATAGACACTCAGATAAACATTCAGATAGACACTCAGATAGACACTCAGATAGACACTCAGATAGACACTCAGATAGACACTCAGATCTCAAGGCCATGACCACCGTGTTTCTGACATGGCCATCGTGAATTCCGCTCAGAGACTCCCCCCCCCTCCCATCGTAGATAGACACTCAGATAGACACTCAGATAGACACTCAGATAGACACTCAGATAGACACTCAGATAGACACTCAGATAGACACTCAGATAGACACTCAGATCTCAAGGCCATGACCACCGTGTTTCTGACATGGCCATCGTGAACTCTGCTAAGAGACCAAACCCCACCCATCGTAGATAGACACTCAGATAGACACTCAGATAGACACTCAGATAAACATTCAGATAGACACTCAGATAGACATTCAGATAGACACTCAGATAGACATTCAGATAGACACTCAGATAGACACTCAGATAGACACTCAGATAGACACTCAGATAGACACTCAGATAGACACTCAGATAGACATTCAGATAGACACTCAGATAGACACTCAGATAGACACTCAGATAAACATTCAGATAGACACTCAGATAGACACTCAGATAGACACTCAGATAGACACTCAGATAAACATTCAGATAGACACTCAGATAGACACTCAGATAGACACTCAGATAGACATTCAGATAGACACTCAGATAGACATTCAGATAGACACTCAGATAGACACTCAGATAGACACTCAGATAGACACTCAGATCTCAAGGCCATGACCACCGTGTTTCTGACATGGCCATCGTGAACTCTGCTAAGAGACCCCCCCCCCACCCATCGTAGATAGACACTCAGATAGACACTCAGATAGACACTCAGATAAACATTCAGATAGACACTCAGATAGACATTCAGATAGACACTCAGATAGACATTCAGATAGACACTCAGATAGACACTCAGATAGACACTCAGATAGACACTCAGATAGACATTCAGATAGACACTCAGATAGACACTCAGATAGACATTCAGATAGACATTCAGATCTCAAGGCCATGACCACCGTGTTTCTGACATGGCCATCGTGAACTCCGCTAAGAGACCAAACCCCACCCATCGTAGATAGACACTCAGATAGACACTCAGATAGACACTCAGATTGACACTCAGATAGACACTCAGATAGACACTCAAATAGACAGTCAGATAGACACTCAGATAGACACTCAGATAGACACTCAGATAGACACTCAGATAGACACTCAGATAGACACTCAGATCTCAAGGCCATTACCACCGTGTTTCTGACATGGCCATCGTGAACTCTGCTAAGAGACCCCCCCCCACCCATCGTAGATAGACACTCAGATAGACACTCAGATAGACACTCAGATAGACACTCAGATAGACACTCAGATAGACACTCAGATCTCAAAGCCATGACCACCGTGTTTCTGACATGGCCATCGTGAACTCTGCTAAGAGACCCCCCCCCACCCATCGTAGATAGACACTCAGATAGACACTCAGATAGACACTCAGATAGACACTCAGATAGACACTCAGATAGACACTCAGATCTCAAAGCCATGACCACCGTGTTTCTGACATGGCCATCGTGAACTCTGCTAAGAGACCCCCCCCCACCCATCGTAGATAGACACTCAGATAGACACTCAGATAGACACTCAGATAGACACTCAGATAGACACTCAGATAGACACTCAGATCTCAAAGCCATGACCACCGTGTTTCTGACATAGCCATCGTGAACTCCGCTACTTCCCCGTAACCCGGGCGCTTCAATCCAGGCATGTCAATCCAGGTATGTCAATCCAGGTATGTAAATCCAGGCATGTCAATCCAGGTATGTCAATCCTGGCATGTCAATCCAGGTATGTCAATCCTGGCATGTCAATCCAGGCATGTCAATCCAGGCATGTCAATCCAGGTATGTCAATCCAGGCATGTCAATCCAGGTATGTCAATCCAGGTATGTCAATCCAGGTATGTCAATCCAGGTATGTCAATCTAGGTATGTCAATCCAGGTATGTCAATCCAGGCATGTCAATTCAGGTATGTCAATCCAGGTATGTCAATCCAGGTATGTCAATCCAGGCATGTCAATCCAGGTATGTCAATCCAGGTATGTCAATCCAGGCATGTCAATCCAGGTATGTCAATCCAGGTATGTCAATCCAGGCATGTCAATCCAGGTATGTCAATCCAGGTATGTCAAGCCAGGCATGTCAATCCAGGCATGTCAATCCAGGTATGTCAATCCAGGTATGTCAATCCAGGTATGTCAATCCAGGTATGTCAATCCAGGCATGTCAATCCAGGTATGTCAATCCAGGTATGTCAATCCAGGCATGTCAATCCAGGTATGTCAATCCAGGTATGTCAATCCAGGTATGTCAATCCAGGTATGTCAATCCAGGCATGTCAATCCAGGTATGTCAATCCAGGTATGTCAATCCAGGCATGTCAATCCAGGTATGTCAATCCAGGTATGTCAATCCAGGTATGTCAATCCAGGCATGTCAATCCAGGTATGTCAATCCAGGTATGTCAAGCCAGGCATGTCAATCCAGGCATGTCAATCCAGGTATGTCAATCCAGGTATGTCAAGCCAGGCATGTTAATCCAGGTATGTCAATCCAGGTATGTCAATCCAGGTATGTCAATCCAGGTATGTCAATCCAGGTATGTCAATCCAGGCATGTCAATCCAGGTATGTCAATCCAGGTATGTCAATCCAGGCATGTCAATCCAGGTATGTCAATCCAGGTATGTCAATCCAGGCATGTCAATCCAGGTATGTCAATCCAGGTATGTCAATCCAGGTATGTCAATCCAGGTATGTCAATCTAGGTATGTCAATCCAGGTATGTCAATCCAGGCATGTCAATTCAGGTATGTCAATCCAGGTATGTCAATCCAGGTATGTCAATCCAGGCATGTCAATCCAGGTATGTCAATCCAGGTATGTCAATCCAGGCATGTCAATCCAGGTATGTCAATCCAGGTATGTCAATCCAGGCATGTCAATCCAGGTATGTCAATCCAGGTATGTCAAGCCAGGCATGTCAATCCAGGCATGTCAATCCAGGTATGTCAATCCAGGTATGTCAATCCAGGTATGTCAATCCAGGTATGTCAATCCAGGCATGTCAATCCAGGTATGTCAATCCAGGTATGTCAATCCAGGCATGTCAATCCAGGTATGTCAATCCAGGTATGTCAATCCAGGTATGTCAATCCAGGTATGTCAATCCAGGCATGTCAATCCAGGTATGTCAATCCAGGTATGTCAATCCAGGCATGTCAATCCAGGTATGTCAATCCAGGTATGTCAATCCAGGTATGTCAATCCAGGCATGTCAATCCAGGTATGTCAATCCAGGTATGTCAAGCCAGGCATGTCAATCCAGGCATGTCAATCCAGGTATGTCAATCCAGGTATGTCAAGCCAGGCATGTTAATCCAGGTATGTCAATCCAGGTATGTCAATCCAGGTATGTCAATCCAGGTATGTCAATCCAGGTATGTCAATCCAGGCATGTCAATCCAGGTATGTCAATCCAGGTATGTCAATCCAGGCATGTCAATCCAGGTATGCCAATCCAGGTATGTCAAGCCAGGCATTTCAATCCAGGTATGTCAATCCAGGTATGTCAATCCAGGTATGTCAATCCAGGTATGTCAATCCAGGCATGTCAATCCAGGTATGTCAATCCAGGTATGTCAATACAAGTATGTCAATCTAGGTATGTCAATCCAGGTATGTCAATCTAGGTATGTCAATCCAGGTATGTCAATCCAGGCATGTCAATCCAGGTATGTCAATCCAGGTATGTCAATCTAGGTACGTCAATCCAGGCATGTCAATCCAGGTATGTCAATCCAGGTATGTCAATCCAGGCATGTCAATCCAGGTATATCTATCCAGGTATGTCAATCCAGGTATGTCAATCTAGGTACGTCAATCGTGGCATGTCAATCCAGGTATGTCAATCCAGGTATGTCAATCCAGGTATGTCAATCTAGGTATGTCAATCTAGGTACGTCAATCCAGGCATGTCAATCCAGGCATGTCAATCCAGGTATGTCAATCCAGGCATGTCAATCCAGGCATGTCAATCTAGTTATGTCAATCTAGTTATGTCAATCCAGGCATGTCAATCCAGGCATGTCAATCCAGGTATGTCAATCTAGTTATGTCAATCCAGCCATGTCAATCCAGGCATGTCAATCCAGGTATGTCAATCCAGGTATGTCAATCCTGGCATGTCAATCCGGGTATGTCAATCCAGGCATGTCAATCCAGGTATGTCAATCCATGTATGTCAATCCTGGCATGTCAATCCAGGCATGTCAATCCAGGTATGTCAATCCAGGTATGTCAATCCAGGTATGTCAATCTAGGTATGTCAATCCAGGTATGTCAATCCAGGTATGTCAATCCAGGTATGTCAATCCAGGCATGTCAATCCAGGTATATCTATCCAGGTATGTCAATCCAGGTATGTCAATCTAGGTACGTCAATCGTGGCATGTCAATCCAGGTATGTCAATCCAGGTATGTCAATCCAGGTATGTCAATCCAGGCATGTCAATCCAGGTATGTCAATCCAGGTATGTCAATCCAGGTATGTCAATCCAGGCATGTCAATCCAGGTATGTCAATCCAGGTATGTCAAGCCAGGCATGTCAATCCAGGTATGTCAATCCAGGTATGTCAATCCAGGTATGTCAATCCAGGCATGTCAATCCAGGTATGTCAATCCAGGTATGTCAATCCAGGTATGTCAATACAAGTATGTCAATCTAGGTATGTCAATCCAGGTATGTCAATCTAGGTATGTCAATCCAGGTATGTCAATCCAGGCATGTCAATCCAGGTATGTCAATCCAGGTATGTCAATCTAGGTACGTCAATCCAGGCATGTCAATCCAGGTATGTCAATCCAGGTATGTCAATCCAGGTATGTCAATCCAGGCATGTCAATCCAGGTATATCTATCCAGGTATGTCAATCCAGGTATGTCAATCTAGGTACGTCAATCCATGCATGTCAATCCAGGTATGTCAATCCAGGTATGTCAATCCAGGTATGTCAATCTAGGTATGTCAATCTAGGTACGTCAATCCAGGCATGTCAATCCAGGCATGTCAATCCAGGTATGTCAATCCAGGCATGTCAATCCAGGCATGTCAATCTAGTTATGTCAATCTAGTTATGTCAATCCAGGCATGTCAATCCAGGCATGTCAATCCAGGTATGTCAATCTAGTTATATCAATCCAGCCATGTCAATCCAGGCATGTCAATCCAGGTATGTCAATCCAGGTATGTCAATCCTGGCATGTCAATCCAGGTATGTCAATCCAGGCATGTCAATCCAGGTATGTCAATCCAGGTATGTCAATCCTGGCATGTCAATCCAGGCATGTCAATCCAGGTATGTCAATCCAGGTATGTCAATCCAGGTATGTCAATCCAGGCATGTCAATCCAGGTATGTCAATCCAGGTATGTCAATCCAGGTATGTCAATCCAGGCATGTTAATCCAGGCATGTCAATCCAGGTATGTCAATCCAGGTATGTCAATCCTGGCATGTCAATCCAGGTATGTCAATCCAGGTATGTCAATCCAGGCATGTCAATCCAGGTATGTAAATCCAGGCATGTCAATCCAGGCATGTCAATCCAGGTATGTCAATCCAGGTATGTCAATCCAGGCATGTCAATCCAGGTATGTCAATCCAGGTATGTCAATCCAGGTATGTCAATCCAGGTATGTCAATCCAGGTATGTCAATCCAGGTATGTCAATCCAGGCATGTCAATCCAGGTATGTCAATCCAGGTATGTCAATCCAGGTATGTCAATCCAGGTATGTCAATCCAGGTATGTCAATCCAGGCATGTCAATCCAGGTATGTCAATCCAGGTATGTCGTCTGGCCCATGAACGAGCTTTGGACCTCCGAGCCGCCGCTCGTTACGCACGCAGAGCGCTCGCCCGCACGTGACCCACAGACGGTGACCTCACTGCTGACGTCGTCAAGGAGCGTAAAACCACCACCCCCATCCAGCACGCGGAACACTCCGCGTCATCCTCGCGGCAGCAGCAGCAGCAGCAGCGGCGACTTTTGGCTCAGGGGCCGCCCATAAATGACGTCACGCGATTTTGGATATTTTTTGACCCCCCTCCCTAGTCACAAAAAGTCAGACCCCCCCCCTCAAATATGACGTCACAAAGCTCTGCCTCCCCCCCCCAAAAAAAAAACATATTTCGATTTTGCAAATAAAAAAAATGCTTCAAATTGCTTTAAACTGTTGTCAGTGTAGTGCGTATTTAATGTGGCGCTGCACTCTGATGTTGCAGGAGAAAACATTGATTAAAAAGTCTATTTAATTAAGTTAGAACGTGTTGTCTTTATTCATTTAAAGTTGCGCATTTTGATGTGACGTCACATTTCTCAACCCCCACCCCCCTCGTCACACATCGTCACAATTTAACACTCTTCTGAAATTCGAGGTCCGCCAGCTAAGTGTCTTACTGTGTTGTTGGCCTGACTGGTTGTGCACCACGTAATTTTTTCTTAGGCTTGTTGAATTCTCGTCTCTCGTCTTCTTCTTGTTTTTACCTCCATGATTTGTTCTTGGCACCTGATGCAGATCGCTTGTGTTGCGGTCGAAACGTCGCGATTGATTTATCTTAATATGATTTTAATATAATTTAACGGTATTTCTACATACGTGACTTTACCGAAAAAAAACCAATGAGCAATCGTCACAAATGTCTGACCCCGCCCCGCCCCCCGCCCCTAGGTGCGTGACGTCATTTATGGACGGCCCCTCAGCCGTCGTACAGAGACGGGCCGAACGCTCTCAGACGCGCTTGCAGCGGGCCGTCTGGACAGCGCTCGTGCCGATATTCGGGAAGCCGCCGCGTGTAGCTACGGCGCTCTTCAAAATCATCTCCATTGACAGGCCCGTTCCTTTCATCGAGCGGGGCACGTGTCCAGCGCCTCGTGCTTGACCCCGCACCCACGATTAGCACGCTTGGCCACGTCCGTATGCAAGCGAAAGAGGAACAAACGCGCGTACGTGCATGCGACTCGTGGCACTTACTGCACGTTGGCCTGGTTGACGCTGTGGAGGGGCTGCTCGAATGGATAAACCCATTCCTCCGACGTGGAATTCACGATGCATTTGGGCCCTTGAATGAGCCCCACGGTGCTCACAGCGAGGCAATAGCCAGACCCCACCAGGCCCACGACGGAGAAGAGAACCGACATCAACATCTGTTTGGAGATCGGACAAACAACAACAACAACAACATCGTCAACATCGTCGTCGTTATTGCTATCAACTTTGTAACTGTACAAGTCAAGTGTCAAGGATTCATAAGCATGCACGTCAAGACTATGGGCAAAGTTACTCTATGGGCTAAGATAGTCTCTGGGCAATTTTAGTCTATGGGCAATATTAGTCTATGGGCAATGTTAGTCTCTGGGCAATGTTAGCCTATGAGCAGTGCTGAGTCTATGAGCAGTGTTGAGTCTATGGGGCAGTGTTGAGTCTATGGGCAGTGTTGAGTCTATGAGCAGTGTTGAGTCTATGAGCAGTGCTGAGTATATGGGCAATCTTAGTCTATGGGCTAAGATAGTCTATGGGCAATGTTAGTCTGTGGGCAATGTTAGTCTATGGACAATGTTGTCTTTGGCCAATGATGATGATGATGATGAGAATGTTGATAGTGATGCGATGGCGGTAGTGTAGCAATTAGCGCGCTACGCTACACACTCGGAGGCACGAGTTCAATTCCCCCTCACGGCCAACACCGGTGACGATTGTCTGAACAGGTCCTGGGCCTCCCCTAGGTCAACTCAGCCTCAAACGAGTACCTGGTGCGCTGTGTAAACATCGCCACTGGGGTAGACAAAGGCGGCAGGGGCGTGGTGTTGGCCACCCACCCCCCTTCGTGTGCCGTGCCGGCCTCCATAGGTGCTGCTCGCTAACAGCACTGGCCCCGACAGTCCGTTGAAGGCTATACGGGGGATCTTTGCCTTTGTGTGCTCAGGGTTTTCTCGTGACGTGGCGTGTGCTCCCCCGGGCTCTCACCCCACATCTGTTGGCGCAACAGCTCCTCTTGAGTCCGGCACAGATCATCTGCATCGCTGAAAGCAGGACCTGTTCAACAATAGGCATCATCATCATCACCACCTTCAGCAACAATAACATCGCTAACAATAGATAAAGATACACCCCGTATGGGGGGAGGGCTTGCAGAGAGAGAGAGAGAAAAATAGATCGAGAGAGAGAGAATGAGAGAGTGAAAGAGAGAGAGAGAGGAAAAGAAAGATAGAGAGATATAATGAAGTCTGATCTTGATTTGAAGCTTTCGTGACTGCAGGAATCCATACTCTTTGGTTCTTTCGGTAAAGTCACGTGGGTAGAAAATAAAATAAATCACGACGTTTCGGGCGCAACACAAGCGTCCGTCATCAGGTGGGAAAGCGTGGTCTTGCTGCTGAGGCAGACTGTTTTTAAAAGGTTTGAAATGGGTGTAGCTCAAGGGTCATAAAGAAGTGGCCGGGTATGGTGATGTTAATGTGAGTAATTAGCATGATGTTAATGTGAGTAATTAGCGTGTAACTGTAAGATAGGAGAGCGGCCTCCTGCTACATCCGTTGGGTTGCACTCCCTCGTCGAGGAGACCGCTCTTCTTCTACTTCTTCTCTACAGTTCTATGCGAATCTCTCACATTAACATCATGCTAATTTCTCACGTTAACATCATGCTAATCTCTCACGTTAACATCATGCTAATCTCTCACGTTAACATCATGCTAATCTCTCACGTTAACATCATGCTAATCTCTCACATGAACATCATGCTAATCTCTCACATGGACATCATGCTAATCTCTCACATTAACATCATGCTAATCTGTCACATTAACATCATGCTAATCTCTCACGTTAACATCATGCTAATCTCTCACATTAACATCATGCTAATCTCTCACGTTAACATCATGCTAATCTCTCACGTTAACATCATGCTAATCTCTCACATGGACATCATGCTAATCTCTCACATTAACATCATGCTAATCTCTCACATTAACATCATGTTAATCTCTCACATGAACATCATGCTAATATCTCACGTTAACATCATGCTAATCTCTCACATTAACATCATGCTAATCTCTCACGTTAACATCATGCTAATCTCTCACATTAACATCATCCTAATCTCTCACATTAACATCATGCTAATCTCTCACATTAACATCATGCTAATCTCTCACGTTAACATCATGCTAATCTCTCACATTAACATCATGCTAATCTCTCACGTTAACATCATGCTAATCTCTCACATTAACATCATGCTAATTTATCACATTAACATCATGCTAATCCCTCACATTAACATAGCCACTTTCGTGCCCTCTAATTTCTCACATTAACATCATGATAATCCCTCACATTAACATAGCCTCTTCTGTGCCCTCTAATTTATCACATTAACATCATGCTAATCCCTCGCATTAACATAGCCACTTCCGTGCCCTCTAATTTCTCACATTAACATAATTCTAATTTATCACATTAACATCATGCTAATCCCTCGCATTAACATAGCCACTTACGTGCCCTCTAATCCCTCACATTAACATTATGCTAATCTTTCACTTTAACATAGTCACTTCCGTACCCTCTAATTCATCACATTAACATCATGCTAATCCCTCACATTAACATAGCCACTTCCGTGCCCTCTAATTCATCACATTAACATCATGCTAATCCCTCACATTAACATAGCCACTTCCGTGCCCTCTAATTTCTCACATTAACATCATGAGAATCCCTTACATTAACATAGCCACTTCCGTGCCCTCTAATTTCTCACATTAACATCATGCTAATCTCTCACATTAACATAGCCACTTCCGTGCCCTCTAATTTCTCACATTAACATCATGCTATTCTCTCACATTAACATCATGCTAATCTCTCACATTAACATCACTAGCCCTGGCCACTTCTTTATGACCCTTGGGCTACACCCATTTCAAACCTTTTAAAAGCAGTCTGCCTCAGCAGCAGGCCACGCTTTCCCACCTGATGACGGACGCTTGGTGTTGCGTCCGAAACGTCGTGATTTATTTTATTTTTTACCTACGTGACTTTACCGAAAGAACCAAAGAGCAATGCGACTTAACTTTTGACTTTTGAACAACTTTTATTGCCGCCGCCAGCAGCAAAAGCACTGGAGGCGATTTCGATATGAAACACGCAAAGTCACCATCAACACAAACGAATAATCGCTATAATCCACGAGAATGAGAGAGAGAGAAAGAGAAGATTTAAACCAATTTCATCGCTGCCAGCAGAAAACACACTGGAGCCGATTTCGATACAAAAACCACAATCGAGTACAGCTTTACGTGCGTAACGTCACAAACACGCTCCCCGTGGGCACGTGACACTGCGCGCGCCATACGCGCATCGCAGCAACGTGACGTCGTTACGCACGACTCGCTCGACAAAGCAGATCGTTAAACATAGAGAGAGATAAATAGAGTGAGTGAGAGAGAGAGTGAGAGAGAGAGAGGAATAGAGTGTGTGTGAGAGAGAGAGGGAGATAAATAATAGTGAGACTTTAGACTTTTAAACAACTTTTATTGCCGCCAGCAGCAAAAGCACTGGAGGCGATAATCGATATGAAATACACAAAGTCACCAGCAACACAAATAAAACAACCGCTATAAATCCACGCGCTGTGGCGCTAAAAAGCACCGCGCACAACACGAAAGAAAAGTCACGTGGTGGTGGTGGTGGTCATCGCGCACGACACGTTGACGAGCGAGCGCTTCAGAAGGTGAACACGTGGGGTGGTGCCGTCCACGCTGGTGGTACAGAGAGGGGCTTTTCCCGCTCCCCAGCGTTCGAAGAAGACGTGGGAGAGAGCGAGAGATGGGAGGGAGAGAGCGAGAGATGGGAGGGAGAGAGCGAGAGATGGGAGGGAGAGAGCGAGATATGGGAGGGAGTGAGCGAGAGAGTGATGGGCAGGGAGAGAGCGAGAGACTTTTGACTTTTTAACAACTTTCATTGCCGCCAGCAGCAAAAGCACTGGAAGCGATTCCGATATGAAATACACAAAGTCACCAGCGAAATATAGTGAGAGAGATAAACATAGTGAGAGAGAGAGTGAGAGAGATAAATATAGTGAGAGAGATAGACAAATAGAGTGTGTGAGAGAGAGAGAGTGTGTGAGAGAGAGAGAGTGAGCTAGAGAGTGAGCTAGAGAGTGAGCGAGAGAGAGTGAGAGAGATAAATATAGTGTGAGAGAGAGAGGGAGTGAGCTAGAGAGTGAGCTAGAGAGTGAGCGAGAGAGAGATAAATATAGTGTGTTTGAGAGAGAGAGAGTGTGTGAGCTAGAGAGTGAGTGAGAGAGACATTCTCACCAGAATTCCACCGCCTCCAATGCCTCCCAGGTAGAGTGCATAGACGGTGATGCGAGCGGTGGGGTCCTCCTTGGAAATGTGGTTGATGGCTCCGTACGGGAAGAACATGAGCGCGTTGCCCAGGATGGCAACTACGGCCAGCGGGATGAGAGAGATGCCCACGCATATAGTGCATTTGCCCGTGCACATTGTTGCGACGTGTGTATACCTGTGTGTGTGTGTTGAACTTCTTTCGCACCGTACGTAGCCAAACCGTGCTAATCGGAGGGTGCTTATTGCTCGGGTCCGACCAGCAAAGGAAAAGGCTGGCGGTGTACGTGGAAGAGCCGCTCGCTTACTAAGCTGAAATATGTTTACTTCACCAGGTTAAGGCCCACTGCGCTCTCGATGTATCGCTCTTTTTACTTTTTTTGCAGAAGCGACCTGGCCCCAAACGATAGCTTAACGAGCACAAAGATAAAGACAAAGATCCTCCTCAACTCCCCCCCCCCCCCTTCGCGTAGCCTTCAGAAGACTGCTGGGACAAGTGCTACTACAAGAGAGACACGGAGGAAGTCCAACGCGGCGCATGTAATAAACACACACACAGATAAAGATCTTGCGTTTATAGCCTTAACAGACTGTTGGGGCAAGTGCTGTTAGCGAGCACCGATGAAATAAAAAACACTAACAGAGAGAGAGAGAGAAACGTACGCACACACACACGCACGCGTAAACAAAAAAATAAAACTTAAAAAAATTACAAAAAATGTATATCCAAGAAAGAGTTTGAACTGTTGAGAAATCTACAGGCGCATCAGAACTCGGCGGGCAATGCGCGGTCTCCGATCTCGCTGCGGGTCCACGCACTCCCCTGGCCTTTATAATGCGGGCGACGGTCGCGGGCCGAGTGTCACATGAGCCATCATCACCATCACGGGAGAGGGAGGTAGTGAGGGGTAGTGGGGGGCTGTGGTGGTGGGGGGGGGGAGCTTTGGGGAAACACGCTGGCGGAGTTGAACCCTCGATACTCATTGATCGAGGTTGCTGCGCGCACATCGTCGGGATGAAATGTGACACATTAACACCCCTCCCCTCCCCCCTCCGGTCCGGTCCGAAGATCTTAAACTAACCCGATTGTGTTTTTATATTCTTGGCTCTTTCGGTAAAGTCACGTAAATAGAAAATAGAAATAAAATTATAATTTTTGAAAATAATAAGAGCAAAAAAAACTTTCCGACCGATGAAGACCCCTGGTGTAGCGACCGAAACGTCGCGGGCTTTTTGCTTTTATTATTTTCAATTTATTTTTTATATTTTTATTTAATGTATTTTGGTATTTTCTATCTACGTGACATTACCGAAAGAACCAAGAGTATGAATTCCTGCAGTCACGAACGTTTGAAGTCGATTACGTTTGATTATATTTTACCAGGTAAGGGCTCACTGAGCTCTCCATAGCTGTGTTGTCAGCAGCGACCCGGTTCTGTGAATTATATCTCGACGAAGTGGCGTCATCGAGGGATCATCTTGTGGGAATGTAGAGCATTGGCCAAATGCTCTAAACCCGTGATGTTTATTTTAAATGTAGATTTGAAAACGCGGAGAACTGGAGAACAAAAAAAACATCCACGCGACCACGGGGATAGAGAGAGAGAGACACGCAAACTCCAAATACACAGCAGGTGTCAGGGTCGGGATCGAACCCACGACCTCCTGTATACCAGGCGAGGTGGTTAACATCTTGCCACCGTGGTGATGATGATGAGAGAGAGACACGCAAACTCCAAATACACAGCAGGTGTCAGGGTCGGGATCGAACCCACGACCTCCTCTATACCAGGCGAGGTGGTTAACATCTCGCCACCGTGGTGATGATGATGAGAGAGAGACACGCAAACTCCGAATACACAGCAGGTGTCAGGGTCGGGATCGAACCCACGACCTCCTGTATACCAGGCGAGGTGGTTAACATCTCCTAGCCACCGTGGTGATGATGATGAGAGAGAGACACGCAAACTCCAAGTATAGAGGTGTCAGGGTCGGGATCGAACCCACGACCTCCTGTATACCAGGCGAGGTGGTTAATGGTGATACTCATGATGGTTCATCATTATGATGATCATGATGGTGATGACCATGATGGTGATGGCAAGACCGGAATGGTAAGACCACGATTCTCAACAATGCGACGCCAATCCTCCTGGCTCTCCTGTTCTCTCGAACATTCTGCCAACCAAAATATCCGCAGAGACCTGGGCGCACAAACTGCTCCTGCAAGGGAGTTGGCACTTTTCTCTTTCCAACTACAACCACCACCACCACCACCACCTCCACCACCACCACCAAGACCTTGACAATGTCGCCTCGATGGCCACTCAAATCCCAATACCCACCCATCCCTTCTGAGATCGCGCTGCTGCTGCTGCTCCTCCTGCTGCTGCTATCACCATCCTATAATCTCACCCGGATCCGGGAGGAAGGAAAGGGGACATCATAACCTCTGGCTAACAGAGTGTAAGAACGCAGACGTACGTGTGTGTGTGTGTACAGTATGTACGGCGCGGCACGGGCTAGAGAAGAGATGTAGTGATGCGGTACGGGAGGATGTGGAGCTGAGTGGACTTGCCGATGACTGGTACCAGCGGTGTCAAGATCGGCCTCTGTGGAGGAGGCTCGTGAAGGACGCTACTGGGCAGTTGGAGGCGGTCGCCCTCCAGCAACAACGGAGGGCAGAGGAGCGACGCTCACAACAACGAGCGGAGCGCCGGGCGGATAAAATGCGGCAGGTTGGCACAGTAGGGGGCACAGGTGTTGCATCGGCCAGTCATCTCAGTCAGCCAACTCATGGCACCTGGGTCTTTCCCGTGGCTTCCTGTCAGCGAGCACTTGGACACTTCGCGTGGTCACCATTCGTCACTTAGTGTCGAATGGTGGCTGTGTTTGTGTTGGTGTCTATGTTGATCTTCTTTCGCACCGTACGTAGAACGAGCGCGCTAATCGGAGGTACGGGGGCAGGACATCACTGCCAACCCAGGAGCATCAGCAGCAGCATCATCACCAAATCGTTTTCCTAAAATAAAATAAAGACCTCCGTGTTTGTTGTTGTTGTTGTGGCGCCCTTCATATGTGCTGCTACCAGTGGTGCCGGATTATCCTAGTAGCAAAAGTAGCTACACATGAAGTAGCTACGGGCCCCGCACTTTCAAGGGCCGCGCGCTAAATGCTTTCAAGCTATCAATTCCGGTTCAGCGATTCTGCACTTGCTCTATTACTATAGTACTATACCACCTTCAACTTTTATGAATGACTGTGTGTTTAAGGTTAGCGATGTGTCGTATTATCTGGCTGTATAGCAAATGAGAAAAAAAAAACAATTTCTTCTCATTCTACGTGACTTTACCGAAAGAACCAAAGAACAATTACTTTACTATGCAAGTAAAAAATGCGTGTGTTTTTGTAACATTGTGTCTCACCACCCCCCGCGCGCCCCTCCACCACCACCGGCTCGCAAAAATCCACTGGACCGCGAGCGAGCGAGTTGGAATGGATCTTCAGCCGGGAGATAATTAACGAGACATCATCCTCATCATCATGATGATCGTCGCAGTCATCTTCACTCGTGCTCATCAACAAATTCCATTATTTCAACACGTGCTAATTTGCATGGCTTTTGACGAGGTCACTTCCCGCCCGTCCACGCTCCACTGTTCGCATGTCGCAGTTTTGGTCCGCCTCTTCAACACAAAAGGCAAAGACCCCACGCTGTAGCCTCTACGGACTTTCTGGGGCAAGTGCTGTTGGCGAAGTCGCACCACCTATGAAGGCCGGAACGGCGCGCGAGGGGGTGGGTGGCCAGCGCCACGCCCGGACGCCTTTGTCTCCCCGGTGACGATGTTTTACGACACCGCAAACAGGTACTCATTTGAGGCTGAGTCGACCTTACGGGAAGCCCAGGACCGGTTCAGATAATCGTCAGCGGTGTTGGCCGTGAGCGGGAATCGAACTCGTGTCGTCGTGTTCCGTTGCGCAGTGTAGCGCTAACCGCTGCGCCACCGCTCCCCACACTCAGATACATGAAGACAAATATTCCCCGTAAAGGCTCAACAGACTGTTGGGGCAAATGCTGCTAGCGAGTAGCAGCACCCTATGAAGGTCGTCTCCCCGAGCGGCGATGGTTACACACTCTTCATTTGAGGCTGAGTCAACCTAGGGGGAGGCCCAGGACCGGTTCAGATATCCGACGCACGTGACGGCTGCCCGAATCATCGTCCTTGCGTCGATGCGCATCGGATGTCTCGAGACATCACGCACGCACGACGCGAGGGCGTGCGATCGCAACTGTGGGAGTGAAGTGTCTTCATGCGATTCACTTGCCGGCTTATATATCATTCCTTATCTTGGGGGTGGAATGCATCGTTATAATAATGAGTATTATTATTATTATTATATGACTATTATGTGAATACCAGTGAACTGTCACTCTCTTGTCGGCAAGGCACAGGATTGCCTCAAGCAAATCCTGACTCTGCTGATGATACAATGAAATGTCGAAACCAGCCCTTGCAAATGAACATCTTGCAGTTCACCAGCATTGGCTCACGCAGAGCCTGACTGCTGATGATACAATGAATGTCGAAACCAGCCCTTGCACATGGACATCTTGCAGTTCACGGGTATTGGCTCACGCAAAGCCTGACTGCTGATGAGACACCCGAGTGTGGAAACCGGTCCAGGGTTGTGTATTAAAAACCGAGGCCGATTGAAATACATTCACTCTCAGGGAGCCGCGCGGCTGACGGGATGTGTACAAAAACAACAGCGGCTACAATTTGTTGTCTCATGTGGTGTGCAGGACACGTGAGGTTTCGAGTAGTCTGCGTAATTATTCTGTGAATTATATTCTCGACGACGACGCTAATGATTACATTTGGCAACGAGGAGGCTTGGATTCGCTCAGGGCTGTACTCACTCAATTTGTTTTGTAAATTTAGCATGCAAATTACGTGTTAATGGTTTATTGAGACTGACCTTTGCTTGGAATAGCACTGAGAGACAGAGAGGTGAACACGCGGATTAGAGAACACACGCAGGATAGACACATCGTCACATTGATCTCCATCCAGCAGTGGATAGACCCTGATGATGATGATTGTGATGATGATTGTGATGAACCGTGAATCGCAGGAGATGTTAACTCCCTCGCCTGGTACACAGGAGGTTGTGGGTTCGATCCCGACCCTGACACCTGCTGCTGTATATTTGGAGCTTGTGTGTGTCTCTGTCACTTCATGGTGAGATGTTAACTCCCTCGCCAGGTACACAGGAGGTTGTGGCTTCGATCCCGACCCTGACGCCTGCTGCTGTATATTTGGAGTTTGTGGTGTCTCTCTCTCACTCCATGGTGAGATGTTAACTACCTCGCCTGGAATGCAGGAGGTCGTGGATTCGATCCCGACCCTGACGCCTGCTGCTGCTGTATATTTGGAGTTTGCGTGTCTCTCTCTCTCACTCCGTGGTGAGATGTTAACTACCTCGCCAGCTACACAGGAGGTAGTGGGATCGATCCCGACCCTGACGCCTGCTGCTGCTGTGTATTTGGAGTTTGCGGTGTCTCTCTTTCCGTGGTCGCGTGGATTTTTCTCCGGGGCTCCTCCGGTTTTTCACCCTCCACACTTTTTGGAATCAACATCACCGCGCCTTTTAGAGTAATTTGGCTGCTGCTATGAATCTACACACGCGACGACGACGACGACGATGATGATGAGGCCCACTTCTTTGGGCTATCATTTGTGACCGCCAGGTCGCACCTGAAAACAAGAACTGCATATCTCAGTGGGGCCTTGCCTTGTTACGTAAATACAAACACTATCTTGTGTTGGCGGTAATCATGATGAAAAGCTGTCCCACGAAATGGGCACACTTCACGTTAAGTCAGATACTATGTGGGGGGTGGGCAGGGGGCTAGTGTGTAAACATCGCCATTGGGGAGACAAAGGTGGCCGGGCGTGGTGCTGGCCATCCTCCCCCCGTCGCGTGCCGCGCCGGCTGTCGTGCGTGCTGCTCCTCGCGAACAGCACTTGCCCCAACAGTCTATTCAAAGCTATAAGGGGGGGTCTTCGTATTTGTGAGCTCAGGGCCTCTTTGTGTGTGCAAACGGACCCGGCGAACCGGGTTCGATTCCCGCTCGCGGCCACCAACACCGGTGACGATATTATCTGAACCGGTCCTGGGCCGTCCCCTAGGTCGACTCGGCCTCAAATGAGCAGCTGGTGCGGTGTGTAAACATCGCCACCGCGGGAGACAAATGCGGCCGGGCGTGGTGCTTGGCCAGTCCGCTAGGGCTGCACAAGGGATCTTTGTCTTTGCGGGGGTGGGGCTGAGGAGGGAGCGGGTGAGTTAATTGACGTTGCGACATTGGAGGGAATTCACGAGGAAGTCGTAGAGTCAGAGCCAGGGTTCAAATATTAACTTTGCGCCGGAGACTCGTGACCACAGAGGGTGGGTCATCACCCAAGCTACAGAGGATTCTCAATGGCCATGTCAGAGACACTGAGCCAGCACTGCTGAGAGCCTGGGTTCGAGCCCTGGGTCTGGTTGTCTGTGTCTAAGGGGGTTCTCAATGGCCATGTCAGAGACACTGAGCCAGCACTGCTGAGAGCCTGGGTTCGAGCCCTGGGTCTGGTTGTCTGTGTCTAAGGGGGTTCTCAATGGCCATGTCAGAGACACTGAGCCAGCACTGCTGAGAGCCTGGGTTCGAGCCCTGGGTCTGGTTGTCTGTGTCTAAGGTGGTTCTCAATGGCCATGTCAGAGACACTGAGCCAGCACTGCTGAGAGCCTGGGTTCGAGCCCTGGGTCTGGTTGTCTGTGTCTAAGGGGGTTCTCAATGGCCATGTCAGAGACACTGAGCCAGCACTGCTAAGAGCCTGGGTTCGAGCCCTGTGTCTGGTTGTCTGTGTCTAAGGGGGTTCTCAATGGCCATGTCAGAGACACTGAGCCAGCACTGCTAAGAGCCTGGGTTCGAGCCCTGGGTCTGGTTGTCTGTGTCTAAGGGGGTTCTCAATGGCCATGTCAGAGACACTGAGCCAGCACTGCTAAGAGCTCGGGTTCGAGCCCTGGGTCTGGTTGTCTGTGTCTAAGGGGGTTCTCAATGGCCATGTCAGAGACACTGAGCCAGCACTGCTAAGAGCCTGGGTTCGAGCCCTGGGTCTGGTTGTCTGTGTCTAAGGGGGTTCTCAATGGCCATGTCAGAGACACTGAGCCAACACTGCTGAGAGCCTGGGTTCGAGCCCTGGGTCACGGCGTCTCTCACTCAAGGGGGTTCGTTTCGGAGAGATTGATCCAGAACTGCTGAGATCCACGGTTCAGAATCAGAATATTTATTTATATAGGAAGGGAGCTTCACAACAACATCTGTGCTACGGTGATCCACCAACCCTTGCTGCTGCTGCTGCTGCCTCCACAGCACTGGATGGTGACACGCTACCTGCAGCAGCGTGGACACCAACACAGCCACAACCATCTCCACAATCACCACCACCATCACAACCACCGCCACAACCATCACAACAACCACAGCCACCACAACCCCACTGATAATTATAGGAGTCGTGGGTAATAGGTTGGCGACCAGATGGAGCTCTCTTCCGGAATACTAATTGGATTTTAAAATAAACCTTACGTATATATTTATTTGTTTCGGCAGCATTATTATATTTTTGTAGGTTTAACGCATTCTTCATGACAATTGTCTCGTCAGCTGGGGCGGGTGATATCTCTTGCTGACGTTTTTTTTTTTTTGCCGCGGGGGGTAGATCAATGTGTGAAACGTAAGAATAGGTTTGACCCTTTATGGTCATAAAACAGGTGTTAGGATGCTAAAACACCGCCTTTATTATTCACCTTCTGGCGTTCTCCGGTCTGACACTGGTGAGACTGGGCCATCAAGAAGTGCTGTCTCTTTTCGATTTAAAGCTTTCGTGACTGCAGGGATTCATCTTCTTGGTTCTTTCGGTAAAGTCACCACGTAGAAGGGAAATAATGAAATAATAAAAATATATAACAGTAATATTTTAGCATGTTTTATTTTTATTATGTTATTTTTATTATTTTATTATTTCCCTTCTACGTGACTTTACCGAAATAACCAAGAAGAAGGCTGTCTCTGATGTAGGCCCATCAGTTTCAAAGACAATGCCATTGTCAGAACCATGTTTGTTTGCGTGTTCATCACGTGTGCCTGCGTGTGGTTAATGCAGTACAGTAAAACCTTGGCTTGCGAGCATAATTCGTTCCGAAAACGTGTTTGTAATCCAAAGCACTCGTATATCAAAGCACTCGTGTATCAGTTGTGATCACGTGACGCTCGGCAGACAAAGAGTGTACGTACACTGCACGTATTGCAAGACCCTCGCTCGTTTATCAAATAGTTTTTTTTTAAAAAATTTGCTCGTCTTACAAAACACTCGCAGACCAAGTTACTCGCAATCCAAGGTTTTACTGTATTTGATTCTTTGCCGAAGTTGATTTGGCGCTTTCGAGACTGCAGGAATTATTCTTTGGTTCTTTCGGTAAAGTCACGTAGAAATAGAAAATAATAAATTACATAATTATGAAAATAATAAATTATGTAATTTATTATTTAATAAAAATTAATGTAATTTATTATTTTCATAATTTATTATTTAATAATAATTAATGTAATTTATTATTTTCATAATTATGTAATTTATTATTTTCTATTTCTACGTGACTTTACCGAAAGACCCAAAGAATAATTCTTTGCGAAGGTTTCTGTTTGGTGTATGAACACCTCACCTTCTGTTTTATTGCCAGCAAGGGTAAAACCCATGATTCTTTTTCATACTCTGATACCGGCACAAAAAGGTGCCATTATATAGCTGCTCGCATCGAGCTATGAACGCTCAGATACGCGTGGCGTTGTCCTTGTAGCCGTTCACCTTTCGGCGTTCTCTGTTCTGACACATGGTGAGACTGGGCCATCAAAAAGGCTGTCTCTGATGCAGGCCAATGCATACAATATTATCGGAGCCACGTCTTGACTGCATGTTCACCACAAGTACCGCGTGCGATGAATGCAGTCACTTGATTACATGCAAAAGGTTTCTATTTAGTATTTGAGCATCTTAACGCATCTCCTGTTCTGTTGCCAGAAAGGGGTACAAACCGACTCTTAATTTTCACACCGGGACATCCGTCCTCCTACTCATCCGCAGCTCATCATTTGCACATCAGCGAAACCGGCATCTCCACCAATAAATTACTCCAAATGACAATGTACACAAATGCGTGTTTCGCCCCGGAAGTGGTAAAACATCCGCTGCCTACCGACCACCACCACCACCACCACCGGCACCAACCACGCTGCAGTGACCGGGGCGAAGGTTCATCACTCTATAGCGTCGCGAATTGTCCAGCGGTTACGTCGTCACGTGTAGTGTTAACTACCTCGCCTGGTACGCAGGAGGTTGTGGGTTCAAACACAACCCTGACGCCTGCTGCTGTATATTTGGAGTTTGCGTGTCTCGCTCTCCCCGTGGCGAGATGTTAACTACCTCGCCTGGTACACATGAGGTTGTGGGTTCAAACACAACCCTGACGCCTGCTGCTCTATATTTGGAGTTTGCGTGTCTCTCTCTCTCTCCCCTTGGCGAGATGTTAACTACCTCGCCTGGTACGCAGGAGGTTGTGGGTTCAAACACAACCCTGACGCCTGCTGCTGTATATTTGGAGTTTGCGTGTCTCTCTCTCCCCGTGGCGAGATGTTAACTACCTCGCCTGGTGCGCAGGAGGTTGTGGGTTCGATCCCCAACCCTGACGCCTGCTGCTGTATATTTGGAGTTTGCGTGTCTCTCCCCGTGGTCGCGTGGATTTTTCCTTCGGATCCTCGGGGGATTTCCCTCCAAATTTAGAACCAACATAATTCGTTTCGAGTAATTTGACTGCTGCTGTACATTGCCACGTGATGATTATAAGCCCATTTTCGTCGTGCTATCGTTTGGGATGGCCAGGTCGCTTCTGAAAAAGAGCTACGTAGCTCAGTGGGCTTTTACCTGGTAAAACAAAATGAAAAAAAAAATAGTTGATAGTTTTAGTTTTATACACGGGGTGGGGGGGGGGTGTGGGGGGAGGGCCACACTCTTTTCCGCCTACAGATGGAACAGATGGAGATTCGCACACGACCTGCTGCGCTGCCTTCTTGTGGCGAGCCACGCAAAGTGGCGCTGCATCTGCTTCACGTGGCCTGCCGTACGATGGTTGTTTCGCACGGCTATCACAACCGCGCATTTGTTTTAACTCTTAGATTTCACCTAATTAGTGACAAATCTAATGTGGATACTTATAGCGGACGAATTACAAATATATCAAGTCCCATTATCTCATCCCTTTATTCCATTCCCATCATCTCGTCCAATCGTCCCATCCCATAATCCCGTCCAATCATCCCGTCCCATCATCCCTTCCCATCATCCCTTCCCATCATTCCGTCCCATCATCCCTTCCCATCATCCCGTCCCATCACCCAAACCCATCACCCAGTCCCCGTCATCCCGCCCAATCATCCCGTCCCATAATCCCGTCCAATCATTAGGTCCCATCATCGCTTCCCATCATCCCTTCCCATCATTCCGTCCCATCATCATTTCCCATCATCATTTTCCATCATCCCGTCCCATCACCCAAACCCATCACCCAGTCCCCATCATCCCGTCCTATCATCTCGTCCAATCATCCCGTCCCATAATCCCGTCCAATCATCCCATCCCATCACCCCATCTCATCATCCCTTCCCATCATCCCTTCCCATCATCCCTTCCCATCATTCCGTCCCATCATCATTTCCCATCATCCCGTCCCATCACCCAAACCCATCACCCAGTCCCCGTCATCCCGTCCTATCATCTCGTCCAATCATCCCGTCCCATAATCCCGTCCAATAATTAGGTCCCACCATCCCATCCCATCGCCCCAATCCCATCACCCAGTCCCCGCCATCCCGTCTCAGTAGCGCGGCAGCGAGTCCATGGAGTAGAGTGGCGCCTGGCTGGAGCTCTCTCTGGGTTTCTCCTTGCGGCACGTCCCGCACAGGACGCCCACGAAGCCGTTGACGGCCTGCACCAGGCACAGAGCCACCTCCACGGCACCCACGGCCATCATGATGGAGAAGAGGGAGATGTGCCACTCGACGATCCACACGGGCGCCTTGCAAACGCTCCACAGCGATGAGTTGAAGAGGTAGCTCGTGCTGAGGCACAGCAGGGGGTCAGGGGGCACACGGACACGGGAGATGGAGCACGGGGTCGAGTGAGGCGTCTCAAGCGATTCAGGGTGCCACGTTGGCTAGATGTCATCTCCCTCGCCTGGTACACAGGAGGTCGTGGGTTCGATCACAGAGCCTGCGAGATGTCATCTCCCTCGCCTGGTAAACAGGAGGTCGTGAGTTCGATCCCAGAGCCTGCGAGATGTCATCTCCCTCGCCTGGTATACAGGAGGTCGTGGGTTCGATCCCAGAGCCTGCAAGATGTCATCTCCCTCGCCTGGTATACAGGAGGTCGTGGGTTCGATCCCAGAGCCTGCGAGATGTCATCTCCCTCGCCTGGTATACAGGAGCTCGTGGGTTCGATCCCAGAGCCTGCGAGATGTCATCTACCTCGCCTGGTATACAGGAGGTCGTGGGTTCGATCCCAGAGCCTGCGAGATGTCATCTCCCTCGCCTGGTATACAGGAGCTCGTGGGTTCGATCCCAGAGCCTGCAAGATGTCATCTCCCTCGCCTGGTATACAGGAGGTCGTGGGTTCGATCCCAGAGCCTGCGAGATGTCATCTCCCTCGCCTGGTATACAGGAGCTCGTGGGTTCGATCCCAGAGCCTGCGAGATGTCATCTACCTCGCCTGGTATACAGGAGGTCGTGGGTTCGATCCCAGAGCCTGCGAGATGTCATCTCCCTCGCCTGGTATACAGGAGCTCGTGGGTTCGATCCCGACCCTAACGCCTGTTTTTTACTTGGAGTTTGCGCCATTATGAACCCCCTGTAAGAAAGAGCCAGACCCAGGGCTCAAACCCAGCATCTCATCTGTGCTGACTCAGTTTCACCGACACAGCCATGAGCAGAATTTGTATTTATACTGTAAAGCTATTTTTCACAGATGTGATGGGAAGGGGGCGCAGGCTCAGAACGTTGCAACCAATAAACACAATACAAAGAAAAACACGCGATAGGAGTGCAGAATATAGGAAGGCCAAACAAGTCACGTGTACAAAGTTACAGACTAATATAAACTAAACCATTTTTTTGTGTCTGTTACGAACTCTCCAACCATCCCCCACTCCCTCCGGAGCTCCGTCCGCCGGGCGAGACCCTTACTCCAGGATCTGGAAGTCCCACTTGTCGATCTTCCCGAAGGGGTAGTCCCACTGCTCGCTGCTTCCGTTCTTGAAGAGGCACATGGGGCCCTCCACGAGCGCCACGGTGGAGACCACGAGGCAGTAGAGGGCGCCCGCGACGCCCACCAGCGACAAGAGGACGGACGTCAGCATCTGTGGAGGAGACGTAGTGGCGTTGCTGGGGAGAGGCTGTGGCCCTGCTGCTGCTGCTGTTGTTGTTGTTGTTGCACCGTTGGTAGTGGTGCACAAACAACAACAACAACCCTGCAACGTTAGTTTCAGCACTGGCCATAGACTCAACACTGCCAATAGACTGAACACTGCCCATTGACTAAACACTGCCCATAGACTCAACACTGCCCATAGACTCAATACTGCCCATAGACTCAATACTGCCTAGAGACTTAACACAGCCCACAGACTCAACACTGCCCGTAGACTCAACACTGCCCACAGACTCAACACTGCCCATAGACTCAACACTGCCCATAGACTCAAAACTGCCCATAGACTCAACACTGCCCATAGATTCAACACTGCCCATAGACTCAGCACTGCCCATGGACTCAACACTGCCCACAGACTCAATATTGCCCATAGACTCAACACTGCCGATAGACTCAGCACTGCCCATGGACTCAACACTGCCCACAGACTCAACACTGCCCATAGACTCAACACTGCCCATAGACTCAACACTGCCTAGAGACTTAACACTGCCCACAGACTCAACACTGCCCATAGACTCAACACTGCCCACAGACTCAATACTGCCCATAGACTCAACACTGCCCATAGACTCAACACTGCCCATAGACTCAACACTGCCCATAGACTCAACACTGCCCATAGACTCAGCACTGCCCATGGACTCAACACTGCCCACAGACTCAACACTGCCCATAGACTCAGCACTGCCCATAGACTGAACACTGCCCATAGACTCAACACTGCCCATAGACTCAACACTGCCCATAGACTCAACACTGCCCATAGACTCAACACTGCCCACAGACTTAACACTGCCCATAGACTCAACACTGCCCATAGACTCAGCACTGCCTATAGACTCAACACTGCCCACAGACTCAACACTGCCCATAGACTCAACACTGCCCATAGACTCAGCACTGCCCATGGACTCAACACTGCCCACAGACTCAATATTGCCCATAGACTCAACACTGCCGATAGACTCAGCACTGCCCATGGACTCAACACTGCCCACAGACTCAACACTGCTCATAGACTCAACACTGCCCATAGACTCAACACTGCCCATAGACTCAGCACTGCCCATGAACTCAACACTGCCCATAGACTCAACACTGCCCATGGACTCAGCACTGCCCATGGACTCAACACTGCCCGTAGACTCAACACTGCCCATAGACTCAACATTGCCCATAGACTCAACACTGCCCATAGACTCAGCACTGCCCATGGACTCAACACTGCCCATAGACTCAACACTGCCCATAGACTCAGCACTGCCCATGAACTCAACACTGCCCATAGACTCAAGACTGCTCGTAGACTCAGCACTGCCCATAGACTCAACACTGCCCATAGACTCAACACTGCCCATAGACTCAACACTGCCCATATACTCAGCACTGCCCATGGACTCAACACTGCCCACAGACTCAATATTGCCCATAGACTCAACACTGCCGATAGACTCAGCACTGCCCATGGACTCAACACTGCCCACAGACTCAACACTGCCCATAGACTCAACACTGCCCATAGACTCAACACTGCCCATAGACTCAGCACTGCCCATGAACTCAACACTGCCCATGGACTCAACACTGACCATTGACTCAGCACTGCCCATGGACTCAACACTGCCCGTAGACTCAACACTGTCCATAGACTCAACACTGCCCATAGACTCAACACTGCCCATAGACTCAGCACTGCCCATGGACTCAACACTGCCCTTAGACTCAAGACTGCTCGTAGACTCAACACTGCCCATGGACTCAACACTGCCCATAGACTCAACACTGCCCACAGACTCAGCACTGCCCATGAACTCAACACTGCCCATAGACTCAAGACTGCTCGTAGACTCAACACTGCCCATAGACTCAACCCTGCCCATAGACTCAACACTGCCCATAGACTCAACACTGCCCATAGACTCAACACTGCCCATAGACTCAACACTGCCCATAGACTCAACACGGCCCATAGACTCAACACTGCCCATAGACTCAACACTGCCCATAGACTCAACACTGCCCATAGACTCAACACTGACCATAGACTCAGCACTGCCTATAGACTCAATACTGCTCATAGACTCAACACTGCCCATAGATTCAGCAATGCCTATAGACTCAATATTGCCCATAGACTCAACACTGCCTAGAGACTTAACACTGCCCACAGACTCAACACTGCCCATAGACTCAACACTGCCCATAGACTCAGCACTGCCCATAGACTCAACACTGCCCGTAGACTCAACATTGCCCATAGACTGAACACTGCCCATAGACTCAGCACTACCCCTAGACTCAACAATGCCCATAGACTGAACACTGCCCATAGACTAAACACTGCCCATAGACTCAACACTGCCCAGAGACTCAACACTGCCCATAGACTCAGCACTGCCCATGGACTCAACCCTGCCCACAGACTGAACACTGCCCATATACTCAACACTGCCCGTAGACTCAACACTGCCCATAGACTCAACACTGCCCATAGACTCAACACTGCCCATAGACTCAATCCTGCCCATGGACGCAATACTGCACCATAGACTCAGCACTGCACAATAGACTCAACACTGCCCATAGACTCAACACTGCCCATAGACTCAACACTGCCCATAGACTCAACACTGCCCATAGACTCAGCACTGCCCATAGACTCAACACTGCCCATAGACTCAATCCTGCCCATGGACTCAATACTGCACCATAGACTCAGCACTGCCCATAGACTCAACACTGCCCATAGACTCAACACTGCCCATAGACTCAACACTGCCCATAGATTAAAACATTCTCACGACGTTTCGACCATAACTCAACGGTCATCTTCAGGTGTGTTCGTGTGCATAAATTTATTTTTAAACGGGGCATTTATTTATTTATTTTTAAAAAACGTTAGCGCCACGCGCAACGATTTGGCAGTTTATTTAGGACTAGTCCATCTATATTCTGAAAAGAGGAGGGGGGAGACGAAATTTTTTATAATGTATGCTGTCTGAAAGCCACTGTAAGCGTGAACAATCAATTAAGACCTGAAATGGTTTATCAAATCTTTCCAATGATTGCTAAGATAGAATCCATCTTCTCGGTTGAAATTGTCTCTGTGCTTGTATATGTGGATAGCCTCATGAACGAATCTCTCATGGAAGCCAGATGGCTTACAAAGAACCTCTGTCTTGGAAAAGTCAATGGCATGTGAGCCTACTGAATTAGAACAATGATCTGCCACGGCCGAGGTGTTGGTCCTACCGTGTTTAAGGTCTGCTTTGTGTTCACGAATGCGGTCCGAGACATGGCGTTTGGTTTCTCCAATGTAACTACTACTACAGAGGCAACTTAGTTTGTAGACACCAGGGTATTGTATGTCCGGAATCACATCTTTTGCAGACGGAACCAGATCACGGATTTTATGTAATGTGTTGAAATGGACCTGATTCTTGTGTTTATTCAAGATTTTGGAGATCTTTTTTGTGATCCCCGCAATGTAGGGTAAAGTGATGGTTTTGAAAGGCTCCTCAAGAGGGTTCTTCTTCATGGTTTGAGTGATAGCTTTGCGGATTGTATAGTCGGAGTAACCATTAGCCCTAAGAGCTTGGTGTACGTGCTTGAGTTCACTGCTTATGTGTTCCTGGTCGGATATGCATTGGGCTCTATGATACAGAGTCTTGATGAGAGAATTCTTCTGTGATGGATGGTGGTGGGAATCCGGTTTCAGATAAGCATCCGTATGGGTAGCTTTCCTGTAGACAGAGTGGCTCATTGAACCATCAGGTCTCTTTTTAATTAGGACATCCAAAAAAGGTATCTTGCCATCTATTTCGACTTCCATGGTAAATCTGATGGCTGGGTGTATGGAATTGATGTGGTCGAAGAATTGGTCTAGAGCAGGCCGGCCATGTGGCCAGATGACAAAAGTGTCATCCACGTACCTCTTCCATAAGGTTGGGCGCAGAGTTGCAGTCTGGATGGCGTCAGTCTCAAATTTCTCCATGAAAATGTTAGCTATAACTGGAGAAAGGGGGGAGCCCATTGGGGTGCCCTCAGTTTGTTTGTAGAAAGTTCCATTCCAAGTGAAGTATGTATTGGTTAAACAGTGTCTCACCAGGGGGGGGTACCTCAGTGTTTAGTCCTTGATGAACCAAGTCTTCAATGATTGCAATGGTGTCAGGTACAGGAACCTTGGTGAATAAGGAAACTACATCAAAACTGACAAGCAGGTCGTCTGGGGACAGGGAAATACCCTTGATTGTCGATACCAGGTGAGTAGAATTTTGTACCGCAGAGGTGGTCTTTCCAGTGAAAGGACGCAAGATTTCAGACAAAAAACGAGCTAGTTTGTAGGTGGGGGAGCCGATAGTAGAGACTATGGGACGAAGGGGTGTATCTACTTTATGTATTTTTGGTAAGCCGTATAATCTTGGTGGCCTGGCAGCAGAAGGTTTCAACGAAAACTGTTTAGATTGATCAATTAATGCGGTTGAATCAGAAATTATTTTGTTGGTTTGTGTGACGAGGCTGTTGGTGGGATCTCTTTTTATTTTTGTATAACTACCATCGTCGAGTAATTCTTTAATTTTGTTGTTGTATTCTATTTTATCCATGATGACAGTAGCATTGCCTTTGTCAGCTGAGAGGACTACAATATCATTCCTCTTTTTTAATTTATATAATTCAAAACGCTCATCTTTGCTGAGGTTGCTAGCTGGCATCTTAGCGTTTTTGAGGGTTGCAGCGATTTCAGATCTTGCTACGTCTGCAGCGATGTGACCCAGGCCCCTGAGAGCAACGTCTACTTGGGCAATTATATCATTAACTGGTATGTGTTTAGGTGTGACTGCAAAGTTTAGACCTTTATATATATTTTATTATTTTGTTGTTTCCCTTCAACGTGACTTTACCGAAAAAACTAAGAATATGAATTACTGCAGTCACGAAAGCTTTAAATCAAAACTGCGCATAGACTCAACACTGATCGTAGACTCAATACTACCCATAGACTCAACACTGCCCCTCTCTTAAAGCCTCACCTCTTCTCCATTGCTGAATCCCTTCCTCGTCCCTCGCCCCTCCACATCTTCCCGTCCCTCCCCAGACCACTTCCACCAACAGCCAGACCACTACCACCAACACCCAAACCACTGCCACCAACACACAGACCACTACCACCACCACCACCCAGACCACTACCACAAACACCCAGACCACTACCACCAACATCCAGACCACTACCACCAACACCCAGACCACTACCACCAAAACCCAGACCACTACCACCAACACCAAGACCAATACCACCAACACCCAGACCACTACCATCAACACCCAGACCACTACCACCAACACCCAGACCACTACCACCAACACCCAGACCACTACCACCAACACCCAGACCACTACCATCAACACCCAGAACCACTACCACCAACACCCAGAGCACTACCACCAACACCCAGACCACTACCACCAACACCCAGACCACTACCACCAACACCCAGACCACTACCATCAACACCCAGAACCACTACCACCACCACCCAGAGCACTACCACCAACACCCAGACCACTACCTCCAACACCCAGACCACTACCACCAACACCCAGACCACTACCACTAACACCTCCACCCAGACCACTACCACCACCACCCAGACCACTACCACCAACACCCAGACCACTACCACCAACACCCAGACCACTACCACCAACACCCAGACCACTACCACCAACACCCAGACCACTACCACCAACACCCAGACCACCAACACCCAGACCACTACCACCAACACCCAGAACCACTACCACCAACACCCAGACCACTACCACCAACACCAGACCACTACCACCAACACCCAGACCACTACCACCAACACGCAGACGACTAGCACCAACACCCAGACCACTACCACTACCACCTCCACCCAGACCACTACCATCAACACCCAGACTACTACCACCACCACCCAGACCACTACCACAAACACCCAGACCACTAACACCAACATCCAGACCACTACCACCAACACCCAGACCACTACCACCAACACCCAGACCACTACCACAATACCCATACCACTACCACCAACACCCAGACCACTACCACCAACACCCAGACCACTACCACCAACACCCAGACCACTACCACCAACACCCAGACCACTACCACCAACAGCCAGACCACTACCATCAACACCCAGAACCACTACCATCAACACCCAGAACCACTACCACCAACACCCAGAGCACTACCACCAACACCCAGACCACTACCACCAACACCCAGACCACTACCACCAACACCCAGACCACTACCACCAACACCCAAACCACTACCACCAACTCCCAGACCACCAACACCAAGACCACTACCACCAACACCCAGAACCACTACCACCAACACCCAGACCACTAACACCAACACCCAGACCACTACCACCAACACCCAGACCACTACCACCAACACCCAGACCACTACCACCAACACCCAGACCACTACCACTACCACCTCCACCCAGACCACTACCATCAATACCCAGACCACTACCACCAACATCCAGACCACTACCACCAACACCCAGACCACTACCACCAACACCCAGACCACTACCATCAACACCCAGAACCACTACCATCAACACCCAGAACCACTACCACCAACACCCAGAGCACTACCACCAACACCCAGACCACTACCACCAATACCCAGACCACTACCATCAACACCCAGAACCACTACCACCAACACCCAGAGCACTACCACCAACACCCAGACCACTACCACCAACACCCAGACCACTACCACCAACACCCAGAACCACTACCACCAACACCCAGACCACTACCACCACCACCCAGACCACTACCACCAACACCCAGACCACTACCACCAACACCCAGACCACTACCACCAACACCCAAACCACTACCACCAACACCCAGACCACTACCACCAACACCAGACCACTACCACCAACACCCAGACCACTACCACCAACACCCAGACCACTACCACCAACACCCAGACCACTACCACCAACACCCAGACCACTACCACCAACACCCAGACCACTACCACTACCACCACCCAGACCACTACCACTACCACCACCACCCAGACCACTACCACCAACACCCAGACCACTACCACCAACACCCAGACCACTACCACCAACACCCAGACCACTACCACCAACACCCAGACCACTACCATCAACACCCAGACCACTACCACCAACACCCAGACCACTACCACCAACACCCAGACCACTACCACCAACACCCAGACCACTACCATCAACACCCAGAACCACTACCACCAACACCCAGAGCACTACCACCAACACCCAGACCACTACCACCAACACCCAGACCACTACCACCACCACCCAGACCACTACCACCAACACCCAGACCACTACCACCAACACCCAGACCACTACCACCAACACCCAGACCACTACCACCAACACCCAGACCACTACCATCAACACCCAGACCACTACCACCAACACCCAGACCACTACCACCAACACCCAGACCACTACCACCAACACCCAGACCACTACCATCAACACCCAGAACCACTACCACCAACACCCAGAGCACTACCACCAACACCCAGACCACTACCACCAACACCCAGACCACTACCACCAACACCCAGACCACTACCATCAACACCCAGAACCACTACCACCACCACCCAGAGCACTACCACCAACACCCAGACCACTACCTCCAACACCCAGACCACTACCACCAACACCCAGACCACTACCACTAACACCTCCACCCAGACCACTACCACCACCACCCAGACCACTACCACCAACACCCAGACCACTACCACCAACACCCAGACCACTACCACCAACACCCAGACCACTACCACCAACACCCAGACCACTACCACCAACACCCAGACCACCAACACCCAGACCACTACCACCAACACCCAGAACCACTACCACCAACACCCAGACCACTACCACCAACACCAGACCACTACCACCAACACCCAGACCACTACCACCAACACGCAGACGACTAGCACCAACACCCAGACCACTACCACTACCACCTCCACCCAGACCACTACCATCAACACCCAGACCACTACCACCACCACCCAGACCACTACCACAAACACCCAGACCACTAACACCAACATCCAGACCACTACCACCAACACCCAGACCACTACCACCAACACCCAGACCACTACCACCAACACCCATACCACTACCACCAACACCCAGACCACTACCACCAACACCCAGACCACTACCACCAACACCCAGACCACTACCACCAACACCCAGACCACTACCACCAACAGCCAGACCACTACCATCAACACCCAGAACCACTACCATCAACACCCAGAACCACTACCACCAACACCCAGAGCACTACCACCAACACCCAGACCACTACCACCAACACCCAGACCACTACCACCAACACCCAGACCACTACCACCAACACCCAAACCACTACCACCAACTCCCAGACCACCAACACCCAGACCACTACCACCAACACCCAGAACCACTACCACCAACACCCAGACCACTAACACCAACACCCAGACCACTACCACCAACACCCAGACCACTACCACCAACACCCAGACCACTACCACCAACACCCAGACCACTACCACTACCACCTCCACCCAGACCACTACCATCAATACCCAGACCACTACCACCACCACCCAGACCACTACCACAAACACCCAGACCACTACCACCAACATCCAGACCACTACCACCAACACCAAGACCACTACCACCAACACCCAGACCACTACCACCAACACCCAGACCACTACCACCAACACCCAGACCACTACCATCAACACCCAGAACCACTACCATCAACACCCAGAACCACTACCACCAACACCCAGAGCACTACCACCAACACCCAGACCACTACCACCAATACCCAGACCACTACCATCAACACCCGGAACCACTACCACCAACACCCAGAGCACTACCACCAACACCCAGACCACTACCACCAACACCCAGACCACTACCACCAACACCCAGACCACTACCACCAACACCCAGACCACTACCACCACCACCCAGACCACTACCACCAACACCCAGACCACTACCACCAACACCCAGACCACTACCACCAACACCCAAACCACTACCACCAACACCCAGACCACTACCACCAACACCAGACCACTACCACCAACACCCAGACCACTACCACCAACACCCAGACCACTACCACCAACACCCAGACCACTACCACCAACACCCAGACCACTACCACTACCACCACCACCCAGACCACTACCACTACCACCACCACCCAGACCACTACCACCAACACCCAGACCACTACCACCAACACCCAGACCACTACCACCAACACCCAGACCACTACCACCAACACCCAGACCACTAGCACCAACACCCAGACCACTACCACCAACACCCAGACCACTACCACCAACACCCAGACCACTACCACCAACACCCAGACCACTACCACCAACACCCAGACCACTACCACCAACACCCAGACCACTACCACCAACACCCAGAACCACTACCACCAACACCCAGACCACCACCACCAACACCCAGACCACTACCACCAACACCAGACCACTACCACCAACACCCAGACCACTACCACCAACACCCAGACCACTACCACCAACACCCAGACCACTACCACCAACACCCAGACCACTAGCACCAACACCCAGACCACTACCACCAACACCCAGACCACTACCACTACCACCACCACCCAGACCACTACCACTACCACCACCACCCAGACCACTACCACCAACACCCAGACCACTACCACCAACACCCAGACCACTACCACCAACACCCAGACCACTACCACCAACACCCAGACCACTACCACCAACACCCAGACCACTACCACCAACACCCAGACCACTACCACCAACACCCAGACCACTACCACCAACACCCAGACCACTACCACCAACACCCAGACCACTACCACCAACACCCAGACCACTACCACCAACACCCAGACCACTACCACCAACACCCAGACCACTACCACCAACACCCAGAACCACTACCACCAACACCCAGACCACCACCACCAACACCCAGACCACTACCACCAACACCCAGACCACTACCACCAACACCCAGACCACTACCACCAACACCCAGACCACTACCACCAACACCCAGACCACTACCACCAACACCTAGACCACTACCACCAACACCCAGATCACTACCATCAACACCCAGAACCACTACCACCAACACCCAGAGCACTACCACCAACACCCAGACCACTACCACCAACACCCAGACCACTACCACCAACACCCAGACCACTACCACCAACACCCAGACCACTACCACTACCACCTCCACCCAGACCACTACCACCACCACCCAGACCACTACCACCAACAACAAGACCACTACCACCAACACCCAGACCACTACCACCAACACCCAGACCACTACCACCAACACCCAGACCACTACCACCTCCACCCAGACCACTACCACCACCACCCAGACCACTACCACCAACACCCAGACCACTACCACCAACACCCAGACCACTACCACCAACACCCAGACCACTACCACCATCACGCAGACCACTACCACCAACACCCAGACCACCAACACCCAGACCACTACCACCAACACCCAGAACCACTACCACCAACACCCAGACCACTACCACCAACATCCAGACCACTACCACCAACACCCAGACCACTACCACCAACACCCAGACCACTACCACCAACACCCAGACCACTACCACCAACACCCAGACCACTACCACCAACACCCAGACCACCAACACCCAGACCACTACCACCAACACCCAGAACCACTACCACCAACACCCAGACCACTACCACCAACACCCAGACCACTACCACCAACACCCAAACCACTACCACCAACACCCAGACCACTACCACCAACACCCAGACCACTACCACTACCACCTCCACCCAAACCACTACCATCAATACCCAGACCACTACCACCACCACCCAGACCACTACCACCAACACCCAGACCACTACCACCAACACCCAGACCACTACCACCAACACCCAGACCACTACCACCAACACCCAGACCACTACCACCAACACCCAGACCACTACCATCAACACCCAGACCACAATCACCAACACCCAGACCACTACCACCAACACCCAGACCACTACCACCAACACCCAGACCACTACCATCAACACCCAGAACCACTACCACCAACACCCAGAGCACTACCACCAACACCCAGACCACTACCACCAACACCCAGACCACTACCACCAACACCCAGACCACTACCACCAACACCCAGAACCACTACCACCAACACCCAGACACTACTACCAACACCCAGACCACTACCACCAACACCCAGACCACTACCACCAACACCCAGACCACTACCACTAACACCCAGACCACTACCACTTCCACCTCCACCCAGACCACTACCATCAATACCCAGACCAATACCACCACCACCCAGACCACTACCACAAACACCCAGACCACTACCACCAACATCCAGACCAATACCACCAACACCCAGACCACTACCACCAACACCCAGACCACTACCACCAACACCCAGACCACTACCACCAACACCCAGACCACTTCCACCAACACCCAGACCACTACCATCAACACCCAGACCACTACCACCAACACCCAGACCACTACCACCAACACCCAGACCACTACGATCAACACCCAGAACCACTACCACCAACACCCAGAGCACTACCACCAACACCCAGACCACTACCACCAACACCCAGACCACTACCACCAACACCCAGACCACTACCATCAACACCCAGAACCACTACCACCAACACCCAGAGCACTACCACCAACACCCAGACCACTACCACCAACACCCAGACCACTACCACCAACACCCAGACCACTACCACCAACACCCAGACCACTACCACTACCACCTCCACGCAGACCACTACCACCACCACCCAGACCACTACCACCAACACCCAGACCACTACCACCAACACCCAGACCACTACCACCAACACCCAGACCACTACCACCAACACCCAGACCACCAACACCCAGACCACTACCACCAACACCCAGAACCACTACCACCAACACCCAGACCACTACCACCAACACCCAGACCACTACCACCAACACCCAGACCACTACCACCAACACCCAGACCACTACCACAAACACCCAGACCACCAACACCCAGACCACTACCACCAACACCCACACCACTACCATCAACACCCAGACCACAACCACCAACACCCAGACCACTACCACCAACACCCAGAACCACTACCACCAACACCCAGAGCACTACCACCAACACCCAGACCACTACCACCAACACCCAGACCACTACCACCAACACCCAGACCACTACCACCAACACCCAGACCACTACCACCAACACCCAGACCACTACCACCAACACCCAGACCACTACCACTACCACCTCCACCCAGACCACTACCACCACCACCCAGACCACTACCACCAACAACAAGACCACTACCACCAACACCCAGACCACTACCACCAACACCCAGACCACTACCACCAACACCCAGACCACTACCACCTCCACCCAGACCACTACCACCACCACCCAGACCACTACCACCAACACCCAGACCACTACCACCAACACCCAGACCACTACCACCAACACCCAGACCACTACCACCAACACCCAGACCACTACCACCAACACCCAGACCACCAACACCCAGACCACTACCACCAACACCCAGAACCACTACCACCAACACCCAGACCACTACCACCAACATCCAGACCACTACCACCAACACCCAGACCACTACCACCAACACCCAGACCACTACCACCAACACCCAGACCACTACCACCAACACCCAGACCACTACCACCAACACCCAGACCACCAACACCCAGACCACTACCACCAACACCCAGAACCACTACCACCAACACCCAGACCACTACCACCAACACCCAGACCACTACCACCAACACCCAAACCACTACCACCAACACCCAGACCACTACCACCAACACCCAGACCACTACCACTACCACCTCCACCCAAACCACTACCATCAATACCCAGACCACTACCACCACCACCCAGACCACTACCACCAACACCCAGACCACTACCACCAACACCCAGACCACTACCACCAACACCCAGACCACTACCACCAACACCCAGACCACTACCACCAACACCCAGACCACTACCATCAACACCCAGACCACAACCACCAACACCCAGACCACTACCACCAACACCCAGACCACTACCACCAACACCCAGACCACTACCATCAACACCCAGAACCACTACCACCAACACCCAGAGCACTACCACCAACACCCAGACCACTACCACCAACACCCAGACCACTACCACCAACACCCAGACCACTACCACCAACACCCAGAACCACTACCACCAACACCCAGACACTACTACCAACACCCAGACCACTACCACCAACACACAGACCACTACCACCAACACCCAGACCACTACCACTAACACCCAGACCACTACCACTTCCACCTCCACCCAGACCACTACCATCAATACCCAGACCAATACCACCACCACCCAGACCACTACCACAAACACCCAGACCACTACCACCAACATCCAGACCAATACCACCAACACCCAGACCACTACCACCAACACCCAGACCACTACCACCAACACCCAGACCACTACCACCAACACCCAGACCACTTCCACCAACACCCAGACCACTACCATCAACACCCAGACCACTACCACCAACACCCAGACCACTACCACCAACACCCAGACCACTACGATCAACACCCAGAACCACTACCACCAACACCCAGAGCACTACCACCAACACCCAGACCACTACCACCAACACCCAGACCACTACCACCAACACCCAGACCACTACCATCAACACCCAGAACCACTACCACCAACACCCAGAGCACTACCACCAACACCCAGACCACTACCACCAACACCCAGACCACTACCACCAACACCCAGACCACTACCACCAACACCCAGACCACTACCACTACCACCTCCACGCAGACCACTACCACCACCACCCAGACCACTACCACCAACACCCAGACCACTACCACCAACACCCAGACCACTACCACCAACACCCAGACCACTACCACCAACACCCAGACCACCAACACCCAGACCACTACCACCAACACCCAGAACCACTACCACCAACACCCAGAGCACTACCACCAACACCCAGACCACTACCACCAACACCCAGACCACTACCACCAACACCCAGACCACTACCACCAACACCCAGACCACTACCACCAACACCCAGACCACTACCACCAACACCCAGACCACTACCACTACCACCTCCACCCAGACCACTACCACCACCACCCAGACCACTACCACCAACAACAAGACCACTACCACCAACACCCAGACCACTACCACCAACACCCAGACCACTACCACCAACACCCAGACCACTGCCACCTCCACCCAGACCACTACCACCACCACCCAGACCACTACCACCAACACCCAGACCACTACCACCAACACCCAGACCACTACCACCAACACCCAGACCACTACCACCAACACCCAGACCACTACCACCAACACCCAGACCACCAACACCCAGACCACTACCACCAACACCCAGAACCACTACCACCAACACCCAGACCACTACCACCAACATCCAGACCACTACCACCAACACCCAGACCACTACCACCAACACCCAGACCACTACCACCAACACCCAGACCACTACCACCAACACCCAGACCACTACCACCAACACCCAGACCACCAACACCCAGACCACTACCACCAACACCCAGAACCACTACCACCAACACCCAGACCACTACCACCAACACCCAGACCACTACCACCAACACCCAAACCACTACCACCAACACCCAGACCACTACCACCAACACCCAGACCACTACCACTACCACCTCCACCCAAACCACTACCATCAATACCCAGACCACTACCACCACCACCCAGACCACTACCACCAACACCCAGACCACTACCACCAACACCCAGACCACTACCACCAACACCCAGACCACTACCACCAACACCCAGACCACTACCACCAACACCCAGACCACTACCATCAACACCCAGACCACAACCACCAACACCCAGACCACTACCACCAACACCCAGACCACTACCACCAACACCCAGACCACTACCATCAACACCCAGAACCACTACCACCAACACCCAGAGCACTACCACCAACACCCAGACCACTACCACCAACACCCAGACCACTACCACCAACACCCAGACCACTACCACCAACACCCAGAACCACTACCACCAACACCCAGACACTACTACCAACACCCAGACCACTACCACCAACACACAGACCACTACCACCAACACCCAGACCACTACCACTAACACCCAGACCACTACCACTTCCACCTCCACCCAGACCACTACCATCAATACCCAGACCAATACCACCACCACCCAGACCACTACCACAAACACCCAGACCACTACCACCAACATCCAGACCAATACCACCAACACCCAGACCACTACCACCAACACCCAGACCACTACCACCAACACCCAGACCACTACCACCAACACCCAGACCACTTCCACCAACACCCAGACCACTACCATCAACACCCAGACCACTACCACCAACACCCAGACCACTACCACCAACACCCAGACCACTACGATCAACACCCAGAACCACTACCACCAACACCCAGAGCACTACCACCAACACCCAGACCACTACCACCAACACCCAGACCACTACCACCAACACCCAGACCACTACCATCAACACCCAGAACCACTACCACCAACACCCAGAGCACTACCACCAACACCCAGACCACTACCACCAACACCCAGACCACTACCACCAACACCCAGACCACTACCACCAACACCCAGACCACTACCACTACCACCTCCACGCAGACCACTACCACCACCACCCAGACCACTACCACCAACACCCAGACCACTACCACCAACACCCAGACCACTACCACCAACACCCAGACCACTACCACCAACACCCAGACCACCAACACCCAGACCACTACCACCAACACCCAGAACCACTACCACCAACACCCAGACCACTACCACCAACACCCAGACCACTACCACCAACACCCAGACCACTACCACCAACACCCAGACCACTACCACCAACACCCAGACCACTTCCACCAACACCCAGACCACTACCATCAACACCCAGACCACTACCACCAACACCCAGACCACTACCACCAACACCCAGACCACTACGATCAACACCCAGAACCACTACCACCAACACCCAGAGCACTACCACCAACACCCAGACCACTACCACCAACACCCAGACCACTACCACCAACACCCAGACCACTACCATCAACACCCAGAACCACTACCACCAACACCCAGAGCGCTACCACCAACACCCAGACCACTACCACCAACACCCAGACCACTACCACCAACACCCAGACCACTACCACCAACACCCAGACCACTACCACTACCACCTCCACGCAGACCACTACCACCACCACCCAGACCACTACCACCAACACCCAGACCACTACCACCAACACCCAGACCACTACCACCAACACCCAGACCACTACCACCAACACCCAGACCACCAACACCCAGACCACTACCACCAACACCCAGAACCACTACCACCAACACCCAGACCACTACCACCAACACCCAGACCACTACCACCAACACCCAGACCACTACCACCAACACCCAGACCACTACCACAAACACCCAGACCACCAACACCCAGACCACTACCACCAACACCCAGACCACTACCACAAACACCCAGACCACCAACACCCAGACCACTACCACCAACACCCAGACCACTACCACCAACACCCAGACCACTACCACCAACACCCAGACCACTTCCACCAACACCCAGACCACTACCATCAACACCCAGACCACTACCACCAACACCCAGACCACTACCACCAACACCCAGACCACTACGATCAACACCCAGAACCACTACCACCAACACCCAGAGCACTACCACCAACACCCAGACCACTACCACCAACACCCAGACCACTACCACCAACACCCAGACCACTACCATCAACACCCAGAACCACTACCACCAACACCCAGAGCACTACCACCAACACCCAGACCACTACCACCAACACCCAGACCACTACCACCAACACCCAGACCACTACCACCAACACCCAGACCACTACCACTACCACCTCCACGCAGACCACTACCACCACCACCCAGACCACTACCACCAACACCCAGACCACTACCACCAACACCCAGACCACTACCACCAACACCCAGACCACTACCACCAACACCCAGACCACCAACACCCAGACCACTACCACCAACACCCAGAACCACTACCACCAACACCCAGACCACTACCACCAACACCCAGACCACTACCACCAACACCCAGACCACTACCACCAACACCCAGACCACTACCACCAACACCCAGACCACTTCCACCAACACCCAGACCACTACCATCAACACCCAGACCACTACCACCAACACCCAGACCACTACCACCAACACCCAGACCACTACGATCAACACCCAGAACCACTACCACCAACACCCAGAGCACTACCACCAACACCCAGACCACTACCACCAACACCCAGACCACTACCACCAACACCCAGACCACTACCATCAACACCCAGAACCACTACCACCAACACCCAGAGCACTACCACCAACACCCAGACCACTACCACCAACACCCAGACCACTACCACCAACACCCAGACCACTACCACCAACACCCAGACCACTACCACTACCACCTCCACGCAGACCACTACCACCACCACCCAGACCACTACCACCAACACCCAGACCACTACCACCAACACCCAGACCACTACCACCAACACCCAGACCACTACCACCAACACCCAGACCACCAACACCCAGACCACTACCACCAACACCCAGAACCACTACCACCAACACCCAGACCACTACCACCAACACCCAGACCACTACCACCAACACCCAGACCACTACCACCAACACCCAGACCACTACCACAAACACCCAGACCACCAACACCCAGACCACTACCACCAACACCCACACCACTACCATCGACACCCAGACCACAACCACCAACACCCAGACCACTACCACCAACACCCAGAACCACTACCACCAACACCCAGAGCACTACCACCAACACCCAGACCACTACCACCAACACCCAGACCACTACCACCAACACCCAGACCACTACCACCAACACCCAGAACCACTACCACCAACACCCAGACACTACTACCAACACCCAGACCACTACCACCAACACCCAGACCACTACCACCAACACCCAGACCACTACCACTAACACCCAGACCACTACCACTTCCACCTCCACCCAGACCACTACCATCAATACCCAGACCACTACCACCACCACCCAGACCACTACCACAAACACCCAGACCACTACCACCAACATCCAGACCACTACCACCAACACCCAGACCACTACCACCAACACCCAGACCACTACCACCAACACCCAGACCACTACCACCAACACCCAGACCACTACCACCAACACCCAGACCACTACCACCAACACCCAGACCACTACCATCAACAACCAGACCACTACCACCAACACCCAGACCACTACCACCAACACCCAGACCACTACCACCAACACCCAGACCACTACCACCAACACCCAGACCACTACCACCAACACCCAGACCACTACCACCAACACCCAGACCACTACCACTACCACCTCCACCCAGACCACTACCACCTCCACCCAGACCACTACCACCAACACCCAGACCACTACCACCAACACCCAGACCACTACCACCAACACCCAGACCACTACCACCAACACCCAGACCACTACCACCAACACCCAGACCACCAACACCCAGACCACTACCAGCAACACCCAGAACCACTACCACCAACACCCAGACCACTACCACCAACACCCAGACCACTACCACCAACACCCAGACCACTACCACCAACACCCAGACCACTACCACCAACACCCAGACCACTACCACCAACACCCAGACCACCAACACCCAGACCACTACCACCAACACCCAGAACCACTACCACCAACACCCAGACCACTACCACCAACACCCAGACCACTACCACCAACACCCAAATCACTACCACCAACACCCAGACCACTACCACCAACACCCAGACCACTACCACTACCACCTCCACCCAAACCACTACCATCAATACCCAGACCACTACCACCACCACCCAGACCACTACCACAAACACCCAGACCACTACCACCAACATCCAGACCACTACCACCAACACCCAGACCACTACCACCAACATCCAGACCACTACCACCAACACAAAGACCACTACCACCAACACCCAGACCACTACCACCAACACCCAGACCACTACCACCAACACTCAGACCACTACCACCAACACCCAGACCACCAACACCCAGACCACTACCACCAACACCCAGAACCACTACCACCAACACCCAGACCACTACCACCAACACCCAGACCACTACCACCAACACCCAAACCACTACCACCAACACTTAGACCACTACCACCAACACCCAGACCACCAACACCCAGACCACTACCACCAACACCCAGACCACTACCACCAACACCCAGACCACTACCATCAACACCCAGACCACAACCACCAACACCCAGACCACTACCACCAACACCCAGACCACTACCACCAACACCCAGACCACTACCACCAACACCCAGACCACTACCATCAACACCCAGAACCACTACCACCAACACCCAGAGCACTACCACCAACACCCAGACCACTACCACCAACACCCAGACCACTACCACCAACACCCAGACCACTACCACCAACACCCAGAACCACTACCACCAACACCCAGACACTACTACCAACACCCAGACCACTACCACCAACACCCAGACCACTACCACCAACACCCAGACCACTACCACTAACACCCAGACCACTACCACTTCCACCTCCACCCAGACCACTACCATCAATACCCAGACCAATACCACCACCACCCAGACCACTACCACAAACACCCAGACCACTACCACCAACATCCAGACCAATACCACCAACACCCAGACCACTACCACCAACACCCAGACCACTACCACCAACACCCAGACCACTACCACCAACACCCAGACCACTTCCACCAACACCCAGACCACTACCATCAACACCCAGACCACTACCACCAACACCCAGACCACTACCACCAACACCCAGACCACTACCACCAACACCCAGACCACTACCACCAACACCCAGACCACTACGATCAACACCCAGAACCACTACCACCAACACCCAGAGCACTACCACCAACACCCAGACCACTACCACCAACACCCAGACCACTACCACCAACACCCAGACCACTACCATCAACACCCAGAACCACTACCACCAACACCCAGAGCACTACCACCAACACCCAGACCACTACCACCAACACCCAGACCACTACCACCAACACCCAGACCACTACCACCAACACCCAGACCACTACCACTACCACCTCCACGCAGACCACTACCACCACCACCCAGACCACTACCACCAACACCCAGACCACTACCACCAACACCCAGACCACTACCACCAACACCCAGACCACTACCACCAACACCCAGACCACCAACACCCAGACCACTACCACCAACACCCAGAACCACTACCACCAACACCCAGACCACTACCACCAACACCCAGACCACTACCACCAACACCCAGACCACTACCACCAACACCCAGACCACTACCACAAACACCCAGACCACCAACACCCAGACCACTACCACCAACACCCAGACCACTACCATCAACACCCAGACCACAACCACCAACACCCAGACCACTACCACCAACACCCAGAACCACTACCACCAACACCCAGAGCACTACCACCAACACCCAGACCACTACCACCAACACCCAGACCACTACCACCAACACCCAGACCACTACCACCAACACCCAGAACCACTACCACCAACACCCAGACACTACTACCAACACCCAGACCACTACCACCAACACCCAGACCACTACCACCAACACCCAGACCACTACCACTAACACCCAGACCACTACCACTTCCACCTCCACCCAGACCACTACCATCAATACCCAGACCACTACCACCACCACCCAGACCACTACCACAAACACCCAGACCACTACCACCAACATCCAGACCACTACCAACAACACCCAGACCACTACCACCAACACCCAGACCACTACCACCAACACCCAGACCACTACCACCAACACCCAGACCACTAACACCAACACCCAGACCACTACCACCAACACCCAGACCACTACCATCAACACCCAGACCACTACCACCAACACCCAGACCACTACCACCAACACCCAGACCACTACCACCAACACCCAGACCACTACCACCAACACCCAGACCACTACGATCAACACCCAGAACCACTACCACCAACACCCAGAGCACTACCACCAACACCCAGACCACTAGCACCAACACCCAGACCACTACCACCAACACCCAGACCACTACCATCAACACCCAGAACCACTACCACCAACACCCAGAGCATTACCACCAACACCCAGACCACTACCACCAACACCCAGACCACTACCACCAACACCCAGACCACTACCACCAACACCCAGTCCACTACCACTACCACCTCCACGCAGACCACTACCACCACCACCCAGACCACTACCACCAACACCCAGACCACTACCACCAACACCCAGACCAATACCACCAACACCCAGACCACTACCACCAACACCCAGACCACTACCACCAACACCCAGACCACCAACACCAAGACCACTACCACCAACACCCAGAACCACTACCACCAACACCCAGACCACTACCACCAACACCCAGACCACTACCACCAACACCCAGACCACTACCACAAACACCCAGACCACCAACACTCAGACCACTACCACCAACACCCAGAACCACTACCACCAACACCCAGACCACTACCACCAACACCCAGACCACTACCACCAACATCCAGACCACTAGCACCAAGACCCAGACCACTACCACCAACACCCAGACCACTAACACCAACATCCAGACCACTAGCACCAACACCCAGACCACTACCACCAACACCCAGACCACTACCACCAACACCCAGAACCACTACCACCAACACCCAGACCACTACTACCAACACCCAGACCACTACCACAAACACCCAGAACCACTACCACCAACACCTAGACCACTACCACCAACACCCAGACCACTACCACCAACACCCAGACCACTACCACCAACACCCAGACCACTACCACCAACACCCAGAACCACTACCACCAACACCCAGACCACTACCACCAACACCCAGACACTACTACCAACACCCAGACCACTACCACCAACACCCAGACCACTACCACCAACACCCAGACCACTACCACTAACACCCAGACCACTACCACTTCCACCTCCACCCAGACCACTACCATCAATACCCAGACCACTACCACCACCACCCAGACCACTACCACAAACACCCAGACCACTACCACCAACATCCAGACCACTACCACCAACACCCAGACCACTACCACCAACACCCAGACCACTACCACCAACACCCAGACCACTACCACCAACACCCAGACCACTACCACCAACACCCAGACCACTACCACCAACACCCAGACCACTACCATCAACACTCAGACCACTACCACCAACACCCAGACCACTACCACCAACACCCAGACCACTACCACCAACACCCAGACCACTACCACCAACACCCAGACCACTACCACCAACACCCAGAGCACTACCACCAACACCCAGACCACTACCACCAACACCCAGACCACTACCACCAACACCCAGACCACTACCACTACCACCTCCACCCAGACCACTACCACCACCACCCAGACCACTACCACCAACAACAAGACCACTACCACCAACACCCAGACCACTACCACCAACACCCAGACCACTACCACCAACACCCAGACCACTACCACCTCCACCCAGACCACTACCACCACCACCCAGACCACTACCACCAACACCCAGACCACTACCACCAACACCCAGACCACTACCACCAACACCCAGACCACTACAACCAACACCCAGACCACTACCACCAACACCCAGACCACCAACACCCAGACCACTACCACCAACACCCAGAACCACTACCACCAACACCCAGACCACTACCACCAACACCCAGACCACTACCACCAACACCCAGACCACTACCACCAACACCCAGACCACTACCACCAACACCCAGACCACTACCACCAACACCCAGACCACTACCACCAACACCCAGACCACCAACACCCAGACCACTACCACAAACATCCAGACCACTACCACCAACATCCAGACCACTACCACCAACACCCAGACCACTACCACCAACACCCAGACCACTACCACCAACACCCAGACCACTACCACCAACACCCAGACCACTACCACCAACACCCAGACCACTACCATCAACACCCAGACCACAACCACCAACACCCAGACCACTACCACCAACACCCAGACCACTACCACCAACACCCAGACCACTACCACCAACACCCAGACCACTACCATCAACACCCAGAACCACTACCACCAACACCCAGAGCACTACCACCAACACCCAGACCACTACCACCAACACCCAGACCACTACCACCAACACCCAGACCACTACCACCAACACCCAGAACCACTACCACCAACACCCAGACACTACTACCAACACCCAGACCACTACCACCAACACCCAGACCACTACCACCAACACCCAGACCACTACCACTACCACCCAGACCACTACCACTTCCACCTCCACCCAGACCACTACCATCAATACCCAGACCAATACCACCACCACCCAGACCACTACCACAAACACCCAGACCACTACCACCAACATCCAGACCAATACCACCAACACCCAGACCACTACCACCAACACCCAGACCACTACCACCAACACCCAGACCACTACCACCAACACCCAGACCACTTCCACCAACACCCAGACCACTACCATCAACACCCAGACCACTACCACCAACACCCAGACCACTACCACCAACACCCAGACCACTACCACCAACACCCAGACCACTACCACCAACACCCAGACCACTACGATCAACACCCAGAACCACTACCACCAACACCCAGAGCACTACCACCAACACCCAGACCACTACCACCAACACCCAGACCACTACCACCAACACCCAGACCACTACCATCAACACCCAGAACCACTACCACCAACACCCAGAGCACTACCACCAACACCCAGACCACTACCACCAACACCCAGACCACTACCACCAACACCCAGACCACTACCACCAACACCCAGACCACTACCACTACCACCTCCACGCAGACCACTACCACCACCACCCAGACCACTACCACCAACACCCAGACCACTACCACCAACACCCAGACCACTACCACCAACACCCAGACCACTACCACCAACACCCAGACCACCAACACCCAGACCACTACCACCAACACCCAGAACCACTACCACCAACACCCAGACCACTACCACCAACACCCAGACCACTACCACCAACACCCAGACCACTACCACCAACACCCAGACCACTACCACAAACACCCAGACCACCAACACCCAGACCACTACCACCAACACCCAGACCACTACCATCAACACCCAGACCACAACTACCAACACCCAGACCACTACCACCAACACCCAGAACCACTACCACCAACACCCAGAGCACTACCACCAACACCCAGACCACTACCACCAACACCCAGACCACTACCACCAACACCCAGACCACTACCACCAACACCCAGAACCACTACCACCAACACCCAGACACTACTACCAACACCCAGACCACTACCACCAACACCCAGACCACTACCACCAACACCCAGACCACTACCACTAACACCCAGACCACTACCACTTCCACCTCCACCCAGACCACTACCATCAATACCCAGACCACTACCACCACCACCCAGACCACTACCACAAACACCCAGACCACTACCACCAACATCCAGACCACTACCACCAACACCCAGACCACTACCACCAACACCCAGACCACTACCACCAACACCCAGACCACTACCACCAACACCCAGACCACTACCACCAACACCCAGACCACTACCACCAACACCCAGACCACTACCATCAACACCCAGACCACTACCACCAACACCCAGACCACTACCACCAACACCCAGACCACTACCACCAACACCCAGACCACTACGATCAACACCCAGAACCACTACCACCAACACCCAGAGCACTACCACCAACACCCAGACCACTAGCACCAACACCCAGACCACTACCACCAACACCCAGACCACTACCATCAACACCCAGAACCACTACCACCAACACCCAGAGCACTACCACCAACACCCAGACCACTACCACCAACACCCAGACCACTACCACCAACACCCAGACCACTACCACCAACACCCAGACCACTACCATCAACACCCAGACCACTACCACCAACACCCAGACCACTACCACCAACACCCAGACCACTACCACCAACACCCAGACCACTACCACCAACACCCAGACCACTACCACCAACACCCAGAGCACTACCACCAACACCCAGACCACTACCACCAACACCCAGACCACTACCACCAACACCCAGACCACTACCACTACCACCTCCACCCAGACCACTACCACCACCACCCAGACCACTACCACCAACAACAAGACCACTACCACCAACACCCAGACCACTACCACCAACACCCAGACCACTACCACCAACACCCAGACCACTACCACCTCCACCCAGACCACTACCACCACCACCCAGACCACTACCACCAACACCCAGACCACTACCACCAACACCCAGACCACTACCACCAACACCCAGACCACTACAACCAACACCCAGACCACTACCACCAACACCCAGACCACCAACACCCAGACCACTACCACCAACACCCAGAACCACTACCACCAACACCCAGACCACTACCACCAACACCCAGACCACTACCACCAACACCCAGACCACTACCACCAACACCCAGACCACTACCACCAACACCCAGACCACTACCACCAACACCCAGACCACTACCACCAACACCCAGACCACCAACACCCAGACCACTACCACAAACATCCAGACCACTACCACCAACATCCAGACCACTACCACCAACACCCAGACCACTACCACCAACACCCAGACCACTACCACCAACACCCAGACCACTACCACCAACACCCAGACCACTACCACCAACACCCAGACCACTACCATCAACACCCAGACCACAACCACCAACACCCAGACCACTACCACCAACACCCAGACCACTACCACCAACACCCAGACCACTACCACCAACACCCAGACCACTACCATCAACACCCAGAACCACTACCACCAACACCCAGAGCACTACCACCAACACCCAGACCACTACCACCAACACCCAGACCACTACCACCAACACCCAGACCACTACCACCAACACCCAGAACCACTACCACCAACACCCAGACACTACTACCAACACCCAGACCACTACCACCAACACCCAGACCACTACCACCAACACCCAGACCACTACCACTAACACCCAGACCACTACCACTTCCACCTCCACCCAGACCACTACCATCAATACCCAGACCAATACCACCACCACCCAGACCACTACCACAAACACCCAGACCACTACCACCAACATCCAGACCAATACCACCAACACCCAGACCACTACCACCAACACCCAGACCACTACCACCAACACCCAGACCACTACCACCAACACCCAGACCACTTCCACCAACACCCAGACCACTACCATCAACACCCAGACCACTACCACCAACACCCAGACCACTACCACCAACACCCAGACCACTACCACCAACACCCAGACCACTACCACCAACACCCAGACCACTACGATCAACACCCAGAACCACTACCACCAACACCCAGAGCACTACCACCAACACCCAGACCACTACCACCAACACCCAGACCACTACCACCAACACCCAGACCACTACCATCAACACCCAGAACCACTACCACCAACACCCAGAGCACTACCACCAACACCCAGACCACTACCACCAACACCCAGACCACTACCACCAACACCCAGACCACTACCACCAACACCCAGACCACTACCACTACCACCTCCACGCAGACCACTACCACCACCACCCAGACCACTACCACCAACACCCAGACCACTACCACCAACACCCAGACCACTACCACCAACACCCAGACCACTACCACCAACACCCAGACCACCAACACCCAGACCACTACCACCAACACCCAGAACCACTACCACCAACACCCAGACCACTACCACCAACACCCAGACCACTACCACCAACACCCAGACCACTACCACCAACACCCAGACCACTACCACAAACACCCAGACCACCAACACCCAGACCACTACCACCAACACCCAGACCACTACCATCAACACCCAGACCACAACTACCAACACCCAGACCACTACCACCAACACCCAGAACCACTACCACCAACACCCAGAGCACTACCACCAACACCCAGACCACTACCACCAACACCCAGACCACTACCACCAACACCCAGACCACTACCACCAACACCCAGAACCACTACCACCAACACCCAGACACTACTACCAACACCCAGACCACTACCACCAACACCCAGACCACTACCACCAACACCCAGACCACTACCACTAACACCCAGACCACTACCACTTCCACCTCCACCCAGACCACTACCATCAATACCCAGACCACTACCACCACCACCCAGACCACTACCACAAACACCCAGACCACTACCACCAACATCCAGACCACTACCACCAACACCCAGACCACTACCACCAACACCCAGACCACTACCACCAACACCCAGACCACTACCACCAACACCCAGACCACTACCACCAACACCCAGACCACTACCACCAACACCCAGACCACTACCATCAACACCCAGACCACTACCACCAACACCCAGACCACTACCACCAACACCCAGACCACTACCACCAACACCCAGACCACTACGATCAACACCCAGAACCACTACCACCAACACCCAGAGCACTACCACCAACACCCAGACCACTAGCACCAACACCCAGACCACTACCACCAACACCCAGACCACTACCATCAACACCCAGAACCACTACCACCAACACCCAGAGCACTACCACCAACACCCAGACCACTACCACCAACACCCAGACCACTACCACCAACACCCAGACCACTACCACCAACACCCAGTCCACTACCACTACCACCTCCACGCAGACCACTACCACCACCACCCAGACCACTACCACCAACACCCAGACCACTACCACCAACACCCAGACCACTACCACCAACACCCAGACCACTACCACCAACACCCAGACCACTACCACCAACACCCAGACCACTACCACCAACACCCAGACCACTACCACCAACACCCAGACCACTACCACAAACACCCAGACCACCAACACTCAGACCACTACCACCAACACCCAGAACCACTACCACCAACACCCAGACCACTACCACCAACACCCAGACCACTACCACCAACATCCAGACCACTAGCACCAAGACCCAGACCACTACCACCAACACCCAGACCACTAACACCAACATCCAGACCACTACCACCAACACCCAGAACCACTACCACCAACACCCAGACCACTACTACCAACACACAGACCACTACCACAAACACCCAGAACCACTACCACCAACACCTAGACCACTACCACCAACACCCAGACCACTACCACCAACACCCAGACCACTACCACCAACACCCAGACCACTACCACCAACACCCAGAACCACTACCACCAACACCCAGACCACTACCACCAACACCCAGACCACTACCATCAACACCCAGAACCACTACCACCAACACCCAGACCACTACCACAAACACCCAGAACCACGACCACCAACACCCAGACCACTACCACCAACACCCAGAACCACTACCACCAACACCCAGACCACTACCACCAACACCCAGACCACTACCACCAACATCCAGACCACTACCACCAACACCCAGAACCACTACCACCAACACCCAGACCACTACCACCACCATCCAGACCACTACCACCAACACCCAGACCACTACCACCAACACCCAGACCACTACCACCAACACCCATACCACTACCACCAACACCCAGACCACTACCACCAACACCCAGACCACTACCACCAACACCCAGACCACTACCACCAACATCCAGACCACTACCACCAACACCCAGAACCACTACCACCAACACCCAGACCACTACCACCACCATCCAGACCACTACCACCAACACCCAGACCACGACCACCAACACCCAGACCACTACCACCAACACCCAGACCACTACCACCAACACCCATACCACTACCACCAACACCCAGACCACTACCACCAACACCCAGACCACTACCACCAACACCCAGACCACTACCACCAACATCCAGACCACTTCCACCAACACCCAGAACCACTACCACCAACACCCAGACCACTACCACCACCATCCAGACCACTACCACCAACACCCAGACCACTACCACCAACACCCAGACCACTACCACCAACACCCAGAACCACTACCACCAACACCCAGACCACTACCACCACCATCCAGACCACTACCACCAACACCCAGACCACGACCACCAACACCCAGACCACCACCACCAACACCCATACCACTACCACCAACACCCATACCACTACCACCAACACCCAGACCACTACCACCAACACCCAGACCACTACCACCAACACCCAGACCACTACCACCAACATCCAGACCACTACCACCAACACCCAGAACCACTACCACCAACACCCAGACCACTACCACCAGCATCCAGACCACTACCACCAACACCCAGACCACTACCACCAACACCCAGACCACTACCACCAACACCCAGAACCACTACCACCAACACCCAGACCACTACCACCACCATCCAGACCACTACCACCAACACCCAGACCACTACCACCAACATCCAGACCACTACCACCAACACCCAGACCACTACCACCACCATCCAGACCACTACCACCAACACCCAGACCACTACCACCAACATCCAGACCACTACCACCAACACCCAGAACCACTACCACCAACACCCAGACCACTACCACCACCATCCAGACCACTAGCACCAACACCCAGACCACGACCACCAACACCCAGACCACTACCACCAACACCCAGACCACTACCACCAACACCCAGACCACTACCACCAACACCCAGACCACTACCACCAACACCCAGACCACTACTACCAACACCCAGACCACTACCACCAACACCCAGACCACTACCACCAACACCCAGACCACTACCACCAACACCCAGAACCACTACCACCAACACCCATACCACTACCACCAACACCCAGACCACTACCACCAACACCCAGACCACTACCACCAACACCCAGACCACTACCACCAACACCCATACCACTACCACCAACTCCCAGACCACTACCACCAACACCCAGACCACTACCACCAACACCCAGACCACTACCACCAACATCCAGACCACTACCACCAACACCCAGAACCACTACCACCAACACCCAGACCACTACCACCAACACCCAGACCACGACCACCAACACCCAGACCACTACCACCACCATCCAGACCACTACCACCAACACCCAGACCACGACCACCAACACCCAGACCACTACCACCAACACCCAGACCACTACCACCAACACCCATACCACTACCACCAACACCCAGACCACTACCACCAACACCCAGACCACTACCACCAACATCCAGACCACTACCACCAACACCCAGAACCACTACCACCAACACCCAGACCACTACCACCACCATCCAGACCACTACCACCAACACCCAGACCACTACCACCAACACCCAGACCAAGACCACCAACACCCAGACCACTACCACCAACACCCAGACCACTACCACCAACACCCATACCACTACCACCAACACCCAGACCACTACCACCAACACCCAGACCACTACCACCAACACCCATACCACTACCACCAACACCCAGACCACTACCACCAACACCCAGACCACTACCACCAACACCCATACCACTACCACCAACACCCAGACCACTACCACCAACACCCAGACCACTACCACCAACACCCAGACCACTACCACCAACACCCAGACCACTACCACCAACATCCAGACCACTACCACCAACACCCAGAACCACTACCACCAACACCCAGACCACTACCACCAACACCCAGAACCACTACCACCAACACCCAGACCACTACCACCACCATCCAGACCACTACCACCAACACCCAGACCACTACGACCAACACCCAGACCACTACCACCAACATCCAGACCACTACCACCAACACCCAGACCACTACCACCAACACCCAGACCACTACCACCAACATCCAGACCACTACCACCAACACCCAGAACCACTACCACCAACACCCAGACCACTACCACCACCATCCAGACCACTACCACCAACACCCAGACCACTACCACCAACACCCAGACCAAGACCACCAACACCCAGACCACTACCACCAACACCCAGACCACTACCACCAACACCCATACCACTACCACCAACACCCAGACCACTACCACCAACACCCAGACCACTACCACCAACACCCAGACCACTACTACCAACACCCAGACCACTACCACCAACACCCAGAACCACTACCACCAACATCCAGACCACTACCACCAACACCCAGACCACCACCACCACCACCACCACCACGACGACCAACACCCAGACCACTACCACCAACACCCAGACCACTTCCACCAACACCCAGACCACTACCACCAACACCCAGACCACTACCACCAACACCCAGACCACTACCACCAACATCCAGACCACTACCACCAACACCCAGAACCACTACCACCAACACCCAGACCACTACCACCAACACCCAGAACCACTACCACCAACACCCAGACCACTACCACCACCATCCAGACCACTACCACCAACACCCAGACCACTACGACCAACACCCAGACCACTACCACCAACATCCAGACCACTACCACCAACACCCAGACCACTACCACCAACACCCAGACCACGACCACCAACACCCAGACCACTACCACCAACACCCAGACCACTACCACCAACACCCAGAACCACTACCACCAACACCCAGACCACTACCACCACCATCCAGACCACTACCACCAACACCCAGACCACGACCACCAACACCCAGACCACTACCACCAACACCCAGACCACTACCACCAACACCCAGACCACTACTACCAACACCCAGACCACTACCACCAACACCCAGAACCACTACCACCAACACCCAGACCACTACCACCAACACCCAGACCACTACCACCAACACCCAGACCACTACAACCAACATCCAGACCACTACCACCAACACCCAGAACCACTACCACCAACACCCAGACCACTACCACCAACACCCAGACCACGACCACCAACACCCAGAACCACTACCACCAACACCCAGACCACTACCACCAACACCCAGAACCACTACCACCAACACCCAGACCACTACCACCAACACCCAGACCACTACCACCAACACCCAGACCACTACCACCAACACCCAGACCACTACCACCAACACCCAGACCACTACCACCAACACCCAGACCACTACCACCAACACCCAGACCACTACCACCAACACCCAGACCACTACCACCAACACCCAGACCACTACCACCAACACCCAGAACCACTACCACCAACACCCAGACCACTACCACCAACACCCAGACCACTACCACCAACACCCAGACCACTACCACCAACACCCATACCACTACCACCAACACCCAGACCACCACCACCACCACGACCCTGTCCACTCACCCCACATCTGTTGGAGCAGCAGCCGTCCCGAGACCCGGCTCCGATAAGCTGCATGGCCGGCACGATAATCTACAGGGCCGCTCCCATCACAGCAGTGCAGGGGCACGTCAGAGGCAACTCATGGGGTTATAAACATCATCATCGTCACCATCATCACCATCAGTGTAATCAGCATCATCAAGGGCAACCTTCATAAATAACACGACAAACACCATCATCACGAGCAGTGTGGAATTCGTTGATGCCAGGACACACCAACGCCACCACCACAGCCACTTCAAACAAATTCAACATTCATGAATACTACAACCACCTCTACCACCACAACAATCATCACCACCACAACCACCAAAACCATCATAACCACCACAACCACCACATCTATCACCACCTCCATGAGATGACCGCGTGGGTGAATTCCGCTCCGCCTGGATTGCAAGTCCCGTGTGCTCACCATCATACTCACCACCATGCTCACCATCATACTCACGACCGTGCTCACCATCGCACTCACCATCTCACCAGCGAGCTCACCATCTCACTGGCGAGCTCACCATCTCACCAGCGTGCTCACTATCTCACCAGTGCTCACCATCCCACCAGGGTGCTCACCATCTCACCAGGGTGCTCACCATCTCACCAGCGAGCTCACTATCTCACCAGTGCTCACCATCTCACCAGCGTGCTCACCATCTCACCAGCGTGCTCACCATCTCACCAGGGTGCTCACCATCTCACCAGGGTGCTCACCATCTCACCAGCGAGCTCACTATCTCACCAGTGCTCACCATCTCACCAGCGTGCTCACCATCTCACCAGCGTGCTCACCATCTCACCAGGGTGCTCACCATCTCACCAGCGAGCTCACCATCTCACCAGCGTGCTCACTATCTCACCAGTGCTCACCATCTCACCAGCGTGCTCACCATCTCACCAGCGTGCTCACCATCTCACCAGGGTGCTCACCATCTCACCAGCGAGCTCACCATCTCACCAGCGTGCTCACTATCTCACCAGTGCTCACCATCTCACCAGGGTGCTCACTATCTCACCAGGGTGCTCACCATCTCACCAGCGGGCTCACCAACTCACCAGCGTGTTCACCATCTCAAAAACGAGCTCACCATCTCACCAGCCAACTCACCGTCTCAAAAGCGTGCTCACCATCTCACCAGCGAGCTCACCATCTCACGGGCGAGCTCACATCTCACCAGCGTGCTCACCATCTCGCCAGAGATCTCACCAGCGTGTTCACCATCTCACCAGCGTGCTCACCATCTCACCAGCGTGCTCACCATCTCACCAACGTGCTCACCATCTCACCGGCGTGCTCACCATCTCACCGGCGTGCTGACCATCTCACCAGCTAGCTCACCATCTCACCAGCGTGCTCACCATCTCACCAGCGAGCTCACCATCTCACCAGCGTGCTCACCATCTCACCAGGGTGCTCACCATCTCACCAGGGTGCTCAACATCTCACCAGCGTGCTCACCATCTCATCGGCGAGCTCACCATCTCACCGGCGTGCTCACCATCTCACCGGCGTGCTCACCATCTCACCAGCGTGCTCACCATCTCACCAACGTGCTCACCATTTCACCGGCGTGCTCACCATCTCACTTGCGTGCTCACCATCTCACCAGCGTGCTCACCATCTCACCAGCGTGTTCACCATCTCAAAAACGAGCTCACATCTCACCAGCGTGCTCACCATCTCACCAGCGTGCTCACCATCTCACCAGCGAGCTCATCAACTCACCAGCGTGCTCACCATCTCACCAGCGAGCTCACCATCTCGCCAGCGTGCTCACCATCTCAACAGGGTGCTCACCATCTCACCAGCGAGCTCACCATCTCACCAGCGTGCTCACCATCTCACCAGCGAGCTCACCAACTCACCAGCGTGCTCACCATCTCACCAGCGTGCACACCATCTCACCAGCGTGCTCACCATCTCACCAGGGTGCTCACCATCTCACCAGCGAGCTCACCAACTCACCAGCGTTCTCACCATCTCACCAGCGTGCTCACCATCTCAAAAACGAGCTCACCATCTCACCAGCGAACTCACCATCTCACCAACATGCTCACCATCTCACCAGGGTGCTCACCATCTCACCAGCGAGCTCACCAACTCACCAGCGTGCTCACCATCTCACCAGCGTGCTCACCATCTCACCAGCGTGCTCACCATCTCACCAGGATGCTCACCATCTCACCAGCGAGCTCACCAACTCACCAGCGTGCTCACCATCTCACCAGCGTGCTCACCATCTCAACAACGAGCTCACCATCTCACCAGCGAACTCACCGTCGCAACTCACCCAACCGCCATCACCACCATCAACACCATCAGCACCACCATCAACACCATCAGCACCACCACCATCATCACCACCACCACCATCAACACCATCAGCACTACCACCATCAGCACCACCACCATCAACACCATCAACACCACCACCACCACCACCATCCACACCATCAGCACCACCACCATCATCACCACCACCATCAACACCACCACCACCACCACCACCATCAACACCATCAGCACCACCACCACCACCATCAACACCACCACCATCAACACCATCAGCACCACCACCACCATCAACACCATCAGCACCACCACCATCAACACCACCACCATCACCACCACCATCACCACCACCACCACCACCCACCACCACCACCATCACCATCACCGCCACCACCACCCACCACCACTCACCATCACCGCCACCACCACCCACCACCACCATCACCACCATCAACACCATCACCACCACCACCATCACCACCACCACCCACCACCATTACCACCACCATCACCACCACCACCCACCACCACCACCACCACCATCACCGCCACCACCACCCACCACCACCACCATCACCACCACCACCACCACCGCCACCACCACCACCCACCACCGCCACCATCACCGCCACCACCACCGCCACCATCACCGCCACCACCACCGCCACCACCACCCACCACCGCCACCATCACCACCACCACCGCCACCACCACCGCCACCACCACCCACCACCACCACCACCCATCACCGCCACCACCACCACCACCACTATCACCACCACCCACCACCACCACCTCCACCGCCACCACCACCACTATCACCACCACTATCACCGCCACCACCACCACCATCACCGCCACCGCCACCATCACCACCACCACCACCACCGCCACCACCACCGCCACCATCACCACCACCCACGACCACCACCACCCACCACCACCATCACCGCCACCACCACTCACCACCACCACCACCATCTCCACCACCACCACCACCACCCACCACCACTCACCATCACCGCCACCACCACCCACCACCACCACCGCCACCACCATCACCACCATCACCACCATCACCACCACCACCCACCACCACTCACCATCACCGCCACCACCACCCACCATCACCACCATCACCGCCACCACCACCCACCACCATCACCACCACCCACCACCACCACCCACCACCATCACCACCACCACCACCCACCACCACCACCACCACCAACCACTACTCACCATCACCGCCACCACCACCATCACCACCATCAACACCATCACCACCACCACCACCACCCACCACCACTCACCAGCAGCCCGCCTCCGGCGATGCCGGCCATGTACCAGGTGAAGTCGGAAAGGTGTCCCTGTTCCAGGTGGGTCACCTCGGCGTTGGGGAAGAAGAGCAGCACGTTGGCCACGATGGCCAAGAGGGCCATGGGGACCAGGGCCGCCCCGATGACCATCGTACATTTTCCCGTGCACATCTTTCCCAGGTCACCCACACACGCGCAAAAGGTGTTTTGCTTTTTTTGCGATCCCACCCGGACACACACACACAACACACACACACGTAAACACACGTACACACACGTACACGTACACGCGCACACACACGTACACACGCACGCTCACACACGCACGCGTACACACGCACGCGCACACACACGCACGCGCGCACAACAACAGCAACAAATATCACACCAACGGTCCACGCAGCCCTCCGTTCACTCCACCACCACCACCACTGTCACACCACTACCTCCTCTCCCCCCCCCAAAAAAAATAACAACAAACCGGACCCCTTTACGCGGAGCGAAAACCGAAAATCGGTTAAGAGGAGGAAAGACGGCGCGTCTCAGTGGATGGATGGGAAAGTGCTGTTGTGTCGTCCGCCTGTGCTTGCGAGTGTAGCGAAGTGCGTGAGTGTGTGCGTGTGTGAGTGTGTGCGTGTGTGTACGCGTTGATCGTGTGCGGTAGGGCGTGGTGCCGGCCACCCCAACCCCCCTTGTCGTAACCGTGCCGACCTTCACAGGTGCTGCTACTCGCTCACAGCACTTGCCCCACAACAGTTTGTTAAGGCTATACGGGGGATCTTTGTCTTTTTTTGCTGTGCTTGCGTTAAAGGCTGTGGGGGGAGGGTGGTCTTTGTGAGTGAGCGGCGCTGCGCTACGAACCCGGCCACCCGAGTTCCATTCCCGGTCACGGGCCACGGCCAACGCGTGCCGACGGATGATTTGGACAGCCACCCTGGGCTCCCCCTTAGGTCGACTCAGCCTCAAACGAGCACCCGGTGCGGTGTGTCAACAACGTAGCCCGCTCGGGGAAGACAAAGGCGGCCGAGGCGGCGGGGTGTTCGTCAACCCCGCCCCGGTGCCGCTCGTGAACGACTGTCCGAGGCTATACGGGGTGGTAGTGCGGGGGGTGGGGGGATTTTAGTCTTTGTGTTTCTTGTTCCAAGGCAAATACCGTGCCTGGATCCTGTGCAAAGGTTGCGAGCGATAACTCGAGGCGCGACTGGCGCGGCGCGAGTTGAAAATGCATCGCCATCACCCGCAGCGCAGGCAGTGAAGAGCAATAAACTCACAATCACCCCCACCCTCTTAAGAAAACCACAACCGCTATATGCCTGCCTCGTTTCACAATCAGTTCAATCGCTCGTGTCTTGTACGTTGCACCCTCCATCACCACCCCCGCTCCCCCCCCCCCCACCACTGTTCAAATGATTAAACTACGGTTCGATTCTCGATTATCTGGCAGCGGATAATTAAAAACAATATGTAATCGTTTTCCACGGATCTTTATGCCAACAATCCCCCCCCACCCCACTAATATAGATGCCAATTATGTTAAAGTTAACAACATTTAATTTGTTAATGTACAAAACAAACATTTATAAGTGAGGAATGTATTGGTCTTGGTTTATCGCGAAAAATCCATACAAAAACACACAATCTCACTTAAACGGGTTTGACAACTCCTGCAGTGGATTTCTCAAAAAATAAATGATCGGGCAAATCACTCAACATGAAGCACAGCTAACCATGGCGATTGTTGCTCTTTCGATTTAGAAGGAATACTAAACGATCGACCGATCGATGATGCGCGTGCTCAGTGATTATAAAACTTCCCCGGCTCCCGCCCAGCAGAGCCACGTCAATCAACGCCAATCAAACCCCGCCCACTGTTGTAAAGATCTGGCAACTACTGTACTGTAGGGGAGATCACAAAATTAACCGGAGCAACATATTCGTTCGGTTTAAGCACGTGACTTGTAATACACATTTGCAAGAATAACAATGTTCTTTAACTGTTTTTAGATGATTAGTTTGAGCTTAAGTGAAACATCTTTGAGTTATTACTACGTTGTGCGGGCAATCAGCATACTAGATCAATTCGGTCTACTGGATTTATTAATGGGACCTTTTAGTCGGTATCTAAAATAATGAAAAATAAGGATAGGCTGTACCCCTTCTGGCATTAAACAGAAGGTGCTAAGATGTTCAAACACGAAGCAGATATATACCTTTTTTTATTTAAAGCTTTCACCACCACCGGCTGGTGGACAGCAGTGGCATCTGTGTTGGACAGACAGCACACAGGGGGCGTGTTGGCAGGGCGGAGGAACTGGGGCAAGGGTCACGGAGGACCCCGTCTGGAGGCTGGTGGACAGGCTGGTGGACAGCAGTGGCATCTGTGTTGGACAGACAGCACACAGGGGGCGTGTTGGCTGGGCGGAGGAACTGGGGCAAGGGTCACGGAGGACCCCGTCTGGGGGCTGGTGGACAGGCTGGTGGACAGCAGTGGCATCTGTGTTGGACAGACAGCACACAGGGGGCGTGTTGGCAGGGCGGAGGAACTTGGGCAAGGGTCACGGAGGACCCCGTCTGGAGGGCCCTGGGACCTGCTACTGGCGGGTTCGAGAGGGGAGGCGCAGCCAGGGCGGAGCCAGGCCGCGCTGGGAGCATCAAAGGAGCCGAGAGCGGCGTGGGGAGGGGGGGGGGGGCTCGAGGCCACCGGTGCTGGGAGTGAACTCGTCTCGTCGTCGCTGTCGCCTCGTCGCCCCTCGTCGCTGAACGTCTCCGCTAGACGCTGCGCTACGGGGGGAGAGTTGTTGGCTGTCTCGGTGTTAGACGGCACGTGTCGTGTACAGGCTGGGGCTGAGCTGTGGAGAGTGTGTGGACGAGACCGTGGAAGTTGGGTTAATAAGGAAGGTGACGCCTATAAACTCTGTCTCTGAATCGCCGACACTACAACTATGACAAAACCCAACGGCGGGCTGTGTCAGGTGGTGGCGGGATTAACGACACAACTATGCTGACGCGACTCTAACCCAACCAAATAAAAAAGAACCATTCATTACGACTCATCGGCATCTTGGGCGCATGCTCAATCCACCGCTGGACGAGGGGGCCCCCCTCCCCACGCACACCGATCCCGAGACGGTGGGGGGATGGGTCCGATCCGCTCCGCACGTGTCCCTGCAGCACCACGTGATAACTTCCCACCGCAAACCTGCCCTGCCCTGCCCGCCACCTCGGGGTTCCACGCTTTCACTGCTGTCGTCCGTAATTCAAAAGTATTTTTGTTTCAATCTCCATGTATGTAAAAGGCAAAGTTGTGATTATGTGTGTCTGTTCAAAGTGTTTAGCGTTCTTCCCGACATGCAACCAACTAGAAATTTGCCAAGTGGGTACTTTCCAGACTGTACACCATGCAAACATTATGAAAATATACTTTTGTTTTGGGGGGGAGCTCAAGAATGCATTTATTTTTTGCACGGCAGTGAGCTGTGACGTCAAATCTGTCATGTGACCCGCGCACGTGGAAGCGTAACGCATTGTAGTGTAGTGGTTAGCGCGCCGCGTTACGAACCCGGCGACCCGAGTTCGATTCCCGCTCACGGCCACCACCGGTGACGATTATTTTAACCTGTCTCGGGCCTCCCCTAGGTCGACTCAGCCTCAAACGAGTAACTGCTGTGGTGTGTCAACATCGCCACTGGGGAGATAAAGGCGGCCGGCCGTGGTGCTGGCCACCCACCCCTTCGTGGATTAATAAAAAAACGATATCAGGTACGAAACAACGCAGAAGTTATGAAAGCGTGGAGGGCGAGGTGGGTGACACCAGCACACACAACGCACATTGCGGATCACAGCGACAACTGAAACCCGTCTTAGAACCGCATGTTTCAATGAACTCTGCAACCCTCTTGCTGAGTTCGGATGCCCCTGAAGAAAAATAAAAGCAAGCGGACATGTGAAGGTGGGCGGGTGCGGAAATGCCCCCATGAATGCTCTTAAGAATGGGGTGCTCACTGGAGGAGACGGAGTGAAGGGGGTTCCATGTTTGGTGGTAAACACCCTCCCCTTGTCCCTTAGTGTTGCAACTTATTTACGTGACAACCCTTACTAGTGTGGTGGCGGGTTTAAAGACACATTAAGATATGTGTAGCGGGTAAATAACTGGAGACGTTTCTTTGAAGCAACACGGTTTATTAACAGCAACTGCTAACACTAAGTGGTAACGGGTCCCTTACACCCGATACGCTAAAGAGGTAGCCCCTCCGGACAATTACGTCTCTCGCTCACTAATATACATCTTCTTAAGTAAGGCTTGAGCCTTCACTGGCAGAAGCTGGAGCTGCCCCTTGCCAGGGGCTCGGCTCCACCCCTTGCCAGGGGCTCGGCTCCGCCCCTTGGGCTCTTGTCTTCAGTAGCCCTCTTCAGTCTTTAAGCGAACGAAGACTGCCGGGACCGTTCAGAGGTCCGGCTTTTATACAGAGCCGTGGCTCGCTCCGCCCCCGGCCACGCCTTCCTTCTCGAACCTTCCAGCAGGACCTGGGGGTGATGTCATCCCCTGGGGTATGGGGTCTGCATGTCGTTCCAGAGGGGGTTACCGTTGGGCCCTGTGGGCCAGAGTCCCTTAGCCCTGGGGCTCAGCCCCGCTTCTGCCCCCTATTGGCAGGTGGCCGGCACTACCGGCTAACTGCATGGAGCTTCGCCCAATAATACCTTTACATCTGTACGCGATCTAACCTAAAACAAACCTCTATCACGGATTATATTGGTCGCGAAAGCCTACGTGTTGAACCTACAGTGAGGGAAAAACAAGTATTTGATCCCCTGCTGATTTTGTACGTCTATAATTTTAATGGTAGGTTTTTTTCAACAGTGAGAGACAGAATAACAACAAAAAAATCCAGAAAAAACGCATGTCAAAAATGTTATAATTTGATTTGCATTTTAATGAGGGAAATAAGTATTTGACCCCTCTGCAAAACATGACTTAGTACTTGGTGGCAAAACCCTTGTTGGCAATCACAGAGGTCAGACGTTTCTTGTGGTTGGCCACCAGGTTTGCACACATCTCAGGAGGGATTTTGTCCCACTCCTCTTTGCAGATCTTCTCCAAGTCATTAAGGTTTCGAGGCCGACGTTTGGCAACTCGAACTTTCAGCTCCCTCCACAGGTTTTCTATGGGATTAAGGTCTGGAGACTGGCTAGGCCACTCCAGGACCTTAATGTGCTTCTTCTTGAGCCACTACTTTGTTGCCTTGGCCGTGTGTTTTGGGTCATTGTCATGCAGGAATACCCATCCACGACCCATTTTCAATGCCCTGGCTGAGGGAAGGAGGTTCTCACCCAAGATTTGACAGTACATGGCCCCGTCCATCGTCCCTTTGATGCGGTGAAGTTGTCCTGTCCCCCTAGCAGAAAAACACCCCCAAAGCATAATGTTTCCACCTCCATGTTTGACGGTGGGAATGGTGTTCTTGGGGTCATAGGCAGCATTCCTCCTCCTCCAAACACGGCGAGTTGAGTTGATGCCAAAGAGTTCCATTTTGGTCTCAACTGACCACAACACTTTCACCCAGTTGTCCTCTGAATCATTCAGATGTTCATTGGCAAACTTCAGACGGGCATGTATGTGTTTTCTTGAGCAGGGGGACCTTGCGGGCGCTGCAGGATTTCAGTCCTTCACGGCGTAGTGTTACCAATTGTTTTCTTGGTGACTATACTCCCAGCTGCCTTGAAATCATTGACAAGATCCTCCCCTGTAGTTCTGGGCTGATTCCTCACCGTTCTCATGATCATTGCAACTCCACGAGGTGAGATCTTGCATGGAGCCCCAGGCCGAGGGAGATTGACAGTTCTTTTGTGTTTCTTCCATTTGCAAATAATTGCACCAACTGTTGTCACCTTCTCACCAAGCTGCTTGGCAATGGTCTTGTAGCCCATTCCAGCCTTGTGTAGGTCTACAATCTTGTCCCTGACATCCTTGGAGAGCTCTTTGGTCTTGGCCATGTTGGAGAGTTTGGAATCTGATTGATTGATTGCTTCTGTGGACAGGTGTCTTTTATACAGGTAACAAGCTGAGATTAGGAGCACTCCCTTTAAGAGTGTGCTCCTAATCTCAGCTCGTTACCTGTATAAAAGACACCTGGGAGCCAGACATCTTTCCGATTGAGAGGGAGTCAAATGCTTATTTCCCTCATGAAAATCTATTTATAACATTTTTGACATGCGTTTTTCTGGATTTTGTTGTTGTTATTCTGTCATTAAAATTATAGACTGATCATTTCTTTGTCAGTGGACAAACGTACAAAATCAGCAGGGGATCAAAAACTTGTTTCCCTCACTGTAGATGCTCTAGAGCAACACGTGTTTTTGTTTAAACTTATTGGCCAATTCCTGCAGTGTTGGGGGAGCGTGCTCTTTCAAGTTGGCTATAATGGTGCGGTGATGATACATTTTGGAGCAATGTATGTGACGCCCCATGGAAAGACCGGCGTGGTCCATCATTTTGAGGACTCTAACCCCTGTTGCTGTCGATGATTCTATCGTGCCACGAACTCTCCCCTTGGCTGCGGTACCCTGAGCGGGCACGAAGAGGCGGATTCTCAGTGGTCGCGGTTCAAACGCCGTCTCTCCTCCTCCTTCAACCCCACTGGCTTCCCGTTCACGACATCATAGACTGCCCATAGACTCAACAATGCCCATAGACTCAGCACTGCCCATAGACTCAACACTGCTCATAGACTCAACACTGCTCCATAGACTCAACACTGCCCATAGACTCAACACTGCCCCGCGACTCAACGCTGCCCATAGACTCAACAATGCCCATAGACTCAACACTGCCCATAGATTGAACACTGCCCATAGACTCAACACTGCCCATAGACTCAACACTGCCTAAAGACTCAACACTGCACCATGGACTCAACACTGCACCATAGACTCAACACTGAACAAAAGACTCAACACTGCCCATAGATTCAATGCTGAACATAGATTCAACGCTGCCCATAGACTAAAAATTGTCCGTAGACTCACCACTGTTTATAGACTCTGCACTGCCCGCAGACTCAACACTGCCCATAGACTCAACACTGCACCACAGACTCAACCCTGCTACCCATAGACTCAACAGTGCACCATAGACTCAACACTGCACCATAGACTCAGCACTGCCCATAGACTCAACACTGCTACCCATAGACTCAACGCTGACACCCATAGACTCAACACTGCACCAGACTCAGCATTGCCCATAGACTCAGCACTGCCCATAGACTCAACACTGCTACCCATAGACTCAACGCTGACACCCATAGACTCAACACTGCACCAGACTCAGCATTGCCCATAGACTCAACACTGCCCATAGACTCAGCACTGCCCATAGACTCAACACTGCCCATAGACTCAACACTGCCCATAGACTCAACACTGCCCATAGACTCAACACTGCCCATAGACTCAACACTGCCCATAGACTCAACATTGCCCACAGACTCAACACTGCCCATAGACTCAACACTGCCCATTTACATGAAGCAGTCCCTCTCCTTCACCTTTCCTCTCTTCAGGCCTCACTTCTTCTCCCTCGCCCATTCCCTCCCCTCGCCCCTCCCCTCGCCCCTCCACCCCTTCCCGTCCCTCCCCTATTAACCCATTCGCGACCATCCCAAGCACCTCTCCGTCGCAGCCGTCACTCATTCCTCAATTCCCCGTATTGATCATTCCACCCTGTGTCATCGTGTTTGTAAAAGCTCCGTCAGACGCCTCGAGTGACGGCGAGATAAGGCGGCGAGGTGTTTTGCGAGGCAGTTCAGTGCTATCCGCTGTCTCTGATCTCTCATGCCTGGCTTAGTCGATTTGTGCGACACAAATTAAAGTAACATTTACGAAACGCGGCCACGGAGTGGAAATTTAATTTAAACGCCGTGCCGGACGTGTGGGTTGGTGGGTGGGGGAAAACGTTTAAAAAAACGTCAAGTCTTCGTCCGTAGAGGGTGTCGTGGAGGCTGCCGGCCTCCGGCTCCTCCCCCGATGGAGGGTTGATCCCAGGGCAGCTGCTGCCCACCCCGACTCCTCCGTCCCTTGAGAGTCGCCGCTCCCCGTCACCTCGTTGGGGTGAGGGCTGCTGCTCCCCCCGACTCCCCTTCTCGTGCCCCTCGAGTCCGCGGCACCCGCCGCCCCCAGGGTCCTCCCTGTGAGGCATAACTCGCGGCGGGCGCTCGGCCACCTGGGATTAATCGCTCGCCTCCACGCGTCCGCTCCTGCAAACGTTCGCAGGAGACTCCCCGCACTTTGTTGCTCACACTCGCGCCTACACGCAGTCGCTCAGATCCGGCGTCGCCTCTCTCTCTCTCACGGTACCGCGAACCACTCGTACGCGCGGAACACAACACCCTGCTGAGTAAACTAAGTTGCCTCGGTTTTCCCGAAAACGCAGTAAAATGGTTACAAAATTACCTCTTTTCTCGCACCCAAACTGTATTCACAGATGGTTGGAGGTCAAACAGTGTTAAGGTAACAAAAGAGGTTCCACAGGGTTCCATCCTCGGCCCCCTTTTGTTCTCTCTTCATGTCAATGACTTGGGCGCTGACCTGGATCATTCCAGGGTAAATCTTTTTGCAGATGACACGATACTGATTACTGCTGGCCGCTCTCCGGATGACGTGATTGCTAAGCTCCAGGGTGATTTCAACAAACTACAATATCAGCTAGTTGCTCTTAAACTAGTCCTGAATACCTCCAAAACCAAGGTGCTATGCTTCTCACCAGGACTAAAGCAGGAAGTTATTTTTCCACAATTACATTCCTTAAATAATTGTCAAAGAGAGCAAGTCAAGATCTATAAGTGTCTTGGGGTCATCCTGGATTCAAAACTGAATTTTGAAGATCACATTGATTATATTGGTAAAAAGACAAAAATAAAAATTGGTTTTCTGTATCGACACAAGCACTGCTTCCCCCCAATGTTCCGTTTGGAATTGATAAAAGTTACCATACTGCCTCTACTTGACTACTGTGACATCGTGTATAAATAAGCCCCAAGTACTGTACTGAAGAAGCTTGATTCCATCTATCACTCGGCCTTAAGATTTACATTGAACTGTCCATATAGGACTCACCACTGTGATCTCTACATTGGGTCAAACTTAACATCTCTTAATGTTCGACGGCTTGTGCACCAGATCTTATTTATTCACAATGTACTTACAAAAAAATCCGCAGACTACCTGCTGGATCTCCTCTCTGTTTCAAAGAACAAATTTGACCTAAGGTCTTCGCTCATTTACCAGCTTCACATTCCCTATTGCCGTACAAAAACTGGAGGAAGGGCCTTTGCTATTGATGCCCCCAGAGTCTGGAATGCTATTGCCAATAAACTGCAAGTTGAATCGCTACCAATGAGATCTCTCAAAACTGCTCTAGAGGAGTTGTACACCCCTAGCTGCCACTGCTATTCATTGGCGTAAAACAAAATAAAATGTTTCGCTCCGGATGACGCTGCAAAGTATTATCTGTATTTTGATTTAGCGTGCTGATTTTAATGGTGCATTGAAAATTTTGATACTCCGACCGATGCTTCTGTTGTTGTGGAGTAACTCATGCAGCCAGCTATGGCTTTAGGATTTGGTGTTACATGTTATTTATGTAGTTTATTGTAAAAATTCGGTCACAGTCCTTGTGATCACTGTTACGTTGCAATTATGGTTTTATTTATTGGTGATTTGGAAAAGTTTTTTTGGTTTGGACATGTTTGTTTTGTTGTAGTACGGAGTTAGACTGATGGCCTTAATCTAAGTTTTTGTGGTTGTTGTTGTTTGACTTGCATCCCACTGGGATTTTTTGCACACAGCGTTGGTGTACGGTGCTTTTTTCAGGAAAATTTTAGCTGTTTTTTTTCCATGGATTTTCTGTTTGCAGTCACACATAGTCACTTTAAGATGTTTTTCTTGTTCGTGTTTTTGTTTTTGTTTGTTTGTTGTGGTTGCACCCGATTCAAGAGCCGGATGGCTCACAGGGCTATACCAAAATAAACTGAACTGAAACTGAACTGAACTGAACGGAGGGGTCAGGGGTCAAAGGGCAGTGACGTCACTCACGCACGTGTTTCCACCGCAAGGTGTGTAATGGAGATGATTTAAAGGGCGGTGGGGCGCGTATTCGGGATTGGTTTTAGAACGAGTATTTAATCGTTCTCCGGCTCCTCTGCGCAATGATGAATACTGGCGACCGGATTCGCGCGCAAACTCGGCACAACGGCGGAGGAACGTCCGTCGGATTCGCACATTTTTAAATGGTCGCCCCGATAGAGTTGTTCGCGCGCACATCTCCGTGTTACGACGAGCGGACTCACGCCACCATACGCTCTGCCCACACTCGCAGAAAAACCAGACGAAAAGGTTATTGCTCACTCACGATTTATTCCCGGTGTGACTTGGATTAACCACTATGTGACTCAGGGCTGAAATCGGTGAGGAAACCGCTCTATCTCTCGACAGCCTAAACCCAATCCGCCCTGCCTATTTTGAGTTACCCTCTCGAGGAATTCTCACACTGGTCTCAATCTCTCTCTCTCTCTCTATCTCCTGTACCCACGGTTCGACTCGTACGGAGCTCCTTGGGGCGAATCCTGGCTGCACTGCGACTCGTCTCACGGAAGTTCGAGTGGCTGTAAAGTCATTTTATCCCCCTCGACATCAAAGGAACCGCTCGGCTGATCCGGCGGCCTTCACGGCCAATCAGATCGATCCCCTCACACCGGTGGTCTCAGCGCCGTCCGCATCCCTCTTGACACATCAAAGGGGCCGCCGCTGGGCTGCTGCATTGGCAGGGGCGCACGAGCACACTTGTCCTGCCAATCGGACGCTTACCCTGGTGCTCACGCAGATCCCCAGCCAATCAGGCGCCTACCCGGCTGATTCTGCCACCTGTGTGCTCTAGGCCATCGTTCGTGGCCCCGTGCCCCCTCTACCTGCCGTGCTGTGTGTGTTCTAACCGCGCTGGCTGAGTAGGCTCGTCGTGACCATGCAATGTCACGTCAATTCACGGCGCCGCAGTGCAATTCAACCTGGGGGAAGTCGGCCAATTCCCTGGCCCCAGGAAACCGTGGAGGATGTTCCCACGAGGGCTCCTGGGTGAAAGCCTGGAGGCCAGGTGACTTCCCCACGAGGTCCTACGTGGGTGTGTGTGTGTGTGTTCATGTGGGGGGTGGTTAGGGGGAAACAGCGCCGGCCGGGCTGCTTTGTTGTGGTGCAATCGCAGGCGCGATGGCCTGAAAGTCAGGACGCGCAGGGCTATTTCCTTTACTTACACGCTGGCATTGAAACATTTAATTGTTAATTTTGTTTCAACCTATTATCGGTATTAATATGCAGGGTGCGTCAGCAATATTTTAACACTTGTGAGAATTTGCAACAATAACCACGTGACACGTGCTGCTGCCTCTCGGGCTCTCGAGACCACCTGGAGAAGATTCCAGGCCACGCGTTGACAACGATGGCGAGCAAGTGGGAGAGACTCTGTCGACTTTTAAAATCTATTAACATTACATTTGTTATCATGTCACAGCGTGTTATCCGTGCTTTTTCCATTGAAAACGATAGTCCCATGTAAGTGCTAACATTCTTTTGAAGCACCCTCTATATGGCTTTCGCGAACAATATTATCCATAGTATAGATTGTTCCGGGTGCGTGTTGAAGAGGAAACCCAAATAACGATTACAATTTGCGTATAACAGACAATGTCTCCTTAGCACGTCTGGCTCTCTCCACCTGTAAGTATTTCTCACTCATGCCACCAGCCAGCCGCGCGGCCTACGAGAAAGTGCATCATCACATTTGAAAAGGGGGCACCCCCAGTGGCAGCTGTCCCTGTGCAGCACGAGGTGACTTAGCACCCTGGCCTGCGAACTGGGCCTCCCCCTAGGTCAACTCAGCCTCAAATGAGTGCCTGGTGCGGCGTGTAGTAAACATCGCCACTGGGGAGACGAAGGCGGTCGGGCGTGGTGCTGGCCACCCACGCACCTTCGTGTGCCGTGCCGGCCTTCAAAGGTGCTACTCGTTATCAGCACTTGCCCCAACAGTCCATTAAAGCTATACGGGCGATCTTTGTCTTTGGTGGGATAGTCAGCGGTGTCCGTAAACACCCTTAAATTGTCTGATAACACCTTCATATATACAGTGATCTACAATACGTGGATCACAAATCGGACTACAAACCTTGTGGCCGTCCATAAATGATTTTGGACGATGTTTGATCCCATCCCCCTTCGTCACACGGCGTCACAAAAAGTGAGACCCCCCCTCAAATATGACGTAAAAAAATATAACATGCTTCAAATTGCTTTAAACTATTGTCATTGTAGTGCGTATTTAATGTGGCGCTGCACTCTGATGTTGTAGGAGAAAAACATCTATTAAAAAGTCTATTTAATTAAGTAGAACGTGTTGTCTATATTTATTTAAAGTTGCGCATTTTGATGTGACGTCACATTTCTCAAACACCCCCCCCCCCTCGTCACACATCGTCACAAATGTCTGACCCCCCCCCCCCCCCAGGTGCGTGACGTCATTTATGGACGGCCCCCCTGTTAGTGCTGATGGCAAATATACAAATCTTCGTACATTACAAACGTAGCAGCTCCAACCAATAGATGGCGGCAGTCGTTCGTCTCCGGTCTACCGCAGGGTTCGATCCATCCGGGTAATTACAGATAGTCCCCGAGTTACGATGCTCCGACTTACGATATTTCGATCTTACGATAGCGACACGACAAAATTGTGAAATATTTTAAATTTCGCGCTGCAGACAAACGCGGCAGCGTACGAGGTACGATACTGTACGTTTTTTTAAATATAGCAGATAGGATTGTTTCCTGAAAAAAAAAACTTTCTATTAAATTGCAGTTCATATAATTAGGCAAAAAAATTTACCTTGTTTTTTGTTTTACTCGAAATGTTACTGTGCAATACAGTATTGTAATTAATACATACATACAGTATATAGTTTATACAGTACGGTACTGTAAATTGCTCTGTTTTGCTAAATTATCACCATTCTGTAAGACTCCTGGGAAGGTCAGGCTATCTTCGACTTACGATATTTTTGAGTTACGATGGGGTCGTCGTAACGCATCTCCATCGTAAACCGGGGACTACCTGTATTATCTATGGGAGCGGTCCCCAACCTTGTTGGCACCATGGACCGGTTTCGTGGAAGACAATTATTATTTTAACGGACCGGGGGGGGGGGGGTTCATCAATGAGTCTTTTCCCCTATTCAAAGAAGCTCTCCAGCGACGTTTGTTTTTTTAACTCATTGCGGCTACTAAGGGGGTTAGAGCTTGTGGGCTTACCAACACCACGTGACTGAGACTGAGTGCGCAGTGCGGGAAAGAGGCGCGGATGGAAGTGGTAACAGGTCCCCTGCAGGGTGGGCTGGTAGGAACATTGGAATTTTGCGCAATTTAATTTTTACACCCCAACAGCACGAGATTTCACTTCGTTAAAGTATTGAAAGGGGACGGACGGACGGACACATGAATCTATTGCAGGCTGGTACACTCAGTTTACAACTTCGTTCCTACCAGTATAATAAAATAATGTGGGCGGGCCACGTGATCGGACTTCACCGCTCTCACCTCCTCCTGCTGCTGTGCGGCCCGGTTCCGAACAGGCCACGGGACCGGTACCGGTCCGTGGCCCGGGGGTCAGGGACCCCTGATCTATGGGACCTTTTTTTTGCCAGTATCAAAATGATGAAACAATAAGAGTCGGTCTGACCCTTTCTGGCAATACAACATGGGGTGTTAAGATGCTCAAACACCAACTAGATACCCTTTTGCGAGGAATTAAGTCTGCGTTAACCGTTACGCTGTACTTGTGGTGAACATTCTAACAAATATGGCATTGTCTTTGAAACGGATTGGCCTACACCAGAGACAGCCTTCTTTAGGGCCCAGTCTCACTACCCGTGTCAGACCAGAGAACGCCAAACGGTGAACAGTACCAGGACAATGCCACACGTATCAGAGCATTCATAGCTCGGGGTGAGCAGCTCTATCATGAGTATCAACGCAATGGCTTATCACAGTGCCGGGTGTATTGGCTCCAGCCGGGATTGAGTGTTGCTCCCTCGCACTCGTCAGTTTTCTCCGGATGCGCCAGTTTCCTCCCACGTGTATATGCACGTGGTGTCTTTATCTTTGGGTACTTTGCACTTCTTACCACCTTACGTAGCCAACCGTGCGGGGGTAGGACAACAAACTAAAAATAATCACAAATTAACGCTCTTCAATGGGAGCGATAACACCTTCATCTATGAGGACCGCAGAGCCTGCGAGATTGTTGGTAGCGCCGGCTCCTGACCACTACGTGGCTGCTGCTGCATTCCCGTTCATCGTCTGTGGTTCCTCCTCTCTCTCTGAGTCGCCCTCTCTCTCTGAGTCGTCCTCTCTCTCTCTGAGTCGTCCTCTCTCTCTGAGTCGTCCCCTCTCTCTGAGTCGTCCCCTCTCTCTCTGAGTCGTCCTCTCTCTCTCTCTCTGAGTCGTCCTCTCTCTCTGAGTCGCCCTCTCTCTCTCACTGAGCCGTCCCATCTCGCTCTATGAGTGAATACTCTGGGACCGGGTTGAGATTGTACTGCTGCTGATGCTGGTGATGCCCGTGGGGATGCTATGCGTGTTAACGATCTCTAGAGGTCACTCTAGGACCGCATCACTGCACGAGTCCAACGCAAATCATCAGAGTCGGCTTTTCTCCGACGTGACATTACGAAGAAGAATGAGTCAGACGCTACGCCTCCTTTCCGCATTTGTCTCTCCAATTATAAAAGATTCGCCGTATTACCTCAATCCCGGGTCGCCGGGTTCATAGCGCAGCGCGGTTAGCGCGCTAACCGCTACAAATACAAAGATCACCCGTATAGCCTTCATAGACTGTAGGGGCAAGTGCTGTTAGCGAGCACCTATAAAGGCCAGAACGGTACACGAGGGGATGGGTGGCCAGCACCACGCCCGACCGCCTTTGTCTCCCCAGTGGCGATGTTTACTACACACCGCACCAGGTACTCATTTTAGGCTGAATCGACCATAATCGTTATCGGTGTTGGCCGTGAGCGGGAATCGAACCCGGGTCGCCAGGTTCATAGCGCAGCGCGCTAACCGCTACACTACCGCTCCCCAGATAGACACACACTATCACCAGCGGTGGTTAGTGCGCTGCGCTATGAACCCGAATATCCGAGTTCGATTCCCTCTCACGGCCACGAACACCAGTGACGGATTATCCGTACCCCGTCCTGGGCCTCCCCGAGGTCGACTCAGCCTTAAAGGGGCCGTCCATAAATGACGTCACGCACCTAAGGGGGGGGGGGGTCAGACATTTGTGACGATGTGTGACGAGGGGGAGGGAGGGGGTTTGAGAAATGTGACGTCACATCAAAATGCGCAACTTTAAATATAGACAACACGTACTACTTAATTAAATATACTTTTTTAATATTCTTGGTTCTTTCGGTAAAGTCACGTAGAAGGGAAACAATAAAATAATAAAAATATGATGATGATTGCTTGTGTTGCAGTCGAAACGTCGTGATAATTTTATTGTTTTATGTTTTTTTTATTATTTTATTGTTTCCCTTCTACGTGACTTTACCGAAATAACCAAGAATATGAATCCCTGCAGTCACGAAAGCTTTAAATCAAAATACTTTTTTTTTATATAAATGTTTTCTCCTACAGCATCAGAGTGCAGCGTCACGTTAAATACGCACTACAATGACAATAGTTTAAAGCGATTTGAAGCATGTTTTTTTGTGGGGGGGCAGAGCTTTGTGACGTCATATTTGAGGGGGGGGGTCTGACTTTCTGTGACGCCGTGTGACGAGGAGGAGGGGTAAAAATCGTTCAAAATCGCGTGACGTCATTTATGGACGGCCCCAAATGAGTACCTGGCGCGATGTGTGAGCAACGCCACTAGGGAGACAAAGGCGGCCGGGGGTGGTGCTGGCCACCCACCCCCTCCCCTCGTGTGCCAGGGTGCCTCCCAGCATAGGTGTCGCTCGCTCTGAACAGTCTGCTTGGAGGCTCTGCGGGTGAATCGTTGGCCGGTGTTTGTTGAGTTTCAGCACCCGCGGCACTCTGGTCGTCAACAATTACGAAAAGAAAACAGGGAGCAGGAGAAGAGGAAGAAGAACACCAACAAAAAAATATATAGAACGCACGAGTCACCGAAGCCCACCCAGCTAGAAGTCCTCGTAGTGTTGAACAAAAAATTACCAAGACGGAACGCTTTGGGAAAATAATTCGAAAGGGAAAAAAATTAGACAAAGAGGCAACCCACCCACCCACCTCCTCCTCCCCTCCCTCGAAGGGAAGGAAGGGGAGATTTTGACCAAGGGGCGGAGAGATAAGCCCTCGACGTGTCGTGCGATTAAAGAATGCGGTAAGATTGGGTCTGGGCGGGGGGGGGGGACACGTGACGGAGAGACGCGGAGAGAGAGAGAGCTACGCGCATCGGTCCTACACTGAGTCGCGTTGGAATGTTCAACATACACACACACACCGTACATACACACACACACACCGTACATACACACACCGTACATACACACACACCGTACATACACACACACCGTACACACACACACCGTACATACACACACACACCGTACATACACACACCGTACATACACACACACCGTACATACACACACACCGTACACACACACACCGTACATACACACACACACCGTACATACACACACCGTACATACACACACACACCGTACATACACACACCGTACATACACACACACCGTACATACACACACACCGTACATACACACACACCGTACATACACACACCGTACATACACACACACCGTACATATACACACCGTACATACACACACCGTACATACACACACACCGTATATACACACCCACCGTACATACACACACCGTACATACACACACACACCGTACATACACACACCGTACATACACACACCTTACATACACACACCGTACATACACCGTACATACACACACACACCGTACATACACAGACACCGTACATACACACACACACCGTACATACACACACACCGTACATACACACACCGTACATACACACACACCGTACATACACACACCGTACATACACACACACACCGTACATACACACACACCGTACATTCACACACACCGTACATACGCACACACACCGTACATACACACACACCGTACATACACACACCGTACATACACACACCGTACATACACACACACACCGTACATACACACACACACCGTACATACACACACACCGTACATTCACACACACCGTACACACACACACACCGTACATACACACACACACCGTACATACACACACCGTACATATACACACACACACCGTACATACGCACACCGTACATACACACACACCGTACATACACACACATCGTACATACACACACCGTACATACACCCTCCGTACATACACCGTACATACACACACACCGTACATTCACACACACCGTACATACACACACACCGTACATACACACACCGTACATACACACACCGTACATACACACACACACCGTACATACACACACCGTACATACACACACCGTACATACGCACACCGTACATACACACACACCGTACATACACACACACACCGTGCATACACACACCGTACATACACACACCGTACATACACACACACCGTACATACACACACCGTACATACACACACACCGTACATACACACACACTGTACATGCACACACACCGTACATACACACCGTACATACATACACACACACACCGGACATATACACACAAACACACCGTACATATACACACACACCGTACATACACACACCGTACATACACACACACCGTACATACACACACACCGTACATACACACACCGTACATACACACACACCGTACATACACACACCGTACATACACACACACACCGTACATACACACACACCGTACATTCACACACACCGTACATACACACACACACCGTACATACACACACACCGTACATACACACACTGTACATACACACACCGTACATACACACACACACACCGTACATACACACACCGTACATACACACAAACCGTACATTCACACACACCGTACACACACACACACACACCGTACATACACACACACACCGTACATACACACACCGTACATACACACACACACACCGTACATACGCACACCGTACATACACACACACCGTACATACACACACACCGTACATACACACACCGTACATACACCCTCCGTACATACACCGTACATACACACACACCGTACATTCACACACACCGTACATACACACACACACCGTACATACACACACCGTACATACACACACCGTACATACACACACACACACCGTACATACACACACCGTACATACACACACCGTACATACGCACACCGTACATACACACACACCGTACATACACACACACACCGTGCATACACACACCGTACATACACACACACCGTACATACACACACCGTACATACATACACACCGTACATACACACACACTGTACATGCACACACACCGTACATACACACCGTACATACATACACACACACCGTACATATACACAAACACACACACCGTACATATACACACACACCGTACATACACACACACCGTACATACACACACACACCGTACACACACACACCGTACATGCACACACCGTATATACACACACACCGTACATACACACCGTACATACACACACCGTAGGTAAACACACACGACATACACACACCGTACATACACACACCGTACACACACACCGTACATACACAAACCGTACATAAACACACCGTACATACACACTCCGTACACACACACACCCAATACACACACTCCATAAACACACACACCGTACATACACACACCGTACACACACACTCCGTACATACACAACCCCGTACATACACACACCGTGCAAACATACACCCGTACATATACCCAACCGTACATACACACACCGTATATACACACACCAGTACATACACACACCGTACATACACACACCCATACATAAACACACCGTACATACACACACACCCGTACATACACAACCCCGTACAAACACACACCGTGCAAACACACACCGTACATACACACACCGTACATAGACACACCGTTCATACACACACCCATACATAAACACACCGTACACACCCCGTACATACACACCCCGTACATACACGCACCGTACAAACTCACTCCGTAAACACACACACCGTACATACACACACACACACCGTACATACACACACCGTACAAACACAACCCCACCACGAGTCACACACCAAGCAACCAGGCCACCCGAGTTCGATTCCCGCGTACGTCCAGGACCACCAAGTGACGAAAATCTGAACCTGTCCTGGGCCTCCACTAGGTTGACTTGGCCTCAAATTAGTACCTGGTGCGGTGTGTAAACATCGCCACTAGGGATACAAAGGCGGCCGGGAGTTGTGGTGTGGCCACACAACCCCCTGGTGTGCCGTGCCGGCCTTCGTAGGTGCTACTCGCAAACAGCACTTGCCCCAACAGTCGGTTGAGGCTATGCGGGGGGTCTTTGTCTTTTGTGCTGACGCCTTCTCTGTGACCCGTGAGTTAGGGTCACCTGTGTGGATGTGACTGTGATGGTGTGTGGGTGGCAGATGTGATGGTGTGTGCGTGACTGTGATGGTGTGTGGGTGGCAGTGTGTGTGAGTGTGATGGTGTGTGCGTGACTGTGATGGTGTGTGGGTGGCAGCGTGATGGTGTGTGGGTGGCAGTGTGTGTGAGTGTGATGGTGTGTGGGTGACAGTGTGATGTGATGGTGTGTGTGCGTGACTGTGATGGTGTGTGGGTGGCAGTGTGTGTGAGTGTGATGGTGTGTGCGTGACTGTGATGGTGTGTGGGTGGCAGTGTGTGTGAGTGTGATGGTGTGTGCGTGAGTGTGATGGTGTGGGTGTGTGCGTGACTGTGATGGTGTGTGGGTACATTAGTGAGATGGTGTGGGCAGGAGTGATGGTGTGAAGGTAGCAGTGTGATGGTGTGTGGGTGTGAGTGAGTGTGATGGTGTGTGGGTGTTTGGGTGTGAGTGTGCGTGACTGTGGTGTTGTGAAGGTGGCAGTGTGATGGTGTGATGTTGTGTGGGTGTGAGTGAGTGTAATGGTGTGATGGTGTGTGGGTGTAAGTATGCGTGGCTGTGATGATGTGTGGGTACATGAGTGAGATGGTGTGGGCAGGAGTGATGGTGTGAAGGTGGCAATGTGATGGTGTGTGGGTGCGTGAGTGTGATGGTGTGTGGGTGTGAGTGAGTGTGATGGTGTGTGGGTGTAAGTGTGATGGTGTGTAGGTGTGTGCGTGACTGTGATGGTGTGAAGGTGGCAGTGTGATGGTGTGTGGGTGCGTGAGTGTGATGATGTGTGGGTGTGAGTGAGTGTGATGGTGTGTGGGTGTAAGTGAGTGTGATGGTGTGTGGGTGTGTGGGTGTGAGTGTGCGTGGCTGTGATGGTGTGTGGGTGTGAGTGTGCGTGGCTGTGATGGTTTGTGGGTGTGAGTTAGTGTGATGGTGTGTGGGTGTGAGTGTGCGTGGCTGTGATGGTGTGTGGGTGTGAGTGTGCGTGGCTGTGATGGTGTGTGGGTGTGAGTGTGATGGTGTGTGGGTGTGGGGAGCAGTGGTGTAGCGATTAGCGCGCTGCGCTACGATCCCGCTCACGGCCAACACCAGTGACGATTAACCAAATCAGGTCTTGTGCCTCCCCTAGGTCGACTCAGCCTCAAACGAGTACCTGGTGCAGTGTGTCGTAAACATCAACACTGGGGAGACAAAGGCGGCCGGGCGTGACCCTGGCCACCTTGTGTGCTACCCGCTAACAGCACTTGCCTCGACATGCTGTTCAGGCTATACGGGGTATATTTGTATTTGTGCGAGCGTGCGTGTGTTTGACGGGGTGGGTGGCAAAGCGATCTAGATTTTAAAGATTACACCATCATTTCCACCACTCGCACCAGCACCATCATCATCATCTTTGCCATCTATTAATAATAGCAGCACTGTCACCATGATCATCACCACTACCACCACCAGCACGGCTTAGTCACGATTATCACAATGATTGCGGTGATGCTGATCATACATTATTCAATCTATGTTCAGTCTAACATTGTATAATGCGGCGAGGAGATTGTGTACATGTCCACGCTAGAGTAGCCTCATGATGAGCATCTGACATGCTACCCGCGAATCATGGATTATATGCAGACCCATCTTCATAAGAATGCATAGACCCACACATACATCCATAGACTCACACAGAGACCCAGAGACTCACACATAGACCCATAGATCCACACAGAAACCCACTAACTCACGCATAGACCCATAGACCCACACATACATCCATAGACTCACACAGAGACCCATAGACTCACACAGAGACCCAGAGACTCACACATAGAGCCATAGACCCAAACAGAAACCCACAAACTCACGCATAGACCCATAGACCCACACAGAGACCCATAGACTCACAAGACAAACATCCCCTGTGTAGCCCGTATAAAGGCAGAGTCTGTTGTTGCTGCTCCTAAAGTTGTAAATTAAACTCGTCTTCCGTAAATTACTTGCTCATCGTTACGTGCCCATCCTGAGTGCAATCACCTTGACTTACTTAATAGGTGCGTGGCTGACGAAGGCGGAATAACACAGGAGAGGGAGAGAGATGGTTACGTGGTTATGAGCAGTAGTCTCGTGGTAAGCGCGCTGTGCTACGAACCCGGCGACACGAGTTGGATACCCGCTCACGGCCAGCACCAGTGACGATTATCTGAACCGGTCATGGGCCTCCCGTAGGTCGACTCAGCCTGTGGAAAACATCGCCACTGGGGAGACAAAGGCGGTCGGGCGTGGTGCTGGCCACCCACCCCCTCGTGTGCCGTGCCTGGCCTTCATAGGTGCTACTCGCTAACAGCACCTGTCGCAACAGAGACGTGAAAGCCGGTTCGATTTTTTCCTTTCTGATTTCCAGGGATTGAAGTGGGGTGCCTGGGAGCAGTGGGGCAGCAGTTGGCGCCGAGCTACGAACCCGGCCAGAGACCCGAGTTCGATTCCCGCTCACGGCCACAAACATCAGTGGCGAATATTTGAACCGGGTCTTGGGCCTCCCCCGCCCAAGTCGACCGGCTAACAGATTTAACTAAACTACGTTTTAGTTTGGCTCTGTTACAGAAGCGACCTGGCCACAAATCATGGCTCAACGTCGTGGGCGTATCATCACGTGGACATTTATAGCAGAAGCCAAATACTCTCAACGCGTGACGCTGATTTTAAATGTGGAGGGAAATCCGTAGGACCTGGAGAGAGAGAGAGAAAAAGACACGCAAAACCCTTCCAGTATGAATACAAATTCTGCTAATGTCTGCGTCAGAGAGACCGAGTCGGCAAAGATGAGATGCTTGGTTTGAGCCCTGGGTCTAGCTCTCTCTCTCTTGTACAGGGAGGTCCATGATGGCGCAAACTCCAAGTACACAACAGGCGTCAGGGTCGGGATCGAACGCACGCCCTACTTCATATCAGGTGAGGTAGTTACCATTTCCTAACCACCGTGGCGCCCCGCACTTCCCCCAACAGTCTGTTGAGGCTATAAGGGGGACCTTTGTCTTGGTTGTTGTAGGGGTGGGGGAGGGGGGGGATGTTTCGTGGTGGTGAGTTGATCTCCGGCTATGTAACACATCCACACGGCACCTGCCCACACACACACGGGGGCTGATTGTATCATTCCTCCCCGCGTGACAGGCGCTATCGTGAGAGATCCGGTGGATTCATATTTGAAGCGGTGCTGGGCCGTTCCCTAGGTAGACTCGGCCTCAAATTAGTACCTGGTGCGGTGTACAACAAAAAAATTCAGAAGTCACGTGATTTACGGGAGGCTTGAGCCGATTCAGATACGCGATTGTGTTTGCATCATCTACGTGTCATATATTGCACGTGTATCATATAGCCTATATTTTTATAAAACATCATCTCGTCTATGTTATAGGATGAGGTATCCGTTGAGGACTCTTGCAGAGCAGTAACACCCCCCCTCGCCACGGTGGTTAGATGTTAACTACCTCGCCTGGTATACAGGAGGTCGTGGGTTCGACCCTGACACCTCTATATTTGGAGTTTGCGTGTCTCTCATTCTCTTATCATCATCATGGTGACTAAAGATTTTATCTGCCTCGCCTGGTATACTGGAGGTCGTGTCTCTCTTTCTCTCATCATTATCACGGTGGCTAGGAGATGTTAACTACCTCGCCTGGTATACAGGAGGTCGTGGGTTCGACCCTGACATCTCTATATTTGGAGTTTGCGTGTCTCTCTTTCTCTCATCATCATCATGGTGGCGAGATGTTAACTACCTCGCCTGGTATACAGGAGGTCGTGGGTTCGACCCTGACACCTCTATATTTGGAGTTTGCGTGTCTCTCTTTCTCTCATCATCATCACGGTGGCTAGGAGATGTTAACTACCTCGCCTGGTATACAGGAGGTCGTGGGTTCGACCCTGACACCTCGATATTTGGAGTTTGCGTATCTCTCTTTCTCTCATCATCATCATGGTGGCTAGGAGATGTTAACTACCTCGCCTGGTATACAGGAGGTCGTGTCTCTCTTTCTCTCATCATCACGGTGGCTAGGAGATGTTAACTACCTCGCCTGGCATACAGGAGGTCGTGGGTTCGACCCTGACACCTCGATATTTGGAGTTTGCGTGTCTCTCTTTCTCTCATCATCATCATGGTGGCTAGGAGATGTTAACTACCTCGCCTGGTATACAGGAGGTCGTGGGTTCGACCCAGACACCTCTATATTTGGAGTTTGCATGTCTCTCTCTCTCTCTCTCATCATCATCATCACGGTGGCGAAATGTTAACTACGTCGCCAGGTATAAAGGGGATCGCGGGTTCGAATCTGTCGCTTGTTGTTTATTTGGAGTTTGCGTGTCTCTCCTCCCGTGGTCGCGTGCATGTTTCTCCGGGTACCTCCGGTTTTCCCCTCCATATTTGGAATCGACATCACGCGTTTAGATCATTTGGCTGTTGCTATAAGTGTCCACGTGATGATGATGATGATAAGTCCACTTCGTTGAGCTATCGTTTGCGATTGCCGGGGTCCCTTCTGAAAGAAGAGCTACAATAAAAATAGAATAAGGGCCCGTGGAAGTTGACACCACAGAACAACTCCTGAGAATCCCTGCAAGTTACCTCTCATCCGCACACGAGGGGATCTCTCCACTTCCCCAAAGAGCTTCATGGCTCATCGGATTCCTCCAGGATAAAATTTGATTTTGTTTCTGAATTTGGCCATATGAAGTGGTAAAAAATGTACGTTGATATTAATTGTATGCCTGCAGTCGTGTATCCACCACGTTGGTGAGTTCACATCGACTCGCTACACGTGAGAAATCAGTTTAATCGCGCGTGGCTGATAACCCCAGATCGGAATCTGCGACTCAACGGTGCCAGCTCAAGTGTTCTGGTCATGGGACAGAACCAGGTGACTGGCAGACGCCCTCCTTGGAGAATAAAATAAAATAGATAAAGACAAAGAACCCACGGATAGCACACACAGCACACCACCACCACCACCACCACACCAAACACACATCATCCCAAAACACAAATCACCACCACCACCACACACCACTACCACCACACACACCACCACACACACCACAAAGACAAATATCTCCCTATAGCCTCAACATACTGTTGGGGTAAGTGCTGTTAGCGAGCACCTATGAAAGCCGGCAAGGCACACGTGTGGGTGGGTGGCCAGCACCACGCCCGGCCGCTTTTGGCCGCTTTTATCTAACCAGTGGTGATGTTTACTACACACCGCTACACCAGGGAACTCATTTGAGGCTGAGTCGACCTCGAGTAGGGCCAGGACCGGGTTCAGATAATCGACACTGGTGAGCGGGAATCGAACTCGGGTCGGCGGATTCGTCGTAGTCTCAGTGCGCTACGCCTCTACCGAACTATCGCTCGCCACACCACAACGCACGCAAACCGTCACATTGCGAGCACAGATTGAATCAACGCGAATACGAACATCTAAATTCTGCATTCTTATCTCGGGGTCGCTATGGCAACAGAATAACAGCGGCGAGGGCTTTAGAATGTGCCACAGTTGTCGTCTTGATTCTTTAACAGACAAATCGCCGATATCACGACGACTGGGCACCTCTGCCTCTACAGAGATAAACATCGCCCGTTTGGGGTTAGTTTTCCGTTCAAGTTGCAAAAGATAGCCACGGAAGGTTGGAGAGTTAAGTTGAAGTCCTCATTAGAAACCTCCCAGGTAGAATTTCCCTCCACATTTAGAAATCAGCGCCACGCGTTGAGAGTATTTGGCTTCTGCTATGAATGTCAACGTGATGATACGCCCACGACGTTGGGCCATGATTTGTGGCCAGGTCGCACCTGTAACAGAGCTAAACTAAAACGTAGTTTAGTTAAATCTGTTAGCGAGTCGACTTGGGCGGGGGAGGCCCAAGACTCGGGTTCAAATATTCGCCACTGATGTTTGTGGCCGTGAGCGGGAATCGAACTCGGGTCTCTGGCCGGGTTTGTAGCTCGGCGCCAACTGCTGCCCCACTGCTCCCAGTCACCCCGCTTCAATCCATGGACATCAGAAAGTTACGTTTAATTGGGATTTCGGGCCACGTTTCCGAGGGCGGACATTTTCCTGCGTGACAAATAACAACAACAACAACGACAACTTTAACAGGTAGGGTTTCGCGACCAACTCTGGCTGTTGCCTGAAGATGCTCGTTGTCGTAATTACTTGGCGAAACGTCGCAATGAGAATTGCACATTTTGCGGGTTTTTCTCTCCAACACACAATCGGTGAGCTAGACTCGTAACGAATTGGCACGTTTTGTTTACGTGGCAAACCTTGCTAATTGGCTGTGTCCGGTGGTGGCGGGTATTAGCGACGCGTTTATGTTGACGCACTCTAACCTAAACACCTCTATTACGGAAAACAACAACAAACTAAGGAACGTTTTTATTCGCCCGTGGCACGCCCCTGGTAGGCGAGTACTTATGCACTTAGGGTAGAGTCGATCGTATAATTTATTGGAAATGCAGGAAGAGAAGAGAGAACGAACGGGGAATGAGAGGAAATAGGATGGGAAAGGAGTAGAGAAACGGGGAGCGCCGAGAGGGAGAAGGAATGGCCGGGCCAAGACACTGGGGATGAGACGGTGGTGGTGGTGATGAGAAGCGAGAGAAAAGAGGGCGAGGTGAGGAGTAGGAGGAGTATGGGCGCCACGGTGGCGAGATGTTAATTGCATCGCCTGGAATTCAGGAGGTTGTGCTTTCGATTCCGTCCCTGACGCCTGCTGTATGGATTTTGAGTTTGCGTATGTCCCTCTCCACGTGGTCGCGTAGATTTTTCTCCGGATCCTCCTGTTTTTCCCTCCACATTTATAATTAACATCAGGCGTTTAGAAGTATTTGGCTGCCATACATTTCCACGTGATAAGCCACTTCGTTGAGCTATCATTTGCGGCCAGGTCGCTTCTGAACAAGACTTATAGAGCTCGGTGGTTCTTACCTGGTAAAATATATTTAAAAAAAAAACAGTTTTTACAGTTCATAGTTTTGTTTTTTTGTTTAAGAGGCTGCATCAGGTCATCGATGCTGCTGATAGAGCACAGAGGAGGAGCGGCGTCTGTTTTCACAGCGGGCAGGGAGATGGGAAGCGACTCAGAGTAGGAGTTGGCCACGCACATAAGTCACGTGGAGTTACGGGAGGCTTCAGCCTATATAGATATATAAAACTGGCCACGCACAGGCTTGCAGTGGGCTTGCAAGGCCACATTGAGCGTTCTCTTATGAGGGCGACATTTTATTGAAATGTTTTATCTGACCCCTAGCGGTCACACAGGTGAAGTGCACTCAACCTGAAGGGGCCAGACCTGCTGGTTTCCGAAATGGCTCAGTTTTCAAGTACGAGTTGTGGTGGAACCAGCTGAGAACTCAAGGGACCAGAGCAGAGTCCGTTTGAGGAGCGTGAGCTGACTCATCCTGGACATCTGTGAATAAGAACGTCATCGCTAATCGGATGCCTCCAGTCTCATGAAAGATTCTGAGTTGAGGCGACGAACGACTGATCCAGTGTCCCAAACCGTCACAAATGTCCTGGCCTCATCCTCAACTCATGACACAGGTAGAAGGGTGTTGGTTCCCTGAGTAGTGGGTGGGGCTAGTCGTGGACTGGGCGTGGCGATGTAAAAGTGGGCGGGGCTGACCGTTCAGAATGTGTTCCCAGTTGAGCCTCCCGGATTATTTCCAGTTTTAATTCAACCCCCCAGCTAACCAGACTGTTGGGGCGAGTGCTGTTAGCGAGTAGCACCTATGAAGGCCAGTGCGGGATACGAGGGGGTGGGTGGCCAGCACCACGCCCGGCCGCCTATGGGGCCGTCCATAAATGACGTCACGCACCGGGGGGGGGGGGGGTCAGACATTTGTGACGATGTGTGACAAGGGGGGGGGGGGGGTTGAGAAATGTGACGTCACGTAAAAATGCGCAACTTTAAATGAATATAGACAACACGTTCCACTTAATTAAATAGACGTTTTGATAAATGTTTTCTCCTGCAACATCAGAGTGCAGCGCCACATTAAATACGCACTACAATGACAATAGTTTAAAGCGATTTGAAGCATGTTTTATATTTGTTTGGGGGGGGGCAGATCTTTGAGACATCATTTGTGACGCCGTGGGACGCCGTGTGACGTCATTTATGAACGGCCAAGGACCGGTTCAGATAATCGTCACTGGTGAGCGGGAATCGAATTTGGGCAGCCGGTTTCAATTCGCACACAGCCACATACACAGCCACACATACAGCCACACACACAGCCACACACACAGCCACACACACAGCCACACACACAGCCACACACACAGCCACACACACAGCCACACACACAGCCACACACACAGCCACACACACAGCCACACACACAGCCACACACACAGCCACACACACAGCCACACACACAGCCACACACACAGCCACACACACAGCCACACACACAGCCACACACACAGCCACACACACAGCCACACACACAGCCACACACACAGCCACACACACAGCCACACACACAGCCACACACACAGCCACACACACAGCCACACACACAGCCACACACACAGCCACACACACAGCCACACACACAGCCACACACACAGCCACACACACAGCCACACACACAGCCACACACACAGCCACACACACAGCCACACACACAGCCACACACACAGCCACACACACAGCCACACACACAGCCACACACACAGCCACACACACAGCCACACACACAGCCACACACACAGCCACACACACAGCCACACACACAGCCACACACACAGCCACACACACAGCCACACACACAGCCACACACACAGCCACACACACAGCCACACACACAGCCACACACACAGCCACACACACAGCCACACACACAGCCACACACACAGCCACACACACAGCCACACACACAGCCACACACACAGCCACACACACAGCCACACACACAGCCACACACACAGCCACACACACAGCCACACACACAGCCACACACACAGCCACACACACAGCCACAAAGATCCCCCGTGCAGCCTTAACAGACTGTAGGGGCAAGTGCTGTTAGCGAGCACCTATAAAGGCCGGCACGGCACGCAAGAGGGTAGGTGGCAAACACCACGCCCGGCCGCCTTTGTTTCCCTAGTGGCGATGTTTACACACCGCACCAGGTACTCATTTGAAGCTGAGTCGACCTAGGGGAGGCCTAGGACCGGTTCAGATAATCGCCACTGGTGTTGGCCGTGAACGGGAATTGAACTCGGGGGGCCAGGTTCGTAGCGCAGCGCGCTAACCGCTACACCAACGCCCCGCTACACAGCCACACACACAGCCACACATACACACAGCCCCACGCACACACAGAGCCCCACGCACACACAGCCCCACGCAGACACACCCACACATACACACACAGCCCCACGCACACACAGCCACACATACACACACAGCCCCACGCACACACAGCCACACATACACACACAGCCCCACGCACACACAGAGCCCCACGCACACACACACACAGAGCCCCACGCACACACATAGCCCCACGCACACACAGAGCCCCATGCACATACACACACAGAGCCCCATGCACACACACACAGAGCCCCACACACACACACAGAGCCCCACGCACACACACACACACAGAGCCCCATGCACACGCACACACAGAGCCCCATGCACACACACAGAGCCCCACACACACACAGAGCCCCACGCACACACACACACAGAGCCCCACGCACACACACACAGATCCCCACGCACACACACACACAGAGCCCCACGCACACACATAGCCCCACGCACACACAGAGCCCCATGCACACACACACACAGAGCCCCATGCACACACACACAGAGCCCCACACACACACACAGAGCCCCACGCACACACACACACATAGAGCCCCATGCACACGCACACACAGAGCCCCATGCACACACACAGAGCCCCACACACACACAGAGCCCCACGCACACACACACACAGAGCCCCACGCACACACACACAGAGCCCCACGCACACACAGAGCCCCACACACACACACAGAGCCCCATGCACACACACACACACAGAGCCCCATGCACACACACACAGAGCCCCACACACACACACAGAGCCCCACGCATAGCCACACAAGGTGCTCTCGAACGCCACTCGTCCCGAACCCAACCCGCATGTGCCCTATTCGGTGAAACACAACTCCAGACAAACACAGGGAGAGTGTGGAGAGTGTGGAGAGAGTGGAGAGAGCGATAGCGGGAAGCGAGAGGAGAGTGCGGAGTGAGAGTCTGGAGCAAGAGTGTGTAGAGGGTGGAGAGAGCGAGTGGAGAGATGGTGGGGTATAGAGATAGTGTGGAACGAGACCGTGTGTGGTGAGAGAGTAGAGATTGGAGAGTTCAGAGATGGATGAGAGAGAGAGACCGGGAGTAGGGGGAGAGAGATATAGTGGGAAGTGAGAGGAGAGTGTGGAGAGAGAAATGGAGAGAGTGCGGAGCGAAAGTGTGTGTAGAGATAGTTGGGAGAGAGAGAGAGAGAGATGGAAATAGAGAGTGGGGAGTTGAGATATGTAGAGAGATACATAGCGGGTAGCTAGATGATGGAGTTGAGAGACGTGACTTTTAAACCAATTTTATTTGCTGCCAGCAGCAACGGTTCTGGTGCCACTTTCGATACGGGGTCACCAGCATCGAGTACAGCGACGTCGCCATTGCACAACCGCGGCACGTGCCCAACACCGCCACGAGCACCTTTTGTGTTGGCGCAGAGGGCCTGACCGGCCCCCCAACGTTCAAGGGACACGGCGTGCGCCTCCCCGGCATAGGAGTGGAGTTGAGAGAGAGAGAGCGGGAGAGGCTCGTCGGCCACGCCAAGCTCGCCGTATGCAGGGCGAGGAAGGTGGCCCTGGAGGGGCAACGTCCGGCCAGCAGCCTGGGCATCTTCCGGTGCTCTGGTCGGAGCCAGGGTGTGTGGGCCGGAGTTCCGCCATGCGCGGCTGACCCACGCCGTGCCGGCCTTCAAGGAGCTGTGGGCGCTGGAGGAGGGCCGTGTGCTCGGTGGCAGATGACGGAGAGCTCTGCATGCAGCTATGAGCTACCCGTCGGAGGCCGATGGACTGCGAGAAGGGCTGCTGTCGTAGTTAAAAAACGAGAGGGAGAGAGCGAGCGAGAGTGACATTGGGGGGGGGGGGGGGGGTGTTACATAAAGCAAAGCATTAAAAAAATAAAAAAAACCGAAATGATGAACGAAGCAAAGTGCCGACTACACCGATCGAAAAAAAGAGAAAGCGATAGAGAGAGAGGGGAGAGAGAGAGAGAGAGCGGGAGAGAGAGTGGGGATAGAGAGAGAGAGAGAGCGGAGAGAGAGAGAGAGGGAAGCGACCCGTGGTGGAGTCTGTGTGCAAGCCGTGGCACTCGAGAGTGAATTAGGAGAGTTTAGGAGCGAGGAATTACCACGTGGGTGGCCGACTCGGCGCGTGTCGTCACAATAGCAGCGTAGTCATAGCAACAACACCGAGCCAGCAACAGTGAGTGAAGAGTGTAATGAGAGTGATGGTGATGACGATCGTGATGATTGTGATAAGTATGCCTTGTATGGTAAATATTAGTTATCATATCATATTATAGATAACATACTATATTATACATACCATTACATAGACTCACACAGACACCCATAGATTCACACAGAGACCCATAGACTCACACAGAGACCCATAGACTCACACAGAGAACCATAGACTCAAGCAGAGATCCATAGACTCACACAGAGACACATAGACTCACACAGAGGTTCATAGACTTAAGCAGAGTCCCATTGACTCACACAGAGTCCCATAGATTCACACAGAGAACCATAGACTCACACAGAGACCTATAGACTCAAACAAAGATCCATAGACTCACACAGAGACCGATAGACTCACACAGAGACCCATACACTCACAAAGACACTCATAGAATTACACAGAGAATGATAGACTCACACAGAGACCCATATTCTCACACAGAGATCCATAGATTCAGACAGAGACCCATAAACTCACACAGAGACTCATAGACTCACACAGAGACCCATAGACTCACACAGGGACCCATAGACTCACACAGATACCCATAGATTCAAACAGAGACCCATAGACTCACACAGAGGCCCATAGACTCACACAGAGACCCATAGACTCACACAGAGACCCATAGATTCAGACAGAGACCCATAGACTCACACAGAGACTCATAGACTCACGCAGAGGCTCACAGACTCACACAGAGACCTATAGACTCACACAGAGACCCATAGACTCACACAGAGACCCATAGATTCAGACAGAGACCCATAGACTCACACAGAGACTCATAGACTCACGCAGAGGCTCACAGACTCACACAGAGACTCATAGACTCACAAAGAGACCTAAGCCACAACCACCACTGCCATCGCCAACCACTATCACCACAACTGTAATTACAACAACAATTACCAATCACTGTCACAGCCACCATCGTCACCACCACGATCGCCACAACCACCACCATGATAACCACCAGCGCCACCATTACCACCAACAACATGACAACCACCAACACCATGAAAACCACTATCACCACCACCATCAACACCATGACAACCACTGTCACCACCACCAACACCATGACAACCACTATCACCACCACCACCATCAACACCATGACAACCACTATCACCACCACCACCATCAACACCATGACAACTACTATCACCACCACCAACAACATGACAACCACTATCACCACCACCACCAACACCATGACAACCACCACCACCACCAACACCATGACAACTACGATCACCACCACCAACACCATGACAACTACGATCACCACCACCACCATCAACACCATGACAACTACTATCACCACCACCAACACCATGACAACTACTATCACCACCACCAACACCATGACAACCACTATCACCACCACCACCACCACCATCAACACCATGACAACCACCACCACCATGACGACCACTATTACCACCACCACCAACACCATGACAACCACTATTACCACCACCACCACCATGACAACTACTATCACCACCACCAACACTATGACAACCACTATCACCACCATCAACACCATGACAACCACCACCACCATGATAACCACTATCACCACCACCACCACCAACACCATGACAACCACTATCACCACCACCACCATCAACATCATGACAACCACTATCACCACCACCACCATCAACACCATGACAACTACTATCACCACCACCAACAACATGACAACCACTATCACCACCACCAACACCATGACAACCACTATCACCACCACCACCATCAACACCATGACAACTACCACCACCACCATCAACACCATGACAACTACTATCACCACCACCAACACTATGACAACCACTATCACCACCACCACTACCACCACCACCATGACAACTACTATCACCACCACCACCAATACCATGACAACCACTATCACCACCACCACCACCATCAACACCATGACAACCACCACCACCATGATAACCACTATCACCACCACCACCAACACCATGACAACCACTATCACCACCACCACCATCAACACCATGACAACCACTATCACCACCACCACCATCAACACCATGACAACCACTATCACCACCACCACTACCACCATCAACACCATGACAACTACTATCACCACCACCAACAACATGACAACCACTATCACCACCACCACCATCAACACCATGACAACTACCACCACCACCATCAACACCATGACAACTGCTATCACCACCATCAACACCATGACAACCACCACCACCATCAACACCATGACAACCACCACCACCATGACAACCACTATCACCACCACCACCATCAACACCATGACAACCACCACCACCATGACAACCACTATCACCACCACCATCATCACCATGACAACCACCACCACCATGACAACCACTATCACCACCATCAACACCATGACAACCACTACCACCATCAACACCATGACAACCACTATCACCATGACAACCACCACAATCACCGCCCCCACACACGAGGGGGAGGGGTCAACGTCTGCGTCGTTGCTGGGAGGTCTCGGTCGCTTGTAGACCAATGGGCCTCGGGGGAGGGGGACACACGGGGACACGGGGGGTGGTGCAGGTGGAGGAGACACGGGGACACGGGGGGTGGTGCAGGTGGAGGAGACACGGGGACACGGGGGGTGGTGCAGGTGGAGGAGACACGGGGACACGGGGGGTGGTGCAGGTGGAGGAGACACGGGGACACGGGGGGTGGTGCAGGTGGAGGAGACACGGGGACACGGGGGGTGGTGCAGGTGGAGGAGACACGGGGACACGGGGGGTGGTGCAGGTGGAGGAGACACGGGGACACGGGGGGTGGTGCAGGTGGAGGAGACACGGGGACACGGGGGGTGGTGCAGGTGGAGGAGACACGGGGACACGGGGGTGGTGCAGGTGGAGGAGACACGGGGACACGGGGGGTGGTGCAGGTGGAGGAGACACGGGGACACGGGGGGTGGTGCAGGTGGAGGAGACACGGGGACACGGGGGGTGGTGCAGGTGGAGGAGACACGGGGACACGGGGGGTGGTGCAGGTGGAGGAGACACGGGGACACGGGGGGTGGTGCAGGTGGAGGAGACACGGGGACACGGGGGGTGGTGCAGGTGGAGGAGACACGGGGACACGGGGGGTGGTGCAGGTGGAGGAGACACGGGGACACGGGGGGTGGTGCAGGTGGAGGAGACACGGGGACACGGGGGGTGGTGCAGGTGGAGGAGACACGGGGACACGGGGGGTGGTGCAGGTGGAGGAGACACGGGGACACGGGGGGTGGTGCAGGTGGAGGAGACACGGGGACACGGGGGGTGGTGCAGGTGGAGGAGACACGGGGACACGGGGGTGGTGGAGGTGGAGGAGACACGGGAACACGGGGGTGGTGGAGGTGGAGGAGACACGGGGACACGGGGGGTGGTGCAGGTGGAGGAGACACGGGGACACGGGGGTGGTGGAGGTGGAGGAGACACGGGAACACGGGGGTGGTGGAGGTGGAGGAGACACGGGGACACGGGGGGTGGTGCAGGTGGAGGAGACACGGAGACACGGGGGGTGGTGGAGGAGACACGGAGACACGGAGACAAGGATGGTGGTGGAGGAGACACGGAGACACGGAGGGTGGTGGAGGTGGAGGAGACGCAGGGACACGGAGATACGGGAGGGTGGTGGAGGAGACACGGAGACACGGAGACAAGGAGGGTGGTGGAGGAGGCACGGAGACACGGAGACAAGGAGGGTGGTGGAGGTGGAGGAGGAGACGCAGGGACACGGAGACGCGAGACGTCGCGCTTGGCTGGGACCCCACGTGCTGTGTTCCAAGTCGCGCGTGACTAAAACGAGGCTTTGGGTTTGACAGAGGCGGTACCGGGGTCACTGGCTTCCGTGACTGATGGTGGCTGGGTGGGTCCGTGCGTGCGAGAGAGAGAGAGAGGAGTCGTTATAACATCCATTCAATACAAGCATAGACAAACAGATGCACAGAAGTGGCCTCTGCACCGTGCGTGTGTGTGTGCAGGTGTACGTGCGTGTGTTTGTGTCTGTTAAAGGCTACACGGGTCATCTTTGTTTTTGTGTGTGGGTGTGAGAGTGTTTGTCCCTCCCTCCCACTCCCCCTATCAGCATTGGGGAGACAAAGGCGGTCGGGCGTGGTGCTGTGGCCACCAACCCCCTCGTGTGCCGGGACAGCCTTAATAGGTGCTCGCTAACAGCACTTTCCCCAACAGTCGCTTCAAGGCTATACGGGGCATCTTTGTCTTTATGCTGTTTGCGAGTAGCAGCTCCTAATGAAGGCCGGCACTGTGGCACACGATGGGGTGGTTGGTCAGCGCCACGCCCGTCCGCCTTTGTCTCCCCTAGTGGCGATGTTTACACACCGCACACAGGTACTCATTTGAGGCTGAGTCTACCTAGGGGAGGCCCAGTGCCGGTTTACATAATCGTCACTGGGTGTTGCACTTGAAGGGGAATCAAATTCTGTGACCGCGGTCACCGAATTCGCAGTGCAGGGCGCTAACCACTGCTCCACCGCTCCCCATTGCACGCGCGCGCACACACACACATGTAGCATGTACACACACATGTAGTATGTGCGTGTGTGCTGTGTGTGTAGCACACCAGTGACGAATATTTGAACCGGTGCTGGACCTCCCCTAGGTCGACTCAAATGAGTCCCTGGTGCGGTGTGTAAACATCGCCAACTGGGGAGACAAAGGCGGCCGGGCGTGGCGCTGACCACCCACCCCCTCGTGTGCCGTAACCTGCCTTCATCGGTGCTACTCGCTAACAGCACTTGCCCCAACACTCTGTTAAGGCTATACGGGGGATCTTTGTCTTTGTATGCCACTCGGAAGACAAAGGCAGCCGGGCGTGGTGATGGCCACCCACCCCCTCGTGTGCCGTACCGGCCTTCATAAGTCCTGCTACTCGCTAACAGCACTTGCCCCAGCAGTCCGCCGAGGCTACACGGGGGGCATTTGTCTTTGCCTCTGTGTGCGTGGCACGCCTCGCGTTGTGCAAACGGGCGCGTCCCCAACACCTGCACGGAGCTAACAGCATCGCCACCACCACCACCAACCACCACCACCACGTGTCACCAACAGCAAGCAGCAACAGTAGGCTGCGTGCACCTGTGCGCGCGTGTTTGTGTAGGTGGGCTGGGTGTGCGTGCGGGGAGCGGTGGCGCAGCGGTTAGCAACGCCGCGGCCACGAACCCCGGCCACCCGAGTTCGATTCCACGCTCACGGTCACAATCACCAGTGACGATTATATGTGAACTAGTCCAGGGTTTCTGCTAAGTCGACTCAGCGTTAAATGAGTACCTGGTACGGTGTGTAAAAAATAAATTCATCAGCTCTGGGGGAGACAAAAGCGGCCGGGCGTGGTGCTGGCCACCCACCCTCTCGTGTGCTATTCCGGCCTGCATAGGCGCTACTCGCTAACAGCACTTGCACCAACAGTCAGTTAAGGATGTACGGGGGATCTTTATCTTTATCTTTGTGTGTATGTCTGTGTGTGTCTATCTGTGTGTGTGTGTCTGTGTGTGTGTCGTCTGTGTGTGTGTGTCTGTGTGTGTGTTGGCCACCCACCCCCACGTGTGCCGTGCCGGCTTTCATAGGCGCTACTCGCTAACAGCACTTGCCCCAACAGTCTGTTAAGGATATACGGGGGATTTTGTCTTTGTCTGTGTGTGTGTCTGTGTGTGTGTGTGCCTGTGTGTGTGTCGGCCACCCACCCCCACGTGCGCTGTGCCGGCCTGCATAGGCGCTATTCGCTTTAACAGCACTCGCCCCAACAGTCTGTTAAAGCTCGTACTTGGGGGGATCTTTGTCGATGTGTGAGCAGAGTTCCATTACCTCGGTGGACTGCGCTGGCCTGGGCTGAGCATGCTAGCAGCGGGGAGACGAAAAAAAAAGAGGCAAGCTCCCTTGTCCCAACAGCCCCCGTGGGCTATACGGGTGATCTTTGTATGCAAATGCTCGTTCACGCGTGAGCGGCACGGGTGTGTAGGAATGAGCGGTTAGGGTGGCGATAAGCGAACCGCGCCAGCCGAGAAAGATCCGTCGCTCACGACCACCAACCCGCAGTGACGGTTATCGGAACCGGTCTTGGGTCTCCCCTAGGTCGACTCAGCCTCAACATGGGCACTCTAGCTGGTGCCTTGTGCAAAACATCGACAGCGGGGAGACAAAGGCGGCCGGGCGTGGGGCTGACCACCCACCCCCTCGTGTGCCACGTGCCGGCCCTCTTAGGTGCTGCTACTTCGCTAAACAGCACTTGGCGCAATAGTCTGTTACAGGCTACTGTGGGGGATTTTTTGTATTTAACGTTTTGGTAAATGAGTCTATAGGAATGTCGGTGTGTGTATAGGTAGGTGGGTAGGGTAGGTGGAGAGGTACGTCTCACGGTCGCCGTGATGAGAACATTGACTCCCAACTCTCGACATCCCGGTTAAACCACCACTCATGGTGTTGGTGGTTGCCATGGTTGCAAGGATTCTTTCGGTGAAGTCACGTAGATGAAAAAAAAATAATGAAAGTAATAAAATTAAAATAACTAAATTAAATCACGACCTGATGACGGACGCTTGTTGTTGCGCCCGAAACGTCGTGATTTTCATTTTATTATTTTCATTATTATTATTTTATCTACGTGACTTTACGGAAAGAACCAAAGAATATGGTTGTCATGGTGTTGGTGGTTGTCATGGTGTTGGTGGTAATGGTGGCGCTGGTGGTTGTCATGGTGGTGGTTGTGGCGATCGTGGTGGTGACGATGGTGGCTGTGACAGTGATTGGTAATTGTTGTTGTAATTACAGTTGTGGTGATAGTGGTTGGCGATGGTTGTGGCCGAGGTCTCTGTTTGAGTCTATGAGTCTCTGTGTGAGTCGATTGGTCTCTGTGTGAGTCTATGAGTCTCTGTGTGAGTCTATGAGTCTATGTGTGAGTCTAAGCGTTTCTGTGAGTCTAAACGTTTCTGTGTGAGTCCATGCATCTCTGTGAGTCGAAGCGTCTCCGTGTGAGTCTATGGGTCTCTGCGTGAGTCTATGAATGTCTATGTGAGTCTATGGGTCTATATATCAGCCTATGGGTATTTATGTATCTCTATGTAAGTCCAACGTGTCTCTATGTGAGTCTATGTGTCGCTATGTAAGTCTAAGCGTCTCTATGCCAGTCTATTGGTCTCTGTGTGAGTCTATGCTTCTCTATGTGAGGCTATACGTGTCTCGATGAGTCTATGTCTCGATGTGAATCTATGTGTCTCTGTGTGAGACTACGGGTCTTCAATAGTCTATTAAGGGGCGTCACGGTGGCTAGGAGATGTTAACGACCTCGCATGGTATACAGGAGGTCGTAGGTTCGATCTCGACCCCGACTACGCCTGCTGTTGCTTTTTTTGGAGTCTGCGTCTTTCTCATCATCATCATCATCACGCTGGCTAGAAGATGTTGGCGACTTCGCCTGGTATACAGAAAGTCGTGGGTTCGATCCCGACCCTGACGACGCCTGCTGCTGTATATTTGGAGTCTACGTCTCTCTCATCATCATCATCACGCTGTCTAGAAGATGTTAGCGACCTCGCCTGGTATGCAGGAGGTCGTGGCTTAGATCCCGACCCTAATGCCTGCTGCTGTATATTTGGAGTCTGCGGTGTCTCTCTCCCCGTGGTCGCGTGGATTTTCCTCCGGGTCCTCCGGGTTTTCCCCCCTCCATATTTAGAATCAACATCACGTGTTTCAGAGTATTTGGCTGCTATTTCTGTTTTTCATCTAGCATGACACGCCACTTCGTTGAGCTATCATTTGTGATAGCACAAGTGGTGGCTTCTGATAAAGAGCCGTGTTGCTCAGTAGGGCCTTACCGGGTTGAATAAAACATAGTTTTTCGTGTGAAATAAAACAAACAGTTGCGCTTGTCAATTCACCTTTCGCCCTCCAGTCAGCGCTGTGACTGCGCCTGATGACCACTCACAGGCGATCTTCCTCCGCCCCATTTTTTGTACCCCCCCTCGCACCATTCATTCAGTTATTCCCACGTCCCATCAAGCCACGCAACCCGCGGAGAGTGTCTGCATTCCCGCAGCATTCGCTCGCTACAAGCACAAAGCTTTGGACCCGATTTCGCCATGCAGTGTCTCATCAGCATCAGAGTCGGGCTCTGCTTGAACCAATGCTGGCGAACCGCCCAGATGTTTATAGGCAAGGATTGGTTTTGACGTGCAGTGTCTCATCAGCATCAGAGTCGTGCTCTGCTTGAACCAATGCTGGCGAACCGCCCAGATGTTTATAGGCAAGGATTGGTTTTGACATGTAGTGTCTCATCAGCATCAGAGTCGGGCTCTGCTTGAACCAATGCTGGCGAACTGCCCAGATGTTTATAGGCAAGGGCCCTCTCGTTTAGATAGGAGTCAGTTAAACGCGAATTCAAATGTGAGCTCAGATGTTCAGGTCTGAAATCCAACATTGTATAATTGTGTAAGTTTTATTATGTAAATGTTAACCATAAGTCCATTTAAACGTTATTTAAATGTCAACCCTAATCCATTTACATGTTAACCCTATTCGTGGCATGGCGGATAGAGTGTTTCCCCCTCGCACGTGCGTCGGTTTTCTCTCCGGGTGCTCGAGTTTACTCCCGCACGTGAACATCGCGAGTTCGATCCCGACCCTGACGATGCCTGCTGTATCTCTGGAGTCTGCGTTTGTCTCTCTCTCTCTCTCCCCGGCGTCGTGTGGCAGTTTTATCCGGGCCCTCCTGTTTTCCCCCCTCCACATGTTTTAATGAACATCACGCGTTTCGAGGATTTGACTGAAATGTCCACACGACTATGATAAGACACCTCGTTGGGCCACGTTACTCATCGGGCCTCCACCCTGAGTGAAACGATAACTAGTTTCCTCGGAATATTCTCCACTACTCTCATGAATACTATTTTAGAGATATCCTACCAATCTCTCCTCTCTTATCGCCTTCCCCATACAGAACCCCTTCCCTCCGGCCTTCTCTCCACCTTTGCAGCTCACCCCGACACGAACCCCACACGCCAACTCAGAGGCCATTGTTAAACAGCAGCTAGGATTACGAATTCCCAGGCCCTTTGATAAAAATAGCCTCGGCGCTAAGCTACCACTCTCCCTTGCTTTGTGTGTACGTGTGTGTGTGTAACGGTGTGTGAGTGTAAGGGTGTGTGAGTGTGTGTACGTGTGTGTGTGTGTAACGGTGTGTGAGTGTAAGGGTGTGTGAGTGTGTGTACGTGTGTGTGTGTAACGGTGTTTGTGTGTGTGTGTAACGGTGTTTGTGTGTGAGTGAGCGCGCTGCGCTATGAACCTGGCGACCCGGGTTCGATTCCCGCTCACGGCCAACACCAGTGACGATTATCTGAACCGGTCCTGGGCCTCCCCTAGGTCGACTCAGCCTCAAACGAGTACCTTGTGCGGTGGATGAAAACATTGCCACTGGGGAGACAAAGGCGGTCGGGCGTGGTGCTGGCCACCCACCCCCTCGTGTACCGTTCCGGCCTTCATAGGTGCTCGCTAACAGCACTTGCCCCTACAATCTGTTAAGGCTATATGGGGGATCTTTGTTTGTGTAACGGTGTTTGTGTGTGAGTGTGTGTGTGTAACGGTGTTTGTGTGTGAGTGCGTGTGTGAGTGCGTGTGTGTGTGTGTAAGGGTGTGTGAGTAGGTGTGTATGAGTGTGTGTAAGGGTGTGTGAGTGTGTATGAGTGTGCAAGGGTGAGTGTGTGTAACGGTGTGTGAGTGTGTGTGTGAGTGCGTGTGTGTAAAGGAGTGTGTGAGTGTGTGTGTAAAGGTGTGTATGAGTGTGTGTAAGGGTGTGTGAGTGTGTATGAGTGTGCAAGGGTGTGTGTGAGTGTGTGTATAAGGGTGTGTGTGAGTGTGTAAGGGTGAGTGTGTGTAAGGGTGTGTGTGAGTGTTGTGGTGTAGCGGTTAGCGCGCTGCGCTACAAACCCAGCGACCCGGGGTTCGATTCGTGCTCACGGCCAACACCAGTGACGATTATCTGAACCGGTACTGGGCCTTCCCTAGGTCGACTCAGCCTCAAATGAGTACCTGGTGCGGTGTAGTAAACATCGCCACTGTGGAGACAAAGGCGGCCGGACGTGATGCTGGCCACCCACCCCCTCGTGTGCCGTGCCGGCCTTCATAGGTGCTCGCTAACAGCACTTGCCCCAAAAGTCTGTTCAGGCTATACGGGGGATCTTCATGTGAGTGTGTAAGGGTGTGTGTGATTGTCTGTGTAAGGGTGTGTGAGTCCGGCAATAACAACCCCATACCTCCTCATGGTGCCAGACGGCAACGTTGTGGTGGGCAGTGTCGTAGGGGAAGGGCCAATGTAGATTGGCCCTTTCCCTTCATGGCGATTGTAACCACCACAGCGGCTAAATGGGGGCTCTGGATGGGTGCGAGGGGCTGGTAACCCCTCCACCTTCAATTAACTACCACTAAACTAGGAGGCAAAACATTTATTAAGCTTGTGCCGGAGGCCTCAGGGGGACAGGCGTCTATGACGTCTCCTGGCCAAACCCCATTTGGCGGAGCCAGGAGACGGAATCTCTACCCTCGGGGCTCCTCCAGAAACAACGAAAAGCCACTTACTGATGGCCACGTGGAATGTTCGAACGCTCACTGCAGAGGAGAGGCTGCCACTCCTCTGTCGGGAGCTGGACCGGTACCACCTGGATCTCTGTGGTATTCAGGAGGTCCGGCTCTGGCTCCTGCCACCATGAGGGGTGGACAGTCCTCTACTCGGGGCAGGAGACTTCCAAACAACAGGGAGTGGCCCTTCTTCTGAACAAAAGAATGAAAGGGGCGTGGGAGCATGGCGGTGAGGTGTGGGAAGCTGTAAGCCCCAGGCTACTTTGGGCTCTCCTTCCCATTAACCAGAGGCGAGGAGTGGTGGTCGTGGTTACTTATGCCCCCACCGAAGAAGAACATCCGTGGAGGGATGCAGGCAAGGCCGATGAGTCAGATGCCCTCCATGACCTCCTTTCACAGGTGCTGGCTAAAGTGGCCCCTCGGGATTGAATAATCTTGTTGGGTGACTTCAATGCCCGAGTTGGTCATGATGCTAGCACCTGGTCTGGAGTGATTGGAAGACATGGGCCAGATCAGCTCAATAACAACGGTAGGAGGCTGATAGATTATTGTGCAGCCCATGGGCTTGTAATTACCAACATGCTGTTATGGCATCGGCGCATCCACACAACATCATGGATGCATGCCGGGTCCAAGCAAGACCATCTGCTGTCCGTGACACACCATGACCTACTGTAGAGCTGATCTGTCCTCTGACCATCGACTTGTCATCTGTAAGATGCGACTGCCATTCTTTTACTCCGGTGGTGGGTGTACACCCAAGACCCCATTCAAACCTAAGGTGGCCTGGTCTCAGTTAGCTGATGATAGTTGCAAGCGAGAATTTCATCATTGGGGATGGCATCGTCCCCCACTCCTCCTGATGTCGAGGGGAAATGGGCGAGGTTTAGGACTGTGACTCATGCAGCTACAATGGCTGCTTAGGGTATACAGTCCATACCTCCTTAGAGACCCTGGCTGACAGAGGAGGTGTTCAGGCTGGCTGAGAAAAACCGACAGGCCCACTCTCATCGTCTACAGCATCCCATGTCAGAGAATTTGAGTTTCATTTATTTGGTATAGCCCTGTGAGCCATTCGGCTCTTGAATCGGGTGCAACCGCAACAAACAAAAAACAAAAACATGAACAAGAAAACATCTTAAAGTGACTATGTGACTGTGCAAACAGAAAATCCAGGAAAAAACAGCAAATATTCCTGAAATAGCACCGTACACCAACGCTGTGTGCAAAAATCCCAGTGGGATGCAAGTCAAGCAACAACAACAACAACCACAAGACAACTTAGCTAAGGTCATCAGTTTAACTCCGTACTACAACAAACAAACATGGCCAAACCAAAAAACTTTTCGACAAACATTAAACGAATTTAGTTTCCAGCCAATCTACGAAAGTAATGTTCTGAAACAACACCAAAATAAAGTCATAAAATCAATGTAACAGTGATCATAGGAACTGTGACCGAATTTTCACAATAAACGACATAAACAACATGTAACACCAAACCCTAGAGCCATAGCTGGCTGCATGAGTCACTCACAACAAGAGGAGCATCAGTCGGAGTATCACATTTTTCAATGCACCTTTAAGATCAGCACACTAAATCAAAATACAGATAATACTTTGCAGCGGTCATCCGGAGCGAAACATTTTATTTTATTTTAGGCCACTGAATAGCAGTGGCAGCTAGGGGTGTACAACTCCTCTAAAGCAGAGTGAAGATCTCATTGGTAGCGATTCAAGTTGCAGTTTATTGGCAATAGCATTCCAGACCCTGGGGGCATCAAAGGCAAAGACCCTTCCTCCAGTTTTTGTACGGCAATAGGGAATGTGAAGCTGGTAAATGAGCGAAGACCTGAGTTCAAATTTGTTCTTTGAAACAGAGAGGAGATCCAGCAGGTAGTCTGCGGATTTTTTTTGTAAGTACATCGTGAATAAATAAGATCTGGTGCACAAGCCGTCGAACATTAAGAATTGTTAAGTTTGACCCAATGTAGAGATCACAGTGGTGAGTCCTATATGGGCAGTTCAATGCAAATCTTAAGGCCGAGTGATAGATGGAATCAAGCTTCTTCAGTACAGTACTTGGGGCTGATTTATACACGATGTCACAGTAGTCAAGTAGAGGCAGTATGGTAGCTTTTATCCATTCCAAACGGAACATTGGGGGGAAGCAGTGCTTGTGTCGATACAGAAAACCAATTTATATTCTTGTCTTTTTACCAATATAATCAATGTGATCTTCAAAATTCAGTTTTGAATCCAGGATGACCCCAATATACTTATAGATCTTGAATTGCTCTATTTGATAATTATTTAAGGAATCTAATTGGGGAAAAATAACTTCCTGCTTTAGTCCTGGTGAGAAGCATAGCACTTTGGTTTTGGAGGTATTCAGGACTAGTTTTAGAGCAACTAGCTGATGTTGTAGTTTGTTGAAATCACCCTGTAGCTTAGCAATCACGTCATCCGGAGAGCGGCCAGCAGTAATCAGTATCGTGTCATCTGCAAAAAGATTTATCCTGGAATGATCCAGGTCAGTGCCCAAGTCGTTGACATATCGAGAGAACAAGAGCGGGCCGAGGATGGAACCCTGTGGAACCCCTTTTGTTATCTTAACACTGTTTGACCTCCAACCATCTGTGAATACAGTTTGAGTGCGAGAAAAGAGGTAATTTTTTACCATTTTACTGCGTTTTCGGAAAAACCGACGCAACTTAGTTTACTAAGCAGGGTGTTGTGGTCTACTGTATCAAAAGCTTTGCAAAGGTCAAGAAAAAGACAGGCACAGTACTGCTTATTATCTATTCTTTAAAATCCTGTATTCTAGCCAGTCATTGACCAAATTATTTTTCTGAGCACATGCCCAAGGCTTGTCCCTAGTTTTCATGAGCTTTGTAATCAAAGGATCAAACCATGGTGGGCGGTTGCCTTTAGTTTTAAATCTAACCAACGGAGCATGTTTGTAAAGAATTTGGAGAAACGTGTACCTGAAGGTCTCCCAAGCCGTAGTCAGGTTGGGGATATCACAGACCTTGTCAATATCTGAGTGAAGCACATCATTAGTAAATGCCTGAGTCCTGAAGTGTCTCATAGAGTGCTTCTAAACCAATTTAGGGGGGGCTTTGGGTCTGGCTGGTGATCTCACCCAAAAAATGAAGGAGTGATCACTAAGGTTATTACCGAGAACACCAGTCAGTGCGAAATTGTGAGGGGCAGAATGAGGAGGTTTACCGCAGCCTTCGCTCGGAGGTTCAGAGAGCCATGAGGCGCTGCACGGATGATTGGTGGTCGCGAGTTGCTGAGGAGATGGAGTCTGCCTCAATGGCCCGCAATCACAAATCGCTCTTTAATTCCAACAAAAAAGTAACCTACTGTGCCACACCTATTACCATCATTAGGGGAAAGAACGGTGATCCAATCTCCGACCCCCAGGAACAGGTTTGCAGATTTGCTGAGCATTTATATGAGGTCCTGGGGAGGGGAAATCCCTCAGCCTGGAAAACATCGTGAGAAAAAGTAGGGATGACCCTTCTGAGGCTGCGGTGCCTCACATATTGGAGGAAGAAGTCACCCCCTGTGAGTGGCTGGCTGGGGTGCAATCTGTTGAGGAAGTGCTGAAGACGATCCAGAGCCTGAGATCAGGAAAGGCACTGGGCAGAGATGATCTCCCAAGCGAAATGCTGAGGGAGGGTAGCGTTTGTGCACAGACTGCCCTACATGACATCATAACAATAGTCTGGACCACTGGACGGGATCCGCAGGATTGGAAGGATGCCCTGGTGGTCCCGCTCTTTAAGAAGGGGGACCGCACAGACTGTAACAACAACAGGGGCATCTCACTTCTCAGTGTGCTGGGAAAGGGCCTGGCAAAGATTATTTAAGATCGCCTTGCCAGGCACGCTGAGGAGAGGCTTGCGGAGCCCCAATGTGGTTTCAAGACAGGGCGGTTCTGCACAGATGCCATATTTTCTGTCCGTCTGCTACAACAGAGGTGTAGGGAATTGCAACAAGACCTACATCTCTGCTTTATCGGCCTGGTCAAGGCCTATGATACTATCAGTAGGCCTGGGCTCTGGGTTGTTTTTCGTGCTTTCGGAGTCCCTGACCCGCTGCGTACGATCATTAAGGACATTCATGATGGTGAGCGGGCCCGGGTAAAACTACGTGGCCGGGAGTCAGAGCCATTCCCTGTACACCTTGGGGTGCGACAGGGATGTCCTCTGGCTCCCACATTATTTAACATCTATTTCGACCACGTAGTTCATGAAGCCTTCAATAGCTGTACCGGAGGAATTTCCTTCTGATACAGATACAATGGGAGACTGATCGGTACCTGGGTGCGGTCGAGGGATGGCTCTCTATTTCCCAACCATGTTACGTATGCCGATGATCTGGTAATCGCTGCTCACTCAGAGGAGGAGATGGAGGCGCTGCTGCTGAACCTGGAGCTTACCAGTAAGAGGTGGGGACTTACCATTAGCCCCACCAAAACTAAGCTCCTGCCTGGGTATTTTGTACCATCGGACACTCCACCCCCACAACTCCCAATGGGAGTTAGGGCAGTTGTGGAGAGAGTGGAGAGTTTCCCATACCTGGGCAGTGTGCTCATGACCAGCTCCGGTTTGAAACCAGAGGCCTCACTCCGAATCAGTCGAGCGGCATTATCTTTCCATCGGTTGCATAATACAGTGTGGAAGCTTCCTGGTCTGTCGCTCCGCATGAAGCTTCAGGTCTTCTCAGTCACAGTCATTCCCTCCCTTCTCTACCTTGCGAAACGTGGACCCCCCTAATGGAACATCTTCGCCAGTTAGAAACATTTCGGCTGGCCTGCCTGCGATCCATCCTGGGTTTAACCAGGCTGGATTGTGTGAGAAGCTGACATATCCTTGAAAGATCTGGACAAAGTCCCATCGGTGAGCTCCTCCAGCAGTCAAGGCTGCGTTGGCTGGCTCATGTAGCCCGCATGCTCAGCTACCGCATGCCTAAACAGCTTTTGTTTGGCCGGATCGAAGGGGCTAAACGGGCGCGGCACGGGCTAGAGAAGAGATGGAGTGATGTGGTACAGAAGAATGTGGAGCTGAGTGGACTTGCCGATGACTGGTACCAGCGGTGTCAAGATCGGCCTCTGTGGGGGAGGCTCGTGAAGGACGCTACTGGGCAGTTGGAGGTAGTCGCTCTCCAACAACAACGGAGGGCGGAGGAGCGACGCTCACGTCAACGAGCGGAGCGCCGGGTGGCTAAAGCACAGCAGGTTGGCTCAGTAGGGGGCACAGGTGGTGCATCAGCCAGTCATCTCAGTCGTCTCAGTTAATCGACCGTGGCACCTGGGTCTGCCGCGTGACCTCCTGCCAGCGGGCGTTCGACACTTCACGTGGCCTCAACATGCACATAGCCTTTCACAAGCGTCGTGGGGACGTCACCGCCACTTAGTGGCGAATGGCGGTTGTTGTAAGGGTGTGTTTGGGTGTGTAAGGGTTTGAGTGAGTGTGTGTAAGGTCGACTCAGCCTCAAATGAGTGGTAGCGTAGTGGTTAGCGCTACGCTGCGCTACGAACCTGGCGACCCCGGTTCGATTCCCGCTCACGTCCAACACCGGGCCTCCCCTAAGTCGACTCAGCCTCAAATGAGTACCTGGTGTGGTGTGTAAACATCGCCACTGGGGAGACAAAGGCGGCCGGGCGTTGTGGTGTGGCCACCCACCCCCTCGTGTGCCATGCCGGCCTCCATTAGGTGCTCGCTAACAGCACTTGACCCAACATCCTGTGTAGGCTATACGGGGAATCTTTGTCTAGTAGCGGTATGTGAGTGTGTGTAACTAAGGTGCTTACAAATAGCACCTGCTTACGGGCAGTACTTTCCCCAACAGTCTGTTACGGGCTATTCGGGGAATCTTTGTCTTTATAATGTTCTTGGCAGGTGTCGTAGGCTTCTGAAGGCCCACGTTATCCAGCAAATTCCACACTGCTATGCCCCCACGCATGCACAGTACTTATGTCTATATGTGTATGAGTCAATGCTGGGAGGCAAAGGCGGCCGGGCGTGGTACTGGCCACCCACCCCGTCGTGTGCCGTGCCGGCCTTGATAGGTGCTCGCTAACAGCACTTGCCCCAATAGTTTGTTAACGCTCTACGGGGGATCTTTGCCTTTTGGTGAGTAAGGTCGACTCAGCCTCAAATGAGTACCTGGTGCGATGTGTAAACATCGCTACTGGAAAGACAAAGACGGCCGGGCGTGGTGCTGACCGCCCACCCCCCCTCCTCCGTGTGCCACAGTGCCGGCCTTCATTATGTGCTCGCCCACAGCACTTGCCCCAACACTCTGTCGAGGCTATACGGGTGATATTTGTCTGTATCTTTATGTCACTCTCTCTGGCTTGCCGTCCCCACGCTGTTTAATGTATCAGCTCATCTTCCTTGACCTTCCTGACCCCAGGGTCGAGTCGGTTTATCTGCTAAACCCATGCCGAGTGTCACATCAACGCATCAAAGTCCCGTGGCCGTCACCCGACCCGAGATGTCTTATGTGGTGTGCGATTCCATCGTTGGGTTACTCCTCCGGGTGAAATTCACTCACTCCTGTCAGTTTAACATTCTCATAACCATTATATATTTTTTTTCTAAAAAGAAAAAATAAGTCTCTCTCTTTCTCGGGAGGTGGCTGGGTGGCTCAGAGCTTTAACCTCTGAGCCGGTAACAGACGCAATGAGCCGGTACTGTTGAGAGGCTGAGTTCGAACCATGGGTCTGGGTCTCTCTCTCTCTCAGGGGATTCATAATGGCCCTGTCAGAGACACTGACCCAGCACTGTTTCGAGAGCCTGGGTTCGAGCCCTGGGTCTGGGTCTCTCTCTCAAGGGATGCATGAATGGCCTTGACATAGACACTGACCCAGCACTGTTTCGAGAGCCTGGGTTCGAGCCCTGGGTCTGGGTCTCTCTCTCAAGGGATTCATGAATGGCCTTGACATAGACACTGACCCAGCACTGTTTCGAGAGCCTGGGTTCGTGCCCTGGGTCTGGGTCCTCTCTCTCAAGGGATTCATGAATGGCCGTGCCAAAGTCACTGAGCACTGAGTCAGCGTATTTGGCCGACTTTTTACACGCTGGCCAGACGTCTTATTAAGCGTTGGAGTACCCAGGGGAGTTGAGAGAGAGAGAGTGGGAGAAGGATATCTGTGTGTGTAGTTGTAGTGGTAGTGTAGCCGTGAGCGCGCTGCACTACGAACCCAAATCCCGAGTTCGATTCCCTGGTGACGATTATTTGCACCGGTTCTTGGTCGACTCAGCCTCCACTGGGGATACAAATGCGGCCGGCCTGATGCTGGCCACCCACCCCCTCGTGTGCCGTGCCCGCCTTCATAGGTGCTACTCGCTAACAGGGCTTACCCCAACAGTTTGTTAAGGCTTCACGGGGGATCTTTGTCTTTGTAGCGATAGTGCAGCGGTTAGCGAGCTGCTGTACGAACCCGGAGTCACAAGTTCGATTGCCGCTCACGGCCACCAACACCAGTGACCATTATCCGAACCGGTCCTGGGCCTCTCCCCTAGGTCGACTCAGCCTCAAATGAGTACCTGGTGCCGATGTGTAAAACATCGCCACTGGGGAGACAAAGGCGGCCGGGGGTGGCTGCTGGCTCACCTACCCCCTTTCGTTTGCCAAAGTGGCGGCCTTCGTAGGTGCTGCTCGCTCACAGCACTTGGCCCAACAGTCTGTTAAGGCTACACGGCGTGTGGGAGATCTTTGTCTCTTTCTGCTGCTGTTGTTGCTGTTGTTGTTGTTCAACACCATTGCTCTCCCCCCCCTTTGTGCCTCCTATTGAGCGACGAGCTTGTAATTTACTTTGCACCACCTCCGCCCCACTCGACAAAAGCCGCCGAACCTCCCTTTGATGTTGGATTCCAGTCACACACCACGGCGACAAACTCCTCTCTCTCTCTCTCTCTGGGGGGGGGTTTCTTTTTTCTTTTCAGGTGGTCGGGGGGACCCTCCCAGTGACCAGAGAACGGAACCAAGAACTGTAAAAAAAAAATTAAAACCTCCACTGCGGAGGCGGGGGTGGGGGGGAGTGACCCTCGTGGAAATTCCACGTTCACATGGTGGGCACGACGAGTCTAGTCGTGTTCCGGAAGGCCCCAGGAGACTGATGATGATGATGGTGATGCCGATGATTGTGATGATGGTGGTGATGATGATGGTCATGATGGTGGTGATGTTGATGATGATGATGGCGATGATGATGGTGATGATGGTGATGATGATGATGGTGATGACGATAGTGAGGATGATGGCGATAATGGTGGTGATGATGATGCTGATGGCGATGATGATGCTGATGATGACGACGATGATGATAGTGATGATGATGCTGATGATGACGACGATGATGATAGTGATGATGATGCTGATGATGATGATGACAACGATTATGATGATGACGTTCATCTTATTACACTGAGTTTAATATTTTATGAGAGCAATCACCGTGGGATTTTCCATACGAAGTGGTATTTATTTTACCAACCCTAGAGAAATAGTGGTGGTGATGATGATGGTTCAGATGATGACGGTCTTGAATTTGTGTAACAAAAGTTTCGCCGCATATACCGCACGAAGTGAGCTCGCCACCAGACTCTTTATGTATTTATTTGTACACATGTATTAGTATGTATTCATTTACAAACACCTGTACTTGGAATGAAATGCTACTAGATGTGTGTCTCTATGCGAGTATATGCGTCTGCTCTGTGAGTCTATGGGTCTCTATGCGTGTCAGTGCATTAGTTACTGGTGACCGAAACAGGAGTCTCAACTCGCTAGAATCAACCAGGTGGGAGATTCTCAGCTGTGCTCAGCGTAAGCGTCTCCTGAACACGGCCATCGTGAAGTCTCCTCCAGCCAGGCCCGGAACTCGCCATAGGGGGCATCTGTCCAGAGGGCAGGGAAAAATGCCACGGTGGGACCGGTGCGTGCGTGGGGACATTTCAAATGTGATCGGAGTAAAAAAAAAAAGATCACTTAAAATATTACATTCTTAAGATTTTAATACAGTATATGTAATTAAAATATAATGTTATAAAATAAATTAGTATTTTAAAAACATATATATTCTTGGTTCTCTCGGTAAAGTCAAAAAGGAAACAATAAACTAATAAAAAGAACCAAGAATATGGATCCCTGCAGTTACAAAAGCTTTAAATCAAAATATTTATATGTATTTTATATTTTTTCAATTAAAATATCATGTATTTTTATAATATTCTTAAAATGAAAATGTTGTATTATCTATCGTGCGTACGCTTCATTTTGCTTATTCGTTCTTTCTGTTGGCATTAAGTCCCCACTAGAGATATTCGGTAGATCCCAAAATATTCTTCGTCACCAGCAACCCATTGTGTGTTTTTTTTGTATTTTTTTGTGGACCACAGTCCTGAAGGGTACCATTGAGGACAACACAGCACAAACCACGCTAACACGTGGTCACATCGCAAAACGAAAATAAAATCTCGCTACTAGCACTACACATCCATAATACAGATTTTTTTTATATTTGGGCTAGATCGCGTTAATATATAAATGTGTCGTTAGCCCCGCCACCACCCTACACAGCCACTTAGTAAGGTTTGTCACGTAAACAGAACGTGCCAATTCGTGGCTCATACAGCACCACTGATGTGTTGGAGAACCAAGCTACAAAATTTACGTTTTGCCAGTAATTACAACCAGCTTCATCAGGCGACAGCCAGCAACTACACAGTTGGTCGCACAAAGCCTACAAAAACATGTTTTTAAATCACTAATCAATTGCCCCCATAGCCAGAATTTGGGGGGCCGGTGTCCTTACAATTGCCCTGGCACATTTAATTTTCGTCCGGGGTCCTCCACTGCTCCCCCAACCTACCCACCCACTCACCCACCCACCCCCCCAACCACCCACCCACCAAACCGAGCGGACCCGGGGCACCTTGGCCAAAACCCCCTCGATTTCCCACGCCACCCCCTAGCGGTTAGGGGCATCAATCACGGGACGAGTTGCGGCGAGGGCCTCGGGGGGAAGACACTGGACACTGAGATCTCTCCGTGACGTCCCATCCCCTCCGTCCCTCGCTACCCGGGCCCTCTGCGCAGCGCTCCGACATCAATCATCTCTCTCGCCGCCGTCGTGGGTGGAGGAATTTTGGGTGAGGAGTGAGCGAGCGAAACGTAATTAGAGCGTCAGGTCAAGTCAAACGGTCTGTCTCTCTCTCTCTCTCCCATACCCCCACCCACTCACCCACTCACCCCGCCACTCCTACCGCTGTTCAAGCCCGGTGGAAGAGTAGGCCAAGATGCGCCCTAGATTAAAGGGTTCTACAGGGGATCCCTCTAGTGCAGCCAATTTCCCAACCTTTGTTGGTTACTGCACCCCCACCTTTGCGTTGAATTGTGTTTCAACCGAGTAGGCCCCCTTTGCCTGACTCAACACGGTTCTAGGTTACCATGCGGATTTAAATGGTTTCGTAGTTATTTGACATTGGCAGAGTCACGCGTGGCTATTCACACGCGACCTTCGCGTATTACATCTTTGCCACGTACTAACCCCCCACACCCCCCAGAGGTCCACATACATGTACCCCCCCAGTTCAGAATCACTGCTCTGTATGTACACGTGTGTTGAACTTCTTTCGCATGGTACGTAGCCAACCGTGCTAATCGGAGGTGCGGGGGAAGGACAACAAACTACGGGTCTCTGTGTGAGTCTATGGGTCTCTGTGTGAGTCTATGGGTCTCTGTGTGAGTCTATGGGACTCTGTGTGAGTATATGAGTCTCTGTGAGTCTATTAATCTTTGCGTGAGTCTATGGGTCTCTATGTGAGTCTGTGGGTCTCTGTGTGAGTCTATGGGTCTCTGTGTGAGTCTATGGGTCTCTGTGTGAGTCTATGGGTCTCTGTGTGAGTCTATGGGACTCTGTGTGAGTCTATTAGTCTCTGTGAGTCTATTGATCTTTGTGTGAGTCTATGGGTCTCTGTGTGAGTCTGTGGGTCTCTGTGTGAGTTTATGAGTCTCTGTGTGAGTCTGTGGGTCTCTGTGTGAGTCTATGGGTCTCTGTGTGAGTCTATGAGACTCTGTGTGAGTCTATGGGTCTCTGTGTGAGTCTATGGGTCTCTGTGTGAGTCTATGAGTCTCTGTGTGAGTCTATGGGTCTCTGTGTGAGTTTATGGGTCTCTGTGTGAGTCTATTGGTCTCTGTGAGAGTCTATGGGTCTCTGTGAGGGTCTATGGGTCTCTGTGAGAGTCTATGGGTCTCTGTGTGAGTCTATTGGTCTCTGTGAGAGTCTATGGGTCTCTGTGTGAGTCTATTGGTCTCTGTGTGAGTCTATGGGTCTCTGTGTGAGTCTACGGGTCTCTGTGTGAGTCTATTGGTCTCTGTGAGAGTCTATGGGTCTCTGTATGAGTATATGGGTCTCAGTGTGAGTCTATTGGTCTCTGTGAGAGTCTATGGGTCTCTGTGTGAGTCTATGAGTCTCTGTGTGAGTCTATGGGTCTCTGTGTGAGTATATGGGTCTCTGTGTGAGTCTATGGGTCTCTGTGTGAGTCTACGGGTCTCTGTGTGAGTCTATGGGTCTCTGTGTGAGTCTATGGGTCTCTGTGTGAGTCTATGGGTCTCTGTGTGAGTCAACGGGTCTCTGTGTGAGTCTATGGGTCTCTGTGTGAGTCTATGGGTCTCTGTGTGAGTCTACGGGTCTCTGTGAGAGTCTATGGGTCTCTGTGTGAGTCTATGGGTCTCTGTGTGAGTCTATGTGTGTGTGTTGATCTTCTTTCGCACGGTACGTAGCCAACCAGGACAAGTACAATGAGCACGCGCCACGAGGTCATCAAGCGAGGAAGCCACGGGGGAGGCTGCGTCACCTCCGCTTAGCACGGCTAGCATCGTGCAAGGGTGGTTGTTGTTGTGGTGGTTGTTGTTGTGATTGTTGTTGTGATTGTTGTTGTGGTGGTTGTTGTGTTTGTTGTGATTGTTGTTGTGATTTTTATTCTGCTGGTTGTTGTTGTTGTTGTAATCACCAGCGAAACGTCACCGGAATCAAATAAAAACAATGTTGTGGGTTTTCTTTCCGACACACAACCGGTTAGAGTTGATGAAGTAGCCAATTACTCTTCGGTTCTTTCGGTAAAAGTCACGTAGAAAGAAGATAAATAATAGAATAAGAGTAATTTCTGCAGTCACGCAAAGCTTCAAATCAAGTTTTCAGTAGCCAATTGTCGCGTTTTGTTTACGTGACGAACCTTATTGGTCGTGTGTGTCGGGTGGTGGCGGGTGAACGACACATTTAAACTTACAATATATATTTATTAGATCGCGTAAGTTTGGTTCCCTGTAGTGCAGCAACAGTGCCTCAACGTCGTTCCAGAACGCGGCGGATGCATTTGCTGAGTTAACTGAAAATGTAATTTTTATTTAATTTGATTTTATTACGATTTAATCGTTTTATATACCTACGTTTTAGTTGTTGTTACTTGTTCATTGTCGCGTTGTGAGAAGTGATGTTACAGGTGTATAGCTTTAAGGTTTAGAAGTCGAGTTGGAATCGCCGCTGGAAACGCACATCCATAATTCTAGGGCTTAAATCATCGGGAAGAGCCATTCCGATTTCACGACACTTTCCGTCTTACGCCTTGTTTTACTGTTGTTGTTGTTTTAAGAACTCTTCAACCTCCCGGCACGGAATGTCGCGCTGGTGCTGCTGACCAACACCAACACAGCCGCCGTTTCGCCACCAAGTGAAGGCGGCGTCACCACGGCGACATTGTGCCAGGCTAGGTGCACTTTGAGGTCACGGGACAGACCCAGGTGCCATTGGTTGGCTGACTCAGACGACTGGTAGTTACACCAGCTCTACCCCCTACTGTGCCAACTGGTTCAATTTTATCCGCCCGGCGCTCCGCTCATTGTTGTGAGCGCCGCTCATCCGCCCTCAAATGTTGTTGGAGGGCGACTGCCTCCAACTGCCCAGTAGCAGCAGCGTCCTTCACGAGCCTCGTCCACAGAGGCCGATCTCGGACACCGCTTGTACCGGCCATCGGCAAGTCCACTCAGCTCCACGTCCTCCCGTACCACATCAGCTCCGTCTCTTCTCCAGCCCCGTTTCGTGCCCGTTTCAGCCCCCTCTACGCGGTCAAACAGAAGCTGCTGCTGACCGCACAACACAAACGCCCACTCGTTTTGTTACGCAGGCCTCATAGGGCAATTGCACCCGCCCCCATATCCGACTGTTTTTGTGGCTTTACGCTACATCTTTGCCTTCACCTTTGGCCGGCATTGGCGGTAAAAAGGTGACAACCGTCAGCTCACCACACGTGACGATCTAGGTTCAATCATTCGGCGTATGAAATCCAGATTCGAAACCAACATCTCACTGGCGTCTGCCTCAGATCGTTTATGGTTACAATCCCCTTGAGAGATGCACAGCCCCAGGGCCTATAGCCCCCGACACAAAGGGTTCAGTGTCTTTGACGTGGTCATTATGATCCTCCTGAGAGCCGGAGTGCAACGAACGCGCACCCCCCAGGGCTCAAACCAAGGACCTCAGTGGTCGAGGCTCAGCGTGCCCAACATTGCCATGATGAACCCCTTGGGACAGAGATACACACGCAGATACCCAGACCCAGGGCTCGAGCCCAGGACCTCAGTGGTCTAGGCTAAGCGTCTCCGACATGGCCATTATGAACCCCATTGGAGAGACAAGACAACGCTCCCCGGTGTAGCCTTAACAGGCTGTAGGGGCAAGTGCTGTTAGCGAGCACCTTTCAAGGCCGGAACGGTACACGAGGGGGTGGGTGGCCAGCGCCACGCCCGACCGCCTTTGTCTCCCCAGTGGCGATGTTTACACACCGCACCAGGTACTCATTTGAGGCTGAGTCGACCTAGGGGAGGCCCAGGACCGGTTCAGATAATTGTCACCGGTGTTGGCCGTGAGCGAGAATCGAAACCGTGTCGCCGGGTTCATAGCGCAGCGCGCTAACCGCTACACTACCGCTCCTCATAAGAGAGAGACACACACACACACAGAGTCAGGCCTCGAACCCAGACTCTCAGCTGTTTCGGCTCAGAGTTTCTGACAAGGCAATTATGAACCCCTTGAGAGAAAGACACACACACACACAGACGCCTAGACCCAGGGCTCGAACCCAGGGTTTCAGCAGTCTAGGCTGAGCGTGCCCGACATTGCCATAATGATCTCCTTGGGAGAGACACACACACACACAGAACCAAGCCTCGAACCCAGGCTCTCAACGGTGTCGGCTCACTGTCTCTGACAAGGCAATTATGAACCCCCTGGGAGAGAGACACGCAAACACAAACACCCAGGGCTTGCACTCAGTAAGTCAGCGGTCTTGGCTTAGTTGACACGTTTTGTTTCCGTGACAAACCCTGACTAATTGGCTTTGTCGGGTGGTGATGGGTGTAACGACACATTCATAATTACGCCTACTCCGTGTTAAGCTGTCTTAGCTTAGTGTCTCCTAATTATATCTGCACTCTATAAAACATTACCTATATTCTTAGATCTCTCGTAAACTAACACTCCCCATAGACTAACAATGCCCATATACTAACACTACCCATAGACAAACACTCCCCATCGACTAACAATGTCCATAGACTAACAATGCCCATAGACTAACACTGCACCATAGACTCACACTGCCCATAGACTCACACTGCCCATAGACTAACACTGCCCATACACTAACACTGCCCATAGACTAACACTGCCCATACACTAACACTGCCCATACACTAACACTACCCATACACTAACACTGCCCATAGACTAACACTGCACCATAGACTAACACTGCACCATAGACTAACACTGCCCATAGACTAACACTGCACCATAGACTCAACACTGCCCATAGACTCAACACTGCCCATAGACTAACACTGCCCATAGACTCACACTGCCCATAGACTAACACTGCCCATAGACTAACACTGCCCATAGGCTAACACTGCCCATAGACTCACACTGCCCATAGACTAACACTGCCCATAGACTAACACTGCCCATACACTAACACTGCCCATAGACTAACACTACCCATACACTAACACTGCCCATAGACTAACACTGCCCATAGACTAACACTACCAATAGACTAACACTGCCCATAGACTCACACTGCCCATAGACTAACACTGCCCATAGACTCACACTGCCCATAGACTCAACACTGCCCATAGACTAACACTGCCCATAGACTAACACTGCCCATAGACTAACACTGCCCATAGACTAACACTGCCCATAGACTAACACTACCCATACACTAACACTGCCCATAGACTAACACTGCCCATAGACTAACACTGCCCATAGACTAACACTGCCCATACACTAACACTGCCCATAGACTAACACTGCCCATAGACTAACACTGCCCATAGACTAACACTGCCCATAGACTAACACTACCCATACACTAACACTGCCCATAGACGCAACACTGCACCATAGACTCAACCCTGCACCATAGACTAACACTGCACCATAGACTAACACTGCACCATAGACTCAACACTGCCCATAGACTAACACTGCCCATAGACTAACACTGCCCATAGACTAACACTACCCATACACTAACACTGCCCATAGACGCAACACTGCACCATAGACTCAACCCTGCACCATAGACTAAGACTGCACCATAGACTAACACTGCACCATAGACTCAACACTGCCCATAGACTAACACTGCACCATAGACTCAACACTGCACCATAGACTAACACTGCCCATAGACTAACACTGCCCATAGACTCACATTACCCATCGAGGTACATTGCACGTAGACTAACGTCTGTGAGAAAGGACGCGGCTTGGTGAGAGAGAGAGGGATCGAGTTCTCAGCTTCGCAATGCGCGGGGAGTGGTTAAAGGGGCAATAAGGGGGGGGGGCAATAGGGGGGGGAAGGGGGCAATAGGGGTGGGGGAGGGGGGCAATAGGGGGGGGGAAGGGGGGCAATAGGGATGGGGGGGGTGGAGGCGGCACTATGCGTGAGCGAAATCTGCGTTCATTTGTTGTCGCAACATTATCGTCTCGGCAAGATCCCATCACGGAATCTCGTGCGAGTATCGGAGTGGGGGGGGGGGGATTAAAGCCGTGATTATTTATTAGAGGAGGGTGGTGTGGTGGTTGTGGTGGTTATGCTGGTGGTGGTTGTGCTCTTGGTGGTTGTGGCGCTGGTGGTTGTGGTGGTTGTCGTGGTGGTTGTGGTGGTTGTGGTGGTGGTGGTTGTGGTGGTTGTCGTGGTGGTTGTGGTGGTTGTGGTGGTGGTGGTTGTGGTGGTTGTCGTGGTGGTTGTGGTGGTTGTGGTGGTTGTGGTGGTTGTGCTGGTGGTCGTGGTGCTGGTGGTGGTTGTGGTGGTTGTCGTGGTGGTTGTGGTGGTTGTGGTGGTGGTGGTGGTGGTTGTGCTGGTGGTTGTGGTGGTTGTGCTGGTGGTTGTGGTGGTTGTGGTGGTGGTTATGGTGGTTGTGGTGGTGGTTGTGGTGGTTGTGGTGGTGGTCGTGGTGCTGGTGGTGGTGCTGGTGGTGGTTGTGGTGGTGGTTGTGGTGGTGGTTGTGGTTGTTGTGGTGGTGGTTGTGGTGGTTGTGGTGGTGGTTGTGCTGGTGGTTGTGGTGGTTGTGGTGGTGGTTGTGGTTGTTGTGGTGGTGGTTGTAGTGGTGGTGGTTGTGGTGGTGGTGGTTGTGCTGGTGGTTGTGGTGGTTGTGGTGGTGGTGGTTGTGGTGGTTGTGGTGGTGGTTGTGGTTGTTGTGGTGGTGGTTGTGGTGGTGGTGGTTGTGGTGGTGGTGGTTGTGGTGGTTGTGGTGGTGGTGGTTGTGGTGGTGTGGTGGCTGTGCTGGTGTGGTGGTTGTGGTGGTGGTGGTGGTGGTTGTGGTGGTGTGGTGGTTGTGCTGGTGGTGGTTGAGGTGGTGGTGGTGGTGCTGGTGGTGGTTGTGCTGGTTGTGCTGGTTGTGGTGGTGGTTGTGGTGGTTGTGGTGGTGGTTGTTGTGGTTGTGCTGTTGGTTGTAGTGGTTGTGGTGGTGGTGGTGCTGGTGGTGGCTGTGCTGGTGGTATTACGCTACCGGCTAATCTCCTGCCTCCCTCCCTCCCTCCACGCCATCACCCTTTAGGTTGGGTCGCGGTAGGCCCGAACCAGGGCCCGAACCAGGGCCACACAGCCAGCCAGACAGCCACCCCCTGCCACTATCATAAACTTAAACTAAACTATTTGTTCAAACATGTTTTTTTTCACCATTGGAAACCTCATCAATTATCATGTTTTTTTTACCAGGTTAAGGTCCACTGATTTGAGTATAGCTCTTTAGTTTCAAAAGTGACCTGGTCACAAATGTCAGTGACGATGATGATGATGATTCATAATAGAGGTTTATTTTGGGGGGTGGTTAGATCCCGTAAGTAAAGAAATGTGGCTTTAAAACCCGCCACAACCCGACACAGCCAACCAGTAAGGGTTGTCACGTAAACAGAACCGTGGCAAATTCGTCACGAGTACAGCACTCGTGTATAGTGTAGTGTATAGTAGTGCAGTGTATAGTAGTGTATGGTAGTGTATAGTGTAGTGTATAGTGTAGTGTACTAGTACAGCACACCGGTGTGTTGGAGAGCCAAGCCACAACATTTACAATCTGAGTACACTCTATTATGGCGACTATTATGGTATTGGTCGCGAAAGCCTACGTGTAAAACTGATGATGATCAATCAGCATCATTGTCTCGTGGACATTTATAGCAGCACCGGACAAATACTCGAAACGCGTGACGTCGATTCTAAACGTGGAGGGGGAAAAAACCGGAGGACCCGGAGAAAAATCTACGCGACCCACGGAGAGAGAGAGAGAGAGACACGCAAACTCTAAATATACAGCAGCAGGCGTCAGGGTCGGGATCGAACCCACGACCTTCCTGTACATCAGTCGAGCTCGATAAAGAATGGGGGGGGGGGTCCCCATCACAGCCAGGGAGTGGATACAGCGAGCAGTCTGGAATGTATGGGGGGGGGGGGGGGGTTACAGCGATTCGGGGCGACTGCCCCGTGCCCCGCGCTTTGGGGGATGGGGTGAATGGAAGGCACCACGCGGGGTGAGAGTTGACCCAGGGTCCCTGCAGAGCTGCCCACCCCATCCCCGCCTCTCGGCTGCCCTGGGCGGTAACAGCAGCACGCCCGATGAATGGTGGCCCCAGCTGCTCGCGGACAGAAGAGGAATAAAACGTCGAGGTTCGACTCTCACCCCTGTTCCCTGCGACCACCGCACTGCACGCGCAACGCTCCCCAGCCTTGTCTAGACCACCAACTCACGCGGGCGCGCGCGCGCGCAAAAGGTGTTCCTGCTGCTCGCGTGCGTACGTGCGCGTGGTAACGGTTGTCTGTTGGGCTTCTTTCGCACCGTACCTAGCCAACCGTGTCTAAATGCAGCAACGCATTTGCACGGGCAAAGCTTTCAGCCTTGCCTAGACCACAAACTCAAGAGGTTTAACACCATCCAGAAAATGTTCTGCTGTTCATCAGCAGCAAAGTAGAATCGACTCCCATCCGTGTGCCATGCGTGCAACGTGCTGTCACCACCGCATTGCAACGATACCTTAGACCGGTTCGTCTTCATTAGGACTCGTCAGCGGCAGGGTCAGGATTTTTCTTGAGCCAATTCTGGCGAACTGCCGTGTGTTACGAGGCAATGACCGGTTTCTCCATTCGGTGTCTCATCAGCAGCAGGGTCAGGCTTTGCTTGAACCAATGCTCATGATTTCGCCCACATTTTTTACAGGCAATGATCGGTTTTTGCCATTCAGTGTCTCATCAGCAGCAGGGCCTGGCTTTGCTTGAACCGATGCTCGTGATTTCGCCCAGATGTGTCGAGGCGATGACCCCACTCTGGTCGGTGCCGGGGACCTATTTGTTAGCCACGCGATGAGAGCAGTGATTTGTTTTGTTTTTTCCGTGTGGTTTCCTCGTCCTCTCCAGCTCAGAGGTGTGTCTCTTGTGGTCGGGGTTGTTACGGTCGGCCGCCGGAAGTGCTGATGCACGCGGAAAGGGCGCGTGCGTGCTCCACGAGGGGAGAGCGAGAAAGAGAGAAAGAACGGGAGAGAGAAAAGAGAGAATGAGAGAGAATGAGAGAGAGAGAGACAAGTCCGTGAAAAATGAACCCAAGTGTTAGAATGGCTCAATCAGGTGCAGAGAACAAAGCACATTCCCCTCCATAGTCGCATAACAAAGACGAAGGTCCCCCGTACAGTCTTAAACTCAAACTAAACTATTTGTGTTTATACTTTACAAGGTAAGGCCCACTGAGCTGCGATAGAGCCATTTTTTCAGAAGCGACCTGGCCATCACAAATGATAGCTCAACTAACGTGGGCTTATCGTCATCATCGTCATCATCATCGTCATCAACATCGTCATCATCATCATCGTCTTCATCATCATCGTCGTCATCATCATCATCATCGTCGTCGTCATTATCACCATCGTCGTCATCATCATCGTCGTCATCATCATCGTCGTCATTATCATCATCGTCGTCATCGTCATCATCATCATTGTCATAATCATCGTCATCATCGTCATCATCATCGTCGTCATCATCATCATCGTCGTCATCGTCATTAGCATCATCGTCATCATCATCATCGTCATCATCGTCGTCATCATCATCGTCATCATCATCTTCATCATCATCGTTATCATCATCACCGTCATCATCGTCATCAACATCGTCGTCATCATCGTCGTCATCATCGTCATCATCATCATCGTTATCATCATCGTCATCATCGTTATCATCATCATCATCGTCGTCATAATCGTCGGCATCATTGCAGAGCTGTAGCCGTGACGTTGGATTCTCAACGTGGAGGGGAGAAACAGAGAACAACCGAGGGCCCCGGAGACAAAATCCACGCGACCACGAGGAGAGAGACGCGCAGACTCCAACTACACAACCGCCGTCAGCGTGGTGATGGAACCCACGACCTCCTGTATACCAGGCGAGGGAGTTGACATCTCGCTCGCCTGCTCTACCTATGAAGGCCGACACAGCACACAAAGGAAGGAGGAGATGGGGGGGAGGTGTGGCACGTATCCACGCTCGGCCGTCTTTGTCTCTCCGAGTGCTGATGTGTTACTCACCGCGTCAGGTACTCGTCTAAGGCTGAGTCGAACTAGGGGTGGGGGGAGGGTGCATGGACCGGTTCAGATAGTCGTCGCTGATGTTTCCACCGCTCCCTGCGTACACCCACAGAGGCGCATGCAAAGAGCCCCCATAACAGCCTGAACAGACTCTGGGGTGCAAGTGCTGTTAACGAGCTCCATCGAAACAAAGGTGGACGAAGATAAAGATCCCCCGTAGAGCCCGAGCGGACTTTTCGGTGTGCAAGTGCTGTCATCCAAGAGCACCTGTGAAGGCAGGCACATACACACAGACACACACAGACACACACGTACACACACGCACACACACGCACACACGTACACACACACACGTACACACACACACGTACACACACACACGCACACACACACACGTACACACACACGCACACACACACACGTACACACACACACGTACACGTACACACACACACACACGCACACACACACACACACGCACACACACACACGCACACACACACACGCACACACACGCACACACACACACGCACACACACACACACACGCACAATAATCCCCCGTATAGCCTTAACAGGCTGTAGGGGCAAGTGCTGTTAGCGAGCACCTATGCGGGCCGGAACGGTACACGAGGGGGTGGGTGACCAGCACCACGCCCGACCGCCTTTGTATCCCCAGTGGCGATGTTTACACACCGCACCAGGTACTAATTTGAGGCTGAGTCGACCTAGGGGAGGCCCATGACCGGTTCAGATAATCGTCACCGGTGTTGGCCGTGAGCGGGAATCGAACCTAGGTCGCCGGGTTCATAGCACAGCGCGCTAACCGCTGCACCACCGCTCCCCCCACACACACACACGCACGCACATGCTCACACAGCCGGGGGTCTGGCCCCACGAGTATGATGTTTCAAGCCGGTGGCAGTGCTGGGTTCAAGCCAGATAAGAATAACAGCAATTAAAGGTTTGCCCTGACTGTGGGTGTGTGTGTGTGTGTTAGGTGTGGTTAGCAGCGTTGACGGTTCACACACACACGCGGAAATACATACACACATATATACATACACACAATGTCATACGCGTACACTGTATGCACACACACACATACCCACACATACACGAAGACAAAGATCCCCCGTATAGCCTGGATAAACTGTTGGGGCAAGTGGGGTTTGCGAGTAGCAACTATAAAGGCCGGCACGGCACACGAGGGGGTGGGTGACTAGCACAACGCCCGACCGCCTTTGTCTCACTAGTGGCGATGTTTACACACTGCACCAGGTACACATTTGAGGCTGAGTTTACCTAGGGGAGGCCCAGGACCGGTTCAGGTGATCGTCGTTGGTGTTTGTTAGCCGTGAATGGGAATCGAACTCGGCTACAAAAGCGATGGCTCAGAGAGACACACAGAGACAGTCAGACCCAGGTGCTGTGGTGTCTCTGACACAGCCACTGTGGACTCACAGAGAGAGACACAGAGACACCCAGACCCAGGTGCTGTGGTGTCTCTGACACAGCCAATGTGGACACACTGAGAGACACAGAGACAGTCAGACCCAGGTGCTGTGGTGTCTCTGACACAACCACTGAGGACTCACTGAGAGACTCAGAGACAGTCAGACCCAGGTGCTGTGGTGTCTCTGACACAGCCACTGAGGACTCACAGAGACACACACAGAGACATCCAGACCCAGGTGCTGTGGTGTCTCTGACACAGCCACTGAGGACTCACTGAGAGACACAGAGACAGTCAGACCCAGGTGCTGTGGTGTCTCTGACACAGCCACTGAGGACTCACTGAGAGACACAGAGACAGTCAGACCCAGGTGCTGTGGTGTCTCTGACACAGCCACTGAGGACTCACTGAGAGACACTCAGAGACATCCAGACCCAGGTGCTGTGGTGTCTCTGACACAGCCACTGTGGACACACTGAGAGACACAGAGACAGTCAGACCCAGGTGCTGTGGTGTCTCTGACACAGCCAATGTGGACACACTGAGAGACACAGAGACAGTCAGACCCAGGTGCTGTGGTGTCTCTGACAGCCACTGTGGACTCACTGAGAGACACAGAGACAGTCAGACCCAGGTGCTGTGGTGTCTCTGACACAGCCACTGAGGACTCACAGAGACACACACAGAGACATCCAGACCCAGGTGCTGTGGTGTCTCTGACACAGCCACTGTGGACACACTGAGAGACACAGAGACAGTCAGACCCAGGTGCTGTGGTGTCTCTGACACAGCCACTGTGCACACACTGAGAGACACAGAGACAGCCATACCCAGGTGCTGTGGTGTCTCTGACAGCCACTGAGGACTCACTGCGAGACACACAGAGACAGCTACACCCAGGGCTTTGTTGTGCCACGTGACTCAAGTAGTTCCCAGAACCAGGGATGAAAAAAAATCATCAGTGTTGGGACAAAAGTTGACCCTTCCGTCACCCTGGATTATAACCCTCGCCACACCCTTCAGCTCCCTCCTCCTCCTCTTCCTCTCTTCATCCTCCGCCTCCTCTTCCTCTAGATCGCTCTCCGCGGGCACGGGAACTGCCCCAGGGCATTGCTGAGCGCGCGTCCCCTTTGATGTGGGACGTCTCCACTCTCTCCTCTCGCGGGGGTCCAGGTGCGAGAATCCCCATTCAGTGGGGACCCAGTGGGCCGAGTTTCATGGGACTCCCTTAGGTCGACTCAGCCTTAAAATGAGTGCCTGCTGCAGCGTGTAAGAAATCTGCGCTGCGGTGTGTGTTTTTCTTAACCATTCTGCTTCCTTCTGTCGCATGGCTGCTGCTGCTGATGTAGATGCAGAGACGACTACAATTTCACATTTAGGTGGTTCAAGCCAGCACCAGAGTGTACCATCGCTGTGATGTCTCCTGTTCTGGCTCGAGCACAGACGCACCACGACTCCTGTAGGGTTTTTAAATTCTCAATGTGCGCATCATCAGATGCATCCGCGTCTGACGATGAATTGGTTTGTGCAGTGGGTGATGCGGTTTAGAGGCGTGGACCACGAGCAGCCTCGTGGAAGATCAAACCCGGGGGGGATCTTCTGCCCTTGCTCTTGCACGAGGTGGTGTTTACGAAACGACCGGTCTCTCTATTTACGTACCATGAAGAGGGGCCATTGCCCGAAACGTCACCTAGTATAGATTGTCCCTTTCTTTTAAGGCCACACACACACGCGCGCGCGCAGGGTGTTGTTCGTGACGAAGCCGTCAATTTTAGTTGTCTAATTGAAGTTTATTTTTTGTTTGCATGCGGATGGCGCCTCTCTGGAACAAATCTGCCACTCAAAGCGCCATCATCATGACATTAAAACTCAAACCCAACATAGACCATGATATGCTACATCGAGTGGGTGGGTCGGTGAATGAGTGGGTGAATGGGTAGGTGAGTGGGTGAGTTGGTGGATGGGTGTATAAGTGGGTGAGTGGGAGAGTGAGTCAGTGGGTGAGTGCATGGGTGGCTGAGTGAGTGAGTGGGTGATTGAGTGAGTAGGTGAGTGGGTAGGCGAGTTGGTGAGTTGGAGGATGGGTCAGTGAGTGGGTGAGTAAGTGAATGAGTGAGCGAGTGGGTGAGTGCATGGGTGGGTGGGTGGGTAGGTAAGTGAGTGGTTGAGTGGGTAGGTGGGTGGGTGGGTGGGTGAGTGGGTGAGTGGGTGAGTGAGCGAGTGGGTGAGTGCATGGGTGGGTGGGTGCGTAGGTAAGTGAGTGGTTGAGTGGGTAGGTGGGTGGGTGAGTGGGTGAGTGAGCGAGTGGGTGAGTGCATGGGTGGGTGGGTGGGTAGGTAAGTGAGTGATTGAGTGGGTAGGTGGGTGAGTGGGTGAGTGGGTGAGTGCATGGGTGGGTAGGTAAGTGAGTGGTTGAGTGGGTAGGTGGGTGAGTGGGTGAGTTGGTGAATACAGAGATGGGGCTACCCCATGAGTGCAAGTGTCGGTGTCACGATTTACATTCCTCTAAATAAAATTAAACTTTAAAAAAAAATTGTACCAGGTAAGGCCCACTGAGCTTTCTAATTCTTTTTCAGAAGCGACCTGGCCATCAATGATAGCTCAACCAAGGGGCTTGTCACGTGCTTATGTATTGCAGCCCAATAATTTGATGTTGATTCTAAATGTGGAGGGGAGGAAACCGAAGGACCGGAGACAAATCCACGCGACCACGGGGAGAGAGACACGCAAACTCCACATATACAGCAGCAGGCGTCGGGGGTCAGGGTCAAACCCAACTACCTGATGTAGACCACGCGACCCACCCACCCAATTGCAGTCACATCTCCAGAATAATCACGTTTAATATCGTCTATTATACCGTAATTATAGATGAGATATTGGCACTCGAAATGCATTGCTACGGAAGGACACTGCCGCTGCCGCTGCTGCTGCTGCATCTTAGCTGAACCCAAAGAGTCCCGACGTAGGAGTAAGGGAAACTTTGCACGTCGAAAAATTCGACCTGATGATGATGATTATGGAGGCAGTGGACGAGAAGGGAACAGGCACTATATGGACACACATCTGTAGGAAGGACATCAACAGGAACATTGACAGTGTGTTGTTGATGTTGGTGTTTAATTTTGACTTCATTCTGTACTAAGCCAGCCAAAGAGTAATAAAAATGGTTGCAGCATAGAAGAATACGACCTGATGATGATTGGTGATGATGATGCAGCCAGATGTGAGAAAGGAACTGGCACTATTAGGACACACATCTGTAGAATGGACGACAACAATTACATTCAAAGTGTGTGGTTGTTGTTGTTGTAGTTGTTCGGAGAAAATGTAAGGAACCCAGAGAGAGAGAGAGGAAGAGCTCACGGAGAATTTGTCTTGACGACGTCGTCAGCAGAGATTCGGTGCCAGGAAGTGGCAGCCACGGCTTGAGGGCCATGCCGGCAGCACGGGGACCGAGAGGGAGGCGTGGAACCAGCACGTGGCGACTTGTGCACTGAAGCACCCCGCTACGGGACTGTCTGCCCCATGGGTCGTGGTGGTGATGGTGGTGATGATGGTGGTGGTGATGGTGGTGATGATGGTGATGATGGTGGTGGTGATGGTGGTGATGATGATGGTGGTGATGATGGTGATGGTGGTGATGGTGGTGATGGTGATGATGATGGTGATGATGATGGTGATGATGATGGTGGTGATGATGGTGATGATGGTGATGATGGTGATGATTGTGATGATGGTGATGATGATGTTTATGATGGTGATGATGATGATGATGGTGATCATGATGGTGATCATGATGATGGTGATGATGGTGGTGATGATGGTGATGATGATGGTGATGATGGTGACGATGGTGACGATGGTGATGATGGTGATGGCGATGATGATGGCGATGATGATGGTGATGATGATGGTGATGATGATGGTGATGATGGTGATGATGATGGTGATGGTAATGATGGTGATGATGGTGATGGCGATGATGATGGTGATGAAGGTGATGATGATGGTGATGATGGTATATTTCATGGTCAGGCCACACACAGAGTGTTGTTGTTGTTATTGACGTCTCCGTTGACTTTGGTTGTTGTTGTTGTTGTGTTGGTGGTGTTGTTGTTATTCGTGTTTCTGTGCCACTGCCAACGCAGCAGCGGTAGCATCGACTAATGTCACGAAGTCGAACTCGAGTGTACGTATGTTGTATGCATGTTGTACGTATGTTGTATGTATGTTGTACGTATGTTGCATGCATGGTGCATGCATGTTACATGCATGTTGTACGTATGTTGTACGTATGTTGGATACATGTTGTTCGTATGTTGCACTATGTTGTACGTATGTTGCATATGTGTTGTACGTATGTTGTATGTATTTTGTACGTATGTTGTACGTATGTTGTATGTGTGTTGTACGTATGTTGTACGTATGTTGTACGTGTGGTGTACGTATGTTGTATGTATTTTGTACGTATGTTGCATGTATGTTGTATGCACGTTGTACGTATTTTGTATGTATGGTGTACGTATGTTGTACGTATGCTGTATGTGTGTTGTACGTCTGTTGTATGTATGTTGTATGTGTGGTGTACGTATGTTGTATGTCTTTTGTACGTATGTTGTACGTATGTTGTATGTGTGTTGTACGTCTGCTGTATGTATGTTGTATGCACGTGGTACGTATGTTGTATTAATCCATCATCGTGTTTTTTTTGGGGTGAGATTGTGTAAGTATATACATGTGTCGTTAAACCCGCCACCACCCGACACAGCCAACTAGTCAGGGTTGCGTGTCGCGTCAACAGAAGGTGGCCAATCCGCTCCTCGTACAGCACCGCCCGTTGTGCTGGAGAGCAAATCCGCAACATTTACAGTCCGAGTACGACGTTTCGCAGGCGATTACAAACAGCGCCATCAGTCGGACAGCCGGACCTGTATTACGCTGCGTGCATGTCGCACGCATACAACATGCATGTTGCATGCATGTTGTATGCGTGCAACATGCATGTTGCATTACGCACGTTTCAAGCTTCTTTCGCACCGTACGCATTCAAGTCCCGCGAGGGATGCTCAGCGTAGAGCTACACGAGTGGCGAGAAGGTTTTTGAAAACTTTTTTTGTTCAAACCACCACCCACACCATGACCCCCCCCTCCCTCCCCTCCTTCTCTAATCCAAACCCGAGGCGATCCTCCGCCTTTCTGTCCCTGCGACTGGAGAAGCGATGCTGGGAGGGGAGGGGGGGGGGGCGAGCGACTGAGTAGCTCCTCGCAGGGGGGGGGAGGAGGGTGGAGGGGAGTGCTCGTTCGTGTTGGATCGGATGTGGCTGGTCGTGTCAGACAGAGTCCTCGCCCTGGGCGTGACAGCTAATATCCTGCTGGTGCTCACGCTGTGGCTGCTGCTGCTGTGGTGGTGGTGGTGGTGGTTGTGGCTGACATACACAGAGCGAGAGAGAGAGAGAGACGAGAGAGAGGAAGTGGAACTGTCAAGACGCACGCTGGATTTATGTCGCGCGTTATGAACGCCTTCACGTCTCACTCGTACGCGGCCCAACGTGTTTTGAAACGTGTACACACGCGTGTGTGCGCGCACGTGTGCACATGCGCGTGCGCACGTGTGTGCACGTGTTTGCCGGTGCGCACGTGTGCACTGTGCACGTGTGTGCGCCTGCGCACGTGTGTACACGCGTGTGTACGTGTGTACACGCGTGTGTGCGTGCTCGCACGTGTCTGTGTGTGTGTGTGGCCTTGACGTGCATGTAGCCTGGCACAAGCGCCGTGGTGACGCCACCGCCATGTAGTGGCGAATTGGGCTTCTTGTTGTTGTTGTTGTTGTGTGGGGAGCGGTGGCGCAGCGGTTAGCGCTACGCTGCGCTACGAACCCGGCGGCCCGAGTTCGCTTCCCGCTCACGGCCACCAACACCGGTGACGATTTTCTGAACCGGTCCCGGGCTTCCCCTAGGTCGACTCAGCCTCAAATGAGTACCTGGCGCGTTGTGTAAACATCGCCACTGGGGAGACAAAGGCGGTCGGGCGTGGTGCTGGCCAACCGCCCCCTCGCGTGCCGTGCCGGCACAGAGATGTTAACTCCATCGCCTGGTATGCAGGATGGTCGCGAGTTCGATCCCGACACTGACGCTTGCCTCTCTATATTTATGAGTCTGCGTCTCTCTCTCTCTCTCTCTTTCCCCGTGGTCGCGTGGATTATTTCCTCCGTCGTCTGCCCGGGTTTCCCCTCTACATATCAGAATGTCATACGTTTTAGAGTAAATTGGCTGCTGCTACAGATTTCCACGTGGCGATGATGACGACGATAAGCTGGCTTGGTTGAGCTGCTCTCATTTGCGAAGTGCACGGTGGCTACCGAAAAAAAAAGTTATGTAGCAGCTCACGTGGTGAAATAAAAAGAGTTATGTTTGTTGTTGTTGTTCTTACAGACTGCAAGTTAGGTCCAAAGGACATCCGGGAAACTCTATCATCATCATCATCATCCATCGTTATTAATCTTTAGAAAAAGTAAAAACAAAGTTCGTTATTGGCAAACGTCTGTCAAGTGGTGGCTGAGCTATGTAGAGTGAAGGAAAATAAAAAAAAATATATAAATATCGAGACGCGTTAAACGCGTGGGTAGGGAAGGGAGGGAATCAAAAAACATCCTCGCATGAGATAAGATGACGCGCGAGCGTGCCGAGTGATGGGTGAGGCGGCTCCCCCCACCCCACACCTCCCCCCCCCCCAACGCGTGATGGAATCCAACACGGGCGTTGCGGTCATCGTCATTATCACCGTCGTCACCATCGTTATCATCATCATTATTATTGTCCTCATCACCATGATCATCAACACTATCATCACTATCATCATCATCACCACCACCACCATCACCACCGCCACCACCACCATCATCATCATCACCACCATCACCATCATCACCACCATCATCATCACCTTCACCACCATCACCACCACCACCATCATCATCATCACCACCATCACCACCATCATCATCATCACCACCACCACCACCAACACCACCACCACCATCATCATCACCACCACCACCATCATCACCACCATCAGTATAATCATCACCACTACCATCATCACAACCACCACAATCATCATCATAACCATCATTATCACCATCACCACCACCATCATCACCACCACCACCACCACCACAATCATCACCACCACCATCACCACCACCATCATCACCACCATCATCACCACCATCATCACCACCACCATCACTACCAACATCATCACCACCATCAGCTGCTGTATCTCTCCATCTGCTACTCGCAGTGGCTGTACGTCGAGTCCAGAGGCCACGAGGTGCGTGTCAGGTTCACACATGCGTCGAGATTATTCAGATGATTGTTCTCCAACACATTTCCTAACGACGATAAGCCACGTCGTTGAGCTATAATTCGTGATAGCCATGCAGCTTCTGAAAAACACAGAGAGCTGTAGATCTCAGCTGGCCTTACCTGTGTTAAATAAACAATAGTCGCTGAGCTATAATTCGTGATAGCCATGCAGCTTCTGAAAAACACAGAGAGCTGTAGATCTCAGCTGGCCTTACCTGTGTTAAATAAACAATAGTCGCTGAGCTATCATTCGTGATAGCCATGCAGCTTCTGAAAAACACAGAGAGCTGTACATCTCAGCTGGCCTTACTTGAGTAAAATAAACAATAGTCGATGAGCTATCATTCGTGATAGCCATGTAGCTTCTGAAAAACACAGAGAGCTGTAGATCTCAGCTGGCCTTACCTGTGTTAAATAAACAATAGTCGTTGAGCTATCATTCGTGATAGCCATGTAGCTTCTGAAAAACACAGAGAGCTGTAGATCCCAGCTGGCCTTACTTGAGTAAAATAAACAATAGTCGTTCAGCTATCATTTCTGATAAGCATGCAGCTTCTGAAAAACACAGAGAGCTGTAGATCTCAGCTGGCCTTACCTGTGTTAAATAAACAAGAGTCGTTGAGCTATCATTCGTGATAGCCATGTAGCTTCTGAAAAACACAGAGAGCTGTAGATCTCAGCTGGCCTTACTTGAGTAAAATAAACAATAGTCGTTCAGCTATCATTTGTGATAACCATGCAGCTTCTGAGAAACACAGAGAGCTGTAGAGCTTAGCTGGCCTTACCTGTTTATAATAAACAATAGTCGTTGAGCTATCATTCGTGATATCCAGGTAGCTTCCTAAAAATACAGAGCTGTAGATCTCAGCTGGCCTTACTTGAGTAAAATAAACAATAGTCGCTGAGCTATCATTTGTGATAGCCATGTAGCTTCTGAAAAACACAGAGAGCTGTAGATCTCAGCTGGCCTTACCTGTGTTAAATAAACAATAGTCGTTGAGCTATCATTCGTGATAGCCATGGAGCTTCTGAAAAACACAGAGAGCTGTAGATCTCAGCTGGCCTTACTTGAGTAAAATAAACAATAGTCGTTCAGCTATCATTTCTGATAAGCATGCAGCTTCTGAAAAACACAGAGAGCTGTAGATCTCAGCTGGCCTTACCTGTGTTAAATAAACAAGAGTCGTTGAGCTATCATTCGTGATAGCCATGTAGCTTCTGAAAAACACAGAGAGCTGTAGATCTCAGCTGGCCTTACTTGAGTAAAATAAACAATAGTCGTTCAGCTATCATTTGTGATAACCATGCAGCTTCTGAGAAACACAGAGAGCTGTAGAGCTTAGCTGGCCTTACCTGTTTATAATAAACAATAGTCGTTGAGCTATCATTCGTGATATCCAGGTAGCTTCCTAAAAATACAGAGCTGTAGATCTCAGCTGGCCTTACTTGAGTAAAATAAACAATAGTCGCTGAGCTATCATTTGTAATAGCCATGTAGCTTCTGAAAAACACAGAGAGCTGTAGATCTCAGCTGGCCTTACCTGTGTTAAATAAACAATAGTCGTTGAGCTATCATTCGTGATAGCCATGGAGCTTCTGAAAAACACAGAGAGCTGTAGATCTCAGCTGGCCTTACTTGAGTAAAATAAACAATAGTCGTTCAGCTATCATTTCTGATAAGCATGCAGCTTCTGAAAAACACAGAGAGCTGTAGATCTCAGCTGGCCTTACCTGTGTTAAATAAACAAGAGTCGTTGAGCTATCATTCGTGATAGCCATGTAGCTTCTGAAAAACACAGAGAGCTGTAGATCTCAGCTGGCCTTACTTGAGTAAAATAAACAATAGTCGTTCAGCTATCATTTGTGATAACCATGCAGCTTCTGAGAAACACAGAGAGCTGTAGAGCTTAGCTGGCCTTACCTGTTTATAATAAACAATAGTCGTTGAGCTATCATTCGTGATAGCCGTGTAGGTTTCTAAAAACACAGAGAGCTGTAGATCTCAGCTGGCCATACTTTAGTAAAATAAACAATAGTCGTTCAGCTATCATTTGTGATAACCATGCAGCTTCTGAAAAACACAGAGAGCTGTAGAGCTTAGCTGGCCTTACATGTGTATAATAAACAATAGTCGTTGAGCTATCATTCGTGATAGTCGTGTAGCTTTCTAAAAACACAGAGAGCTGTAGATCTCAGCTGGCCTTACTTGACTAAAATAAACAATAGTCTCTGAGCTATCATTCGTGATATCCAGGTAGCTTCTGAAAAACAAAGAGAGCTGTAAATCTCAGCTGGCCTTTCCTGTGTAAAATAAACAATATTCGCTGAGCTCTCATTCGTGATATCCAGGTAGCTTCCTAAAAATACAGAGCTGTAGATCTCAGCTGGCCTTACTTGAGTAAAATAAACAATAGTCGCTGAGCTATCATTTGTGATAGCCATGTAGCTTCTGAAAAACACAGAGAGCTGTAGATCTCAGCTGGCCTTACCTGTGTTAAATAAACAATAGTCGTTGAGCTATCATTCGTGATAGCCATGTAGCTTCTGAAAAACACAGAGAGCTGTAGATCTCAGCTGGCCTTACTTGAGTAAAATAAACAATAGTCGTTCAGCTATCATTTCTGATAAGCATGCAGCTTCTGAAAAACACAGAGAGCTGTAGATCTCAGCTGGCCTTACCTGTGGTAAATAAACAAGAGTCGTTGAGCTATCATTCGTGATAGCCATGTAGCTTCTGAAAAACACAGAGAGCTGTAGATCTCAGCTGGCCTTACTTGAGTAAAATAAACAATAGTCGTTCAGCTATCATTTGTGATAACCATGCAGCTTCTGAGAAACACAGAGAGCTGTAGAGCTTAGCTGGCCTTACCTGTTTATAATAAACAATAGTCGTTGAGCTATCATTCGTGATAGCCGTGTAGCTTTCTAAAAACACAGAGAGCTGTAGATCTCAGCTGGCCATACTTTAGTAAAATAAACAATAGTCGTTCAGCTATCATTTGTGATAACCATGCAGCTTCTGAAAAACACAGAGAGCTGTAGAGCTTAGCTGGCCTTACATGTATATAATAAACAATAGTCGTTGAGCTATCATTCGTGATAGTCGTGTAGCTTTCTAAAAACACAGAGAGCTGTAGATCTCAGCTGGCCTTACTTGACTAAAATAAACAATAGTCGCTGAGCTATCATTCGTGATATCCAGGTAGCTTCTGAAAAACAAAGAGAGCTGTAAATCTCAGCTGGCCTTTCCTGTGTAAAATAAACAATATTCGCTGAGCTCTCATTCGTGATTGCCATGTAGCTTCTGAAAATCAGAGAGAGCTGTAGATCTCAGTTGGCCTTACCTGTGTAAAATAAACAATAGTCGTTGAGCTATCATTCGTCATAGCTATGTAGCTTCTGAAAAACACAGAGAGCTGTAGATCTCAGCTGGCCTTACCTGTGTTAAATAAACAATCGTCGTTCAGTAGGTCCCGGCTGAACACGGATTCCGAGACTCACTCGAGTGATGCTTTTCTGGTATAAATTATCACAATAACAACAACAACAACGATACGTGATTAAAGAACTCAAATGTCTTTCGCACACGTGGACAAAGTTGTCGGGGCTCATGTACGCATCTCGTATCTGCCGCGCGCTTCGCAGTGGGCAATTCTCTCGTGATAACACTAGAGAGCGATGTAAGGTTAGGAATTCAGAGTCAAGAATTCTCCCTCGTCCTCCTCCCCTAACCACTCGCCACGCATTCCTCCTCTCTTCGCCCTGTCCACCCAATCGTGAAACGATCGACGCCAGCTCGACTATGCAGGCGAGATGTTAACTACCTCGCCTGGTACACAGGAGGTCGTGGATTCGATGCCGACCCTGCCGCTTGCTGTACATTTGGAGTTTGCAGCGTGTCTCTCTCTCTTTCTCTTTTTTATACGATCGGAGGAAACAAGAAGATGCTCGGTGTAGTCGGCACTTTGCTTCGTTCATCATTTCGTTTTTGTGTTTTCAATGCTTTGCTTCATGTGCCCCCCTCCCCACCCCCTGTTTAAATGAAATATTTCACGAAAGATTTCACGCTCCACTCTCCTCCTTCTTACCCCTTCCCCCTCTCTCTCTCTACCCCTCTCTCCCTACTCTATGTTCCCCTTGTTTTCTATGTAATTTTGCTGCATCTGCGCCCAGACATCCTCGCTCTCTTTCTCTCTCTCTCTGTCCCCGTGGTCGCGTGGATTTTTCTCCGCTTTTTCCCCTCCACGTTTAGAATCAACGTCACGCGTTCAGAGCATCTGGTTGCTGACTGCTGTACATTCCCACATGGCCATAGCCCGCTTCCTTGAGCTATCGTGTGCGGCCAGGTCGCTTCTGAAAAAAAGCTATTTGGCACAGTGGGTCCTTACCTGGTCAAATATAAAATAGTTTCTAGTTTTAAAAGTTTAGTTTAAGTTGGTAGTTTTTCTAGGCTAGTTAAAAATAAATTTTGATTTAAAGCTTTCGTGACTGCAGGGATTCATATTCTTGGTTCTTTCGGTAAAGTCACCACGTAGAAGGGAAACAATAAAATAATAAAAATACATAATTTTATTGTTTACCTTTTATGTGACTTTACCGAAAGAACCAAGAATATAGTTAAAATAGTTTAGAGTGTAATAAGTAATATCAAAAAATTTGTTTTGGCAAAACACGCTTTTATTAAATGTACTAGCAATTTTGATTTAAAGCTTTCGTGACTGCAGTAATTCATATTCTTAGCTCTTCCGGCAAAGTCACGTTGAAGGGAAACAATAAGATAATATATCGTTTTATATTGTTTTATATATATATATATTTTAATTATTTTATTGTTTCCCTTCAACGCGACTTTACCGAAAGAGGTAAGAATATGTACTAGTAATGTAAGAACTCCAAGACTCCAGGAAGTGGCCCCGAAGCTTGCTACAACGTAAGGGGACCGTGGTCAATTACAGCCAACGTCAGTTTACCGTGGGCAATTATACCCAAGCCGAAACATAACATATAAAAAATAATGTTTTAAAAATATGCCATACTGTTGACAATACTACATTCTATCATAAAAATACGTATATTTTATTGTTGACAATACTACATTCTGTCATAAAAAAAAATATATAATATATATTTATATATATATTTTATGATAGAATGTAGTATTGTCAATAGTATGACATATTTTTAAAACATTACTTTTTATATGTTATGTTTCGGCTTGGGTATAATTGCCCACGGTAAACTGACTACTACATTCTATCATAAAAAAATATATATATATTTTTTATGATAGAATGTAGCATTGTCAACAGTATGACATAAGTATGCCAAATTTGCAGTCGACGCCACATTGTGAAGTGGGATAAAATTGAGTTACAAGATTTGAGGATAAAACAACGACAAGAACAACAACAGAGTGAGTTCAAGGAAAGCGTGAAATAAAACTAGAGAAACCCCGCACATATGTATGTGCGTTGAACTTCTTTTGCGCCGTACGAAGCCAAGCGCAGTTGCGTGGGGAAGGACAGCAAAACCAAACACAAGAAAACAGTTCTGAAGAAATGAGTTTGTCAATCAATCGAGAGGACGATTTACAAGTGCCCGTAGCTCCCACAGCGGCAGCCTAATATCGGATGGTAGAGCGTTCCAGACGGCCGCAGAGGCGCGTCTGAAAGCGCCGCGCAATGCGGTGATGGCCGAGCCAAACAGCCGCTGCTGCGAGGATGACCGGACATATTTGGCTTCCCAGCCTTGAGAATCGGTGGCTGCACGCTGCTGATGAGTCCCACGAACGACGAATCCAAAGTTCGTCTATCAACCGCATCACCGCTGTTGCTGTCGCTCACAGCTGTTAACAATTTACACGTGAGCATTGGTGGCTGTACACCGCTGATGAGTCTTTAAAGAGGAGGAATTCGTCGCTCACACCTGTTAACAATTTACAAGTAAGCATTGGTGTCATTGCACTGCCGATGAGTCCCAAGAATGACGAATCCAAAATTCGTCTTCCACCGCATCACTCCTGCTGATAATGTCGGTCGATCATTTCGATGGTGACCACTATGCAGTTCTTGAGGAACAGCTGATGTGTTGTTGTTGTTGTTGCATAATGCACAACGTGTTACTTATTGTCCACGTGTCTGCGCTTTGCTCTTGTTGCAAACGTCACAACGCCTCTGCCACGTGTACAAGACGAAGACAAAGATCCCCGTGTAGCCTCTACAAACTGTCGGGGCAAGTGCTGTCAGCGAGCAGCACCTACGAAGGCCGGCACGGCACACGAGGTGGGTGAGCGTACTGCAACGCGTCCGGCCGCCTTTGTCTCCCCAGTGGCGATGCCTACGCATCGCACCGGGTTACTCACTTGAGGCTGAGTCGACCTAGGGGAGGGCCCAGGACCGATTCCAAATATTCGTTAATTGCTTGATGGTCGTGAGCGGAGAATGGAACGCGGGTTCGTACCGGGGGACGTAAGAAGATTAAAACGTAAACAAAACGACAAGCGTGAGAATTACTCTTTGGTTCTTTCGGTGAAGTCACGTAAAAAAATAAAATAATAATGTAATACGACGTTTCAGTTGCAACACAAGCAACCGTCATCAGGTAAGGATGAATGATGAAACACAGACACGGGGACAGCATAGGCAGATACACGTGCAGAGAGAGACACACACCAAGACACACAGAGAGACACACACACAAAGACACGCAGAGAGAGACACACACAGAGACACACAGAGAGAGACACACACAGAGCCACACAGAGAGAGACACACAAAGACACACAGAGAGAGACACACACACAAAGACACAGAGCGAGACACACACAAAGACACAGAAAGAGAGAGACTCACACAAAGACACACAGAGAGAGACACACAAAGTCACACAGAGAGAGACACTCACAAAGATACACAGAGAAAGACACACAAAGACATACAGAGAGAGACACACACAAAGACATGCAGAGAGAGATACACACAAAGACACACAGAGAGAGACACACACAAAGACACAGAGAGAGACACACAAAGACACGCAGAGAGACACACACTCAAAGACACACAGAGCTTCGAATCTAGTTTGAAGCCTGAGAACGTTGATCGCTGCGAGTATTTTAAATGTTTCGAGTCGATCTCACGGAACGCAAGTGTAAACAAGCGTCCTAATCTGTAGGCACCACGTCGGCTGGAGATGTTAACTACCTCGCCTGGTGTGCAGGAGGTCGTGGATTCGATCACAACCCTGACGCCTGCTGCTGTATATTTGGAGTTTGCGGTGTCTCTCTCTCTCTCTCTCAGCGTGATCGCGTGGATGTTTTTCTCCGGGTCCTCCGGTTCCTTTCCACCTCCACATTTACAATCAACATCCACGCCTTCAGATCATTTAGCTGCTGTACATTAACACGCGACGATACGACATTTCGTTCAGCTATCATTCACGACCCGGGTCGCTTCTGAAAAAGAGATACTTAGTGGCGCATTATTATTATTACTATTATCTGTTAAAATTCATTAAAGTTAGTCGAGTTGAGTTTCATAGTTGTTCTACCCCAGCCTCGGGTACTGTAAAAACAACAACAACAGCAGCAGCAGCTGTCACAATAGCTGGCTTCGAACGTGCACGTAATGTTTCAGCCCTGTGTTAGCGCATTAAAGCGTAATGTTTCAGCCCTGTGTGAGCGCGTTAAAGTGACAACATTGAGTCAGCTGGGTGGTTACGTTGCCCGAGAGAGGAGCTCCCTACTGGCGGTGGAGGTAACATCACACCCTGGGGGTTTCAAGGTGAGTTTAAGCACCAGTTTGTAAAATAATATTCATTATTTATATATATATATATATTACCTGCTGTCGGGAAAATATTGGATTTCACTCGACGGGGAATGATGATTAGTGTGAACTTTTTTTTTTTTACGCAAAGGTAAATGTAAAGCCCCCCCCCCCGCCCCCCCATTTCCGTATAGCCTTGGTAGACTTTCGGGGCAAGTGCTGTTAGCGATGCACCAGCGAAGAGCGGCACGGGGGGCACGCGGGAGCGCCGTGCCGGTCTAACCCAGTGGCGATGTTTAAAACGCCGCACCCGCTACTCCTTGGGATGCATGCGCGTTGAGCTTCTTTTTGCACCATCATCAAGCCACTGAAGCTCAGCAGGCTGAGAGACCGGTGGGTCACCATGGTGGTGTAAGCGGTTAGCGCTACGCTGCGCTACGAACCCGGCGACCCGAGTTCGATTCCCGCTCAGGGCCCACCAACACCGGTGACGATTATACGAACCGGTCCTGGGCCTCCACTTGGTTCGACGCAGCCTCAAATGAGTACCTGGTGCGGTGTGTGGTGAACGTCGCCACTGGGGGAGACAAAGGCGGACGGGCGTGGTGCTGGCCACCCACCCATTCGTGTGTCGTGCCGGCCTTCATAGGTGCTGGCTTACAGCACTTGCCCCAACAGTCTGTTAAGGCTATACGGGGGAGCTTTGTCTTTGGTGCGTGCTGGTAGTGGTTTGTTCTGATGGTCGCTAGCGGGGTATTTTGCAGTCCACTGAGCCTCGAGGGCACTCCCAACTCTTCACATCTCCCCCGTAGCCTGGGGGGGGGGGGTCTTCGTCTTCTTCTTCATCATCATCACCATCATCATCACTAGCATCACCCAGCCACCACCACCATCACCGGCATCATCGTCATCACCTCATCGCGTACCCCAAGCATCCTCACCATCATCACTAACATCGTCATCATCATGAACATCATCACTAGCATCATCATAATCACAAGCATCACCACCAACATTATCACGAGCATCAGCATTGCCAGCAAGACCCAGCTACCACCACCACCACCATCATCACCACCACCACCACCGTCATCACCACCACTAACCCCATCATCATCACGACCACCATAATCATCACCACCGAGACCACCATCATCATCATCACCACCACAACCATCGTCACCATCATCACCACTACTACCACCAACACCATCATCACCACCACCACTACCCCCATCATCATCACGACCACCATCATCATCACCACCGCGACCACCATCATCACCACCACAACCATCGTCACCATCATCACCGCTACTACCATCATCACCACCATCATCACCACCACCAATACCACCAGCCCCTCCCCCACCACCCCCCTAACGCAGACCATCATTATTCTCACCTTCCCCATCACTACCACACTACCACCATCACTACCACACTACCACCATCACTACCACACTACCACCATCACTACTACACCACCACCATCACTACCACCATCACTATCACACCACCACCATCACTACCACACTACCACCATCACTACCACACTACCACCATCACTACCACACTACCACCATCACTACCACACTACCACCATCACTACCACACTACCACCATCACTACCACAACACCACCATCACTACAACACTACCACCATCACTACCACACTACCACCATTACTACCACACTACCACCATCACTACCACAACACCACCATCACTACAACACTACCACCATCACTACCACACTACCACCATCACTACAACACCACCACCATCACTACTACACTACCACCATCACTGCCACACTACCACCATCACTACCACCATCACTACCACACCACCACCATCACTACCACACTACCACCATCACTACCACACCACCACCATCACTACCACACTACTACCATCACTACCACAACATCACCGTCACTACCACAACACTACCATCACTACCACACCACCATCACTACTACAACACCACCATCACTACCACACCACCACCATCACTACCACACTACCACCATCACTACCACCATCACTACCACACCATCACTACCACAACACTACCATCACTATCACACTACCACCATCACTACCACACCACCACCATCACTACCACACCATCACTACCACACTACCACCATGACTACCACACTACCACACTCCCACCATCACTACCACAACACCACCATCACTACCACACTACCACCATCACTACCACAACACCACCATCACTACCACACCACCACCATCACTACCACACTACCACCATCACTACCACACCACCACCATCACTACCACACTCCCACCATCACTACCACACTCCCACCATCACTACCATAACACCAACATCACTATCACACCACCACCATCACTACCACAACACCACCATCACTACCACACTACCACCATCACTACCACACTACCACCATCACTACCACACTACCACCATCACTACTACAACACCACCATCACTACCACACCACCACCATCACTACCACAACACCACCATCACTACCACACTACCACCATCACTACCACACTACCACCATCACTACCACAACACCACCATCACTACCACACCACCACCATCACTACCACACCACCACCATCACTACCACAACACCACCATCACTACCACACCACCATCACTACCACACTCCCACCATCACTACCACACTACCACCATCACTACCACACCACCACCATCACTACCACACCATCACTACCACACCATCACTTCTACAACACCACCATCACTACCACACCACCACCATCACTACCACACTACCACCATCATTACCACACTACCACCATCACTACCACACTACCACACCACCACCATCACTACCACACCACCACCATCACTACCACACCATCACTACCACACTACCACCATCACTACCACACTACCACCATCACTACCACAACACCACCATCACTACCACACCACCACCATCACTACCACACCACCACCATCACTACCACAACACCACCATCACTACCACACCACCATCACTACCACACTCCCACCATCACTACCACACTACCACCATCACTACCACACTACCACCATCACTACCACACCACCACCATCACTACCACACCATCACTACCACACCATCACTTCTACAACACCACCATCACTACCACACCACCACCATCACTACCACACTACCACCATCATTACCACACTACCACCATCACTACCACACTACCACACCACCACCATCACTACCACACCACCACCATCACTACCACACCATCACTACCACACTACCACCATCACTACCACACTACCACCAACACTACCACACCACCACCATCACTACCACACCACCACCATCACTACCACACCACCACCATCACTACCACACCACCACCATCACTACCACACCACCACCATCACTACCACACCACCACCATCACTACCACACTACCACCATCACTACCACACCACCACCATCACTACCACACTCCCACCATCACTACCACACTACCACCATCACTACCACACCACCACCATCACTACCACACCACCACCATCACTACCACACCACCATCACTACCACACTCCCACCATCACTACCACACTACCACCATCACTACCACACCACCACCATCACTACCACACCACCACCATCACTACCACACCACCACCATCACTACCACACTACCACCATCACTACCACACCACCACCATCACTACCACACCACCACCATCACTACCACACCACCATCACTACCACACCACCACCATCACTACCACACCACCACCATCACTACCACACCACCACCATCACTACCACACCACCACCATCACTACTACACCATCACTACCACACCACCACCATCACTACCACACCACCACCATCACTACCACACCACCACCATCACTACCACACCACCACCATCACTACCACACCACCACCATCACTACCACACCACCACCATCACTACCACACTACCACACCACCACCATCACTACCACACCATCACCGTCCTGCTGATTTGTTCTCAAACTTGGAACAAATTGGCGTGAGCACCAAAACCAGACCCAGCGGGCGCCAAGCAGACAAAGCCCCCCCCCCGCCCCCCCCCCGCCCCGCCCCTCAGTCACAGTGGGCAGGGCCCGTAGGCCCTGAAAAGTTTCCGTGGGGGGGAATTAGTTCCCAGCGAGTTTGTACCCCCCCACTACCACCCCCCCACTACCCCCCCCCACTACCACCCCCCCCACTACCACCCCCACTACCACTACCACCCCCCCCACTCCCCCCCCACTACCACCTCACCCACTACAACCACCCCCCACTACCACCCGACCCACTACAACCACCCCCAACTACCACCCCACCCACTACCACCCGCACTACCACGCCCTACTGCCACCCCCCACCACGATCACCCCCCACTACCACCCCCCCCACACTTCCACCCCCTCACTACCAGCCCCCCACACTTCCACCCCCCCCCCCACTACCACCCCCCCCCCACTACCACTCCCCCACACTTCCACCCCCCCCACTACCACCTCCCACTACCACCCCCCCCCCCCACTACTACAAACCCCACTACCACACCACGCCCGGCCGTCTTTGTCTCCCCAGTGGCGATGTTCACACAATGCACCAGGTTACTCATTTGAGGCTGAGTCGACCTAGGCGAGGCCCAGGGACCGGTTCAGATAATCGTCACCGGTGTTGGCCGTGAGCGGGAATCCAACTCGGGTCATCGTGGTGCAGACACCAAATTCAACAACAACCAACTCAGCACATTCCGTGTCAACAACAACAACAACATCATCGTGTTGGCTCTGTGTGTAGCTGGCCTTAACAGCAACAATAACAGTCGACGTTTTGGGCAATGATCCTTTTCTGTAGCGCATATATATAGAGAGAGACGAGTCGAGAGACGTAGAGTTAATGATAATAATACTTTTCAGAGTTGTAGTCTTCACACTATGGTGGGGCAGGAGATGAGAATTCAACGAATCAAAATTGAATTCGATTAGTCGACATTGAATTCTCATTAACGGTGTTAAAATCGTTACGTAAATTGTTACCTAATTGTGGATACTGGCTAACAGTAGAGTCAAGCGCGGTGGCCAGGAGATGTTAACTACCTCGCCTGGTGTGCAGGAGGTTCGTGGGTTCGATCCCGATCCCGACCCTGGCGCCTGATGAACATTTTGAGTTTGCGTGTTTCTCTCTTAACACCACGCGTTTAGAGTAATTTGCCTGTTGCTTTAAATGGCAAAACGACGACGACAACGACGATGACGATGATGATGATGAGCCCCTTTTCATTGGGCTATCATTTGTGATGTCCAGGTCGCATCAGAAACAAGCGCTGCGTAGCTCAGTGGAGCCTTGTCTTGTAAAATTATAAAAACAAAAGAACATGATCTCGTGTCGGCGGTGATCACGATGCATGCGGTTCGATGAGATGGTCAACACTTCACGCTGCTTAAGATACTGTGGTGACGTCACGGGTAAATCGTGTCAATCTTCACTCGAAGCTTTCGTGACTGCAGGAATCCATTCTCTTTGGTTATTTCGTTAAAGTCACGTGGGAAGATTTTAACTTATTTATTTATTTTTATTTTATTTTTTCTACCTGCGTGACATTACCGAAAGAACCTAAGAGTAGTGACTGGGTCGTCGGAGTTTGCGTCTCTCTCCCTCTCTGACCTCTGACCGTGGTGGCGTGGATTTTTCTCTGGTGCTGGTGGTCGTGAGCGGCAATTGAACGGTGCGCTAACAACTGCACCACCGCTCCCCACTCAAATAACTCAGGTCGCCGCAGTCGTGGATTCGATCCTAACGCTGCTACTGCTGTATATTTGGAGTTTGCGTGTCTCTCTCTCTCTCTCTCATCATCATCACGGTGGCTAAGAGATGTCAACTACCTCGCCTAGTATGCAGGAGGTCGTGGGTTATATCCCGACCCTTACACCTGTTGTATATTTGGAGTTTGCAGTGTCTCTCTCCCATCATCATCATCACGGTGGCTAAGAGATGTTAACTACCTCGCCTGGTATGCAGGACGTCGTGGGTTATATCCCGACCCTTACACCTGTTGTATATTTGGAGTTTGCAGTGTCTCTCTCTCATCATCATCATCATCACGGTGGCTAAGAGATGTTAACTACCTCGCCTGGTATGCAGGACGTCGTGGATTCGATGCCGACCCTGCCGCCTGCTGTTGCTGTATATTTGGAGTTTGCGTGTCTCTCTCCCTCTCTCTCTCTCCCCGTAGTCGCGTGGATTGATTTTTCTCCGGCTCCACCGGTTTTTTTCCCTCCTTCACGTTTAATATCACGCGTTTGGAGTCTTTGGCTGCTGCTGCTGCTGTAAATGTCCACGTGATGATGATGAGCCCACGTCGTCGAGATATCATTTGTGATGGACTAGGGTCGCTCCTGAAAGCGATCTACAGAGCTCAGTGGGACCTTTGTTTAGTTTAGTTTTCATCTTTGAATCTCAAGACTCCTGCCAAGGTTCCCGTTGTAGGAGGAGCCGAGGTTGCTGCCGCTGCGCCCAATTTTGAACTTCTTTCACACCGTACGTAGCCAACCGTGCTCATCGGAGGTGCGGAGGAAGGACAACAAACTATGGGTCTCTGTGTGAGTCTATGGGTCTCTGTGTGAGTCTATGGGTCTCTGTGTGAGTCTATGGGTCTCTGTGTGAGGATATGGGTCTCTGTGTGAGTCTATGGGTCTCTGTGTGAGTCTATGGGTCTCTGTGTGAGTCTATGGGTCTTTGTGTGAGTCTATGGGTCTCTGTGTGAGTTTAAGGGTCGCTGTGTGAGTCTATGGGTCTCTGTGTGAGGCTATGGGTCTCTGTGTGAGTCTATGGGTCTCTGTGTGAGTCTATGGGTCTCTGTGTGAGTCTATGGGTCTCTGTGTGAGTCTATGGGTCTCTGTGTGTGTCTATGGGTCTCTGTGTGAGTCTATGAGTCTCTATATGAGTCTCTGAGTGTCCGTGTGAGTATATGGGTAGGTGTGTGGGACCATGGGTCTCTGTGTGAGTCTATGGGTCTCTGTGTGAGTCTATGGTCTCTGTGGGAGTCTATGGGTCTCTGTGTGTCTATGGGCCTCTCTGTGCGAGTCTCTGGGTCTCTGTGTAAGTCTATGGGTCTCTGTGTGAGTCTATGGTCTCTTTCTCACTCACTCACTCAAACACTCAGTCACCAACCCTCTCACTCACTCACACAACAACAACCGCCATTCGCCACTAATTGGCGGTGACGTCACTACGACGCTGGTGCCAGGCCATGTGCACCTTGAGGCCACGTGAAGTGTCGAACGCCCGCTGGCAGGAGGTCACGGGGCAGACCCAAGTGCCACGGGTCGACTGACTGAGATGACTGAGATGACTGGCTGGTGCACCACCTGTGCCCCCTACTGTGCCAACCTGCTGTGCTTTAGCCACCCGGCGCTCCGCTCGTTGTTGTGAGCGTCGCTCCTCCGCCCTCCATTGTTGTTGGAGGGCGACTGCCTCCAACTGCCCAATAGCGTCCTTCACGAGCCTCCTCCACAGAGGCCGATCTTGACACCGCTGGTACCAGCCATCGGCAAGTCCACTCGGCTCCACGTCCTCCTGTACCACATCACTCCATCTCTACTCTAGCCCGTGCCGCGCCCGTTTAGCACCCTCGATCCGGCCGAACAAAAGCTGTTTCGGCATGCGGTGGCTGGGCATGCGGGCTACATGACCCAGCCAACGCAGCCTTGCCTGCCGGAGGAGCTCACCGATGGGACCTTGCCCAGATCTTTCAAGGATTTGTGAGCTCCTCACACAATCCAGCCTGGTTAAACCCAGGATGGATCGTAGGCAGGCTAGCCTAAATGTTTCTAACCGGCGAAGATGTTCCATTAGGGGGGTCCACGTTTCGCTCCGCTTAGTGCGGAGCGACAGACCAGGCAGCTTCCACACATCGTTACGCAACCGATGAAAAGATATTGCCGCTCGACTGATTCGGAGTGAGACCTCTGCTGTTAAACTGGAGCCGGCACACACACTCACTCACACACTCACACACTCACTCACACACACTCACTCACACACTCACTCACCAACCCACTCACTCTCTCACACACTCACTCACACACTAACTCACACACTCACTTACCCACTCACACCCGCTCTCCTACTCTCTCACTCACACACTTCCTCACCCACACTCTCACTCACACTCTCACTCACCAACCCACTCTCTCACACACTCACTCACACACTAACTCACACACTCACTCACCCACTCACACCCGCTCTCCTACTCTCACTCACACACTTTCTCACCCACACTCTCACTCACACAATCACTCACCTACTCGCACAATCACGCTCATTTACACACTCGCTCACCCACTCACACTCGCTCTTCTATTCCCTCACTCACTCACATACTCACTCACCAACTAAACCCACTCACACGCTCACTCACCAACTCACCAACTCACACACTCACTCTCTCACACACTCACTCACCAACTCACCAACTCACCCACTTACCCACTCACACACTCACCCACTCTCTCACTCACACACTAACTCACCAACTCACCCACTCACACACTCACCAACTCTCTCACTCACACTCACACACTCACTCACACACTCAGACGCTCACTCACCAACTCACCCACTCACACACTCACTCACCCACTCTCTCACTCACACACTCACTCATCAACTCACCCACTCACCCACTCACCCACTCACACACTCACTCACTCACCCAATCTCTCACTCACACACTCACTCACCAACTCACCCACTCACCCACTCACACACTCACTCACCCACTCTCTCACTCACACTCACTCACACACTCACACGCTCAATCACCAACTCACCCACTCACTCACACACTCACTCACCCACTCTCTCACTCACACACTCACTCACCAACTCACCCACTCACACACTCACTCACTCACCCACTCTCTCACTCACACACTAACTCACCAACTCACCCACTCACTCACCCACTCCCTCACTCACACACTCACTCACCAACTCACCAACTCAACCACTTACCCACTCACACACTCACTTACCCACTCTCTCACTCACACATTCACTCACCAACTCACCCACTCACACACTCACCCACTCACCCACTCACTCACCCACTCTCTCACTCACAAACTCACTCACACACTCACACGCTCGCTCACCAACTCACCCACTCACTCACTCACACCCTCACTAACTCACCCACTCACCCACCAACTCACACACTCACCCACTCACACACTCACTCCCTCACCCGCTCTCTCACTCACATACTCACTCACCAACTCACCCACTCACACACTCACTCACTCACCCACTCTCTCACTCACACACTCACTCACCAACTCACCCACTCACACACTCACTCACCCATTCCCTCACTCACACACTCACTCACCAACTCACCAACTCAACCACTCACCCACTCACTCACCCACTCTCTCACTCACACATTCACTCACCAACTCACCCACTCACCCACTCACCCACTCATTCACCCACTCTCTCACTCACACACTCACTCACACACTCACACGCTCGCTCACCACTCACCCACTCACACACTCACCCACTCACACACTCACTCACCAACTCACCCACTCACCCACTCTCTCACTCACACCCTCACTAACTCACCCACTCACCCACCAACTCACCCACACACACACTCACTCACCCACTCTCTCACTCACACACTCACTCACCAACTCACCCACTCTCTCACTCACACACTCACATACTCACTCACACACCCTCTCACTCACCCACTCTCTCACTCACACTCACTCAGTCACACACTCACCCACTCACACACTGACTCACCCACTCTCTCACTCACACACACACTCACTCACCAACTCACCCACTCACACACTCACTCACCCACTCTCTCACTCACACACTCACTCACACACTCACGCTCACACGCTCACTCACCAACTCACTCACTCATACACTCACTCACACACCCTCTCACTCACCCACTCTCTCACTCACACTCACTCAGTCACACACACACACTCACCCACTCACACACTCACTCACCCACTCTCTCACTCACACACTCACTCACCAACTCACCCATTCTCTCACTCACACACTCTCTCACTCACCCACTCTCTCACTCACACTCACTCAGTCACACATACACTCACCCACTCACACACTCACTCACCCACACTCTCACTCACACACTCACTCACCCACTCTCTCACTCATCCACTCTCTCACTCACACTCACTCTTTAGAACAATGTGGTGGGGGGGGGGGCATACAAACTCCACGCAAAGACAGAGAAGCCCTAGTCGGGAATCCAACCTATTTGAGGTCATGATGATGATATGAGGCGTATGCCGATCCCGACGACGGGATCTCCTCGCTGTGACGCTGATGACGACATTGATGACACTTTCAACTGTGAGTCACAGCGGCTCCGATTTCGCTGTGACTCACACAGTCGAGAATATTGCGCATTCCTCTGCATGTAAAACTCTCCTCCTGTCAAAGACACAGACAAAGGTCCCCCTTAAAGCCTCAACAGACTGCTGGGGCAAGTGCTGATATTCGGCTGATGGGTGGGCAGCACCACGCTCGACCGCCTTTGTCTGCCCAGTGGCGATGTTCACACACCGCATCAGACACTAATTTTGAGGCTGAGTCGATCTAGAGTAGCTACAGGACCGGTTCAGAAAATCGTTATCGGTGTTGGTGTCCGTCAGCAGGAATCAGACAGTGCGCTAACCACTGCACCACCGCTCCCCACTAAGAGATCTCGGGTCGTCGCGGTGGCTAGGAGATGTTAACTACCTCGCCTGGTATACAGGAGGTCGTGGGTTCGATCCCCGACCCTGACTCCTGCTGTGTATTTGGAGTTTGCGTCTCTCTCACTCTCTTATCATCATCATCATCATCACGGTGTCTAGGAGATGTTAACTACCTCGCCTGCTATACAGGACGTCGTGGGTTCGATCCCCGACCCTGACGCCTCCTGTGTATTTGGAGTTTGCGTCTCTCTCTTATCATCATCACGGTGGCTAGGAGATGTTAACTACCTCGCCTGATATACAGGAGGTTGTGGGTTCGATCCCTGACCCTGACGCCTGCTGTGTATTTGGAGTTTGCGTCTCTCTCTCTCTCTCTTATCATCATCATCACGGTGTCTAGAAGATGTTAACTACCTCGCCTGGTATGCAGGAGTTCGTGGACTCGATACTCAACCCTGACGCCTGCTGCTGTTTATTTAAAGTTTGCGTTTCTCTCTCTCTTATCATCACGGTGGCTAGGAGATGTTAACTACCTCGCCTGGTATGCAGGAGGTCGTGGACTCGATACTCAACCCTGACGCCTGCTGCTGTTTATTTAAAGTTTGCGTTTCTCTCTCTCTCGCCGTGGTCGCGTGGATTTTTCTCCGGTCCCTGTGGTTTTTCCCTCCACACTGAGAATCGACATCACGGGTTCGGAGCTTTGTGGCTGCTATACAGTAGATGTCCACGCGATGACTTAGCTCAGTGCGATGACTTAGCTCAGTTCGTTGAGCTATGGTTTGTGGCCAGCCAGGGTCTCTGCTGAATAAGGGCTGCAGAGCTCATTGGAGGCCTTAACTGGTATAACATTAAATGAAAAAGTTTCATACTAGATTTGAAGCTTTCGTGACTGCATGAATTACTCTTTGGTAACGTAGAAAGAAAAATAAATTAATTAATTTACTTTCTTTAAAATAACGCAGCGTGCTAACCGCTGCGCCACCGCTCCCCGCAATCTCCGTCTGTTTCTGTCACCCCCCCCCCCTCTTCCCCTCCCCCCACCCCCCTCTAACCCCCTCCTCCGCCCCCACCGACTTTCCAAGTTGCCAGGATTGTGGCATCTTTAATTTGTTGTTGTTATTGTTGTTGTTATTGTTGTTGTTATTGTTGTTATTGTTGTTGTTGGCGTTGTTGTTGTTGGCGTTGTTGTTGTTGTTGTTGTTATTGTTGTTGTTGTTGGCGTTGTTGTTGGTTTCGTGGTGTTCCAGAGGGGACTCTGAAACGCGACGCTTTTGCGGGGGCCGTGGTCACGTGGCACACTGAACGGGGCGCTAAACCGTGGGGGGTTGTGGGAGAGAGGGGGGGATTGGGGTGGGGGGCAGTGGGTGGGGGGTTGTGGGAGGGGGGGTTGTTAGAGTGGGGGGTTGTGGGAGGTTGTGGGAGGGGGGGGTTGTTAGAGTGGGGGGGTGGGAGGTTGTTAGGGTGGGGGGGGGGGGTGGAGGGGGGCTTGGAGTGGGGGGTGGGGGGTTGTGGGAGGGGGGGTTGTTAGAGTGGGGGGTTATTGGAGGGGGGGGTTGTTAGAGTGGGGGGTGGGGTGTGGGTGGTTGTGGGAGGGGGGCTTGGAGTGGGGGGTTGTGGGAGGGGGGGTTTGTTAGAGTGGGGGGTGGGGGTAGCGGGTGATGCCACTCCTTCCTGATTTATCGGGGATGTGCACGGCTCATTTAGCCGGGAAAATACAATTAGTGGCCTCGTCGGAGGGAATGTGTGTGTGTCACTGTGTGTGTCAGTGTGTGTCACTGTGTGTGTGTGTCAGTGTGTGTCACTGTCAGTGTATCAGTGTGTGTGTGTGTCACTGTGTCAGTGTGTCACTGTGTGTCACTGTGTTAGTGTGTCAGTGTGTCAGTGTGTGTGTCAGTGTGTATGTGTGTATGTGTGTCAGTGTGTGTGTGTCACTTTGTTAGTGTGTATGTGTGTGTGTGTCAGTGTGTATGTGTGTGTGTGTCACTGTCAGTGTGTGTGTCACTGTGTCAGTGTGTATGTGTGTGTGTGTCAGTGTGTGTGTGTCACTGTGTTAGTGTGTATGTGTGTGTGTGTGTCAGTGTGTATGTGTGTGTGTGTCACTGTCAGTGTGTGTGTCACTGTGTCAGTGTGTCACTGTCAGTGTGTGTGTGTCACTGTGTCAGTGTGTGTGTCACTGTGTCAGTGTGTATGTGTGTGTGTGTCAGTGTGTGTGTGTCACTGTGTCAGTGTGTGTGTGTGTCACTGTGTTAGTGTGTCAGTGTGTCAGTGTGTGTGTCAGTGTGTATGTGTGTGTGTCAGTGTGTTTGTGTGTGTGTCAGTGTGTGTGTGTGAGTGTGTCAGTGTGTATGTGTGTGTCAGTGTGTGTGTCACTGTCAGTGTGTCAGTGTTTGTGTGTGTCAGTGTGTATGTGTGTGTCACTGTGTCAATGTGTATGTGTGTGTGTCACTGTCAGTGTGTAAGTGTGTGTGTGTCACTGTCAGTGTGTCAGTGTGTGTGTGTGTGTGTCACTGTGTCAGTGTGTATGTGTGTGTGCGTCAGTGTGTGTGTGTCGTTGTGTTAGTGTGTATGTAGTTGTGTATCAGTGTGGGGGGCGCTAGTGTAGCCGTTAGCGCGCTGCGCTATGAACCTGGCGACCCGGGTTCGATTCACGGCCAACACCAGTGACTATTATCTGAACCGGTCCCGAGCCTCCCCTAGGTTGATTCAGCCTCAAATGAGTACCTGGTGCAGTGTGTAAACATTGCCCCTAGGGAGACAAAGGCGGTCGGGCGTGGTGCTGGCCACCCACCCCCTCGTGTACCGTTCCGGCCTTCATAGGTGCTCGCTAACAGCACTTGCCCATACAGTCTGTTAAGGCTATATGGGGGATCTTTGTCTTTTTTGTGTGTCACTGTATCAGTGTGTATGTGTGTGTGTCAGTATGTGTGTGTCACTGTGTCACTGTGTCAGTGTGTGTGTCACTGTGTATGTGTGTGTGTCAGTGTGTCACTCTCTATGTGTGTCAGTGTCGACTCGGTCTCAAATGAGTACCTGGTGCGGTATGTAGTAAACATCGGCACTAGGGAGACAAAGGCGGCCGGGCGTGATGCTGGCCACCCACCCCCTGGTGTGCCATGCCGCGGCCGTCATAGGTGCTCGCTAACAGCACTTGCTCCAACAGTCTGTTAAAGGCTTGCCGGGGGATCTTTGTCCTTGTGTGTAAGTGTGTGTCAGTGCAATGTAGCCCGCATGCCCAGCCACCGCATGCCCAAACAGCTTCTGTTTGGCCGGGAGCTAAACGGGCACGACACGGGGCTAGAGAAGAGATGGAGTGATGTGGTACGGGAGGATGTGGAGCTGAGTGGACTTGCCGATGACCGGTACCAGCGGTGTCAAGATCGGCCTCTGTGGAGGAGGAGGCTCGTGAAGGACGCTACTGGGCAGCTGGAGGCAGTCGCCCTCCAACAACAACGGAGGGCAGAGGAGCGACGCTCACAACAACGAGCGGAGCGCCGGGTGGCTAAAGCACAGCAAGTTGGCACAGCACGGTGAACAGGTGGTGCATCGGCCAGTCGTCTCATTCAGCTAACCCGTGGCACCTGCTGGGTCTCTCTCATGATCTCCTTCCAGCGAGCCTTTGACACTTCACGTGGCCTCAAAGTGCACCTAGCCTGGCACCGGCGCAGCCACTAGGTGGCTGTGATACCACCGTGTTGTTGTGTAAGTGTGTACCGTCCCGGCCTTCAGAGTTACACGCTCACAGCACTTGCCCCAAAAAAGTTATGTTAACGCTATACGGGGGATCTTTGTCTTTGAATTGTTATAAGCGGGGATCGGCAGTCCAGCGGTGAGCGCTATGCTGCGCTACAAACCCGGCGGACCCGAGTTCGATTCCCGCTCACGGCCATCGTGACGATTATCGGAACCGGTCGTGGGGCTCCCCGCGGTCGACTCAGCCCTAATTAAATACCTATGTTACCGTGTGGAAAGCATCGCCACTCGGAAGACGGAGGCTGCCCGATGGCGATGCACGCATGCACCAGCGTAGCCTTCGCAGGAAGTTCGCTTCACAGCAATCGCCCCAAGTGCCCGTCGAGGTCACGTGGGGGATCTTTGTCTTTGTCTCTGTGTGTGTGTGTGCGAAGATAAGTCCGGCAGATGCGTCCCTCCAGCAATAAAACGGAGGGAGCAGTGAATGGATCTCTGTGCGAAAAGCCCCATAAACGCAAGCACGTGCACACTCTCACACTCATATATATAAAAAAAAAAGACAAAGATCATTCCCCGTATAGCCTGTAACAGACTGTTGGGGTAAGTGCTGTTAGCGAGCACACGAGGGGGTGGGTGGCCAACACCACGCCCGGCCGCCTTTGTCTCTCCAGTGGCGATGTTTACATACCGCACCAGGTACTTATTTGAGGCTGAGTCAGTTTCAGTTTTCAGTTTATTCATTTTGGTATAGCCCTGTGAGCCATTCGGCTCTTGAATCGGGTGCAACCTCAACAAACAAAAAACACGAACAAGAAAAACATCTTAAAGTGACTATGCGTGACTGTGCAAACATAAAATCCATGAAGAAAAACAGCAAAATATTCCTGAAAAAATCACCGTACACCAACGCTGTGTGCAAAAAATCCCAGTGGGATGCAAGTCAAACAACAACAACAACCACAAGAAAACTTAGATTAAGGCCATCAGTCTAACTCCGTACTACAATAAAACAAACATGTACAAACCAAATAACGTAACAGTGATCACAGGAACTGTGACCGAATTTTTACAATGAACTACATAAATAACATGTATAGTGAGGGAAAAAAAGTAAATCAGCAGGGGATCAAATACTTTTTTCCCTCACTGTAACACCAAATCCTAGAGACACAGCTGGCTGCATGAGTTACTCCACAACAACAGAAGCATCAGTCGGAGTATCAAATTTTTCAATGTACCTTTAAGATCAGCACGCTAAATCAAAATACAGATAATACTTTGCAGCGTCATCCGGAGTGAAACATTTTATTTTATTTTACGCCAATGAATAGCAGTGGCAGCTAGCGGTGTACAACTCCTCTAGAGCAGTTTTGAGGTCCAGGGATCGGTTCAGATAATCTGTCACTGGTGTTGGCTGTGAGCGGGAATCGAACTCGGGTCGCCAGGTTCGAAGCGCAGCGTAGCGCTAACCGCTACACTACCGCTCCCCTTACACACACGTACACACACACACATTCACACACTCACATACTCATACACACACACTCACATAATCACACACTCACATACTCACGCACTCACACACTCACATACTCACACACTCACAAACTCACACACACTCACTCACGTACTCACATACACACTCACACACTCATATACTCACACACAACAACAACAACCGCCATTCGCCACTAAGTGGCGGTGACGTCACCACGACGCTTGTGCCAGGCCATGTGCACCTTGAGGCCACGTGAAGTGTCGAACGCCCGCGGGCAGGAGGTCACGGGCAGACCCAGGTGCCACGGGTCGACTGACTAAGATGACTGAGATGACTGGCTGATGCACCACCTGTGCCCCCTACAGTGCCAACCTGCTGTGCTTTAGCCACCCGGTGCTCCGCTCGTTGTTGTGAGCGTCGCTCCTCCGCCCTCCATTGTTGTTGGACGGCGACTGTCTCCAACTGCTCAGTAGCGTCCTTCACGAGCCTCCTCCACAGAGGCCGATCTTGACACCGCTAGTACCAGTCATCGGCAAGTCCACTCAGCCCCACGTCCTCCTGTACTACATCGCTCCATCTCTTCTCTAGCCCGTGCCGCGCCCGTTTAGCCCCGTCGATCCGGTCGAACAAATGCTGTTTTGGCATGCGGTGGCTGGGCATGCGGGCTACATGACCCAGCCAACGCAGCCTTGCTTGCCGGAGGAGCTCACCGATGGGACCGTGCCCAGATCTTTCAAGGATTTGTGAGCTCCTCACACAATCCAGCCTGGTTAAACCCAGGATGGATCGTGGGCAGGCCAGCCTAAATGTTTCTAACCGGCGAAGATGTTCCATTAGGGGGGTCCACGTTTCGTAAGCGTAGAGAAGGGAGGGAATGACCGTGGCCGAGAAGACCTGAAGCTTAGTGCGGAGCGACAGACCAGGTAGCTTCCACACAGCGTTACGCAACCGATGAAAAGATATTGCCGCTCGACTGATTCGGAGTGAGACCTCTGCTGTTAAACTGGAGCCGGTCATAAGCACACTGCCCAGGTATGGGAAACTCTCCACTCTCTGCACAACTGCCCCATCACCGATTGTAAGTTGTGGGGGTGAAGTATCCGATGGTACAAAATACCCAGGCAGGTGCTCCTCTCTGAATGAGCGGCTATTACCAAATCATCGGCATACATAACGTGGTTGACCAATAGGGAGCCATCCCTTGACCGCACCCAGCAATCGATCAGCCTCCCATTATGTCTGTACCATATGTAGATTCCCCCGGTACAGCTGTTGAAGGCTTCACGAACTACGTGGTCAAAATAGATGTTAAATAATGTGGGAGCCAGAGGACATCCCTGTCGCACCCCAAGGTGTACAGGGAATGGCTCTGACTCCCGGCCACGTAGTTTTACCCAAGCCCACTCACCATCATTAAGGTCCTTAACGATCGTGAGCAGAGGGTCAGGTACTCCAAAAGCACGAAGAACAACCCAGAGCCCAGGCCTACTGATGGTATCATAGGCCTTGACCAGGTAAATAAAGCAGAGATGTAGGTCTTGCTGGAATTCCCTACACATCTGCTGTAGCTGACGGACAGAAAATATGGCATCTGTGCAGGACCGCCCTTTCCTGAAACCGCATTGGGGCTCTGCAAGCCTCTCCTCAGCGTGCCTGGCAAGGCGATGTAGAATAATCCTTGCCAGGACCTTTCCCGGCACACTGAGGAGTGATATGCCCGTGTAGTTGTTACAGTCTGTGCGGACCCCCTTCTTAAAGAGGGGGACCACCAGGGCATCCTTCCAATTCTGTGGAACCCGTCCAGTGGTCCAGACTGTTGTTAAGATGTCATGTAGGGCAGTCTGTGCACAAACGCCACCCTCCTTCAGCATTCCGCTTGGGAGATCATCTCTGCCCGCTGCCTTTCCTGGTCTCAGACTCCGGATCGCCTTCAATACTTTCTCAACAGATGGCACCTCAGCCAGCCACTCACAGTGGGTGACTTCTTCCAATATTTGAGGCACCGCAGCCTCAGCAGGGTCATCCTCACTTTGTGCCACGATGTTTTCCTAGCTGAGGGATTTTCCCTCCCCCAGGACCTCACAGAAATGCTCAGCAAATCTGCAAACCTGTTTCTGGGGGTCGGAGATTGGATCACCGTTTTTTCCCCTCATGATGGTAATAGGTGTGGCGCTGCAGGTTACTTTTTTGATGGAGTTAAATAGAGATTTGTGATCGCGGGCCACTGAGGCAGACTCCATCTCCTCAGCAACCTGCGACCACCACCCATCCTTGCAGCGCCTCACGGCTCTCCGAACCTCCGAGCGAAGGCTGCGGTAAGCCTCCTCATTCTCTGACGTGGGATTCTGTAGCCGATGACAGTGGGCCTGTCGCTTTTTTTCAACTATCCTGAACACCTCCTCTGTCAGCCAGGGTCTCTGGGGAGGTCTGGACCGCGTACCCAAAGCAGCCATTGCAGCTGCATGAGTCACATCAGGAGGAGTCGGGGACGATGCCAATCCCAGCCACAAGCGATGATGAAATTCTCGCTTGCAACTTTCATCAGATAACGAAGTCCAGGCCACTTTAGGTTGGAATGGGGTCCTGGGTGTACACCCACCACCGGAGTGGAAGAATGGCAGGCGCATCTTACAGATGACGAGTCGATGGTCAGAGGGCAGATCAGCTCCACGGTAGGTCCTGGTGTCAAGGACATTGGCTCGCATCCGCTGGTCCGTCACTATGTAGTCCAGCAGATGTTCTTGCTTGGACCCGGCATGCATCCATGATGTTGTGTGGATGCGCCGATGCCGGAACAGCGTGTTGGTAATTACAAGCCCATGGGCTGCACTAAAATCTAACAGCCTCCTACCGTTGTTATTGAGCTGATCTGGCCCATGCCCTCCAATCACTCCAGACCAGGTGCCAGCATCATGACCAACTCGGGCATTTAAGTCACCCAACATGATGACTCTATCCCGAGGTGCCACTTTAGCCAGCACCTGTGAAAGGAGGTCATAGAAGGCATCTGACTCATCGGCTTTGCCTGCATCCCTCCACGGATGTTCGTCTTCGGTGGGGGCATAAGTAACTACGACCACCACTCCCCCCCTCCGGTTGATGGGAAGGCGAGCCCAAAGTAGCCTGGGGCTTACAGCTTCCCACACCTCACCGCCACGCTCCCACGCCCCCTTCATTCTTTTGTTCAAAAGAAGAGCCACACCCTGTTGTTTGGCAGTCTGCTGCCCCGAGTAGAGGACTGTCCACCCCTCATTATGGCAGGAGCCAGAACCGGTCCACCGGACCTCCTGAATGCCACATAGATCCAGGCGGTACCGATCCAGCTCCCGACAGAGGAGTGGCAGCCTCTCCTCCGCAGTGAGTGTTCGAACATTCCACGTGGCCACCCGTAGTGGCTTTTCGTTGTTTCTGGAGGAGCCCCGAGCGTAGAGATTCAATCTCCTGGCTCCGCCAATTTGGGTTTGGTCAGGAGACGTCATTGACGCCTGTCCCCCCGGGGCGTCCGGCACAAGCTTATTAGTTACACTCACATACTCACACACATACTCACACATACTCACATACTCACACACACTCACATACTCACACACACTCACATACTCACACACACACACATACTCACACATACTCACATACTCACACACACTCACACACACACACATACTCACACACACATACTCACACATACTCACATCCCCACACACACTCACACACTCACATACTCACACACACACATACTCACACACATACTCACACACACACACATACTCACACAAACACATACTCACTCACACACACTCACATACTCACACACTCACACATACTCAAATACTCACACACAAAGATAAAGCCACCCCCGCCACAGCCCATGTATAGCCTTCAACAGCCTTAAGAAAGAGTGCTGTAAGCGAGCACCTATCGAAGGCAGGCACGGTACACCTATGGTGGGGAGGGGGCTAACACCACGCCCGACCGCCTTTGTCTCCCCCAAATGCTGATGTTTCTACACGCTGCATCGAGGTGCGTACCACTTATTTAAGGCCGAGTTAACCTACAGTGGAGGCCCAGACACGGTTCAGATGTTTGTCGTGAACGGAAGTAATGGAACATGAAGTCTCCGCGTGTCAAAGGTCAGTGCGCTAACGACTGCGCCACCGCTCCCAAGCACTGAACGAAGACAAAGATCCCCCGTGTAGCCTTAACACATTGATTGGGGCAAGTGCCGCTAGCGAGCACCTATGAAGGCCGGCACGGAACACGAGGGGGATGGGTGGCCAGCACCACGCCTAGCGGCGACGTTTTACACACCGCACCAGCTACTTATTTGAGGCTGAGTCGACCTAGGAGAGGCCCAGAACCGGTTCAGACAATCGTCAACGGCGCTGTTGTTGGTGGCCTTGGAGGGGGTTCGTAGCGCGGTGCGCTGACCGCTACACTTGAACAAACCACGCTCACGACTACACCCACCACCCGCACAGATCAAAGACTAAGATCATCCACCCACCTACGGTGTAGCCTGCACGGGCTGTTGGTTGCAAGCGCTGTTAGCGAGCACGTGTTCATCGCTGCCTCGGATTCGAACTCAGGCGACCGACCCTTCATAGCCAGCGGCGACCGTGAAATCCACCACAAGGCCTACGACGACGACGGCCCCGGGGCCGCCTTTGTCTCCCCAGTGGTCATTTTTTTTTTTAAATACGCACTGCATCTTTGAAGGCTGCGTCGACCTAGGGGAGGCCCTTGACCGGTTTATATTATATACCTACTATAATCACCAGGGGCGGAGCCAGGATTTTGACGTTGGGGGGGCTGACTTCAATATTCTGAGATATCTCAGTGTGTTTATGTTTTCCAATGGGCGCCACAAATGTATAAAACAAATTTTATTGGATTTGAACGCGGAGTTTATTAATAGGTCGGAGCCGCTGATGTGGCTAATAAGTTCGATAAGTTCGAAAGGCTGCCGCTCAAGCAGCCTGCAGGGCAGCACACAAGGTGGCAGCCTGCAGGGCAGCACGAGGTGGCAGCCTGCAGGGCAGCACACAAGGTGGCAGCCTGCAGGGCAGCACACAAGGTGGCAGCCTGCAGGGCAGCACACAAGGTAGCAGCCTGCAGGGCAGCACACAAGGTAGCAGCCTGCAGGGCAGCACAAGGTGGCAGCCTGCAGGGCAGCACGAGGTGGCAGCCTGCAGGGCAGCACAAGGTGGCAGCCTGCAGGGCAGCACAAGGTGACAGCCTGCAGGGCAGCACACAAGGTGGCAGCCTGCAGGGCAGCACGAGGTGGCAGCCTGCAGGGCAGCACAAGGTGGCAGCCTGCAGGGCAGCACAAGGTGGCAGCCTGCAGGGCGGCACACAAGGTGGCAGCCTGCAGGGCAGCACAAGGTGGCAGCCTGCAGGGCAGCACGAGGTGGCAGCCTGCAGGGCAGCACAAGGTGGCAGCACAAGGTGGCAGCCTGCAGGGCAGCACACGAGGTGGCAGCCTGCAGGGCAGCACACAAGGTGACAGCCTGCAGGGCAGCACGAGGTGGCAGCCTGCAGGGCAGCACGAGGGGGCAGCCTGCAGCATTTTGCAGCAGCCGGATATCCGGTTATCTCGATTACCGACTTTCCCAAAATTTCAGGGGGGGCTGAGCCCCCCAACCAACCCCCACCCCCCCTGTGCCTCCGCCCCTGATAATCACCCAGAAATGTCTGTCCGTCCCACGCGCGACGTCACTCCAAATGAGGCCCACCCCCCCTCCGCGTGACGTCACTCCAAAGAAGCCCACCCACCTCATTAATATTCATGAGTGGGTGGAGTTTTACACGAACGCAGAGGCAGGTCGAGCTTAATTAAATAATTGATTACGCAAAGTCGCTTCAAATGTGACGACGTTTCTTTACAGAAAGTGACGGTAAAAAATAAATCAACGCAGCACAGCGTGCGTGACGTCACTGCAAAAGAGCCCCCTCCCCCCTTCATTAATATTCATGCCCGCGTGGAAATTTACACAAGCCGCACCCCTCCCCTCATTAATAATCATGAGCGGGTGACGTCACTCCACATGCCGCCTCTCCTCCACAATAACCATGAGGGGGTGACGTCACTCCACATGCCGCACCCCTTCCCAATAACCATTAGCGGGTGACGTCACTCCACATGGGGCAACACCCTCCCCTCATTAATAATCATGAGCTGAACAATTTATCTAATATACTCTTTGGGTCTTTCGGTAAAGTCACGTAGAGAGAAATGTGATAAAATCACGACATTTCGATCGCAACACAAGCAATCGTCTTAAGGTGAAAAAAATACAGCAGGCGGATTTTTATTATTATTATTTTTCTATCTACGTAACTTTACCGAAAGACCCAAATGGTATGAATTCCTGCAGTCACGAAAGCTTTAAGTCACATTTTTCACATTTAAATTTTCAGATTTACTGCAATAGACGACTCGTCCTTGGTCGGGCAAAAAAAAATCTGTTATATACACTAAAGCCTTGGATTGCGGAGTAACTTGGTCTGCGAGTGTTTTGCAAGACGATCAAAATTTTAAAATAAATATTAATTTGATAAACTAGCGAGGGTCTTGCAATACGAGTAGTGTACGTGTACACGCTTTGTCTGCCGAGCGTCACGTGATCACAACTGATATACGAGTGCTTTGATATACGAGTGCTTTGGATTACAAACACTTTTCCGGAACGAATTATCCTCGCAATCCAAGGTTTTGCTGTTTATCCGCCGCTGTTATTGCTCGCGAGCCCGTAGGCTGGGTTCGTAGCGGCAGTGAGCTAACCACTGCGCCACCGCTCCCCGTTGCTTCCGGTTTCCTCCCGGGGGTTTACCCCCCCCCCCCCTCCACATTAAGCAAAGTGCGTTTAGATTATATATTTGTGTATTCTTTTGCTGTGACACATTACCACGTGACGAGCCACACTTCGATGAGCTATCCGTTTCGTGGCCATGTGGCTTCTGCAAAATAAGAAGTTACTTACCTTGGTAAGATGAATTTAAAAAAAATGTTGAGGTTTTATTTGTATTGATATGTTTTAAGTGATTTCTTGACCTTTCCTATAATTTGCACCCCTAACCTGTGTTCGTACTGTCAGTTTAACACGTGCAGAATTTCGCGACCAATATCGTCCACAATAGAGGGTTTTTTTTAGGGTTAGATCGCGTCAATATATAAATGTTGTGTCGTTAAACCCGCCACCACCCGACGCAGCCAACTAGTAAGGGTTGTCACGTAAACAGAACGTGGCCATATTCTTCCCTTCAACGTGACTTTACCGAAAGAGCTAAGAATGTGAATTACTGCAGTCACGAAAGCTTTAAATCAGAACGTGGCCAATTCGTTACTAGTGCATCATCTAGTGCAAAATCGGCGATTGTAAATGTTGTGGATTTGCTCTCCAACACACCGGTGTGCTGTTCTAGTAACGAATTGGCCACGTTCTGTTTACGTGACAAACCTTACTAATTGGCTGTGTCGGGTGGTGGCGGGTTTAACGACACATTTATAAATTTACGCGGTTTAACCCCCTAAAAAAAAACTTATGTTATGGATGTTTGTATAGTGTGTTGTTGTAACGCGTTTGACCCCGTGCCCCGACTGGATAGCTCCTCCGATTTCTCCTGCAGTATAAATAAAGATTCTGATTCTCTAAAAAAATAAGTTGTGTTTGTATTTTAAGTGATTTATTTACCTTTCCTCCTATCGCGTGTGTGTGTTGTTTGTTGTCTTAGCGCCTTAACGTTCTGACCCCGTGCCCCGACTTTGAACAAAGAGCTTCATAGCTCATCAGATTCCTCCTTGGGTATAAATAAAATATTCTCGTTCTGTTCGTGCACCACCACCGCCAACGCAGCAGCAGCAGCATCACCAAACGAGTGAGTGTCACAAGTCAGCTGTTGAGTGTGCAACTACGTCGAGCATAGGGAAGGAAGCGATGGCGTTGATGTGGTGCCATCATTTGCTGTGTCGGATGTTTCGGCGACCTCTCACCTCCCTCTCGTTGTAAGAATTTGCCGCAAATTTACAGATTCTCCGCGTGCAAAAAGAGCTTTATAGCTCATCGGATTCTTCCAGCGTGAATGCATATTCCGAATCTGTTTGTACTTGTACACCACCGCTGCTAACGCAGCAGCAGCAGCTGCAGCGGCATCACCAAACGAATTCGTTTCCCCAGTCAGGTGTTGAGTGTGCAACAAAGTCGGGCATAGGGAAGGAAGCGATGGCGTTGATGTGGTGGCCACGTTGGCAGCGTCTGCTGTGACTGTGACCTCTCGCCTCCCCGCGAAATTCAAAGATTATCCGCGTCAAAAAAGGAGCTTCATAGCTCATCGGATTCCTTCCAGTGTGAACAACTTTTTTTTTAATTAAATTTGATTCTCAACGAAACATTGCCCGAAAAGGCATTGTGGGCGCGGTCACGTGGCCCAGCGGCAGCGCGGTTCGCTCGCCGCTTGGCTGGCAAACGACAAAATAAAATCGTACGAATAGGCAAGCGGTTCGAATCGAGCGGGCAGCCCCGCCAAGATGCCACAGCGGCCCCCTTCACCACACCCCACCCCCAACCTCCCCCCCCCCCACAAATGGGACGCCGGTGAGGAGGAATCTTTGGGTGCTGCTGAGTAAATGGAGACGAAAATGTCAACTGAGAGCGTTAAAAATAAAGTAAGGGAGCGTACACATTCGAGGTAATACGATATTTGAAAAATATTTTTTTTAATAATGGTAATACTATTTAAAATATTATTTGGTTCTTTCGGTAAAAAGTCACGTAGATAGAAAATAATCAAATAAAAATGAAAAAAATAATTTAAAATATATATAATAAAAACCAAAAACTAACTACGTCGCTTGTGTTGCGAGTTTTTTTTATTCTTTTTATTTACTATCTACGTGAATTTACCGACAGAACCAAAGAATATGAATTCCTGCAGTCACGAAAGCTTTAAATCAAAAACGTGCCAATTCGTCACTACAGCACACCGGTTACCTGTTTGGAGAGTAAACCCACAACACCATTGAAAAGTTACGAGCACTGTGACATTTCGCTGGTGATTACAACAACAACAACAGTAACCACGACAACAACAACAACCAGCTTCATCAGGCGATGAGCCAATCATTGTGAAGAATTCGTCGTTCTGTGTCCCGTCTTAAATTACGGAGCGTAAGAGGCGAGTCTGATGAGACATTTGCGTGTCAAACCCCGTCCGGGAGGTTTAGCTCGCGATGGACCAACACTGCTGGTAATGACGAACTCCCATAAATGAAGGCCGTGTATGATAAAAAAAATATAAAAAATATCTATTTTTTTTTAATCAACACATCTTTAAAGAATATGAATGAAGGGTGGTAACTTCCCCCGACAGACCAGCAGGCCTCACCGGCCCTCTCGATGGGAGCGGCCCCACCTGGAAGCTTGGCCCCATGGACTGCTGCAGCCTCATGGCCCAGTCCGGGTCGTCCACCACCCCATACACCCAGGCCAGGTCGGTCGGTGTGCGCTCTCTTCGCCTCTCTCACTCTCTCTCTCTCGCCTCTCCCTCTAATGTTTACGATCAGAGGAAACAAGAAGATGCTCGGTGTAGTCGGCACTTTGCTTCGTTCATCATTTCGGGTTTTTTTTTTCAATGCTTTGCTTCATGTGTCTCCTGCCACCCTTTTTAAATGAAAGATTTCACGCTCTACTCTCCTTCTTCTTACCCCTTCCCTCTCTCTCTCTACCCCCTGTCTCCCTACTCGATGTCTATGTCCACCCTGTTTTCCATGTAATATTGGTAATTTTGGTTTCTTAACTACGACAAGTGATGCATCTGCACCCAATCCTTCTCGCAGTCCTACGGCCTCCGACTGGTAGCTCAGATCTCCCGCTCCTCATTCGCCGCTTCGTCTCTCTCTCTCTCTCTCCCGCTCTCTCTCTCGCCTCTCGCAGCGGGTGTGGTGGGGGGCTATGAAGGGGGTGGGGGGGGGGCTGTTAGGGGATGCGGTGGGGGGTAGAGGGTGGCGTGAGAGACAAAGACGGAGTGAGTGGTGATGGACAGGGGAGGGGGGAAATACTGCGACGGATTTAGTGTATGTGTCTATGTGCGTGTGTGTGTCTGTATGTGTCTGTGTGTGTGTCTGTCTGTGTGTCTGTATGTGTCTATGTGCGTGTGTCTGTGTCTGTGTGTCTGTATTTGTCTGTGTGTGTGTGTCTGTGTGTCTGTATGTGTCTATGTGCGTGTGTCTGTGTCTGTGTGTCTGTATTTGTCTGTGTGTGTGTCTGTGTCTGTATGTGTCTATGTGCGTGTGTCTGTGTCTGTGTGTCTGTATTTGTCTGTGTGTGTGTCTGTGTGTCTGTATGTGTCTATGTGCGTGTGTCTGTGTGTCTGTATTTGTCTGTGTGTGTGTCTGTGTCTGTATGTGTCTATGTGCGTGTGTCTGTGTGTCTGTATTTGTCTGTGTGTGTGTCTGTATGTGTCTATGTGCGTGTGTCTGTGTGTCTATATTTGTCTGTATGTGTCTATGTGCGTGTGTCTGTGTGTCTGTATGTCTATGTGCGTGTGTCTGTGTGTCTGTATTTGTCTGTGTGTGTGTCTGTGTGTCTGTATTTGTCTATGTGCATGTGTCTGTGTGTACGTCTGTATTTGTCTGTGTGTGTCTGTGTGTCTGTATTTGTCTATGTGCGTGTGTCTGTGTGTGCGTCTGTATTTGTCTGTGTGTGTGTCTGTGTGTCTGTATGTGTCTATGTGCGTGTGTCTGTGTGTGCGTCTGTATTTGTCTGTGTGTGTGTCTGTGTGTCTGTATGTGTCTATGTGCGTGTGTCTGTGTGTGCGTCTGTATTTGTCTGTGTGTGTGTGTGTGTGTCTGTGTCTGTGTGTCTGTCTGAAGGCGATCCAGAGCCTGAGACCAGGAAAGGCACCAGGCAGAGATGATCTCCCAAGCGAAATGCTGAGGTAGGGTGGCGTTTGTGCACAGACTCCCCTACATGACATCATAACAACAGCCTGGACCACTGGACGGGTTCCGCAGGATTGGAAGGATGCCCTGGTGGTCCCCCTCTTTAAGAAGGGATACCGCACATACTGTAACAACTACAGGGGCATCTCACTCCTCAGTGTGCCGAGAAATGTCCTGGCAAGGATTATTCAACATCGCCTTGCCAGGCACGCTGAGGGGAGGCTTGCGGAGCCCCAATGCGGTTTCAGGAAAGGGGGGTCCTACATAGATGCCATATTTTCTGTCCATCTGCTACAGCAAAGGTGTAGGGAATTCCAACAATATCTACATCTCTGCTTTATTGACCTGGTCAAAGTCTACGATACCATCAGTAGGCATGGGCTTTGGGTTGCTCTTCATGCTATCGGAGTCCCTGACCCGCTGCTCACGATCATTGAGAACCTTCTTGACGGTGAGCGGGCCCGGGTAAAACCACGTGGCCGGGAGTCGGAGCCATTACCTGTTCATTTTGGGGTGCGACAGGGATGTCCTCTGGCTCCTAGATTATTTAACATCTATTTCGACCACGGAGTTCGTGAAGCCTTCGATGGCTGTACCGGAGGCGCTGCTGCTGAACCTGAAGCTTGGCACTAAGAGGTGGAGTCTTACCATCAGCCCCACCAAAACTAACTTCCATTTGGTGATGGGGCAGTTGTGGAGAGAGTGGAGAGTTTCCCATACCTGGGCAGTGTGCTCATGACCGGCTCCGGTTTGACAGCAGAGGTCTCACTCCAAATCAGTCGAGCGGCATTATCTTTTCATCGGTTGTGCAACGCTATGTGGAAGCTACCTGGTCTGTCGCTCCGCACGAAGCTTCAGGTCTTCTCGGCCACGGTAATTCCCTCCCTTCTCTATACTTGTGAAACGTGGACCCCACTAATGGAATATCTTCGTCGGTTAGAAACATTTAGGCTGGCCTGCCTACCATCCATTCTGAGTTTAACCAGGCTGGATTGTGTGAGGAGCTCACAAATCCTTGAAATATGTGAACAAAGTCGTATCGGTGAGCTACTCCGGCAGGCAAAGCTGTGTTGGCTGGGGTATGTAGCCCGCATGCCCAGCCACCGCATGCCTAACCAGCCTTTGTTCAGCCGGATAGAGGGGACTAAACGGGCGCGGCATGGGCTAGAGAAGAGATGGAGTGATGTGGTACAGGAAGATGTGGACCTGAGTGGACTTGCCGATGGTGTCAAGATCGGCATCTGTGGAGGAGGCTCGTGAAGGACGCTACTGGGCAGTTGGAGGTAGTCGCCCTCTAGAGGAGCGACGCTCAAAACAATTAGCGGAGCGCCGGGTGGCTAAATCACAGCAAGTTGGCACAGTAGGGGGCACAGGTGGTGCATCAGCCAGTCGTCTCAGTCAGTCGACCCGTGGCAACTGGGTCTGCCCCGTAACCTCCTGCCAGCGGGCGTTCGACACTTTACGTGGCCTCAACATGCACCTAGCCTGGCACAGGCGTCGTGGTGACGTCACCGCCACTTAGTGGCGAATGGCGGTTGTTGTTGTGTGTATGTCTGCATCTGTCTGTCTGTATGTCTTTGTCTCTGTGTGTCAGTGCGTGTCTGTGCGTATGTGTGTGTCTGTCTGTGTGTGTGGGGAGCGGTAGTGTAGCAGTTAGATTTGGCGTCCCGGGTTCGATTCCCGCTCACGGCCAACACCGGTGACGATTATCTGAACTGGCACTGGACCTCCCCTAGGTCGACTCAGCCTTAAATTAGTTCCTGGTGTGGTGTGTAAACATTGTCACCGGGGAGACAAAGGCGGCCGGGCGTGGTGTTGGCCACCCACCCCCTAGTGTGCTGTGCCGGCCTTTGTAGGTGCTCGCTAACAGCACTTGCCCCAACAGTCTGTTAAGGCTACACGGTGGATCTTTGTCTTTGTGTGTGTAAGGACCAGAAGTCCACGGGACAATCAATGAACGTGTTCAGCAATTGATGCACGGTATAATGCTTTATTATTAAACTAAATAATACTTAACATGAATATATAAAAGTGAACAGCAGGTTTATAAACAGGCAGAGCAACACCTCTGCTGGTATAAATCCTAAGTAATATCGCGTGCTATGTTTTGTTACCCGCTTTCGAGTGACTGATGCACAGATAAGTTTGCTATAGTAGAGGTCGCCGGTCCAATTCTATCTCTGGGCGCGGCAATTTAAAAAAAAAACAAATCCCGGCCACGTGACTTGTCACCTCCCCCACCGCCCTCTCTGCCAAAGTACTCCAGCGGTGTCCTCTTAACGCGTTCCAGCACGGTTGGAAGAGTAGGCCAAGTTTCTCACCGAGATGAGGCGGTTCTCTAGGGGTCCCTCTCGACACGTTTGGCCTAGCGTGGAAGAGTAGGCCAAGCTTCTCACCGAGATGAGGCGGTTCTCTAGGGGTCCCTCTCGACACGTCTGGCCTAGCGTGGAAGAGTAGGCCAAGCTTCTCACCGAGATGAGGCGGTTCTCTAGGGGTCCCTCTCGACACGTCTGGCCTAGCGTGGAAGAGTAGGCCAAGCTTCTCACCGAGATGAGGCGGTTCTCTAGGGGTCCCTCTTGACACGTCTGGCCTAGCGTGGAAGAGTAGGCCAAGCTACTGACCGAGATTAGAGGGTTCTCTAGGGGTCCCTCTATCGGAGGAGACCCCTCCCGCTGGCAGTGGCTAAGCAAGCAATTGCGGGGCTGCGCCTTTACCTGTTATTATTGTCCGACCCGGACGCTCTTGACCCACTTGGACTGCCGCCGTGCGGTTTGTCCGTTCGCGGCGCAGCGCCAAATCAGCGATTAACGATTCCCGAATCTCCGGAATCGGTAGTAGATTCCGCAGAAGAGGAAAAAAAATCCGGTAACCGGTTTAAACCGGTGTTTATTTTTTTGTTAAACCGTTCCGATCGCGCAACAAGTCGGCGTTGTCACTGTGTTACGAAGAACCCCTTCGGAAATCTCGCGGGGTCAACGCGACACGCCCGCGCGTTGTTGGGAAGAATGGAACCCGCGGAAGTGGATGTCACGGAGCGACGTCTGAGATCCCCGTCTTCTTCTTCGTCTTCTTCATTAACAAGCGATGCTCTGGCCCACCACAGATCGGCCGATGCTTGGATTCGAACCCCTCCTGGCACACCCGTGCCACGCGGCCATCTCTCCGTGTCATCGACACATCCCATCAGGGGCAAGGCCTTCTAGGAGTGCACCCATTCGGCAGCGTTAGCTCGTGTCTTTTTATAACACACCACGCCAGGTGCTAATTTTTAAGGCTGAGTCGACCTAGGCGGGGGAGGTGGGGGAGGGCAGAGACCTGTTCAGATATTTTGTCACTGATGTCTCTTGTTGCGTGTGGCTCTGTGGCGCCACGGTGGCTAGGAGATGTTCACTACCTCGCCTGGTACACAGGAGGTCGTGGGTTCGACCCCGACCCTGCCGTGTATTTGGAGTTTGTGTGTCTCTCTCTTTCTCCCCGTGGTGAGATGTTAACTACCTTGCCTGGTACACAGGAGGTCGTGGGTTCGACCCCGACCCTGTTGTGTATTTGGAGTTTGCGTGTCTCTCTCTTTCTCCCCGTGGTGAGATGTTCACTACCTCGCCAGGTACACAGGAGGTCGTGGGTTCGACCCCGACCCTGCCGTGTATTTGGAGTTTGCGTGTCTCTCTGTCCCCGTGGTGGGATGTTCACTACCTCGCCTGGTACACAGGAGGTCGTGGGTTCGACCCCGACCCTGTTGTGTATTTGGAGTTTGCGTGTCTCTCTCTTTATCCCCGTGGTGAGATGTTCACTACCTCGCCTGGTACGTAGGAGTTCGTGGGTTCGACCCCGACCCTGTTGTGTATTTGGAGTTTGCGTGTCTCTCTCTTTCTCCCCGTGGTGAGATGTTCACTACCTCGCCTAGTACACAGGAGGTCGTGGGTTCGACCCCGACCCTGCCGTGTATTTGGAGTTTGCGTGTCTCTCTGTCCCCGTGGTGAGATGTTCACTACCTCGCCTGGTACGCAGGAGGTCGTGGGTTCGACCCCGACCCTGTTGTGTATTTGGAGTTTGAGTGTCTCTCTCTTTCTCCCCGTGGTGAGATGTGCACTACCTCGCCTGGTACACAGGAGGTCGTGGGTTCGACCCCGACCCTTCCGTGTATTTGGAGTTTGCGTGTCTCTCTTTCTCTTCCCGTGGCGCGATATTAACTACCTCGCCTGGTACGCAGGAGGTCGTGGGTTCGACCCCGACCCTGCCGTGTATTTGGAGTTTACGTGTCTCTCTCTCTGTCCCCGTGGTCGCGTGAATTTTTCTCCGGGTTTTCCCTCCACATTAAGAATCAACGTAACGCGTTCAGATTATTTGTCCGCTATACATTTACACACGATGATCAGCACGCTTCGTTGGGCCTTATCATCTGCGGGCAGGTCGCTTCTGATAAAGAGCTACGTAGCCAGTGGGCCTCACCTAGCAGAATACAAAATAGTTAAGTTGAGAGAGGCACACGAGGGGGTGGGTGGCCAGCACCACGCCCGACCGCCTTCGTCTCCCCAGCGGCGATGTTTACACACCGCACCAGTTTATAATTTGAGGCTGAGTCGACCTAGGGGAGGCCCGGGACCCGTTCAGATAATCGTTCGTAGCGCGGTGCAAGCAACGACAGCATCCAACCGACCACTGAAATCCGACGGCACTGCGGACGAACGAACGGACGGAGGCGGGTGGAGTGGTGGGAGCGAACTCGCCGCTCCATCTCCCTGATCCTGGCGCGTTCCGTTTTTTTTATGATCAGAGGAAACAAGAAGATGCTCGGTGTAGTCGGCACTTTGCTCCGTTCATCATTTCGATTTTTTTATACTTTGCTTTATGTAACCCCCCCCCCCCCCCTTTTAAATGAAAGACCCAACAAAATATATTTTTTCTGCTCTCCTTACCCCTTCCCTCTCTCCCTACCCCCCTCTCTGCCCCTCCTCTCCCCCCGTCCCTCCTCTCTCGGACCCACCGCTACCTCCCGCATGGCGAAGACGCTGCCGCGGATTTTGCACGGCAACGGACGGTTGTGGTGGTTGCCGGAGAGGGGGGAGGGGAGAGGCAAAGAGAGAGAGAGAGGCAGAAAGAGAGAGGGGAGAGTCAGAGAGAGAAGCAGAGAGAGAGGAAGGGGAGAGGCAGAGAGAGAGGGGATGGAAGATGCAGAGAGAGAGAGAGAGGGGAGAGGCAGAGAAAGAGGCAGAGAGAGGGGAGAGACAGAGAGAGGCAGAGAGAGAGAGGGGAGAGGCAGAGAAAGAGGCAGAGAGAGAGGGTAGAGGTAGAGAGAGGGGATGGAAGACGCAGAGAGAGAGAGGGGAGAGGCAGAGAAAGAGAGAGGGGAGAGGCAGAGAGAGAGGGGAGAGGCAGAGAGAGGGGAGAGGCAGAGAGAGAGAGGCAGAGAGAGAGGATAGAGGTAGAGAGAGAGAGGGGGGAGAGGCAGAGAGAGAGATAGGCAGAGAGAGAGAGAGGGAAGAGGCAGAGAGAGAGAGGGGAGAGGCAGAGAGAGAGAGGGGAGAGGCAGAGAGAGAGAGACAGAGAGAGATAATTATTCCGAGGAGGGAGCAGGAGTAGGAGCAGGAGGAGGGGAGAGTCTAAACGCGATAAAAGGTCTCCCGCAGAGTTGGAAAGTCTGCAGATGTAAAGTGCCTCCCTCCCTCCCTCTCTGGATTATAGGAAGGCTCGCACATTCTACAGACTCTGCCTAGGAAACTCCAACAACACCCACAACCACAACAACAACAACCACAACCAAAAAGAAGCCCAGCGGAAGATCCTCCACTGCAGCAAAGACAAAAGTTTTACCCGCGGCCCGGGTATCCCTGTTGTTGTTCTTGTTGTTCTTGTTCTTGTTGTTGTTCTTGTTGTTGTTCTTATTGTTCTTGTTGTTGTTCTTATTGTTGTTATTCTTGTTGTTGTTCATGTTGTTGTTCTTGTTGTTGTTCTTGTTGTTGTTCTTATTGTTGTTATTCTTGTTGTTGTTCTTGTTGTTGTTCATGTTGTTGTTCATGTTGTTGTTCTTGTTGTTGTTCTTGTTGTTGTTATTGTTCTTGTTCTTGTTGTTATTGTTGTTGTTATTATTCTTGTTGTTGTTCTTGTTCTTGTTGTTGTTATTGTTGTTGTTCTTGTTGTTATTCTTGTTGTTGTTGTTGTTGTTCTTGTTGTTGTTATTCTTGTTGTTGTTATTGTTGTTGTTCTTGTTGTTGTTGTTGTTCTTGTTGTTGGCCCGGAGCGAGTTGCGGTTCTGAGCGAGTACCGGACACATATTTTTTGGTTCTTTCGGTAAGTCACGTAGATAGAAAATGACTAAATAAATAAATGACCCACAACGTTTCGATCGCTTCTGTTGCCATCAAAATGTCGTGGATTTTATTTTTTATTTTTATTAAATATATATATTTTCGTATTTAAAAATGTTATTTTTATTTTCTATCAAGCACAGAATATGAATTCCTGGCGTCACAAAATTTTCAAGTCAAAAATTAGTACCGGACACCCCGTTCTGGATCACAGTGCCCTCAATTGGGGAGCGCGGCGTCGGGTCCAGTTGACGTCTTCCCCTTGCCGACCGCGTTTCGCGAATGCGTCGATCGCTTCAGCAACACCGCAAAACACCGATTTGCGTCGCTTCAACGCCACAGCTACGCCACCCCCCCCCCCCCCCCCCCACACGCCACAAAGACAAAACCACCCTACTCCCACCTCCAGGTATAGCGTCTTTTCCATCTTCTGTTCGTGTATCACATTATAAAGATATGCGTGTCAAGTAGTATTCTTTTAAATTACAAAAAAAAAACATTGTACCGTGGACTGTCCCGTGGACTTCTGGTCCTTACGCACAAAGACAAAGATCCCCCGTATAGCCTTGAACAGACCGTTGGGGCAAGTGCTGTTGAGCGAGTGGCACCATTGCAGGCCGGAACGGCACACGAGGGGGCGGTGGGTGTCCAGTATTCGCGTGACCGTTCACTCGGATTTATCCGAATTACGAATAAATATTCTGATTCTGAGCCACGCGGACCCACACAGTACGCCACGGTGGCTAGGAGATGTTAACTAGCTCGTCCGGTATGCAGGAGGTCGTAGGTTTCGATCCCAACCCTGACGCCTGCTGCTGTATATTTGGAGTTTGCGTGTCTCTCTTCCCGTGGTGGCATGGATTTTTTTTTCTCTCCGGGTCCTCCGGTCTTCGCTTCCCCCCCCCAACCCCCCTCTACACATTTCGAATCAACGTCAACGCGTGCAGGGAATTTGCCCGCTGCTGTAAAAAGTCCACGCGATGAGAAGCCACTGAACCCACCTCGTAGCCCCATCATTGGTGATGGGGCCCGGGTCGCATCTGAAACTCTACAACAACAACAACAACAAAAAGAGCCACATAGCTCACTGGTGGTGGGTGGGTGGTGGTAAGTGGTGGGTGGGTGGTGGTGGGTGGGTGGGGGTGGAGGAGGGTGGGGGGATTGGTTGTAGGGTGGTGTGGGGGGTGGGTGGTGGGTGGATGGTGGTTCGTGGGGTGGTGGGTGCGGTGGTGGGTGGTGGTGGGTGGGTGGTGGTGGGTGGTGGTGGGTGGGTGGTGGTATTGTGTGGGTGGGAGGGTGGGGTGGTGGTGGTGGTGGTGGCCTTACCTGATGCAATAAAAAAATAAATGAAAATGAGTCCAGTATTTGGGGACACACCCAGGCACCCTGGCTGACTCTCCACTCACCGCCTGAAGGCTTCGACGTTCGCCCGGAGCGCTCTCCTCTAACCCCTGCGTGTGCGTGAAACCCCCAGCACCACTCATTCATCCGTGACGCAGCAGCCTCGCATGGGGGTACGCAACAAAGACAAAGATCCCCCGTGCAGCCTTAACAGACTGTAGGGGCAAGTGCTGTTAGCGAGCACCTATAAAGGCCGTCACGGCGCACGAGGGGGACGGTGGCCAGCGCCGCGGCCGGCCGCCTTTGTCTCCCCTGTGGCGATGTTTACACAGAACCAGGTGCTCATTTGAGGCTGAGTCAACCTAGGGAGAAGCTCAGGACCGGTTTCAACCACTGAGCTGTAGGCAGCACGGCACACACACACACACAGACAGACAAAGATCCCCCGTATAGCCTGTGATAGACTGTCGGGGCAAGTGCTGATAACGAGTAGCACCCGTGATAGGTGACCGGAGGACCTGGAGAAAAATCCACGCGACCACGGAGAGAGAGAGAGACACGCAAACTCCAAATATACAGCAGCATGCGTCAGGGTCGAGATCGAACCCATGACCTCCTGTATACCAGGCGAGGGAGTTAACATCTCCTAGCCACCTTAATGATGATAGAAACACCGCAGACTCAAAATACAAAGCAGCAGTCGTCAGGGTCGGGATGGAACCCACGACCTCCTGCATACCGAGCGAGGGAGTTAACATTTCACCACCGGTGCGTTTCACTCACCTGGAGACAAAGATCCCCCGTATAGCCTGCAACAGACTGCTGGGGCAAGTGCTGTTAGCGAGTCGCACCTTTGCAGGCCGGGAACGGCTCATGAGGGGGGGGGGGGATGTGGCCAGCACCACGCCCGGCCGCCTTTGTCTCCCCCAGTGGTGATGTTTACACCCCGCACCAGGTACTCATTTGAGATTGACACACACACACACAACGAAACAATAACACCACCACAACAACAACAAAGCCCATTTTCAGCCGGCAACAGCAATTTTGGTAAACAGTATTTGGCGAAGTATCGCGCCTGTTGACAATAATAACAACAACAACAACAAGGACGACGAGATTCATATAAAATACACGATGATGACAAATGCACGTTTTGAAAGGCACGCCGGTAATGATACGCAGTGTTAGAGATGGCTCGCGAGAGATGTACAGAGGGATGGGTAGAGACAGACAGTCAGAGATAAATGGATTTAGAGAGAGATGAAGAGAGATGGAGAGAGAGAGATGGAGAGAGAGATAGATAGCGATAGCTGCTGCAACATTACAGCGAGATGAATGCACACGGAGAGTGAACGGTGGCGCAGTGGTTGTCGCACTGCGCTACGAAGTTAGCGCGGCAGTGATGCTGATGGTGGTCGTGATGGTGGTGGTGATGGTGGTAGTGGTGGTGGTGATAGTGATGGTATTAGTGGTGATGGCGGTAGTGGTGGTGATAGTGATGGTAGTGGTGGTGATGGTGGTGGTCGTGATGGTGGTGATGGAGGTAGTAATGGTGTTGATGGTGGTGATGATGGTAGCAGTGGTGGTGATGGTGATGGTTATGCTGGTGGTGGCGATGGCGGTAGTGGGGGTGGTGATGATAGTGGTGGTAGTTATGGTGGTGGTGATGGCCGTAGTGGTGGTGGTGATGGCGGTTGTGGTGGTGGTGATGATAGTGGTGGTGGTTATGGTGAGCACGCTTCTACACGTGGTTGCCTGTAATCCTCCAGCGCTGTGGAGGCAGATGGAGCAGCAGCAGCAGTGAGGGTTGGTGGATCACCGCAGCACCGATATTGTTAAGGCAACGAACCTTTCCCCGTTGGGAGTCGAGGTTGAGGAGGAGGGGCCGCTATCCGCTCCCCCCCCCCCGAAGCTCTGCCAGGAGTAATGCCGGACAACAAAGCGTGGACGAATCGCCATCTGTGTTCATCTGTGCGAGGGGGGGATACAGCGTTGCTCCCTCGCGGATTTTTTTCCGGGTCTTCCGGATTCCTACCACGTGTATAGATAACAGCGCGTTCATTATTGGCTGCCTGAATGTAGTCATTGGACTCGGTGTGTTTTTCCGAGTTAATTAATGTATAAAATTAACATTAATTATGCTGATGGGCGGAGAGAGGAACACACGGATCAGGCATCATGATCGGTTAAGTTAATTGTCACTGATGTTGGGAATCGAACTCGGGTGGCCGGGTCCGTAGCGCGGCACGCTAACCATTGCACTACCGCTCCCCACGACACACACTCACGTGCATCCGCACAACAACCGCCATTCGCCACTAAATGGTGGCGACGTCACCACGACGCTTGTGCCAGGCTGTGCACGTTGAGGCCACGTGAAGTGTCGAACGCCCGCTGGCAGGAGGTCACGGGGCAGACCCAGGTGCCACGGGTCGACTGACTGAGATGACTGGCTGATGCACCACCTGTGCCCTCTACTGTGCCAACTTGATGTGCTTTAGCTGCCCGCGCGCTCCGCTCGTTGTTGTGAGCGTCGCTCCTCCGCCCTCCGTTGTTGTTGGAGGGCGACTACCTCCAACTGCCCAGTAGCGTCCTTCACGAGCCTCCTCCACAGAGGCCGTTCTTGACACCTCTGGTACCGGCCATCGGCAAGTCCACTCAGCTCCACGTCCTCCTGTACCACATCACTCCATCTCTTCTCTAGACCGTGCCGCGCCCGTTTAGCCCCCTCGATCCGGACGAACAAAAGCTGTTTCGGCATGTGGTGGTTGGGCACGCGGGCTACATGACCCTGCCAACGCAGGCTTGCCTGCCGGATGAGCTCACCGATGGGCACAGGAGTGGTTGGGTGGCCAACACCACGCCCGGCCGCCTTTGTCTCCCCAGTGGTGATGTTTCATTTGAGGCTGAATGGACCTAAGGGAGGCTAATGACCGGTTCAGATAATCGTCACTGGTGTTAGCCGTGAGCGGGAATCGAACTCGGGTCGCCGGGTTCGTAGTGCTGCGCGCGAAACGCTGCACTACCGCACCCTTGCACCCACACACTCACACACCCTTACACACTCCCTTACATACACACTCATACACTCTCACACACACTCACACACCGTTACACACACACACACACATCCTTGAACACACTCTTACACACTCACACACTCTTACACGCTCACACACTCACACACAACCCCTTACACACACTCTTACACGCTCTTACTCACACACACGCACACTCTTACACACTCACGCACACTCTTACACACTCACTCACACACACACGCACACACACGCGGGCGCGCGCGAGCGGCAGATTCACGTGGCCGCCTCTTTGATGTCTCGTCCGGGACCCAAAACGAAAAAAAAGCAATCCCCCTCCCTCCCTCTCTCCCACGTTGGGCCCACGGATCCCGAGCTCCCAGCAACAGAAAAATCTCACCTCGGCAAGAATTGCATTTTGCTATTCTGGGGGGGGGGGGGCACCAACAGAGATGGGCTTGGAGGAGGAGAGACGCGAGACTCGATGTCAGAGAACAAAGCGAGGTCTGCGAAGACATCATTACCGGCCTGCTGAAGTCACCACCACCACCACCACCACCGCCACCATCACCACAACAACAAACAAAGATCCCCGGGCATAGCCTTCAAGTGCTGTTTGCGAGCGCCGATGAAGGCCGGCACGGCGCACGAGGGAGTGGGTGGCCAGCACCACGCCCGGCCGCCTTTGTATCCCCAATGACGATGTTTGCACACAACACCAGGTTCTCATTTGAGGCTGAGTCGACCTAGGGGAAACCCAGGACCGGTTAAGAAAATCGTCAATGGTGTTAACCCTGAGCGGGAATCGAACCCGGGTCGCCAGGTTCATAGCGCACTTACACACTTACACACCCTTACACACTTACACACCCTTACACACTCACACACCCTTACACACACACACACCCTTACACACTTACACACCCTTACACACTCACACCCCCTTACACACACACACCCTTACACACTTACACACCCTTACACACTTACACACCCTTATACACACACTCACAGGTAGGTACTCGCTTACAGCACTTGCCCCGACAGAGTGTCTAGCCTACACGGGGGAACTTTGTATTTATGGATGCTTGTCTGTATCGTTGTACAATATGCATGGGGAGCGGTGGTGCAGCGGTTAGCGCGCTGCGCTACGAACCTGACGACCCGAGTTCGATTCTCGCTCACGGCCAACACTGGTGATGATTATCTGAACTGGTCATGGGCCTCCCCTGGGTCTACTCGGCCATGAATGAGTACCTGGTGCGGTGTGTATCCATCATCATTCGGGAGATAAAGGCGGCCGGGCGTTGTGGTGCTGGCCACCCACCCCCTCGTGTGCCATGCCGACCTTCATAGGTGCTCGCTAACAGCACTTGCCCCAACAGTCTGTTCCGGCTATTCGGGGTGATCTTTGTCTGTGTACCTTGCGTGCTCACGTGAGGTCACCAACATCAGTGACGATAATTATCTGAACCGGTCCTGCGTCTCCTCTACAATACTCCCACACCGCTCACCCCGCCCAAAGACAACGATGCCCCGCATAGCCTGCAACAGATTGTTGGGGCAAGTGCTGTTAGTCATTGTCGCCTATGAAGGCCGGCACGCCACACGAGAGCGGGGTGGGTGGCCAGCAACCACGCCCGGCCGCCTTTTGTCCCCCGAGTAACGCCGTCTACTCCACACCGCACCGGGTTACTCATTTGAGGCTGAGCCGACGTAGGGGAGGCCCCAGCACCGGCGCAAGATAATCGATGGCCGCGAGCGGTGGCGCCAACAGCTGCGCCACCGCTCCCCCGCGCCCGCCCCCATCCCATCCCACCCACCCCGATGCGTAAAACCAACAGGCCCTTGGACGCCATCTGGTACGTGGGGCCGAAGGGTTGTCCAGCCGGCGGGACTCGAGAGAACTCCGCGGTAAGAGGAGCGAGGGCCACTCCGTTGACGTTGTGTGTGTGGGGGGGGGGTGGTACTCTAGCCCCTGCGGCCGCCTTTGAACTCCGCGTGTCAAGGCCCCTTCATTCGCGGCTCACGCGTGGGGCAACGCTTCCCAACGTCTCGCGTCTTGTTCGACACCGCCGGACACCCCCCCCCACACCACCACCACCACCACAGCCATCCACCACCCCACGGCACGGCCCCTACAGCCACTGCCCACCCACCCCCTCCCCCCACAGCACCCTCCAAACTACCAGCAACAATCTTGATTTGAAGCTTTCGTGATTGCAGGAATCCATACTCTTTGTTTTTTTTCGGTAAAAAAATAAATGACGACGTTTCGGGCGCAACACAAGCGTCCGTCAGTTATCGCTGGATGGTCAAATTGGGGCATGAAGTTGAAAAAAAATATTTGGGGGGTGCGGGGGTCACCCCCCTTTCTTTCCACCCACCCCCCTCTCCCAGATTTGATGTATTGATCGACGTCAACCAATCAAGAAAATAACTGCTTGCTGTGACCTAAAGCATTTCGTGACTGCAGGAATTTATATTCGTTTGGGTCTTTCGGTAAAGTCACGTGGAATAGGTTCAAATAAAATAACAAAATCTACGACGTTTCGATCGCAACACAAGCGATGACGACCGCTTGTGTTGCGATCGAAACGTCGTCGTTTTTTTTGCTATTTTCTTTGAACCTATCTACGTGGCTTTACCGAAAGACCCAAATAATAACTGCTTGCTGTGATTAGCACCCGCTGGCTACGTGCGGCGCGAAAGAAGTTCAACATAAATACATAAACTCACACAGAGACCCATAGACTCACACATACCCATAGCCTCACACAGAGACCCAAAGACTCACACAGAGACCCATAGACTCACACAGAGACCCATAGACTCACACAGAGACCCATAGACTCACACAGATACCCATAGACTCACACAGAGACCCAAAGACTCACACAGAGACCCATAGACTCACACAGAGACACATAGACTCACACAGAGACCCACAGACTCACACAGAGACCCATAGACTCACACAGAGACCCATAGACTCACACAGAGACCCATAGACTCACACAGAGACCCATAGACTCACACAGAGACCCATAGACTCACACAGAGACCCATAGACTCACACAGAGACCCATAGACTCACACAAAGACCCATAGACTCACACAGAGACCCATAGTTTGTTGTCCTTCTCCCGCACCTCCGATGAGCGCGGTTGGCTACGTACGGTGTGAAAGAAGTTCAACAATTGGGCGCAGCGGCAGCAACCTCGGCACCTCCTACAACGCGGAGATTCTTAGACTCACACGGAGACCCACATACGCACACATATAACCATAGCCTCACGCATCGCCCCATAGACTCACGTGGAAACCCACAGACTCGCACTGATAGACGGGCACACACACTTCTACGAGATCCAGATATTTACAACGGAGCGAATGAGCAGTTGCAGCGCTGCGCCTGTGTCTTAAACACAAATAAACGAGCAATTCCTTGGTCACTCCCACCCAAAGTTGCGAAGTTGCTTCTGTTCCTGTCATTGTTGTTGTTGTTGTTGATCACAGGGAAGGCGCAATTTTTATATATTTCCGCTGGCGACGACGTGGAAATGTGTTCGTTCGTCAGTTATTTTTTTTTTCCGTGAAAATGATGGCTCTGCTCTCAGGAGGCGCATCAGAGGTTGAATGGAACCCGGACAACGGTGGCGAGTCGTCGAGTCACGTGGTGCCCACGCTGGGGCGATGCTGCCCGTGTGTGTGTTAGTGCGTGTGTTAGTGTGTGTGTGTTAGTGTGTGTGTGTTAGTGTGGGGAGCGGTAGTGTAGTGGTTAACGCGCTGCATTACAAACCTGGCGAACCGGGTTCGATTCCCGCTCGCAGCCAACACAGGTGACGATTTCAGAACCGTTCCTGGGCCTCCCCTAGGTCGACTCAGCCTCAAATGAGCACCTGGCGCGATGCGTAAACATCGCCACTGGGGAGACAAAGGCGGTCGGGCGTGGTGCTGGCCACCCATCCTCTCGTGTGCCGTGCCGCTCACGGCACTTGCCCCAACAGCATGGTAAGGCTATACGGGGATCTTTGCCCCGGTATTTGTCATTGTGTACTCAGCATGTGCCTGTGTGCGTGCATGTGTATCTGTATTTTTCTTGTACAAGTGTGCGCACGCGTGGTTGTGTGTGTATAGTACGTTTTTTTTTAATTGATAGCGGGGAGCGGTGGCGCAGTGGTTAGCTGCGCTACGAACCCGGCGACCCGAGTTCGATTCCCAGCTCACGACCGATGGCATTGACGATTATCTGAACCCGCAAAAGGTCCCCTCCAAGGTCGACTCAGCCTCAAATGAACACCTGGTGTGGTGAGTAAAAAACAGCACTGGGAAGCCAAAGACGGCCGCGCGTGGTGATGTCCACCCACTCCCTCGTGCTCCGTACTTAGCCTTCTTAGGTGCTCGCTAACAGCACTTGCCCCAAGAGGCTGTTAGAAGCGATAGGGGTGGGGTGGAGGGTCTTTGTCTTTGTGGGGAACGGTGGCGCAGTGATAATTATCAGCGCATTTGACTACGAACCCGACCATCTGGGTTCGATTCCCGGCGATGGTAAACTTTGACATCGCAAGAATTAAAATATATGGGTCTATGTGCACATGTTTGGGTCTGTCCATCATTGTGTTAGTTTGTACATGGGTCTGCGTGTCTCCGTATACGTCGATGGGGTCTCTATGTGAGTTTATTGTTCTCTGTGTGAGTCTACGTGTCTATATGTGAGTCTATGGGTCTCTATGTGAGTCTACGGGTCTCTATGTAAGTCTATGGGCTATGTATGTCAGTCTATGTTTGAGCCTGCAGATCATTGTTATGGTTTGTACATGAGTCTGCGTGTCTCCATATAAGTCTATGGGGTCTCTATGTGAGTCTATTGTTCTCTGTGTGAGTCTATGGTCTCTATGTGAGTCTACGTGTCTATATGTGAGTCTACGGGTCTCTTTGTGAGTCTGCGGCATCTCTATATGAGTCTACGAGTCTCTATGTGAGTCCACGGGTCTCTATACGAGTCTATGGGTCTCTATGTGAGTCTACGTGTCTATATGTCAGTCAACAGGTCTTTTCACGTGTCATCTCTAAGTGAGTCTACGAGCTCTCTCTCTGTGTGTGAGTCTAGGGGGGTATCTATGCGAGTCGCTGGTGATTAGGCTGAGACAAGCCATCAAAATGGATGTCTGCAAACGTGGATTCGAACTCAGCCAGTCTCTCCTCGGCGGTGATCGGGTTCAGTGCGTGACTCAAACACGGCCATTATGCCCCCTGCCCCGGCCGCCGTTACCCCCACTTCCCCCCCCAAAACCCGGTCAATAAAGAAAGACGTCTTGCGAGAGGAACAATAGGACGTCGGGGTGTTATTAAGCGAGGGATGAGAGTGATGATCTTCATTAATGATTGAAGGGATTAGGCGTTTTAAGGGCCGCGATGGCTGGACGCGTGAGCATTGTGGAATGAGCGGAAAGAGACAAACGGGGTTCAATCTTCACCAGCCTTTTGTAACAAATTACTAATTTTATCATTGCGCGTGTGTATATATACGTACACGTGTGTGTGCTTTTTATGGCCTCTTTGAGAGCCCATCTTCAAAGGGCAGGATGAAGTCTAATTAATCAATGGGTGTGAGTAGAATCGTGCGTGGCATCGCCTTACCTGTTGCAGAATCGAGCAACTTCCAAATGCCCAACCCCTCCACCTCCCGGGCATATATGTGTGTCTTTGCGTGTGTGTGTCTTTGTGTGTGTGTGTCTTTGTGTGTGTGTGTCTTTGTGTGTGTGTGTCTTTGTGTGTGTGTGTGTCTCTTTGTGTGTGTGTGTCTTTGTGTGTGTCTTTGTGTGTGTATGTCTTTGTGTGTGTGTGTGGCTTTGTGTGTGTGTCTTTGTGTGTGTGTGTCTTTGTGTGGGGAGCGGTAGTGTAGCGGTTAGAGAGCTGCGCTATGAACCTGGCGACCCGGGTTCGCGTCCCGCTCACGGCCAACACCAGTGACGATTATCTGAACCGGTCCCGGGCCTCCCCTAGGTCGACTGAGCCTCAAATGAGTACCTGGTGCGGTGTGTAAACATTGCCACTAGGGAGACAAAGGCGGTCGGGCGTGGTGCTGGCCACCCACCCCTTCGTGTACCGTTCCGGCCTTCATAGGTGCTCGCTAACAGCACTTGCCCCGACAGTCTGTTAAGGCTATATGGGCGATCTTTGTTTTTTTGTGTCTTTGTGTGCCTTTGTGTGTATGTGTCTTTGTGTATCTGTGTGTATATGTGTGTGTCTGTGTGTGTCTTTATGTGTGTGTGTCTGTGTGTTGCCCAGATCTGGGCAAAGTCCCATCGGTGAGCTCCTCCGGCAGGCAAGGCTGCGTTGGCTGGGTCATGTAGCCCACATGTCCAGCCACCGCATGCCTAAACAGCTTGTGTTCGGCCGGATAGAGAAGGCTAAACGGGCGAGGCACGGGCTAGAGAAGAGATGGAGTGATGTGGTACAGGAGGACGTGGAGCTGAGTGGACTTGCCGATGACTGGTACCTGCGGTGTCAAGATCGACCTCTGTGGAGGAGGCTCGTGAAGGATGCTACTGGGCAGTTGGAGGCAGTCGCCCTCCAACAACAACGGAGGGCGGATGAGCGACACTCACAACAACGAGCGGAGCGCCGGGTGGCTAAAGCACAGCAGTTTGGCACAGTAGGAGGCACAGGTGGTGCATCAGCCAGTCATCTCAGTCAGTCGACCCGTGGCACCTGGGTCTGCCCCATGACCTCCTGCCAGCGGGCGTTCGACACTTCACGTGGCGTCAAGGTGCACATAGCCTGGCACAAGCGTTGTGGTGACGTCACCGCCACTTAGTGGCGAATGTCGGTTGTTGTTGTTGTGTCTGCGTGTGTCTGTGTGTGTCTTTGTCTTTTGTGTGTCTGTGTGTGTGTATCCGTGTGTGTCTGTGTGTGTCCGGCTCACGGCCAACACCAGTGACGATTGTCTGAACCGGTTCCTGGGCCTCCCCTAGTTCAACTCAGCCTCAAACGAGTACCTGATGCAGTGTGTAAAAACATCACTCCTGGGGGGAGACAAAGGCGGCCGGGCATGGTGCTGGCCACCAATCCCCTCGTGTGCCGTGCCGGCCTTCATAAACGGCGCTGCTTCTCGCTGACAACACTTGCCCCAACAGCTGGCGAAGGCTATACCGGGGGAGTGGGGGGGGTGTGGGATCCTTTGTCTTTGTCTTACGCGCGTGATTCCGAGGTGCGCTCGGTTTTTCCGCCGTTGGCCGAGAGAGGCGCTCCAGCGAGTGACCTCGCAAGGGCCCTCCGTGACGGAAGTGTTTATGGCTCTAACCGCACTTGTGATTGTTATGCTTGCGTGAGATTATGGTAGAGTGCGGTTTGTGTGTGTGTAAGTGTTTGTGTGTGTGTGTGGGGAGCGGTAGTGTAGCGGTTAGCGCTACGCTGGGCTACGAACCCGGCGACCCGTGATCGATTCCCGCTCACGACCAACACCGGTGACGATCATTTGAACCGGTCCTGGGCCTCCCCTAGGTCGAGTACGCCTCGAATGAGTACCTGGTGCGATGTGTAATCATCACCACTGGGGAGATAAAGGCGGCCGGGCCTTGTGGTGTGGTCACCCACCCCCTGGTGTACGTGCCGGCCTTCGTAGATGATCGCTAACAGCACTTGCCCCAACAGTCTGGGAAGGCTATATGGGGAATCATTGTGAGTGTGTGGACCCCCAAAATAGAACATCTTCGCCGGTTAGAAACATTTAGGCTGGCCTGCCTACGATCCATTCTGGGTTTAACCAGGCTGGATTGTGTGAGGAGCTCACCAATCCTTGAAAGACCTGGACAAAGTCCCATCGGTGAGCTCCTCTGGCTGACAAGGCTGCGTTGGCTGGGTCATGTAGCCCCCATGCCCAGCCACCGCATGCCTAAACAGCTTTTGTTCGGATCGAGGGGGCTAGAGAAGAGATGGAGTGATGTCGTACAGGAGGACGTGGAGCTGAGTGGACTTGCCGATGACTGGTACCAGCGGTGTCAAGATCGGCCTCTATGGAGGAGGCTCGTGAAGGACGCTACTGGGCAGTTGGAGGCAGTCGCCCTCCAACAACAACGGAGGGCGGAGGAGCGACGCTTACAACAACGAGCGGAACGCCGGGTGGATAAAACACAGCAAGTTGGCACAGTAGGGGGCACAGGTGGTGCATCAGCCAATCATCTCAGTCAGTCGACCCATGCACCAATGGTGTGTTGAGGCTATACGGGGGATCTTTGTCTTTTGTGTTTTTTTTCGGACGTTCAGGCCTTCATCCGTGGGGAGCGGTGGCGTCTTGGTTAGTGCGCTGCACTACAAACCCGGTGGTCCCGAGTTCGATTCCTGCTCACGGCCACTAACGCCAGTGACGATTATCTTGCGCCGGTGCTGGGGCCTCCCCTAGGTCGGTGCGGCCTCAAATGGGTAACCCGGTGCAGTGTGGAGTAGACGTCGCTACTCGCGGGACAAAGGCGGCCGGGTGTGTTTGCTGGCCACCCACCCACTCTCGTGTGCCGTGCCGGCCTTCGTTGGTGCTCCTTAACAACACTTGCCCCAACAGATTGTTAAGGCTATACGGGGGATCTTTGTCTTTAAATGCCACGGTATCTCATAGGCGGCTTTGGAAACTTTCCACCGACATTATCGTCACACTCTCCAGCAAATTGGAGCTCTCGAAAATGCGGCGGTGTCAAAATCTGCATGGCCAAATTTTTTTTAAATAAAACTCGCTCAGGATTAGTGCCCTGGTTTGCAGGCACAGCCCTCTGACCAATTTACATCAACGCTCACTCATCCACTCACCAACTCACCCACACGCGCGCTCGCTCACTCACCAACCCGCTCACCCACCCACGCCCTTGCTCAATGCTCCGTATTCGCGCCCGTGGCTTCATCCGTAACCGGGGGCGCTGCTCGCATTTGGGATGTTTGGCCACTAATTCCGTGAGCAAGGGGATGAAAGCTGCAGAAGTCCCCCCCCCCCCCCCCCCCCGGAGAAAACCCACGGCGTTGACAGGGGGAGACACTCACGACTGCCAGCTTCTGGCCGCGCCAACTACAACAATAACAACAATAACATCAACAATATCAAGAAGAACAACGCCCGCCGTTCGACCAGAGTGGCAAGTTGGCAAAGTGGTGGGGGGGGGGGGGCACAGGTTGTGCATCTGCCGGTTGTCTCAGTCAGTCAACACGTGGCACCTGCATCTGGTGCCACGGTGGTGAGATGTTAACTACCTCGCTCGGTATACAGGAGGTCGTCGCTTCGATTCAAAACGCTAATGCCTGTAAAGTTTGGTGTGTGCGTCTCTCTCTCTCTATCTCCGGGATTTTTCCCCGCCACATTTAGGATCGACATCACGCGTTTATTTGGCTGCTTTGGATTCGACCCGAGAAGCTGGGAACAACCCTAGCTCAAGGACCGACCTGCCTGGAGAAGAGAACTACGGGACGGTGCAGTCCTCTGTGAGAGCAGGAGAAGCTCCTGTGCTATCTTGAAGAGGCAGCACCTTTTTCTGAGCACTACAACCTCCTTGACCTGTCCAGTGTGCCACAGAGAATGACGGGCTCGGATTGGCTTGTTCAGCCATCTGGGCACTCATCAAATCCCCAACAAAATGACAAACGTGCCATGGTCATCATCAACTATGATGGACGAACAAGAGAGAGAGAGAGAGATTTGGCTGCTATAAATTTCCAAACGATGATAAGCCACTTCGTTGAGCAATCATTTTTTTGCCAAGGTCGCTTCTGAAAAAGAGCTAGATAGCTCGGTGGGCTTTACCTGAAAACATACAAATAGAAGTTTCATTTAGTTTAGAGTTATGTAAATTGTGACACCTACACTTGCACTCATGGTATAGCACTCACTCACTCACTCACCCATCCACTCACCCACCCACTCACCAACTCACTCAACCACCCACTCACCCACTTGCTCACCCATCCACCAACTCACCCACTCCCCCCTCACTCACTCACTCACCCACTCACCCACTTGCTCACCCATCCACCAACTCATCCACTGCCCCCTCACTCACTCACCCACTCACCCACTTACCCACTCACTCAATAACCGCTTTTCACCACAGAGGCACGTTGGCACAGTGGGGGGCACAGGTGGTGCATCATCTCAGTCAGTCAACCCATGGCATCTGGGTCTGTCCCGTGATCTCCTGCCAGCAGCGAGCCTTCCACACTTCTCGTGACTGACTCCAAGTGCACCTAGCCTGGCACAAGCGCCGTGGGTGTACATCACCGCCACTTAGCTGTTGTTGGGTGAGTGTGTGAATGAGTGGCTGTGTGAGTGGTCGGGTGAGCGAAAAGTGTGAAGGACGGTTGAGTCCGTGGGTCAATGATCGAGTGGGTGAGCGAGTGGATGAGTGAGTGGGTGAGTCAGTGAGTGAGCGAGTGGGTAAGTGGGTGAGTGAGCGGTTGTGTGAGTGAGTGGGTGAGTGAGTGAGTTGGTGAGTCAGTGAGTGAGCGAGTGTGTAAGTGAGTGAGTGAGCGAGTGAGTGAGTGAGCGAGTAAGTGGGTGAGTGGTTAAGTGGGTGTGTGAGTGAGTGGATGAGTGAGTAAGTGGGTGAGTGAGCGAGTGGGTCAATGAGCGAGTGGGTGAGCGAGTGGGTGTGTGAGTGAGTGAGTGGGTAAGTGTGAGTGAGTGAGTGAGTGCCCCTATGCAAGGCGGAGAGAAATGTGCAACCGAGAAAACACATTTTCTTCCCTTGTCCAAACCGCTCGCAATGAGCTGTCACGCACGCATCACGCTAAGCCTGAGCCTATGTACGTCCAATATCCACCCTACCCTCACACACACACACGATGAATGACAAAGAGAAAGATCCCCCGTGTAGCCTTTTACAGACTTTTGGGGCAAGTGCTGATAACGAGCTGGACCAATGAAGGCCGGCACGGTACAGCACCACGCCCGGCCGCCTTTGTCTCCCCAGTTTCGATGTTTACACACCACACCAGGTACTCGTTTGAGGTTGAGTCGACCTAAGGGAGGCGCAGGACCGGTTAATATAATCGTCACTGGCGTTGGCCGCCGAGCCGTGGAGTCAAACTCGGGTCGCCAGGTTCGTAGCGCAGCACGCTAACCGCTACACTACCGCTCCACACACGCACACAATATTCACCCCACTCACACACGATATATCCACCACACTAACACACACATGTGTACACAACAACCACAACAACAACCGCCATTCGCCACTAAGTGGCGGCGACGTCACCACGACGCTTGTGCCAGGCTATGTGCACGTTGAGGCCACGTGAAGTGTCGAACGCCCGCTGACAGGTCACGGGGCAGACCCAGGTGCCACGGGTCGACTGACTGAGATGACTGAGACGACTGGCTGATGCACCACCGGTGCCCCCGACTGTGCCAACCTGCTGTGCTTTAGCCACCCGGCGCTCCGCTCGTTGTTGTGAGCGTCGCTCCTCCGCCCTCCGTTGTTGTTGGAGGGCGACTACCTCCAACTGCCCAGTAGCATCCTTCACGAGCCTCCTCCACAGAAGCCGATCTTGACACCGCTGGTACCAGTCATCGGCTAGTCCACTCAGCTCCATATCCTCATATACCAAATAACTCCATCTCTTCTATAGCCCGTGCCACGCCCGTTTAGCCCCCTCTTCTCGGACGAACAAAAGCTGTTTAGGCATGCGGTGGCTGGGCATGCGGACTACATGACCCAGCCAACGCAGCCTTCCCTGCCGGAGGAGCTCACCGATGGGACTTTGTCCGGATCTTTCAAGGATTTGTGAGCTCCTCACACAATCCAGCCTGGTTAAACCCAGGATGGATCGGAGGCAGGCCAGCCTAAACGTTTCTAACCGGCGAAGATGTTCCATGAGGGGGGTCCACGTTTTGCAAGCGTAGAGAAGGGATAGAATGACCGTGGCCGAGAAGACCTGAAGCTTCGTGCGGAGCAACAGACCAGGTAGCTTCCACACAGCGTTACACAACTGATTAAAATATAATACCGCTCGACTGATTCGGAGTGAGACGTCTGCTGTCAAACCGGAGCCGGTCATGAGCACACTGCCCAGGTATGGGAACCTCTCTACTCTCTCCATTACTGCCCCATCACCAATTGGGAGTTGTGAAGGTGGAGTGTTTGATGGTACAAAAGACCCAGGCAGGTACTTAGTTTTGGTGGCCCTGATGGTTTGGCCCGACCTCTTAGTTGCAAGCTTCAGGTTCAGCAGCAGCGCCTCCAGCTCCTCCTCTGAGTGAGCAGCAATTACCATATCATCGGCATACATAACGTGGTTGACCAATAGGGAGCCATCCCTTGACCGCACCTGCGCATCGATCAGCCTCCCATTATATCTGTACCAGTTGGAAATTCCTCTGGTACAGCCATTGAAGGCTTCACGAACTCCGTGGTCGAAATGTATGTTAAATAATGTGGTAGCCAGGGGACATCCCAAGGTGAACAGGGAATAGTTCCGACTCTCGGCCACATAGTTTTACCCGGGCCCGCTCATCATTATGAAGGTCCTCAATGATCGTGAGCAGAGGGTCAGGGACTCCGACAGCACGAAGAATAACCTAGAGCCCAGGTCTACTGATGGTATCATAGGGCTTGAACAGGTAAATTAAGCAGAGATGTAGGATTTGTTGGAATTCCCTACACCTCTGCTGTAGCAGACGGACGGAAAATATGGCATCTGTGCAAGACCGTCCTTTCCTGAAACCGCATTGGGGCTCTGCAAGCCTCTCCTCAGCGTGCCTGGCAAGGCGATGTTGAATAATCCTTGCCAGGTCTTTTCCCGGCACACTGAGGAGTGAGATGCCCCTGCAGTTGTTATAGTCTATGCGGTCGCCCTTCTTATAGAGGAGGACCACCAGGTCATCTTTCCAATCCTGTGGAACCTGTCCAGTGGTCCAGACTGTTGTTATGATGTGATGTAGGGCAGTCTGTGCACAAACGCCATCCTCCCTCAGCATGTCGCTTGGAAGATCATCTCTGCCCGTTGCCTTTCCTGATCTCAGACTCTGGATCACCTTCAGTACTTCCTCAACAGATGGCACCTGAGCCAGCCACTCACAGGGGGTGACTTCAACTACCAATATTTGAGACACCGGAGCCTCAGCAGGGTCATCCCCACTTTGTCCCACGATGTTTTCCAGGCCGAGGGATTTCCCCTCCCCCAGAACCTCACAGAAACGCCCAGCAAATCTGCAAACCTGTTCCCTAATGATGGTAATAGGTGTGGTGCAAACCACGACCACCGCTCCTCGCCTCTGGTTGATGGGAAGGCGAGCCCAAAGTAGCCTGTTGTTTACCGCTTCCCAAACGTCACTGCCACGCTCCCATGCCCCCTTCATTATTTTGTTCAGAAGAAGAGCCACTCCCTGTTGTTTGGCAACTGTCAAGCCCTCATGGTGGCAGGAGCCAGAGCCGGTCCACTGGACCTTCTGAATACCACAGAGATACAGGCGGTCCCGGTCCAGCTCCCGACAGAGGATTGGCAGCCTCTCCTCCGCAGTGAGCGTTCGAACATTCCACGTGGCCACCCTCAGTGGGTTTTTGTTGTTTCTGGAGGAGCCCCGAGGGTAAGGATTCAGTCTCTTGGCTCCACCAAATTGGGTTTGGCCGGGATGCGTCATAGACGCCTGGCCCCCGGGCCTCCGGCACGAGCTTAATTAGATATTTTAGAGGTGGTTTTGTGGTAATTAATTGAACGTAGAGGGGTTATCAGCCCCTCGTACACGTCCAGAGCCCCCATTTGGCGGCTGTGGTGGTTACAAACGCCATGAGGGGAATATCCAATCTAAATTGGCCCTCCCCACCACGGCACTGCTCACCACAGCGTTGCCGTCCAGCACCAACAAGGAGGTACGGGGTTGTTTATGCCGGACAACAACAACAGCAACCGCCATTCGCCACTAAGTGGCGTTGACGTCACCATGACGCTTGTGCCGGACCACACACATACACACACATACACACCATTACACACATACACACAATATCCACCCCACTCACACACACTCACACAATATCCACCCCACTAACACACACACACAATATCCACCCTACTGACACACTCACACACAATATCCACCCTACTCACACACTCATACACAATATCCACCCCACTCAATCACACACTCACACAATATCCACCCTACTGACACACTCACACACAATATCCATCCTACTGACACACTCACACACAATATCCACCCCACTCAATCACACACTCACACAATATCCACCCCACTCCCAGACACAATAACCACACCACACAGACACAATATCCACCTGCTAACACACACAATATCCACTATACACACACACTCACACACAATATCCACCCTACTCACACAGAATATCCACCCCACTCAATCACACACTCGCACAATATACACCCCACTCACAGACACAATAACCACACCACACAAACACAATATCCACCCGCTAACACACACACACAATATCCACCATACACACACAATATCCACCACACGCACACACACTATACACCCCACACACACAATATCCACCCCGCTAACACACACCACACTATATTCAAGCGAAGGTTATTTTTTTTTCAACTTCTTCTAAATACACGAATGAGTCTCCCTGGGTAGGCGCGTCTTGTTTATAAGCAATGAAAAAAAAGTGCTTCCTTTAAGCACACACACTCCTCCCTTCGGCATGTCCATGAATATTAAGTCTGGGATTAGATCCGGCACTCAAATCTACCTTGGCTACTGGTGCCCCCTCCGCCTCCCTCCCTGCATCAGGGGAGTTTATAATGGCCGTGTCAGGCACTCTGAGATCCTGGGGTTGAGTGCTGCGTCTGGGTGTCTCTACCCCCCTCTCTCTCTCTCCGTGTCTGTCTGACTGTCCGTCTGTCTCCGCGCGTTATGGGGCTCATCATAACGGCTCTGTCAGATACATTGAGGTCGCCCACTGCTCGCTGACCTAAGGGGTTGAGCCCCTGGTCTATAGGTGGATAGATATACGGGATAGTAATGTAGGTGAGCAACTCGAGAGGAAGAAATGTTTGTAGTAGGATAAGTGAGTGGGTCGGCAGGCAGGTAGGTATAGATACGTATATATTGACAGAGGCGAGGTGATCGGTATATACTAATATAGTTCAGTAGATAGGGAGCAATAGATATGTTCAGTTGGGTAGGTGAGTGAGGTCGGCAGGCGGGTAGGTGGATATGGAGGCATACATCAATATAAGTGAGCAGATAGGTAAGAAAAGAGGTTTTCAGACGGATAGCTGAGTGGGCATGCAGGTAGGTATAGGCGGACATGGTGGTGATTAGAAAAGTATATATATTTAATATAGGTGAGTAAATGGGTAACGAGTGAGGTTTTCAGATGGATTGGCGGAGTGGGCTGGCAGGTCTGTAGGCAGGCGGGCAGGCGAGCGTGGCTTTTTTGCCGGTGGATGATGGCACGTGGAGGGCCTCAGGAAGTGTTCACCGTTCACGCAACCACGCACGGCTACACCGCGCGCACTTCAGGAGCTCGCGGAGGAAGGAGAAGGAGGAGGAGGAGGGAGGGAGGGAGGCAGAGGCGCCGGGTAGTAGGTCCGCGCCGGGGTGTAGGGCCGCGCCGTCCAGCGATTAATTGATTAATTAAATCGACGACCCGCCGCTTCCTTAACGCAACGCGTGCTCTACAAGGGCCTCTCTGACTAGCCTTAGAGGGGGGCCTTATAAGCCCACCCCCCCCCCCCACCACCACTGCGTGCCTGCGAAAAAAATATGTTTTTTTTTAACCGATCCCATATTTGTAACGTTATACGGTTTATTTATATCTGGTTTTTTTTACTAGTTGTTTTTAGGCCCTATCTTTGCACGGCTGTCGGTTTTGTTGTTGTTATCGTTGCGGGTATTTTGTTTGTCGTTAAAATGTGTGGGGGTGTCACGGTGGCTGTGAGATGTTGACGACCTCGCCTGTTATGCAGGAGGTCGTGGGTTCAATGCCTACCCTGGCCGCCTTTTGGTATATTTGGAGTTTGCGTCTTCTCCCCGTGGTCTCGTGGACTTTCCCCCTGGTCCTGCGCATTTAGAGACGCGCGTTTAGAGTATTTGGCTGCTATGAATGTCCACGTGAGAAGCCACTTCGTTGAGCTATCATTCGTGGCCAGGTGGATTCTGGGAAAGAGCTGCAAAGCTCAGTGGACTTTACCTGGTTAAATACTCAATAGTTTAGTTTAGCTTTCTGGCTACCTGCCCCGTACTGGGCATCTGTGAAAAAGAGCTTCATAGCTCATCGGATTCCTCCTCCAGGATAAATGAAGTGTCAGATTTGTTTTTTAAGGTTTAGGTCATTTTTTTACCAATGTATAAAACTGACTATATGAGATGGTGCACACAGAGAGGGCTGGGGGAGCGGGGGGGAGGTGATGTGGATGGAGGAGATGGAGGGAGTAGAGGGAGTTGGTGAGAGGTGGAGATGGAGGGAGGAAGTGGAGGGAGTAGAGAGGGGGGTGCAGGTGGAGGAGGTGGATGAGGTGAGAGAGAGAGAGAGAAGAAGAGAGAGGAGTTGAGATGAAGGGAGGAGGTGAGAGGAGGTGGGGAGTGGAGGAGGTGGAGAAGGGAGAGGGTGAGAGAGGGGGAGGTACAGGTGTAGTGGTAGTGTAGTGGTAGTGTAGTGGTAGTGTAGTGGTAGTGTAATGGTAGTGTAGTGGTAGTGTAGTGGTAGTGTAATGGTGGTGTAGCGGTCAGCGCTACTCTGCGCTGCGACCCGGGCTACCCGAGTTCGATTAACCGCTCACGGCCAACACCAGCGACGATTTTCTGAACCGGTTCCGGGCCTCGCCCTAGGTTCGACTCAGCCTCAAACGGTGCAGTGTGCAAACATCGCCACCCGGGAGACTTAAGGCGGTAGGGCGCGGCGCTGGCCAGCCGCTCCCTCCTGTGCCGTGTCCGGCCTCCACAGGTGCTGATCGCGAACTGCACTTGCCCCAGCAGTCTGTTAAGGCTACACGGGGCGAGGGATCTTTGTCTTTCGTTCAGGTGGAGGTGGGGGTGGAGGTGGAGGTGGGAGGGATGGAGGTGGGCGGCGGGGGGGGGGTGGAGGTGATGCCCTCGCCCGCACTAAAAGCACCCGGTGTGACGCGCTGAGTGATGGCCAGCTGTTTTTCTCTCCGCATACGCCACGCTACGCCGCTCGTATCGAGGCCCCAGGAATCACACGAGACCCCCAGGAAATGCGTTACGCTCCGTGGGGCCGCGACGCGGGTTTGTGTTTCTGCATGGCGGGGGTGAGGGTGCTAATTAGGGGTGGGTGGGGGGAGTAAGAGAGGAAGGGGGGAAGAGAGGGGGGGAGGTAAGCGAGGAGGGGTAAGAGAGGGGGATAAGAGGGGGGTAAAAGAGGGGGGTGTAAGAGAGAGGGGGGTAATAGAGGGGGGTAAGCGAGGAGGGGTAAGAGAGAAGGGGGTAAGAGAGAGAGGGGGTAGAGAGAGAGAGGGGGTAAGAAAGAGGGGGGGGGAGTAAGAGAGAGGGGGTAGCGAGAGAGGGGGGTAAGAGAGTGGGGGGGTAGTAATATAGGGGGGGTAAGAGAGGGGGGTAAGAGAGGTGGGGTAAGAGGGGGGTAATAGAGAGAGGGGGGGTAGAGAGAGAGGAGGGGGGTAAGAGAGAGGAGGGGTAAGAGAGAGGGGGGGTAGTAATAGAGGGGGGGTAAGAGAGAGGGGGGGGTAGTAATAGAGGGGGGGTAAGAGGGGGGTAAGAGAGAAGGAGGGGGGGTAAGAGAGAGGGGGTAAGAGGGGGGAGTAAGAGAGAGGGGGTAGAGAGAGAGGGGGGGTAGTAATATAGGGGGGTGTAAGAGGGGGGTAAGAGAGGGGGGGTAAGAGAGAGAGGAGGGGTAAGAGAGAGGGGGGGTAGTAATAGAGGGGGGGTAAGAGGGGGGTAAGAGAGAGGGAGGGGGGGTAAGAGAGAAGGGGTAAGAGGGGGGAGTAAGAGAGAGGGGGTAGAGAGAGAGGGGGGGTAATAGAGGGGGGGGAGTACAGCATCTGAAACCTTGGCGTGATGCTGAACGTCCCTCGGGATTTACTTCTCCATCGCGTCAAATCTGTTTAGCCCTCAGAGTATCTCATTCATATATTTTTAAACATATCTAAAAAAAAACAAATCCCCCACCCCACCCCACCCCATCTCCCCCCCCCCCGCCGCCGTCCCCAACGCATCATTAGTGTCCGTGTGTAATGAATGAATGAATAAATGGGCCAGATGACGCATCCCGGGAGGCCCTCATTCACAAATTAGCTCTGGCCAACGCCACTTTGGCAAGGCGAAGGTCGTGATTGCTCATGCAGTGTGGCGGGGGGGGGTCGTAGCGTGATGCCCCTGTTGAGTGGAACGCGTTGCAGTGGTTGTAGGAAGAAGAGGATTTCGCCACCAATATTATTCATAATAAAGGGTTTTTTTTTATTTGTGTGTCGATAAAACCCGCCGCCACCCGACACAGCCAATCAAGTGAGCTTTGTCAGGCAACACAAAAGGTGACATTTCGTTACAACAACAACAACCACCACCACAACAACAACCACCACCACAACAACCACCACCACAACAACCACCACCACCGCCACCACCACAACAACAACCACCACCACAACAACAACAACAAACAACCAACCAGCATTGTGAAGAAACCCTCCCGCTGCTCGTGCGGAGCGGTGGCGCACTAAGAACATCGCCGCTGGGGAAGACAAAGGCGGCCGGGCGTTTGCGCTGGCCAGCCCACCACCACCTTGTTGTGTGCCACAGTGCCGACCCTTCACGGGTGCTGCTCGCTAACAGGCTATACGGGGCATCTTTGTCTTTGTATTATACGTGCCTAGATCCACACGTGTGTAAGGATAGACACGTGCCTGTACCCGCACGTACCCGTGAACGCACGCACGTGTTGCATACGCAGTGCCATGCTAGGTGCACGCGTGTGTGTGTGCGCGCGTTGATGGGGTTATGCGGAGGTCACAGATGGTTAAACCAGTTCTGTCTGATGGTCCAGGAGTTGTTGGTCAATCCGATAGACAAATACCAGAGGGCTCACTCGCCCACGAAGACAAAGACAAAGATTCCCCACATACAGCCTAACCCTAACACACACACACATACATATATACATGTGTGTAGCCTTTAACAGACTGTTGGGGCAAGTGCTGTGAGCGAGCGCCTTGTGGATTGCGGGTCACGGCACACGAGGGGCGTGGGTGGGTCAACACCGCGCCCGAACGCCTTTGTCTCCCCAGTGGCGATGCTGTTTAGACACCGCACCAGGCACTCACTTGAGGCCGAGTCGACCTAGGGATGGGATAATCGTCAACGGTGTTCGGCACCGTGAGTGGGAATCGAACTCGGGCCGCCGGGTTTGTAGCGCAGCGCGATCGCCACTACACTACCGCTCCCCACACACACACACACAGACAAAGATCACCCGTATAGCCTTCAACAGCCTGCTGGCACAAATGATGTTAGCGAACACACGCGTATACACTACCACCACCACCAGCAGCGCATACAAGATTTCTTATGTTACACTCCGCTCACTTGACACCCACTTACGTGTTAACTTGAGTGGGTGCGTGTGAGAAGGAGGGGGGGGAGCAGTGGCACAGTGGTTAGCGCACTTCGCTACGAACCCCGCTACTAACTCGAGTTTCGATTCCCGCTCGGGACCAGATCAGAGGTGGCGATTATTTGGAACGAGGGACCAGGCTCTCTCTGTGTTTAAACAGCATGGGGAGACAAAGGCGGCCGGGCGTGGTTGCTGGCCACCCACCCCCTCTTGTGCCGTGCCGGCCTTGAGAGTTGCAACTCGCTAACGGAACTTGCCCCAACAGTCTGTGAAGGCTACACGGGGGATCTTTCTGTTATCCATTCCAATGAGTTGATCTGTACGTGCATATAGAATGTATATATATATCCCGATGGGTTGATCGATACAAAATCACAATGTGTATTTATACTGGAGGAATCCGATGAGCTATAAAGCTCTTGTTCACAGATGTCCAGTATAGGATACAATTGTACCTATACCTGCACGTAGCGATGAACGCGCGCACGCATTACATACACAGTGCCATGTTAGGTGCACGTTAGTGTGTTGAGCGGCATGGGGCTGAGGGGTTATGCCACTACAGCCTTCAAAGGCTATATGGGGGACCTTTGCCTTTGTGTTTTGGGTAGACAGAGAGGCGAGGCTGCTTTAACCCTCCCGATGTGGGGCGCGTCGTGACACGGATAAAGACAAAGGTCCCCCGTGAAGCCTACACAGGCCTCGTGGGGCAAGTGCTATGAGCAAGCACCTAACACAGAGTTAAAGATGCCCCCGGAAAGCTATTTAGATTTCGCAGTTGAGGCAAGTGCTGTTACAAAGATCATCATATGGAGATCCTATGAAAGCTAAAGATCCCCCGTATAGAACATACGTTTTGTGGCAAGTGCTGTTAGCGAGCACCTATGAAGGCCAGAACGCCAACACCACGCCCGGCCTCCTTTGTCTCCCCAGTGGCGATGTTTACACACCGCACCAGGTACTCATTTGAGGCTGAGTCGACCTAGGGGAGAAACAGAACCGCTTCAGATCATCGCTACTGGCGTTGGTGGCCGTTAGCGGGAATCGAACTCAGGTCGCCGGGTTCGTAGCGCAGCGCTAACCGCTACACTACCGCTTCCCACACAAAGACAAATATGCCCCGTACAGCCTGTAACAGACTGTCGGGGCAAGTGCTGTTAGCGAGCACACACACAGGCACACACACACGCGCAGGCACGCGTGTATTGTTCGTATGTGCGTGCCAAGGCGCCTGTCTTTGCTCGTAACCTGAGCTGACATTGGCAGAATTAAAACATCAACAAGTTCCAAGTGGAGGGGTGGGGGGTGTCTATAAACTCTCACGTCACGAAGCCAACGCAGCCTTCATCCACACGTCCCATAATCGACGTCGCTGGGCCCTAGGTGGAAATTCCACGTTCCCATGGCAGAATCCGGCCTTCGTCTTATATTAGACAACAACAACGAAATTTGCAAATGACTTCGAAAACGAAGTGGTAAACATTTTAACGACCTCCTTATGGGCTGATTGGACTTTTTAAAATATATATTTTGTTGGCTTATGCATCGGTCGGAGGTGGGAGTGTATGACACACACACATTGGCAATTGCAGGGCTGCGCCTCTACCTCGTGTTCATTTATAATTAAATGTTCACCTTCGCTCGTGTTGTTTAACTCGTAAGGAAGTGCGCGCGCGCCGTTATATCACAACACACATACACACAACACACGCAAACACGTAAGAGTGCATTTGAAATATATTTTATTTGTATATAAATATTACTTTTAAAAATTGTTAAACCCTCTCTTGACGTGAAATAAAGTAGGGCGCTGTCTGCGCTGCGTGTGTACCAAGCGCGCATTATTTTTTTGTATTTTAATTTTAAAGATATTGCTTCCTTAACGCCAAACTTTTCACAAGCAATTTTCAAATTGCAATTTGGAGAGGGGGGGGGGTGAGTGGGGGAGGGAGGGGGGCGAAGAAGGGGGGGGGGAGCTAAAGATGGAGGGAGGGAGGGGGTGGAGGGAGGGGGGGGGCTGTTTGTGCTGTGCTGAAATTGCAAAGTGTAAATTCTGCCAGCAATCACCGGGAGTAAGAACGAGGTCGGAAGAATATAAATATATATAAAAATAAAATAATTTAAAATATGTATATCTCACATTTGCATTGAGGACAATTCTATAGCTTTTATTTTTTATTTTATTTAGCAAGAAGTATTTATTATTTATTTATTCCTCACTCACCCGGCCAACTCCCCCCCCCCCACCCCCGTCCATGTATGTGCCCACCGATGTATTTTAACGTGGAGTAGAACCAATTACAATGTTTTGTATACATGTATAATTGTATTTATTCATTTATTGAGGACAAACCAAAAAAAAACAAGATCCAGTGGTGTTTTGTGAATGTGTTTCGTCCTCGCGCGCACCCGGCCACTCATCATAATTTCTTTTATTTTAAATCATACATATATAAATATATAAATCGCATACCAAACATATGTAGAAGAGGCGAGTTTATTCATTATTTATGTCCTCTTATTTTTCTACCTCCCCCCCCCCCCCTCGCCATAACCTCCCGTGCACGATTTTATTATTTCGTGTGAGCGTAAACATTTAAATTAAAATACAAAAAATTGTGGCCGCCAGTTGTTAAAAAAACATTACATTCACTAATCTCCCTCCCTCCCAAGCTGCTTAGCCCTATCGAAGTCTGGACAATGCGAGCAAATCCACTGCATAGTCACACACACACACATTTACACAACAACAACAACACCAAACATACAAACAACCCCCATCCACCCCCTCCCGTGTGTGTGTGTCGTAATTTTTGCCTTCCCCAAGCCCGGCTTGGGGAAGGCAAATACACTACAACTTGAATCACTACCTATGAGATCTTCACTCAAAACTGCTCTAGATGAGTTGTACACCCCTAGCTGCCACTGCTATTCAGTGGCCTAAAATAAAATAAAATGTTTTCGCTCCGGATGACCGCTGCAAAGTATTATCTGTATTTTGATTTAGTGTGCTGATCTTAAAGGTGCATTGAAAAATGTGATACTCCGACTGATGCTCCTGTTGTTTGTGGAGTGACTCATGCAGCCAGTTGTGGCTCTAGGGTTTGGTGTTACATGTTATTTATGTAGTTTATTGTTAAAAATTCGGTCACAGTTCCTATGATCACTGTTACATTGCATTTATGGCTTTATTTTGGTGATTTCTAAAAGTTGTTTGGTTTGGACATGTTTTTGTTTATTGTAGTACGGAGTTAGACTGATGGCCTTAATCTAAGTTGTCTTGTGGTTGTTGTTGTTTGACTTGCATCCCACTGGGATTTTTGCACACAGCGTTGGTGTACGGTGCTATTTCAGGAATATTTTGATGTTTTTTTCCTGGATTTTCTGTTTGCACAGTCACATAGTAACTTTAAGATGTTTTCTTGTTCATGTTTTTGTTTTTTTGTTTGTTGCGGTTGCACCGGATTCAAGAGCCGAATGGCTCACAGGGCTATACCTAATAAATGAAACTATGAACTATGAAACTAAACTATGAGCTTTAAATGTACAACATCACCACTCTACGTTATTGTGCCGGGGTATTATGACAACGCGAATCATCATCATCGTCCATGATCAATCCACTACAGGATTGCAGCCATCCTGATGTATAGTGCAGTGACTTCGGAGATGACATTTGTAGAAGGCACCTTCTTTATTAACCCAACTTCCACGGTCTCGTCCACACATTCTCCACAGCAGCTCAGCCCCAGCCTGCACACAACACGAGCCGTCTAACACCGAGACAGCCAACAATTCTCCCCCCGTAGCGCAGCGTCTAGCGGAGACGTTCAGCGACGAGGGGCGACGAGGCGACAGCGACGACGAGACGAGTTCACTCCCAGCACCGGTGGCCTTGAGCCCCCCTCCCCCACGCCGCTCTCGGCTCCTTTGATGGTCCCAGCGCGGCCTGGCTCCGCCCTGGCTGCGCCTCCCCTCTCGAACCCGCCAGCAGCAGGTCCCAGGGCCCTCCAGACGGGGTCCTCCGTGACCCTTGCCCCAGTTCCTCCGCCCTGCCAACACGCCCCCACCGGCGTGTGCGCTGTCTGTCCAACGCAGCTGTTGCCGCCGCTGCTGCTGCTGCTGGCCACCAGCCGGCGCTATCACACTACAATAGCAATCAACATCATCGTCATTGTCTGTCAACTGCTGGATGAAGATCAGTGTGGCGATGACGGTGGTGATGTCTCTAGCCCGCGTGTGTGTCCTCGAATCCACGTGGCTCCCCTCTCTCCCTGTCTCAACAGTGTAATCATCATCGCCATGGTGTATCCACTGTTGGATAAAGACCAATGTGATGATGATGGTGGTGATGTCTCTAAACCACGTGTGTCCTCTAATCCGCGTGCTCCTCTCTCTCTGTCTTATCAACTCAATACCGAGGAGCATGCATCTCTCCAGGCTTTTATCATCATCATCATGGGTTGTCCACTGCTGATGAAGATCAATACGATGTCACTTACCTGCTTGTGTTATCGAATTCGAGTGTAGGTGCCAACGTTCAGCCAATGTAAGCATCTTACCCGATTCTGATTTGCTTTCAAGACCCAATATTATCCAGCAGCTGCATGTTTATACGTTGAACTTCTTTCGCACTGTGCGTAGCCAACGGCACTCATCAAAGGTGCAAGTGTCAAAGCAGGAAAACACTGGAACGGTTTCGACCTTCTGGGTCTCATCGGCAGAGCCAAGGCTGTTAATCCAAACGGCGCTGAATCTTTCAAATATTGTTTGCAAGAGGGCTTCACATGAACGACCGTGGCAGTTTGATTAATCTTCTGTCGGAGGAGGCTTTCATCCAGCAGTGGATTGACCCATTGCTGCTGATAATGATGCTGATGATGTATGACAAATCTCAATAAATGGGTTCACGTCAATCAACAACCATCTAAACATTCTTTTTTTTCTTGGAGGTGAGGGCGGAGTGGGGGGAAATGCCATTGAGAAGGGCTATTGCCCCGAAGATGATGTTGTTTAAAAAAAATGCGTTTAGAGTATTCATCTGCGATAAATGTCCACGTGATGATAAGGCACTTCGTTGAGCTATCATTTGTGGCCAGGTCGCTTCTGAATAAAAGAGCTATGGTAAAATACAAATAGTTTAATTGAAGTTTTAGTTTCCTTTGCAAGGCCTACGTGTGGTTATTGGCAAATGCGTAGAGCCAGAAATTTAATATTGTTATTTATTAGAAGAATCCAATGAGCTACAAAGCTCTTTTTTACAAATGTCAAGTAGGGGCGGGTCAGAACGTTACAACACATAATACAAAATTATAGGAAAGGTTAACAAATCATTACAAACAATACAGCGATAAAAATACTTTTTGTTATCACTTAAAGCCCACTGAGCTATTAGCATATTTTTTTTTTAGAAGCAACGTGGCCACAAATAATAGCTCAATCAAATGGGTCATCGTGTGTACATATGCATGTTGAACTTCTTTCGCACCGTACGAAGCCAATCGTGCTCATCGGAGATGCTAATCACGTGCCAATTCACAGCAACCCAAATGCTCCAAATCATCTAAACGCACGTTTTGCAAACCAAAAGCGAGAGGCTGCAGCATTCCGTGCACCGCTGACGGCCATTTGCCCAGAGAGATTAAACTTCTGGGCTGGCAAACTGAGACGAGCTGCCTTTGCCCACAATCATCTCCGAATTTAATTTCATTTTTTTTTTAATTTAAGGCCGACAAAGGCGGAGGGTTTCCGCACAACTCTGTGCTGTCCGCCCGATGGTGCTGTTTTTTTTTTTAATCGCCGGCGAAACGTCGCGCTAACTCGAATTGTAAATGTCGTCGTGGGCTTTAATCTCCCGCGCACAACCCGGTGGCCGCTGCACTGGTAACGAATTCGCGACGTTTCGCTGATGCGACAAAGCTCACTGATTGGCTGCGTCGGGTGGTGGTGGCGGGTTTAACGACGCATTTATATTTACGCGATCTAACCCGTCCCCGTCCCCCCCCCCCCCTCTATTATAGGTAATTTAGCCTACTTCGTGTTGAACTTACTAATTGGCTGTGTCGGGTGGTGGCAAGTTTGACGACACATTTACACGATCTAACATCTAATCCCACCTCCCAACCCCCCCCCCCTCCTCTGTTATGGAGTTTTTTTTTAGTTTGAAGCGAGGTGTGCAGGGAAGGGGGGGAGGATAACTGATACCAACCCCCCCCGCCGCCTCTCCCCACTAGCCCCCCACCTCCACCTCCCCACTCCTGTCCACGTTGTGCCACACGGCGGCCGACGTTGACGTGCCGTCTCATTAGGGCTGTAATCTCGCTTCGCGACGGGCATGCGGAGATTGTTGGGCACATTTTTCCTGCTCGCTCGCACACCGCTCATAGTGGGGCTCCCAAATCTCTCTTGCTCTCTCTCTCTCTCGATAGAGTGGGGGGCCGGTGGGGGTGGGGGTGGGGGGGCGGTGAGAGGGTCATAACGCAGACAGCCAAACCCCCATCACGTTACATTTCCGTTCTGTCCTCAATTTGGCTAAATTCCAGCTCCTCGGAGGCGTGAAATATCGGATTGGCTGTCACGCGGAGAACATTAGTCTCCTGCTGCAGGAGGTGGTGGTGGTGGTGGTGTTGGTGGGAAAATGCTGTCCACTGCCGTGTGTGAGCCCCATCACTTGACCGGACCTTCGGATAGCCACTTGCGGCGGGCCATTCCCGTGTCAATGAAAGGCCACGGGTTGCCGAAAGGATTCGGTGGGTTGCCGAGCGGATTCCGTGGGTCGCCGAGCGGATTCCGTGGGTTACCGAGCGGATTCCGTGGGTTGCCGAAAGGATTCCGTGGGTTGCCGAGCGGATTCCGTGGGTTGCCGAGCGGATTCCGTGGGTTGCCGAGCGGATTCCGTGGGTTGCCGAGCGGATTCCGTGGGTTGCCGAGCGGATTCCGTGGGTTGCCGAGCGGATTCCGTGGGTTGCCGAGCGGATTCCGTGGGTTGCCGAGCGGATTCCGTGGGTTGCCGAGCGGATTCCGTGGGTTACCGAGCGGATTCCGTGGGTTGCCGAAAGGATTCCGTGGGTTGCCGAGCGGATTCCGTGGGTTGCCGAGCGGATTCCGTGGGTTGCCGAGCGGATTCCGTGGGTTGCCGAGCGGATTCCGTGGGTTGCCGAACGGATTCCGTGGGTCGCCGAGCGGATCCCGTGGGTTGCCGAGCGGATTCCGTGGGTTGCCGAAAGGATTCGGTGGGTTGCCGAGCGGATTCCGTGGGTTGCCGAGCGGATTCCGTGGGTTGCCGAGCGGATTCCGTGGGTTACCGAGCGGATTCCGTGGGTTGCCGAAAGGATTCCGTGGGTTGCCGAGCGGATTCCGTGGGTTGCCGAGCGGATTCCGTGGGTTGCCGAGCGGATTCCGTGGGTTACCGAGCGGATTCCGTGGGTTGCCGAAAGGATTCCGTGGGTTGCCGAGCGGATTCCGTGGGTTGCCGAGCGGATTCCGTGGGTTGCCGAGCGGATTCCGTGGGTTACCGAGCGGATTCCGTGGGTTGCCGAAAGGATTCCGTGGGTTGCCGAGCGGATTCCGTGGGTTGCCGAGCGGATTCCGTGGGTTGCCCAACGTCTCTCAACCCACGTGGAGTTTTTCCATTTCCCCTCCACCCCCCCCCACCCCCGTGCGCCACCCCCGCCTCGGCCTCGTAATCCCTCCCGACGAGAGGCGCTCCCTACAGCCCGCCTCTACCCCAAGGAAACACGCCCCCCCCTCCCCCTCCCCCCCACCACGACAATCAGTACCAACCTTGACCAATTTTTTTTTTCATAATATTATTATACATATTATATATATGTGGCGGTATTAAAAAAAAAAATTGGTAACGCTGATTGCCGGTCCCTGCAGAGAGATTAATGAGAAATGAGCAGAGCGAGAGACTTTACAGGGCTCAACGCTCACCATTTCGAGAGTCCCATTGCCGGACAATGAATGTTCCCATGGCAACCCGCTCGGATTTATAACCGAGATGGGGTTCTGTTGAGAGAAAAAATTAAATAAATAAAATAAGATGGAATTAAACATCACGTTACTTTTTTTTTATATCGCTACCCGCCCCCCTACACACACACATACATACACACACCCCCCCCCCTCTCATCATCACCGCTCCAAGCACACTTTAAAAATAATATTTCGTAACGCTTTTTCCAACTAACTGCGAGTGTGGAATGAAATGTACGTGTGACCTATGTCCATCTAACTTGCTATACTAACACTAAACTTTTAGCATTTTTTTATTTTTTTATTTTAACAAGTAAGGCCCCCCCACGGAGCTATGCATGGCATTTTTTTCAGACGCGACCTGGCTATCACGAATGATGGCAGATCAGCGAAGCGGACTTATTATCGCCATCACGTGGAAATGTAGAGCAGCCGAACACTCCAAACGCGTGCCTGTTGAGGGGAAAAATCGGATGACCCGGAGGAAAATCCACGTGACCACGGGGAGAGAGAGAGACACTAAAACTCCAAATATACAGCAGCAGGCGTCATCAGGGTCGGGATCGAACCCACGACCTCCTGTATACCAGGCGAGGTCGTAAACATCTCCTAGCCACCGTGGTGATGAGGAGAGAGAGAAACGCAAAGTCGAAATATACAGCAGGCGCCAGGGTCGAGATCGAACCCACGACCTCCTGCATACCAGGCGAGGTAGTTAACATCTCCTAGCCGCTATAGATGACAGGTCGCCTCTGAAAAACGAGCTGTAGCAGCTCAGTGGGACTTACCTGGTAAAAAAAAATAGTTTAGTTTGGAGTTTTACTTGAAGGAGAAGGGATCTCGTGACTGCTTCCACGGGCCATTTGGACATCTGTGAAAAAAATGATTTTTCGCCCATCGGATTCCTCCAGTATCAAACAAAAAATTCAGATTTTCATTTCTCGAGAAAACGCGATGGGTGTCGCGCTGCCTAACGAGGGTTTCCGGTTCTACCGTCTGGTGACGTAAGCGTTGCGATGCGCGGTTTGATGTGTTTTGTGTAGGGCGTGGTGGGTAGGGGTGGTAGTGGGTAGGGGTGGTAGTTGATAGGGGTGGTAGTGGGTAGGGGTGGTGGTGGGTAGGGGTGTTAATGGGTAGGGGTGTTAATGGGTAGGGGTGATAGTGGGTAGGGGTGGTGTAGGCGTTGTGGGTGGGTGTCGATAGGGGTGGTAGTGGTTAGGGGTGGTGGATAGGGGTGGTGGCCGGGGCGCGGGTAGGGGTGGTTGTTGGTAGGGTGGCAGTGGGTAGGGGTGGTGGGTAGGCATTGTGGGTAGAGGTGTGGGTAGGGGTTTTGATAGAGGGGGTGGGTAGGCGTTGTGGATAATGGTGTAGGTAGGGGTGGTGGTTAGGCGTTGTGGGTAGGGGTAGTGGGTAGGGGTGGTGGTGGGTAGGGGTGGTGAGTAGTGGTTGTGGTATAGGTGTGGTGGGTAGGGGTGGTGGGTAGGGCCATGGGTAGGGCTGCTGGTTTGTGGTGCACGGGGAGGTGAGGCTTAGCGGGAGAACGGAAGGGATGGCTGAGAAGAGTGGAGGCTTGTGATTGATCAAGAGCAAGATGCTATCTCTCAATCCTTATCTGCCTTCAGCTTCCCACAAAGCCGCCTCCAAAACAATCAGCGAGGGGATACTTCCTACAGCCGAGAACCACCCCCCCCCCCCCCAGCACTAACCCCTAACGTCAGCACCGGGGAGACAAAGGCGGCCGGGCGGTGTTTCTGTCCACACCACCCCTTCTCCCGTACGCCGCGATGGCCTTAATAGGTGCTCGCTAACAGCACCTGCTTGCCCCCGCTGCTGAATGCCCGGCTGATGCGCCTCCTATGCTCATTAGATGCCAAGACACGTGCAGTTTCTCCGCGACGAGACAGAGGATGGCCTTCCCAAAGCGACCTTCCGAGAGGGGGTGGCAGGGTGGCGTCTGTGTGTCAGAGACTCTCCCGACGGCAGATCACCACGACCGCCCGTACCGCAAGGATTGGAAGGATTCGTCTGGTGGGGCCGACCCTCCCGTTTTTTTTTAAGGAGCCGGGCGGAATTTTCCGGGGCATCTCCCTACTCAGTGGGGATGGCCGGGGGGAAGAAAAAAAATGTCCTGGCAATGATTATTCAACTCAACTAAACTGACTTCTATTTTATTTTACCAGGTAAGGCTCACTAAACTTCACGGCTCTATTTCTTTTTTTAAGAAGCGACCTGGCCACACATGATAGCTTAACGAAGTGGCTTGTCACGTGGACATTTATAGCAGCCAAATACTCTAAATGTGGAGGACTCGGATAAAAAAATCCACGCGAACACGGGGAGAACATGCAAGCTCCACATATACAAACAGGTGTCAGGGTCGGGAGCGAACCCACGACCTCCTGTATACCAAGCGAGTTAGTTGACATCTCCTAGCCACCGTGATGATGCAAGGCTTGCAGAGACCCCATGTGGTTTCAGGCCACGGCGGCTCCTGCACAGACGCCAAATTCTCTGTCCGTCCGCTACAGCAGATGTCTCGGGAATTTCAACAGGACCTGCATCTCTGGTTTATTGACACCGGTCAAGGCTTAACGTAGCATCGAGATAACGCCATGCTGTGGGCTATTCCACTTTTTTGAGATCTTCTTCAGCCAGGCAGAAGCTGATTGGGCATGCGGTGGCTGGGCATGCGGGCTACATGACCCGGCCAATGCAGCCTCGCTTGCCGGCAGAGCTCACTGATTATGGGACCGTGTCCAGATCTTTAAATGTTCCGTGAGCTCCTCACACAATCCGGTGTGGTTACACCCAAGGCGGATCGTGGGCAGGCGAGCCTGAATCGTTCACACAGGCGCAGATGTTCCTGTTAAAGGGCTCCACATTTCGCAAGCAGAAAGGAGGGAGGGCAATGACTGCGGCCGAGAAGACCCGGAGCTTCGTGTGGAGCAACAGGCCAGGTAGCTGCCACGCAGAGTTACGCAGCCGATGAAAAGATAATATCGCTCGACTGATTGGGGAATGAGACATCGGCTGCCAAACCGGAGTCTGCCGTGATCGCACTGCCCAGGAATGGACAACTTCTCCACTCTTCTCTCCACAACATCCACGTTACTCATCATGCAGGGTTAAGTGACACACGGCAACTGGCTGTTTGCCACGAAGGTGGTAACGTCATCGTACAGCAGTCCCCTTGTGCCAGGCTAGGTGCACTTTGAGCTCAGGTAAAATGTCAAAATTATTTTTGGCAGGAGGTTATGGGACAGACCCAGGTGCCATGGGTTGGCTGACAGAGATGACCGGCAGATGCACCACCAGCTGTGTCCCCTCTGTGCCAACCCGCGGCGTTTTATCCGCCCGGCGCTCCGCTCGTTGTTGTGAGCGTCGCTCCTCTGCCCTCCGTTGTTTGCTGGAGGGCGACTGCCTCCAACTGCCCAGTAGCAGCAGCAGCAGCGTCCTTCACGAGCCTCCTCCACAGAGGCCGATCATGACACCGCTGGTTCCAATCATCGGCAAGTCCACTCAGCTCCACATCATCCTGTAGCGCACCGTCGTTTTAACAGCCTGTTGGGGCAAGTGCTGTTAGCGAGCACCTTTGAAGGCCGGCACGGTACACAAAGGGGTGGGTGGCCAGCACTACGCCCGGCCGCCTTTGTCTCCCCAAAGTGACGATCCTTACACAAGGCACCAGGTGCGCATTTGAGGCTGGGTCGATCTAACACATTCACAAACGCACGCTCACTTCCCCAAAACAGCAACGAACCACAGTCTCTCCCCCACGCCCCTTCGTCTGGAGGATAGCGATCTGAAGGGGGGAGAGGTGTGTGTTTGTGTTGTCGGGGGGTGGGGTGGGGGGCTATCAAACCTGTTTGTCGAGCTAAGTCGAAAAAAGAATGCAGAGAGAGAGAGAGAGGCCTCGTTTGTGAGTGGATGGGTTGGCCTGCGTGTGCCGTGCAGGTGCTGACCAAACTCCCCCTCCATCGTAACAGCGCCGCCCCAGTTTGAGCCGTACCGTGCCTGCATCGGTGCTGCTGCTGCTCGCGAACAGCACTTGCCCCGACCGGTCTGTTGAAGGCCATTGCTGGGGGAGAAGCCGATCGCGGTGTGCAGTGAACATTGACCCCAGGGGAGGCAAAGGCGGCCGGGCGTGACGCTGGTCACCCACCCCCGCATGACCCGTGCTGGCCTTCATAGGTGCTCGCTAACAGCGCTTGCCCCAACGGTCTGTTCAAGGCTACACCAGGGATCTTTGTCTTTGTAGTGCAGATGGTGGGGAGCGGTGGCGCATTGGTTAGGGCACTGCGCTCAGGACTACGGAACCAGAGATCGATTCCCCGCTCACGGCCACGAGCACCACTGACGATCATCTGAACCGGCCCCCAGTCCTGGGTCTCCACGAGGTCGACTAATGAGTACCACTAATGAGACGAGGGCGGTCGCTAACAGCACGGTGGTGAGATGTTAACTACCTCGCCTGGTATGCAGGAGGTCGGGGGTTGGATCCCGACCCTGATGCCTGTTTGCCTGCACGTTCTCCGCGTGGGCGCGTGGACTTTTCTCCGGGTCCTCCGGTTTTTGCCTCCAAATTTAGAATCAACAACACGCGTTTAGAGTATATCGCCTGCTGCTAAAAAAAATTCCACACAATCAGCCACAATTGTGGCCAGGTCGATTATTTAAAAAGAGCTACGTTACTCAGTGGGCCTTTCCTGGTAAAATAAAAATATTTGAATACAATTTTCCCCAGAAGTGTATCAAGGCTACACGGGGGATCTGTGCATTTTGAACACAGGTGATGCACCTGTCAATCGTCCTCAGTGACTAAACACAGAGCACCTGGGTCTGTCCCATGACCTGGGTCTGTGCCGTGACCTGGGTCTGTGTCGTGACCTGGGTCTGTGCCGTGACCTGGGTCTGTGTCGTGACCTGGGTCTGTGCCGTGACCTGGGTCTGTCCCATGACCTGGGTCTGTCCCATGACCTGGGACTGTGCCGTGACCTGGGTCTGTGCCGTGACCTGGGTCTGTGCCGTGACCTGGGTCTGTGCCTTGACCTGGGTCTGTGCCATGACCTGGGTCTGTGCCGTGACCTGGGTCTGTGCCGTGACCTGGGTCTGTGCCATGACCTGGGTCTGTCCCATGACCTGGGTCTGTCCCATGACCTGGGACTGTGCCGTGACCTGGGTCTGTGCCGTGACCTGGGTCTGTGCCGTGACCTGGGTCAGTCCCGTGACCTGGGTCTGTGTCGTGACCTAGGTCTGTGTCGTGACCTGGGTCAGTCCCGTGACCTGGGTCTGTGTCGTGACCTGGGTCTGTCCCATGACCTGGGTCTGTGTCGTGACCTGGGTCTGTCCCATGACCTGGGTCTGTGCCGTGACCTGGGACTGTGCCGTGACCTGGGTCAGTCCCGTGACCTGGGTTTGTCCCGTGACCTGGGTCTGTGCCGTGAGTTGGCAGGACGTCACCGAGCCTCGCGCAAACACCATACGGACGTCCAATTAGCCTTGTTGGCTAAGTATGGCGCGAAGGAATTTCAACATACATACATAGTACATAAAAAAAAAACATCAAAGCGAGCATTGAAGCATTGGTGCTCGTCTCATCCGTTTACGGCCCAGCGAGAGCTAGTGGTGACAATTCCACATTCCTATGGCGTGGAGGGAGGGGGAGAGAGGGATTCGTTGAAATCTATTCGAAAGACTACCTGGAATCCAACTAGGTATTGGTGGGCTTCATAGTGCAGTGCGCAAATTACTCTGCCACTGCTCCTCCACCCCGTGTCAACAAGACAAGACAAAGACATGCGGACACACGCGCGCACGTCTAACCACACGTAAACACAGACATCCACACCCAAGCACAAACACATTAATTTTCAGGGCAATAAACTATTTTGTATAATGTTACGGGTCATGTTCCTGCACATGTGCACACAGACAAACGTCCCCCGTGCAGCCTGCCACAGACTGTTGGGGCAAGTGCCATTAGAGATCAACCTATGAATGCCGGAACGGCACACGAGGAAGGGGGTTGGTGGCAAGTACCACGACCGGCCGCCTTTGTCTCCCCCGTAGGTACGATGGGTAAGCCACCAACACCAGTGACGATTATCTGAACCGGTCCTGGACCTTCTCTAGGTCGACTCGGCCTCAAACCACTACCGTACCTAGTTGCTGTGCGAACGCCACCACTGAGTGGGGAGCGGTAGTGGTAGTGGTAGCAGTGGTTAGCACGCTGCGCTACGAACCCGGCGACACGAGTTCGATTCCCGCTCACGGCAAACACCGGTGACAGATACCTGAACCGGTCCTGGGCCTCCCCTAGGTCGACTCAGCCTCAAATGAGTAACTATTGCTCTGCACTTGCTCCAACAGTCTGTTAAGGCTCTACCGGGGATCTCTGTATATTTGTGAGTGTGTTCGATCGACACAGCCGCAAATGCGTACCTGGTGAGTTGTTTAAAGATCGCCCACTCGGGATACAAAGGCGGCTGGGCGTGGTGCAGGCCACCCACCCCCTTGTGTGCCGTGTCGGCCTTCATAAGTTGATCTCTAAAAGGCACTTGCCCCAACAGTCTGTTAAGGCAATACGGGGTATCTTTGGCTGTATGTGTGTGTATGTTCGTCACGCCTGTTGCTCTTATCTGACTACAAAGGGAGGCGGTTTGACTATGGAACTGCCTAGCAGATGCCACGCTGTTTACCTAATGGGTTTTGTAAGGTGTTGCATCCACAAAGCACGCTTCACATGACCGGGAATTGAACTCAGGCTTGCTGTCCCTGAGCAGGTGTGGGTCGGCGAGACATCCGATATTTTCAACGGTGTGAGTCAAAGGTAAATCCAATGGTTGTCGGGAGCCCGTCACAGATTGGCTGAGTAGTACGTGGCTGATGTACACTCCGTTCAGAATCGGCATCAGAAACATCCGAATATTCGTTAATAACCGGTGGAATCCCGCTGAGCTATCAAGCTCTCTCTCTCTCTCTCACAGGCGTCCAGTAAGGTGCGGGTGAGAACGTTACCCACACCAAACAATACAGACGCATGACGGTGGTGCAACGCCCAAGAGAGGTGAACAAATCACCCAAACACACACAAATACTACGCGAAACCATCCCCATCCAATCAGGCAAAAACCCCACTGAGGTGCCTCGTTAGCTTACTTTGCAGAAACGACCCTGGCCACACGTGATGGATTCAACGAAGTGGCTTGTCACGTGGACGTTTATAGAAGCAAAATAATAAAAAATACTCTCAACTTACACACTCTGCAAGAGTTGACATTCGTAACAGAATCCATAAGCGGACACTGCATGTATCTGCCTTCACATGAATGAAACAGAAAAAGTGATTTTGTTTGATTGTACACATCCCATCAGCCAACACACGGCCTTTCAAATGGGACCATTTTTTTGCCAGTATCAAAGTACCAAAAAAAATGTTTAAAGATGTAGCTGCTCACCCCGAGCTCTCAATGTCCTGATAGTGGCATTGTCTTTGTGCTGTCCCCCTTTAAGCGTCCTCTGGTCTGACACTGGTCGTGAGAATAGCCCCTGAAGATGTATCTCTGGTGCGGGCCAATCAGATTCAACAACAATGCATATATTATATTCTCGGTTCTTTCGGTAAAGTCACGTAGAAGGGAAACACAATAATACAAATATAAAACAATACAATTCTCAAGACATTTCGACTGCAACACAAGCAATCATCTGAAATTTTCTTGCTGTGGTTTTCACACCTGATGATGATTTTCTTGCTGTGGTTTTGTTTTCAATTTTTATTATTTTATTATTTCCCTTCTACAGTACGTGACTTTACCGAAAGAACCAAGAATATTAATCCCTGCAGTCACGAAAGCTTTAAATAAAAAATGCATATATTATCAGAGCATGGTTTATTTGCATGTGCAACACAAGTGCCGTGCGTGGTTAACGCGGACTTGATCCCTTGCAAAAGGTTTTCATCTCGTCAGTTTAACGCGTAGGCCTTTCGCGACCAATATCATCCATAATACGTGTTTTTATATTTACGTGATCTAACCCAAACGGCCTGTATTGTGCATCTATCTCGTGTGTGAACATCTCAACGGCTCCTATTTTATTGACAGAAAGGTGTAAAACCAATTCTTATATATTTTTTATCATACACGGCCTTCATTTATGGGAGTTCGTCATTACCAGCAGTGTTGGTCCATCGCGAGCTAAACCTCCCGGACGGGGTTTGACACGCAAATGTCTCATCAGACTCGCCTCTTACGCTCCGTAATTTAAGACGGGACACAGAACGACGAATTCTTCACAATTATTGGCTCATCGCCTGATGAAGCTGGTTGTTGTTGTTGTCGTGGTTACTGTTGTTGTTGTTGTAATCACCAGCGAAATGTCACAGTGCTCGTAACTTTTCAATGGTGTTGTGGGTTTACTCTCCAAACAGGTAACCGGTGTGCTGTAGTGACGAATTGGCACGTTTTTGATTTAAAGCTTTCGTGACTGCAGGGATTCATATTCTTGGTTCTTTCGGTAAAGTCACGTAGAAGGGAAACAATAAAATAATACAAATATAAAACAATAAAATTCTCACGACGTTTCGACTGCAACACAAGCAATCATCATGAGTATAGCTACACGTTCATAGTCGTCATCACGATTGATGATTTGAGTAAAGTCACTGACTCTCATAGTCCGAGTTGCACTCAAACTAAAATAACATTACTCTGTATTCTTCTTATGTTTTGTTATTTCCTTTGAACATATCTACGTGACTTTACCAAAAGACCCAAGAATATGAATTCCTGCAGTAACGAAAGCTTTAAGTTCAAGATTCAACATTACTCTGGCTTGAGACGTGGCGAGGAATTCCTCCTGGCTGATTGAAATTGCCTGATCTTTATATTTGCATGATATCTTACATGGAGGTTACGTCCAGTGAACGTCACTGGGTAAATCCAGCGGCAAACAGACCAGCAGGACGCTGCAGACGATGATGACACGTGTTTGATTTGTATAAAGTTACCCGTGTGTGCGTGTGTGCGTGTGTGGAGCGACGCTCATAACAACGAGCGGAGCGCCGGGTGGCTAAAGCACAGCAGGTTGGCACAGTAGGGGGCACAGGTGGTGCATCAGCCAGTCATCTCAGTCATCTCAGTCAGTCGACCCGTGGCACCTGGGTCTGCCCCGTGACCTCCTGCCAGCGGGCGTTCGACACTTCACGTGGCCTCAAGGTGCACATGGCCTGGCACAAGCGTCGTGGTGACGTCACCGCCACTTAATGGCGAATGGTGGTTGTTGTTGTTGTGTGTGGAGAGACGAGTGGAGCGGTGGTTGTAGTGGTTAGCGCACTGCACTACGAACCTGGCCACCGGAATACGATTAACCCGCTCACGGCCACCAACACCCAGTGACGATTATCTGAAACGGTCCTGGGCCTCCCCTAGGTCGACTCAGCCTCAAATGAGCAACTGGTGCGGCGTGTAAACATCGCCACTCGGGGAGACAAAGGCGGCCGTGCGTGGTGCTGGCCACCCACCCCTTCGTGTGCCGTGCCGGCCTTCATAGGTGCTCGCTAACAGCACTTGCCACAACAGTCTGTCAAGGCTATACGGGGTATCTTTGACTGTGTGCCTGCTTGTGTGTATAACTTACGCGCTCACGGCCACCAACATCAGTGACGATCATTTAAACCGGTCCTGGGCCTCCCCTAGGTCGTCTCAGCCTCAAATGACAACCTTGGTGTGGTGTGCAACAACACCGCCATTGGGGAAGACAAAGGCGGTCGGGCGTGGTCGCTGGTCACTCGCCCCCTTGTTGTGCCGTGCCAGCCTTCATAGGTGAGACTCGCTAAGAGCCCTTGCCCCAATCGCCTTGTAGGGCTATACGGGGGACCATTATCTACATACCTTACGAGTATGGGGTAATGCCAGCACATACTCCTATTTACACATGGTTTCCCCATCCCTTTAACCTTTAAAACACACACGTACACACGCGTACGCACACAAAGACAAAGTTCCCCGGTGTAGCCTTAACAGACTGTTGGGGCAAAGTGCTGTTAAGCGAGCAGCACCTGTGAAGGGGGTGGGTGGCCAGCACCACGCCCGGCCGCCTTTGTCTCTCCAGTGGCGATGTTTACACACCGCACCAGGTACTTATTTGAGGCTGAGTCGATCTAGGGGAGGCCCACAACCGGGACAGATAATCGTCACTGGTGTCGGCCGTGAGCGGGAATCTAACTCGGGTCGCCGGGTTCGTAGCGCAGCGTAGAGGGAACCACTACACTACCGCTCCCCACACACAATCAAACACGAACACAGTGACACACATACGTGTAACATGCAGAGACGCACGTCAATCCACGTACGCAGATACACGCACATGCATGGACATGTTAGCACGCATGCACGCAAATACCCAGGTACATTCACGTGGAAACAAAAGACAAAGAGCTCCTCCCCCCCGCGCCGTTCTGCCTTGAGCAGACTTTCTGGGGAAAGTGATGTCGCCGATGTTTGCACGTCGCACTAGGTACTCATTTGAGGCTGAGTCGGCCTAGGGGAGGCCCATGACCGTTTCAGGTAATCGTCACTGGGTGTTGGTGGCCTGAGTGGGAATCGAACTCGGGTAGCCGGGTTCGTAGTGCAGCGTAGCGCTAACCGCTGCCGCTCCGCGCTATACAATGACTCTTTAGACACGCGCATCCACACACAAACACTCACACAAAGACCCCAACACGCGGGCATACAAAGACAAAGATCCCCCAGACTTAACCAGACTGTTGGGGCAAGTGCTGTTTGCGAGCACCTATGAAGGCCGACACGGCACACGAGGGGGTGGGTGGCCAGCGCCACGCCTGACCGCCTTTGTCTCCCCAGTGGCGATGTTTACACGCCGCACCAGGCACTAAATTGAGGCTGAGTCGGCCTAGGGGAGACCCATGACCGTTTCAGATAATCGTCACCGGTGTTTGTGGCTGTGAGCGGAAATGGAACTCGGGTCGCCGGGTTCGTAGCGCAGCGTAGCGCTAACCGCTGCGCCACCGCTCACTACACACACCTGGACAAAGACAAAGATCCCCCATATAGCCTTAACAGACTGTAGGAGCAAGTGCTGTTAGCGAGCTCCTATGAAGGCCGCAACGGTACACGAGGGGGTGGGTGGCCAGCACCACGCCCGACCGCCTTTGTCTCGACAGTGGCGATGTTTGCACACCGCACCAGGTACTCATTTGAGGCTGAGTCGAACTAGGGGAGGCCCAGGACCGATTCAGATAATCGTCACCGGTGTTGGCCGTGAGCGGGAATCGAGCCTGTGTCGCCGGGTTCGTAGCGCTAACCGCTGCGCCACCGCTCGCTACACACACCTGGATGGTCACTCACGCACACGCTCAGAGCAACTGAGCGAAAGTCGCCAATGCCTCTGATAGATTCAACCCCGGCCGATGCAGTCGCGTGGAAAGATTGGAATCTGCTTGGGAAAAGGTTTGGGAAGGGCTTGAATTCGGCTATGGTGGGGGGGGGGGGGTGTTCATTACTTTTTGTAATTCAATTAATTCATTGTTTTCCGTCTCTCTCTCCCCCCTTAACCCCTAAATCTCCTCTTCTCCATTACTCCTGACGGCTCGTGTGCGCGTGCACGTGTGTGTGTGTGCGCGCGTGTGTGTGTGTGCACGTGTGTGTGTGTGGGGAGCGATAGTGTAGCGGTTAGCGCGCTGCGCTATGAACCTGGCGACCCGGGTTCGATTCCTGCTCACGGCCAACACCAGTGACGATTATCTGAACCGGTCCTGGGCCTCCCCTAGGTCGACTCAGCCTCAAATGAGTACCTGGTGCGGTGTGTAAACATTGCCACTAGGGAGACAAAGGCGGTCGGGCGTGGTTCTGGCCACCCACCCCCTCGTGTACCGTTCCGGCCTTCATAGGTGCTCGCTAACAGCACTTGCCCCTACAGTCTGTTGAGGCTATACGGGGGATCTTTGTTTATCTTTGTGTGTGTGTGTGGGGAGCGATTGTGTAGCTCTTAGCGCGCTGCGCTATGAACCTGGCTTCCCGAGTTCGATTCCTACTCACGGCCAATTCCAGTGGCGATTAAGTAAACTGTTCCTGGACCTCTCCTAGGTAGACTAAGTCTCAAATGAGTACCTAGTGCGGTGTGTAAAGATCGCTATTTGAGAGACAAAGGCGGTCGGGCGTGGTGCTGGCCACTCACCCCCTCTTGTGCCGTGCCGGCCTTCATAGGTGCTCGCTAACAGCACTTGCTCCTACTGTCTGTTTGAGGCTATACGGGAAGAGATGGATTTCTGTGTGTGAGTGTGTGTATTTGTGTGTGAGTGTGTGCGTGTGTTCGTTCACTGCTTTTGATGTTTATACCAGGCAGGTCTTTTTGTAAAACGACCCCTAAAGAGATCACACACACACACGCGCGCGGGCACACACAAAGACAAAGATCTCCCGTATAGCCTAGAACAGACGATCGCGGCAAGTGTTCTTAACTAGTAAACACCTATGAATGCCGTCACGAATACAGGTGTGCGGTGGGTAATAAGCACTACGGCCGACCGCCTTTGTCTCACACAACCGCACCAGTTGCTCATTTGAGGCTGAGTCGACCTAGGCAAGGCCCAGGACCGGCTCAGATAATCGTCATCGGTGTTTGTGACCGTGAGTGTGGAATCGAACTCGGGTCCAACGAGTTCGTAAGGCAGCGCGCTAGGCACGACGCTACCGTTCCCACGCACGTGAGCACACAACAGCAAAGACAAAGATCCCCCGTGCAGCCTGTAACAGACTGTAGGGGCAAGTGCTGTTCGCGAGCGCCTATGAAGGCCCGCACGGCACACGAGGGGGTGGGTGGCCAACGCCACGCCCGGCCGCCTTTGTCTTCCCACTGCACTACCGCTCCCACACACGCGCACACATCTTTCAAGTTTGGCGTGTATACACCTGCTGCACTCTGCGGTTTACGGGGTAGGTTTTTTTTTTTCATTTGGAGAGACTTCAGTCAATTGAAAAAAAAAATTGTGTTTTATTTTGAAGACGACATTGTTTTGTCTTTTGTGGGCGCGTGCGTGTGTGTCGGAGTGACTGTTCGTGTGTGACTTGTGTGTGGGGAGCGGTAGTGTAGTGGTTAGCTCTACGCAGCGCTACGAACCCGGCGACCCGAGTTCGATTCCCGCTCACGGCCGACACCAGTGACGATTATCTGTACCGGTTATGGGCCTCCCCTAGGTCGACTCAGCTTCAAATGAGTACCTGGTGCGGTGTGTAAACATCGCCACGGGGGAGACAAAGGCGGCCGGGCGTGGTGCTGGCCACCCACCCCCTTCATAGGTGCTACTCGCTAACAGCACTTGCCCCTAAAGTCTGTTAAGGCTATACGGGGGAACTTTGTCTTTGTGGGGAGCGGTAGTGCAATCGTCGTTGGTGTTGGCCGTGAGCCGGAATCGAACTCTGGTGGCCGGGTTCTTAGCTCAGCACTGCAAAAAAAATACAGAGATCCCCCCCATAGCCTCACCAGAATTTTGGGGCAAGTGCTGTTATCGAATAGCACCTATGAAGGTCGGCACGGCACACGAGGGGGTGGGTGGCCAACACCACGCCCGGCCGCCTTTGTATCCCCAGTGGCCATGTTTACACACCGCACCAGGTACTAATTTGAGGCTGAGCCGACCTAAGGGAGGACCAGGACCATGAGCGGAAATTGATCCCGGGTTGCCGGGTTCGTATCGCAGGGCGCTAACCACTGCACTACACACATAGACGCACACACACGTAGACACACAAAGACACACAAAAACAAAGATAAAGAATCCCATATAGCCTTAACAGACTGTAGGGGCAAGTGCTGTTAGCGAGCACCTATGAAGGGCGGAACGGTACACGAGGGGGTGGGTGGCCAGCACCACGCCCGACCGCCTTTGTCTCCCTAGTGGCAATGTTTACACACCGCACCAGGTACTCATTTGAGGCTGAGTCGACCTAGGGGAGGCCCGGAACCGGTTCAGATAATCGTCACTGGTGTTGGCCGTGAGCGGGAAACGAACCCGGGTCGCCAGGTTCATAGCGCAGCGCGCTAACCGCTACACTATCGCTCCCCACACACGTAGACACACACACAGACACACACAGACACACACACGTAGACACACACACAGACACACACACACAGAGACACACACACACACAGACATACACACAGACACACACACAGACACACACACAAAGTCTGCTCTTGTGTCATTTGCAAGAGATGCGTTATCGAGCACTCGTACCCAAATATTGTGTTTACATAGCAACCGCTGTTAAATGTTTGTTTTGTGTCCCGATTACCGACACAGTTAATCTATTCTTTATTCATCATGATCATTATCGTCATCACCATCAGCATCATCATCATCCTCAATAATGTTCCATCCACTGCCGGATGTAAGAATCCCGCGAGACCGTCTCAACTTTCCGGGGATGCCACCTCGACCCATCTCCATCCATTCCCCCGCGTCGCGCGCGCCGTCTACCACCGTGTCCTTGCTGAAAAGACTCCCGGGCCAATCCGGGATGGTTGGCAACCCGATCCCCCGGGCGAGTGACGCCAAAATCCGTCGGGAGCAAAAAAATTAACAAACAAAAACTTATCCGGCCAATCCGGGCGTCACGGTGGCGTGGATGTTAATTGCGTCGCTTGGTGTACAGGAGGTCGTGGGCTCGATCCCGCCTCTGACGCCTGCCGTATATTTGTAGTTTGCGCGCGTGGGTCTCTCTCTCTCTCTTCATGGTTGTGTGGACTTGTCAGCGGGCACTCCCGACTTGATGTAAATTCCCACGTGATTAGCCAGTGCGTAGAGCTTGTTATTGTTGGCGAGGCTTCTTCTTCTTCTTCAAAACAAAATAGAGAGCTACATGAGCTCCTTGGGCACTTACATGGTATAATAAACACCAATAGTTTAAATCGGTAACCCCATTCTCGACTCTACTCCACTTCCCGTGCTGTAGACCACCCGCACAACAGCTGGCAGTGAATAACAAAACAGATGCATTACGCAACGTCTCCCTGCGGAGGGAGCTGGTAGGAACGTTGGGTGGCTCGGTCAATGGCCAGGGTCAACGGCGGCACCACGTGGTGTGTTCCGCACAATATTGCCCGACTGTGAGGGCGGGCAAAAGCCGGCGTGAGTAGGTGAAACGTTGAGTTTTATAAGGGCACCACGGGGTGACCAGCCCCTCCCCGCCCTCCCCTCCCCACCCAGCCCCTCCCCACCCTCCCCTCCCCACCAATCCCCTCCCCTCCCATTTTTGGATACAGGACGGACGGACGGACACAATTATCCTCTGTGGGCTGGTGGTGTAACCAGGAGGTTCCTACCAATATAACAAAACAGATACATTACACAATGTCTCCTCTAACCCATATCAGTCTCTCCGCGTACGTAAATAACAAAACAAAAAATTGGGGTTTTGTATATGTTTTACGCACCCCATCAGCCCCACGGCCACCTTGAAAGTGCGTCATTTTCGCGGCATTGATTCAAAAAACAAGCCGACACTGGGGTCCGTTTTGACATTCAGTGCCTCATCATGAGCAGCAGAGCCAGACGAATGCTCGTTCGTCATCGTGGTCGGATGTTCACAGTGAGGGCCTTCATAGGCGCAGCTCGCTAACAGCACTTGCGCCAACAGTCCCGTTGAAGGCTACACGGGGGATCTTTGTCACCGGCCGCGGTGATTATGATGATACCGATGATGTCAACATGGACGCGTATTTTGTTGTTGTTGTTGTTGTGATGATGGGGGGGTGGGGGGATAGTGTAGTGGTTAGCGCGCTGCACCTACAAAACCGGATTTCCAGGTTCGATTCCAGCTCACGGTCAACACCAGCGACGATGATGTGAACTATTCCTAGGCCTCGCCGTGCCTCGACTCAACCTCAAGGGAGTACAAGGCGCGGTTTGTCGTCAACATCGCCAACTGGGGGAGACAAAGGCGGCTTGGCGTGGTGCTGGCCTACCCCCACCCCCTCGTGTGCTATGCCGGCATTTATAGATGCTCGCTAACAGCACTTGCCCTGCAGTATGTTAAGGCTATACGGGGGATCTTTGCCTTTGATGATGATGATGATGGTTGTGATTATGATGGTGGTTGTGATAATGATAACATAAAAAGACGACGAAAATTTTAGATGTTACAGCGACGATTATGGAAGTGGAGTTGAAAACGCGATTAAAACATGATGAATGTTGACGCAGGTGATGATGATGATGGCGGTGATGGTGGTGATGTTGTTGATGATGGTAGCGGTGATGGTGGTGATGTCGATGATGATGGTGGCGGTGATGGTGGTGATGTTGATGATGATGGTGGTGATAGTGGTGTTGATGATGATGGCGGTGGTGGTGATCTTGTTGTTGATGATGATGGTGGCGGTGATGGTGGTGATGTTGATGATGATGGTGGCGATGATGGTGGTTATGTTGTTGATGATGGTGGCGGTGATGGTGGTGGCGGTGATGGTGGTGATGTTGATGATGATGGTGGCGGTGATGGTGGTGATATTGTTGATGATGATGGTGGCGGTGATGTTGTTGATGATGATGGTGTCGGTGATGTTGTTGATGATGATGGTGGCGGTGATGGTGGTAATGTTGATGATGGTGATGTTGGTGTTGATGGTGGCGGTGATGGTGGCGGTGATGGTGGTGATGTTGATGGTGGCGGTGATGGTGGTGATGTTGATGATGATGATGGTGGCGGTGAAAGTGGTGTTGATGATGATGGTGGCGGTGGTGATGTTGTTGTTGATGATGATGATGATGGTGGTGATGTTGTTGATGGTGATGATGGTGGCGGTGATGGTGGTGATGTTGATGATGGTGGCGGTGATGGTGGTGATGTTGATGATGATGGTGGCGGTGATGGTGGTGATGTTGATGATGATGGTGGCGGTGATGGTGGTTATGTTGTTGACGATGGTGGTGGTGATGTTGATGATGATGGTGGCGGCGGTGATGGTGGTGATGTTATTGATGATGATGGTGGCGGTGATGGTGGTAATGTTGATGATGGTGGTGATGTTGGTGGTGATGGTGGTGTTGTTGATGGTGGTGGTGATGGCGGTGATGTTGTTGATGATGATGATTTGCTCTGGCATCCAGCGATTCGACCTCGCGATTATCTTCCGACCGTGCAACAAAGTTGGGGCTGATAACGTTTAAACAAAAAAAAAGCATTCGTGCTTGGGGGAAAGTAGGTGGGTAGGCGAGTCGGTGGTGGGAATTCTATTTTGTGTTACCTTCAAGATAGAAATGCCGTCGAGGGAGGACCACACAAGGTGAGAAGCGACTGCCAGAGCCAAACCCACGGTCACGCAATCGCGCAACCATCAACCGCACACACACAGAGACAAAGGCTCCCCCCTCCACACCTGTATAGCCTTGAACAGGCATTTGGGGCAAGTGCTGTTCGCGAGTTTGCACCTATGAAGGCTGGCACGGCACACGAGAGGGTGGGTGGTCAGCACCACGCCCGACCGCCTTTGTCTCCCCAGTGGCGATGTTTACACGCCGCACCAGTTACTCATTTGAGGCTGAGTCGACCTAGGGGACGGGCCAGGACCGGTTTTAGATAATCGTCACTGGTGTTGACCGTGAGCGGGAATCGAACCCGGATCGCCGGGGTCGTAGCGCACCGCGCTAACCGCTACACTACCACTCCCCACGCACACACACGCAGATACGCAGTCACGCAGACGAACAGCATCACGATCCATCAATTCATTAAACACATCAGACCCTTGAAAATGTGCGTGGTGGGGGACGGCGCACAGAGACACAGACAACAAGGATCAACTTTTCCCTTTTTAAAACATCTGCAAGAATTAATTAATTCATAGCACATTATTTCATTTCCATGCTCACACCACCACCACCACAATAACAACAATAAAGACAAAGATCCCCCGAATAGCCTGTCACAGACTTTGGCAAAGTGCGGTTAGCGAGCAGCACCTATGAAGGCCGGCACGGCACACGAGGAGGTGGGTGGCCAGCACCACGTCCGGCCGCCTTTGTCTCCCCAGTGGCGATGCCTACACATCGCACCAGGTACTCGATTTAATGCCGCGTCGACTTAGGGGAGGCCCTGTGCCGTGAGCGGGAATGGAACTCGAGAACGCCCGTTCAGTAGTGAACGCGCGCTAACCGTTGCGCCACCGTTCCCCCCATCTCACGTCGGAGGTAGATACCACAACAAAAACAAAGACAAAGATCCCCCATATAACCTTAACAGACTGTAGGGGCAAGTGCTGTTAGCGAGGCAGGGTGGGTGGCCAGCACCACGCCCGGCCGCCTTTGTCTCCCAAGTGGCGATGTTTAACTACACCGCACCAGGTACTCATTTGAGGCTGAGTCTACCTAGGGGAGGCCCAGGACCGGTTCGGATAATCGCCACTGGGTGTTGGCCTGTGTGCGGGAATCGAACTTGGGTCGCCGATTTCGAGGCGCTGCGTAGTGCTAACCGCCACACCACCACTCCCCAAGCAACAACAACAACAACCACCACCACCAACCACCACCACGGACCATCACCAACAGCAGCAGTGATAGCATCCCAACCAAACCTCCCAATAACCGCACAACCACCCCCACCACTCGCAAAGCTCCGATGAAACGTGGCGTGCATATATCTCAGCCAGCGGGGCTTGATTGCAGTATTGGAGAGGGTGGGTGGCTGTGGTGATGGTGGGAGGTGTGGTGGTGATGGTGGTGGTGGGGGGGGCGCTCTGTGTTAATGGTGGGGGGTAGTAGTAGTAGTGGGGGGGGGGGGGGTCTCTGCAAGGCACACATATAATTTGTCTCGCCATTAGCCGCTCCATGTCGCCGCGGATTGCTGAGTGGATCTCAACACCTGCGACAATTAAACCTGGGGCGGCAGATCGCGGGGCGAGATGACTGCCTATTAGTGTGGGGGGGGGGGGGTGGGAGATGAGAGCGAGATGAGAGTGGTGGGGTGGGTTGTGGTGGTGGGAGTGGTGTTGGTGGTGGTGGGGGTGGTGGTAGTGCTGGTGGGGGTGCTGATGGTGGCGGTGCTGGTGGGGGCGGTTGTCGTGATGGTGGGAGTGGTGTTTGTGGTGCTGGTGGTGGGAGTGGTGTTGGTGGTGCTGAGGTGGTGGTGGAGGGTGGTGGTCGTGGTGGTGGAGGCGGTGGGTGGTGGTGGTGGTAGTGGTGGTGGTGGGAGTGGTGGTGATGGGAGTGGTGGTGATGGGAGTGGTGGTGATGGGAGTGGTGGTGATGGGAGTGGTGGTGATGGGAGTGGTGGTGATGGGAGTGGTGGTGATGGGAGTGGTGGTGGTGGGAGTGGTGGTGATGGGAGTGGTGGTGGTGGGAGTGGTGGTGGTAGTGGTGGTGGTGGTGGTAGTGGTGGTAGTGGGGGTGGTGGGGGTGGTGGTGGTTGTGTTGGTCGTGGAGAAGATGGTGGTGGTGGGGTGGTATTTGTTTGTGATTGGGGTAGTGGTGATGTTGGTGGTGGTGGGGTGGTGTTGGTGGTGATTGGGGAGGTGGTGCTGGCGGTGGTGGTGGAGGGTGGTGGTCGTGGTGTTGGTGGTTGTGGTGGTGGTGGTGGTTATGTTGATGGTGGAGAAGATGGTGGTGGTGGGGTGGTGTTGGTTGTGATTGGGGTAGTGGTGGTGGTGATGATAGTGGTGGTGGGAGTAGTGGTAGTGGGGGTGGTGGTTGTGGTGGGGGTGGAGAAGATGGTGGTGGTGGGGTGGTGTTGGTGGTGATTGGGGTGGTGGTGGTGATGTTGGTGGGGTGGGGGTGGTGATTGGGGCAGTGGTGGTGGTGATGTTGGTGGTGGTGGGGTGGTGTTGGTGGTGATTGGGGTGGTGGTGTTGGTAGTGGTGGTGGGGCAAAAATCCTGCGTGTGGTTAATGCGGACTTGATTCCTAGTTGATGTTTTGACATCTTAACACCTCCATTTGTATTGCCAGAAAGGGTGAAAAATATTCTTATTTTTCATACTTTTGCACTGGCAAAATAGTTCCATGAGACGCATAAATAAGCAGATAATACCACCCTCATTTCATATATCCCTCCAACGTAAGAACATACATATATTAAAAATATATATATATAATTTTACACATCCCACCAACCACAGCAGGATTAATGATTCAATGCAAGATAAAACTTATTGGACACGTGTCTCGACATGGCCTGCTGATGGTGCTCCCCAGGTCGAAAAACGTGCGTTGGGACAAATTCGTACATTCCACATTTCGATGGCAGGAGGTCAAATCCTTCAATAGGATCGAGTCGACGTTTTAATTTTGTTTGACCAGGGTGAGGAACCCAGGTGACCTGGGCAGGAACGCGAGAGCGAGTGAATGAGAGGATGAATGAGCTGAGTGGGTGAGTGAATGGGTTAATTAGTGAGCGAATGAGTGAGTGAAATAGTCAATTCAGGTTTTATGTTGTTTGACCAGGTGAGAACTGAAGGGAGCAGGATGAGTCTCATCTTGAAGAGAGAGTGAATGAGTGAGTGAATGACTGAGTGGGTGACTGGGTGGGTGAGTAAATGAATGAGTGGGTGGGTGACTGAGTGGGTGACTGGTTGAGTGAATGAGTGGGTGAGTGACTTAGTGGATGGCTGAGTGAATGCGTAGATGGGTGATTGAGTGGGTTAGTGAGTGAATGAGTGAGTAAGTGAGTCAGTGAATGGGTGAGTTGTTGACTGAGTGGGTGACTGGTTGAGTGAGTGAGTGAATGCGTGGGTGGGTGACTGGATGGGTGAGTGAGTGAATGAGTGAGTGAGTGAATGAGTGAGTAAGTCGTCACGATTATGCCGTCTTACCCAGGGCAGTTTAGCTCACTCACACACTCATCCACTCGTTCGCACACTCACCCACTCACACTGGAAATCCACGATATTAAAAAAAAAATCCATGGGCCAGAACAGAAACTGCTACCACCATCGTGCACCTAGCCTGGCACACACACTCGCCGTGGTAATGTCAACGCCGCTTATCGACGAATCGGTCGTTGTTCGTGCTGTCACACATCGTAATCACCACCGCGTTGCAATCTCACCAGCCCTCGTATGTATGGTAACGTGCCCATTGTATGGAGGGACTATTACGATTGTGTTGCTTTATCTCGGTGTGGTCTGGGACTGCGTTTCTTGCTGTTTGTGCCGCCTTGCCCGATCTTGATAAATCGGGCTTATATAATTAACGCAAGCAAATATTGTTCATTATATTTAGTGACTTGCGCGCCAGTTTCTCTAGTTTGTACCCCTTGGACAGAGAGAGAGACATCCAGACCCAGGGCACAAACCCAGTTTCTCAACCGTAACGGCTCATAGTCCCTGACACGGCCACTATGAACCCCTTTAGATAAAGAGAGACGCCCAGACCCAGGGCTCGAACCTAGGTTCTCAACAGTATAAGGTCAGCGTCTCTGACACGGCCACTATGAACCCCCTTAGAGAGAGAGAGAGAGACACCCAGACCCATGGCTCGAACCCAGGTGCTCAGCAGTACGAGGTCAGCGTTGTCCTCCTATCGTGTGTTTGTATTTGTTTACTGTTCTAACTCTGTTGACCTGTCCGTCCATACTGGACATCTGTGCAAAAAAAAAGAGCTTCAACTCTCATCGGATTTCCTTCCCCAGTCTAAATAAAGAGTCTGGCTCTGAAACTCTTTCGTACCGTACGTAGCCACCCGTTGATTCTCTCATCAATGCGGCCCACAGCTGTTGAAACCCTAATCCCAGTCGTATAAGAATAGTGTACAATCATAATAATCATCATCCACTCTGGCTAAAACACAGTAACTCTTGCCTGCACCACCACCCCCATCGGCTTTACCAACTCGCTCAATATGTTGTGGAATTATGCTGCCAATAATAATAATAACAATAAAACATATTGACATTCCCCGCCCACTCACCGCCAGGCAGAGCATTACGGCGCTTAAAGGTGCAACAATGGAACATTGGCAGTTCGCGGCCGCGAATATTGTAAAATCGCATCAACAGAGACATCTTAATCGGATTACTCGGCGGAGAGAGATTATTTCGGGGAGGGGGGGGGGGGGAGAAATCAGAGAAATTGGAATAGCTGATTAAATGGGATGAGCAATGGGACGCGGATGGCTTTGCCTGCGAATAATCTTCAAGAAATATTAATATTGGCCAACGTAACCCGTTATTTACGCTGGATTAGTAGAGAGGCTGCCGCGACCGTCGCTTTCAGTGTAGAGAGCGCAACTGGAAGCTTGCAAGCCAGCGGCCGCCGGTTCGATCCCCTGGTGGGATGGTGAACACAATGGGACTTGCAATCCATCGGTCACGGGTTCCGATTCCCTGGTGGGATGGTAAACACAATGCGACTTGCAATCCATCGGTCACAGGTTCGATTCCCTGGTGGGATGGTGAACACAATGAAACTTGCAATCCATCAGTCACAGGTTCCGATTCCCTGGTGGGATAGTGAACACAATGGGACTCGCAATCCATCAGTCACAGGTTTGATTCCCTGGTGGGATGGTGAACACAATGGGACTTGCAATCCATCGGTCACAGGTTCGATTTCCTGGTGGAATAGTGAACACAATGGGACTTGCAATCCATCAGTGACAGGTTCGATTCTTTGGTGGGATGGTGAACACAATGGGACTTGCAATCCATCGGTCACAGGTTTGATACCCTGGTGGGATGGTGAACACAATGGGACTCGCAATCCATCGGTCACAGGTTCCGATTCCCTGGTGGGATGGTGAACACAATGGGACTCGCAATCCATCAGTCACGGGTTCCGATTCCCTGGCGGGATGGTGAACACAATGGGACTTGCAATCCATCAGTCACAGGTTCGATTCCCTGGTGGGATGGTGAGCACCACGTGCTACTAACCCGCCCCCAGAGTTCGATTCCCGGCCATGGCCAACACGGGTGGCGAATATTTAATTCAACAGCGCATTGAACCCGTGTTTATCTCTTGCCTACAACTCTGCTGCTGAACCAGCGGTGGAAATTCCACATTACTATGGCTGGGCGCGAGTCTCTAGCCAGGACAAACTCTGTATGACCCCTCACCCCAAGTTTACCAACCGCCAGAGGGAGGGATGATGGGCTGAGTCAACCGGGCCCCTCCCCCCGCCCCTCAATCCCCTCCCTCCGCCACCGGTCCCCCCCCTCCCCCCGCCGGTCCCCTCTCCCCTCGCTCCCCCCGGCCACTACCCCCCACCCCCGCATCGCCCCCCCCCCCCGTTCCCCCTTCCCCCCGCCGCCTCCCCTCCGCTTCTCCCCCCCCACTCCCCCGTCTCATTTCCACAATTGGGGACTGAACTCACGAGCGACTGATTGTGAGTCGCTTGCTGCTCTACGACTTAGCCACCTGGCCGGATATCTTATTCATTATGATGATTAATGTTAGCATCTTGATCACCGCCACGGTAATGATGATGATGACGATGATTATAATGATGACAATGATGACGATGATAACGATGATGATGATGATGATGTCGATTATGACGATGTCACCAAATGAGTGAGGTGCAAATTCGATTGATGAGTTGCCCGCTTGGAGCAAGGGGCTATCGCCACTCCAACGGAGCGACCGCTGGGCTGGCGAATGCCGCGAAAGAGCAGAGAGAGAGAGAGATGGGGGAGAGAGAGATAGGGGGGGGGGGGGGGTGGAGATAGGGAGGGAAATATTAAGAAAACTAAACATTTTTATCTTATTTTACCAGGTAAGGCCCACTGAGCTATTACAACTCTTTTTCAGGAGCGATCTGCCCATCACGAATGATCGCTCAACGGAGTGGCTGATATCATCACGTTGACATTTAGCAGCCAGCTACTCTGAACGCGTGATGTCGACTCTAAATGGGGAGGGAAAAAACCGAAGGACCCGGAGAAAGATTCTCGCCACCACGGGGCGAGAGAGAGAGAGAGACACGCAAACTCAAAATATACAGCAGCAGGCATCGCCACGGTCTTGGTCGAAACCCACGATCCTCCTGCATACCAGGCGAGGTAGTTAACATCTCCTGGCCAACGCGGCGACGCTCACTGAGAGATGATCATGATGGTGATGATGATCATGATGATCATGATGGTGATGGTGATCATGATGATCATGATGGTGATGATGATCATGATGGTGATGATGATCATGATGGTGGTGATGATGATCATGATAGTGATGATCATGATGATCATGATGGTGATGATGATCATGATGATCATGATGACGGCAACGCTGCCACCTCCACGCGTGGGGTGCCCCATCCCCTCCCCCCGACCGTTGCGGGAGAGAGGAGAGAGGGGGGGAGGACAGCGAGGAAAGAGGGGAAAGAGGGGAAAGAGGGGCGAGAGAGGAAAGAAAGAGGAGAGAGAGGAGACCGAGAGAGGGGGCAGATAGAGGAGCGAAAGAACAGAAAGAAGAGAGAGGGAGGAGACTTTTGACTTTTAAACAACTTTTATTGCCGCCAGCAGCAAAAGCACTGGAGGCGATTTCGATATGAAATACACAAAGTCACCAGCAACACAAATGAAAATAAACGTTACAAAGCCACGCGCTGTGGCGCTAAAAAGCACCGTGCACAACACGAAAGAAAAGTCACGTGGTGGTGGTGGTGGTCATCGCGGACGCCACGGTGACGAGCGAGCGCTTCAGAAGGTGAACACGTGGGGTGCCGTCCACGCTGGTGGTACAGACAGGGGCTTTTCTGGCTATCCCAGCGTTCGAAGAAGACGCGCTGCACATCACCGACATGTGTGTGGTATGCGTGCTCCAGTCGAGGCCGCGCCTTAAAGGGAGTTCGCGCAGCGTCACAAACCGTCGAACAAGGAGCAATCTGCCAGCGCCCCCTCCCCTCACAGCGGATCCCTCGCCTCGTCCCCCCAATGAGGGTTAAACAATCTGAGCGCTCGTGTGGAATTGAGTTGATCAGTTTCTGGTCGAATGCGTTTTGAAGTCTCACCACCATCCCCCCGTGAGCTCCGCTCTGTCACCCACTCACTGAGTCACTCACTCACCTACTTATCCACTCACCCACTCATCCACTCCTTCACTCACTCACCCACTCACCCACCAACTCACTAACTCACCCACTCACTCACCCACTCATTCACTCACTCACTCACCCACTTGCCAACTCACCCACTTACTGACCAACTTACTGACCCACTGACTCGCCCACTCACTCACCCATTCACGTACTCAATCACCCACACACTCATCCACTCACCCACTTACTCATTCACTCAATCACTCACTGAGTCACTCACTCACCCACTCATTCACTCATTCACCCACCTACCAACTCACCCACTTACTGACCCACTGATTCGCCCACTCACTCACTCATTCACGCCCTCACTTAGCCACTCACTCACCCACCCACTCATTCACTCACTCACTCACCCACTCACTCACCTACTCTCTCACCTACCCATCCACTCACTCACGTCCACTAGAGGCTACATTATTAAAATAAATAATCCATAGGTGTGGAAAAAAACCGGTAATCACCTAAGGTAGCAAACTAGTTTAGTTGTTTCAGATGTGTTTGCAATGCCAAATAGCAGTGGATGCATGTTTAACCTCCATTATTAAAACTAAACTTAAAACTACACGTGTGTGTTTTTTTTATTTTACCAGTTAATGGCAACACTGAGCGGTATTATTCAGAATGACTCCTCAGTGGTCCAGACACCGACGTTTCGGGAAACAGCTCTCCACGCCTAAGAGAGGACACTCCCTTTGACCCTGGTCCCGAACTCATTTTCCTCCGAGGTTGCTGGCCTGGCCTGTGTGGTCACAGACAAGGACACTCGATCCCCCTTAAGCCCTCCTAAGCAGCGATACACCTCGGAGACAATGGAAGGAATCGCTGCGAGGTTTAACTCTTGTTAACTCTGGCGGTGCTTATGGTGGTGGCGGTGGTGGTGGTTGTGGCGGTGGTTTTGGTGGTGGTGGCTGTGGTTGTGTTTGTGGTAGCTGTTTGTGGTGGTGATGGTGGCGGTGGCGGTTGTGGTGGTGGTTTTGGTGGTGGTGGTGGCTCTGGCGGTGCTTGTGGTGGTGGTGGCTGTGGTGGTGTTTGTGGTGGTGATGGTGGCGGTGATGGTGGTGGTTGTGGTGGTGCTTTTGGTGGTGGTGGTGGTGGCTGTGGTGGTGTTTGTGGTGGTGGTTGTGGTGGTGGTGTTTGTGGTGGTGTTTGTGGTGGTGGCTATAGTGGTGGTCCTTGTGGTGGTGGCTGTGGTGGTGGTTGTGGTTGTAATGGTGATGGTGGCAGTGGTGGTGGTGGCTGTGTTGGTGGTTTTGGTGGTTTTGGCGGTGGTGGTAGCTGTGGTGGTGTTTGTGGTGGTGGTGGCTGTGGTGGTGCTGGTTATGGTGGTGATGGTGGCGGTGGTGGTGGTTGTAGTTTTGATGGTGGCGGTTGTGGTGGTGGTTTTGGTGGTGGTTTTGGCGGTGGTGCTGGTTGTGGTGGTGATTGTGGCGGTGGTGGTGGTTGTGGTTTTGATGGTGGCGGTGGTGGTTGTCGTGGTGGTTTTGGCGGTGGTTTTGGTGGTTTTGGCGGTGGTGCTGGTTGTGGTGGTGATTGTGGCTGTGGTGGTGGTTGTGGTTTTGGTGGTGGTGGTGGTTGTGGTGGTGGTTTTGGTGGTGGTTTTGGTGGTTTTGGCGGTGGTGCTGGTTGTGGTGGTGATTGTGGCTGTGGTGTTGGTTGTGGTCGTGATGGTGGCGGTGGCGGTGGTGGTGATGGTTGTGGTGATGGTGGTGGTGGCTGCGGTGCTACACGTGGATTCCTATTGGCCTCCAGTTCTGTGGAAGCAGCAGCAGCAAGGGTTGGTGGATTATTGCAGCACAGATGTTGTGAAACTCCCTTCCGTGGGTGGGAGTCGAGGAGGAGCCGCACCCTGGCTCTACCAAGAGAAGGCAGTACGACAAAGTGTGGATTAATCGCCACTCGTGTCCATCTGTACGGGGATAGAGTGCCATCTAAACATTCTATGCGAGTTTTTGGATCATTCTGTGAGTTTATGGGTCTATAATGAGTCTAGGGGTCTATATGTTAGTCTCTGAGTCAATATGTGAGTATAAGTTTACGGTTCTCTATGTGAGTTTATTCGTCTTCATATGAGTGTGCATCTCTAAGTGAGTCTGTGAGTCTCTGTGCATCTGTGGGCTGTCTATGCGAGACTGTGCATCTCTGTGTGGTTTATGGGGTCTCTATGTGAGTCTGTGGGTCTCTATGTGCGTCTGTGGGCTGTCTATGTGAGTATCTGCATCTCTGTGGTTTATGGGGTCTCAATGAGAGTCTGTGGGTCTCTATGTGAGTCTGTAAGTTCTCTATGCGAGTCTGTGGGTCTCTATGTGCGTCTGTGGGCTATCTATCCGAGTCTGTGCATCTCTATTTGACTGTATGGGTCTCTCTGAGAGTCTGTGGGGTTTCTATGTGACTCTGTGGGGTCTCTATGTGAATCAGTGCGTCTTTATGTGGGTCTGTTTGGTCTCTATGCGAGTCTGTGCATCTCTATGTGAGTTTGCGGGTTTCTATGATAGTCTGTGGGTCTCTCTTTGACTCTGTGGGGTCTCTATGTGAGTCTGTGGGGTCTCTATGTGATTCTGTTGGGTCTCGATGTGATTCTGTGGGTCTCTATGTGAGTCTGTGGGGTCTCTATGTGATTCTGTGGGTCTCTATGATAGTCTGTGGGTCTCGCTGTGCCGGTCTGCGGGTCTCTATTTAAGTCCATGGAACTCCTGAGACCACCAACTCGCTCAGCCTGAGAAACCGGCTAGAACCACGGGTCCGCGGTTGAACCCAGGTTCTCGGCGATGGTGGCTGAGCCCCCCTCTGAAAATTGTGAGTCCCAGCCACATCATCGCCATCATGATCGCACCCCGTAGTAGCTGCCGTACCACTCGCATGTTCCCCCACGCGTTTCCACCCTCACTCGCCCTCCGACGTCGTGCAGTGCAGCGCCAGCGTGCGCTCAAGTAGTGGCCACGCCTCTCTCTCATTGTGACGTCGCAAGTGGTCGTCATCGTCATCGGCTCGTGGTCACCTTGGCCGCCAAGGCCAATCTTCGCTCGAGTCTTCCCCCAACAAACCCCCGACCCTCCCCCCAGTCTCGTACCGTCGAGTCCCAGCCACGGCCACTGTGAACTCCCAAAGCCACCCCCGTAGGACTTAGGTGCGCAAAGGTCAGCATTTGACGTAAGTTGTTTGAGCAGAGGGGTGATGTCACGCGTACACACACACACGTATATATATTATTTTTCTTTCGCCGCTGACGTTTTTCAAAAAGCCATTTAGCTCCCAAAGCCTTAACGGATGGCCAGGGTTGATCAATATTTACCAAACTCCGGTAAAGTGTGTGAGTGCATAGGCCCTCTCGCTAACACTTGTCCCCCAGAACAGTTTAAGGCTATACGGGGGATCTTTGCCTTGTGCGGGGAGCGGTCGACTCGGGTTGAATTCCCGCTCACGGCCACCTGCCAGTTTATGATGATCCGAACCGGTCATGGGCCTCCCCTAGGTCGGCTCAGTCTCACTAGGGAGACAAAGGGGTCCGGGTGTGGTTGTTAACCCCCCTCCTGTGCCGTGCCGGCCTTCATATGTACTGCTACTCGCGAACAGCACTTGCCCCAACGGTTTGTTGAGGTTATACGGGGGGGGGATATTTGTCTTTGTGTGTGAGATACACGGGGGGGGGAGGGGGGGTGGAGAAATGCCACACGTGTGTGGATCTAACCAATCCCAATACAGCCGCCACTCGCCACTAAGTGATGGTGGCATCACCACGGTACCCGTGCCAGGCCAGGTGCACTTTGAGGCCACGTGAAGTGTCGAAGGCCCGCTGACAGGAGGCCTCGGGACAAGACCCTGCATGTGCCATGGGTTGGCTGACTGAGTTGACCGCCAGATGCACACCAGCTGCACCCAATACTGTGCCAACTTGCTGCATCTTAACCGCCCGGCGCTCCGCTCGTTGTTGTGAGCGTCGCTCCTCTGGCCTCCGTTGTTGTTGGAGGGCGACTGCCTTCAACTGTCCAGTAGCGTCCTTCACGAGCCTCCTCCACAGAGGCCGATCTTGACACCGCTGGTACCGGTCATCGGCAAGTCCACTCAGCTCCACATCCTCCCGTTACCGCATCAGCTCATACACACACGCACACACGCACGTGCACACAGTATATCGTCACGCCCCGCGAATGTGTAACCCGCTCAACGTTTTGCAAAGCGGGCACATTTGGTGTTCAAATCGCAACGTCTTTAAACCTGGAAATTGGCTCCTCGTGTGCCGACCATGGGCCACAATCAGAATATTGATGCGTACCGGAGGAATCCGATGAGCTTTAAAGCTCTTTTGCGCAGATGTCCCAGTAGGGGCGGATTTCAGTGGGAGGTAACAAGTTCTGGACAGGCGGCGACGTGGCGTGCTGATGAGGCGCCCACATGTCGAGATTGGTCCGTTTGGAAGAAGGAGGGAATTCCACAATTCCACGGGAGGGGTCAATTCTTCCATGGGGTCGAGTCAAGCTCCCCATAGAGATGCATGAATACCCATACACATGCATGGATACCCATAGAGATACATAGATATGCATAGAGACACGCAGAGGCACGCAGAAACTCATCGGGACACAAACATCCATATGAACACATCGAGAACCATAGATATTCATAGATACGCATAGAGATGCGTAGAGAGCCATCGAGACACAGCGATCTATATGCACAGACAGAGACTCACAGGGACACATAGAGACCCATGGGGGCACATAGAGATGCATAGAAACGCATAGAGAGGCGTAGAGACCTATCGGAATACGGAGATCTAAATGCGAAGACAGAGACTCATAGGGACACATCTAGACACATAGGGGCACATAGAGATGCGTAGAGATGCATAGAGACCCATCGTGACACAGAGATCCATATGCACACAAAGAGACAAACAGGGAAACATCATAGTTTTCAGCAAAGGGGTGGGGAGGGATTCAAGATACTGGAATCGTCCTTATTTGCCAAAGTGTGCTGGGATCTTTAACAGCTTCGCACGCGGATCTGGGGTGGGGGGGAGTTCCAGATGACAGGATGAGCAGCTGAAGGCATCGGCGGCCGCGCCTTGCAGGAGCGATCAACGGAACGTTCCCTGGGAAGAATCTCTCTCTCGCCTCTCTCACCACACTCTCTGTTCCCAGAGTCAAGTGATGGAGGGCAACATCACGTGACTTGCGAGCACGCTGAATTGACAGAGCTAGGACGCAGTTGGAGAGATTCCACTTTTAATTCTCACCACTAACACACTAACCGTATTTTTTTTATTTTATTTTACCAGATAAAGGCTCGCCGAGCAATGTGTAGCTCCTGTTCAGAAGCCACCATGGCCATCAGGAATGATAGCTCAACGAAGTGGGCTCATCACTAAGTGGGCATTCACGACGCGCAACGTGCATTTTAAATGCTGAGAGAGAACGTGCAAAAAACCGGAGGACCCGGAGAAAAAAAAAGATTCACGGGGAGGGAAAGAGAGACGCGGAAACCTCCAGACGCACCGCAGGCGTCAGGGTCGGGATCGAACCCACGGCCCCTACCTGTGTAGCAGGCGAGATGGTTAACATCTCGCAAGCCCAATGGGGGCTCGGACTGCTGTAGCAATCACAGAGGGCCCCGGGACTGGGTGGGAGTGGAAATGGCTGCTTGGCCGATTTCGCTGTTATTTCTGAAGCCACTAGAAAACGGGCAATGTAATTTCAGCGGCAGGGTCGGTGTTGGTCTAATCGCTCGCTTGAAAAGCCTCGATGACTCGGAACGTCCTTCATTCAACCACGTGCGCACGTTTGTGTGTGTGTGTGTTGGTACATTGTGACAGTGGGGTGGGGGCCGGGGGAGCGGTGGCGCAGTGGTTAGCGCACTGCGCTACGAACCTGGTGACATGAGTTCCGATTCCCGTTCACGAGCGAATAACAGTGGCAGAAAATATCTAAATCCCGGTCTTAGACATTCCCCTAGGTCGTCTGTGTGTATGGTGTCTGTATGTGTGTGTGTATGTGTGTGTGTATGTGTGTGTGTGTATATATTGTCTGTATATGTGTGTGTATGTGTGTGTGTTGAACTTCTTTGACACAGTTACAGCCAACCGTGGTAATCGGGGTGTGGGGGAAGGGCAACAAACTATGGGTCTCTGTGTGAGTCTATGGGTCTCTGTGTGGGTCTATGGGTCTCTGTGTGAGTCTATGGGTCTCTGTGTGAGTCTAAGAGTCTCTGTGTAAGTCTACGGATCTGTGTGAGTCTATGGGTCTCTGTGTGAGTCTATGGGTATCGGTGTGAGTCTATGGGTATCGGTGTGAGTCTATGGGTCTCTGTGTGAGTCTATGGGTCTCTGTGTGAGTCTATGGATCTCTATGTGAGTCTATGGAACTTTTTGTGTGAGTCTATGGGACTTTTTGTGTGAGTCTATGGGACTTTTTGTGTGAGTCTAATGGTCTCTGTGTGAGTCTATGAGTCTTTCTGTGTGAGTTTAAGGGTCTCTGTGTGAGTCTATGGGTCTATGTGTGAGTCTATGGGTCTCTGTGTGAGTCTATGGGTCTCTGTGAGAGTCTATGGGTCTCTATGTGAGTCTATGGGTCTCTGTGTGAGTCTATGAGTCTATGTGTGAGTCTATGAGTCTTTCTGTGTGAGTCTATGGGTCTCTGTGTGAGTCTATGGGTCTCTGTGTGAGTCTATGGGTCTCTCTATGTGAGTCTATGTACTATTGTTGAACTTCTTTCGCACCGTAAGGAGCCAACCATACTAAATTAATGTGCGGGGGAAGGACAACAAACGAAACACTAATTACAGTTCTTTGGAAATGAATGTGTAAACTAGATCTCTTCAAAGTGACAGCTTCAGTTGCTTCCTAATACTCGACCTTGAATGAGTATCCGGTGCGATGCAAAAACATCGCCACTGGGGAGACAAAGGCGGTAGGGCGTGACGCTCGTGTGCCGTTCTGGCGTTCATAGGTGCTCGCAAACAGCACTTGTCCTACCAGTCTGTTCAGGTTATACGGGGAATATATGTGTGTATGTGTGTAGGTGTGTGTACGTGTGTACAGGTGTGTGTGTGTGTGTGCGTGTATAAGCAGTGTGTATGTGCGCGTAGGTGTGTGCAGATGTGCGTGCAGGTGTGTGTATGTGTGTGCGTTTATATGGAGTGTGTGTGATCGCGCAGGTGTGTACAGGTGTGTGTAGGTGTGTGTGTGTGCGTGTATATATTGTGTGTACAGGTGTGTACAGGTGTGTGTACAGGTGTGTGTATGTGCAGTGTGTGCGTGCCCGCAAGAGTTGCATGCGCGCAGTAATTTACCTGTGACTGCACGCAGGCAGCAGAGCAAACTTTGCCCAGGTGTGATTACACAGCACACTCACTCACACACACGCAAAGATACAAAGAGCCCCCGTGTAGCCTTCACAGACTTTTAAGGGCAAGTGCTGTTAGCGAGTAGCGAGCACCTATGAAGGCCGGCACAGCACACGATAGGCGTGGGTGGCCAGCACCACGCCCGGCCGCCTTTGTCTCCCCAGTGGCGATGTTTACCGCACAACGTACCCAGGTACTCATTTGAGGCTTAGTCGACCTGGGGGAGGCCCAGGACGGGTTCAGATAATCGTCACTGGTGTCGGTGGCCGTGAGCGGGAATCTAACTCGGGTGGCCGGGTTCGTAGCGCAGCGTAGCGCTAACCGCTGAGCCACCACTCTTCTCAGCCTCACCCCCACCGCAACTCATCTCATGGGTGTCCAGTTTACCATGAAAATCCAGTTTACCATGGAAGTCAATTTTACTATGGGACTCCAGCTTATCATGAGAGTCAATTTTACCGTGGGAGTCAATTTTACCATGGGAGTCAATATTACCGTGGGAGTCCAGTTTACCATGGGAGTCAATTTTACCATGGGAGTCAATTTTACCATGGGAGTCCAGTTTACCATGGCAGTCAATTTTACCATGGGAATCCAGTTTACCATGGGAGTCCAGTTTACCATGGGAGTCAATTTAACCATGGGAGTCCAGTTTCCCATGGGAGTCAATTTTACCATGGGAGTCAATTTTACCATGGGAGTCCAGTTTACCATGGGAGTCAATTTTACCATGGGAGTCCAGTTTACCATGGGAGTCAATTTTACCATGGGAGTCAATTTTACCATGGGAGTCAATTTTAGCATGGGAATCCAGTTTACCATGGGAGTCAATTTTACCATGGGAGTCAATTTTACCATGGGAGTCGAGTTTACCATGGGAGTCAATTTTACCATGGGAATCCAGTTTACCATGGGAGTCCAGTTTACCATGGGAGTCAATTTAACCATGGGAGTCCAGTTTACCATGGGAGTCAATTTTACCATAGGAGTCCAGTTTACCATCGGAGTCAATTTTACCATGGGAGTCAATTTTACCATGGGAGTCCAGTTTAACATGGGAGTCAATTTTACCATGGGAGTCCAGTTTACCATGGGAGTCAATATTACCATGGGAGTCAATTTTTCCATGGGAGTCCAGTTTACCATGGGAGTCAATTTTACCATGGGAGTCAATTTTACCATGGGAGTCCAGGTTACAATGGGAGTCAATTTTACCATGGGAATCCAGTTTACCATGGGAGTCCAGTTTACCATGGGAGTCAATTTAACCATGGGAGTCCAGTTTTACCATGGGAGTCAATTTTACCATGGGAGTCAATTTTACCATGGGAGTCAATTTTACCATGGGAGTCAATTTAACCATGGGAGTCCAGTTTACCATGGGAGTCAATTTTACCATGGGAGTCAATTTTACCATGGGAGTCCAGTTTACCAGGGGAGTCAATTTTACCATGGGAGTAAATTTTACCATGGGAGTCCAGTTTACCATGGGAGTCAATTTTACCATGGGAATCCAGTTTACCATGGGAGTCCAGTTTACGATGGGAGTCAATTTAACCGTGGGAGTCAATTTTACCATGGAAGTCCAGTTTACCATGGGCGTCCAGTTTACCATGGGAGTCAATTTAACCATGGGAGTCCAGTTTACCATGGGAGTCAATTTTACCATGGAAGTCAATTTTACCATGGGAGTCCAGTTTACTATGGGAGTCAATTTTACCATAGGAATCCAGTTTACCATGGGAGTCCAGTTTACCATGGGAGTCAATTTTACCGTGGGAGTCCAGTTTACCATGGGAGTCAATTTTACCATGGGAGTCAATTTTACCATGGGAGTCAATTTTACCATGGGAGTCCAGTTTACCATGGGAGTCAATTTTACCATGGGAGTCAATTTTACCATGGGAGTCCAGTTTACCAGGGGAGTCAATTTTACCATGGGAGTCAATTTTACCATGTGAGTCCAGTTTACCATGGGAGTCAATTTTACCATGGGAATCCAGTTTTCCATGGGAGTCCAGTTTACGATGGGAGTCAATTTAACCATGGGAGTCAAGTTTACCATGGGAGTCAATTTTACCGTGGGAGTCAATTTTACCATGGGAGTCCAGTTTACCATGGGAGTCAATTTTACCATGGGAGTCCAGTTTATCATGGGAGTCAATTTTACCGTGGGAGTCCAGTTTACCATGGGAGTCAATTTCCCCATGGAAATCCAGTTTACCATGGGCGTCCAGTTTACCATGGGAGTAAATTTAACCATGGGAGTCCAGTTTACCATGGGAGTCAATTTTACCATGGAAGTAAATTTTACCATGGGAGTCAATTTTTCCATGGGAGTCCAGTTTACCATGGGAGTCAATTTTACCATGGGAGTCAATTTTACCATGTGAGTCAATTTTACCATGGGAGTCCAGTTTACCATGGGTGTCAATTTTTCCATGGGAATCCAGTTTACCATGGGAGTCCAGTTTACCATGGGAGTCAATTTTACCGTGGGAGTCCAGTTTACCATGGGAGTCAGTTTTACCATGGGAGTCAATTTTACCATGGGAGTCAATTTTACCATGGGAGTCCAGTTTACCATGGGAGTCAATTTTACCATGGGAGTCAATTTTACCATGGGAGTCCAGTTTACCATGGGAGTCAATTTTACCATGGGAGTCAATTTTACCATGGGAGTCCAGTTTACCATGGGAGTAAATTTTACCATGGGAATCCAGTTTACCATGGGAGTCCAGTTTACGATGGGAGTCAATTTAACCATGGGAGTCCAGTTTACCATGGGAGTCAATTTTACCATGGGAGTCCAGTTTACCATGGGAGTCAATTTTACCATGGGAGTCAATTTTACCATGGGAGTCCAGTTTACCATGGGAGTCAATTTTACCATGGGAGTCCAGTTTACCATGGGAGTCAATTTTACAATGGGAGTAAATTTTACCATTGGAGTCAATTTTACCATTGGAGTCCAGTTTACCATTGGAGTCAATTTTACCATGGGAGTCAATTTTACCATGGGAGTCCAGTTTACCATGGGAGTCAATTTTACCATGGGAATCCAGTTTACCATGGGAGTCCAGTTTACCATGGGAGTCAATTTAACCATGGGAGTCCAGTTTACCATGGGAGTCAATTTTACCATGGGAGTCAATTTTACCATGGGAGTCCAGTTTACCATGGGAGTCAATTTTACCATGGGAGTCAATTTTACCATGGGAGTCCAGTTTACCATGGGAGTCAATTTTACCATGGGAGTCCAGTTTACCATGTGAGTCAATTTTACCATGGGAGTCAATTTTACCATGGGAGTACAGTTTACCAGGGGAGTCAATTTTACCATGGGAGTCAATTTTACCATGGGAGTCAATTTTTCCATGGGAGTCCAGTTTACCATGGGAGTCAATTTTACATGGGAGTCAATTTTACCATGGGAGTCCAGTTTACCATGGGAGTCAATTTAACCATGGGAGTCCAGTTTACCATGGGAGTCAATTTTACCATGGGAGCCAATTTTACCATGGGAGTCCATTTTACCATGGGAGTCAATTTTACCATGGGAGTCAATTTTACCATGGGAGTCCAGTTTACCATGGGAGTCAATTTTACCATGGGAGTCAATTTTACCATGGGAGTCCAGTTTACCAGGGGAGTCAATTTTACCATGGGAGTCAATTTTACCATGGGAGTCCAGTTTACCATGGGAGTCAATTTTACCATGGGAATCCAGTTTACCATGGGAGTCAATTTTACCATGGGAGTCAATTTTACCATGGGAGTGCAGTTTACCATGGGAGTAAATTTTACCATGGGAGACCAGTTTACCATGGGAGTCAATTTTACCATGGGAGTCCAGTTTACCATGGGAGTCAATTTTACCATGGAAATCCATTTTACCATGGGAGTCCAGTTTACCATGGGAGTCAATTTAACGATGGGAATCCAGTTTACCATGGGAGTCAATTTTACCATGGGAGTCAATTTTACCATGGGAGTCCAGTTTACCATGGGAGTCAATTTTACCATGGGAGTCAATTTTACCATGGGAGTCCAGTTTACCATGGGAGTCAATTTTACCATGGGAGTCAATTTTACCATGGGAGTCCAGTTTACCATGGGAGTCAATTTTACCATGGGAGTCCAGTTTACCATGGGAGTCAATTTTACAATGGGAGTAAATTTTACCATTGGAGTCAATTTTACCATTGGAGTCCAGTTTACCATGGGAGTCAATTTTACCGTGGGAGTGCAGTTCACCATGGGAGTCAATTTTACCATGGGAGTCAATTTTACCATGGGAGTCCAGTTTACCATGGGAGTCAATTTTACCATGGGAGTCAATTTTACCCTGGGAATTCAGTTTACTATGGGAGTCCAGTTTACGATGGGAGTCAATTTAACCATGGGAGTCCAGTTTACTATGGGAGTCAATTTTACCGTGGGAGTCAATTTTACCATGGGAGTCCAGTTTACCATGGGAGTCAATTTTACCATGGGAGTCCAGTTTACTATGGGAGTCAATTTTACCATGGGAGTCCAGTTTACCATGGGAGGCAATTTTACCATGGAAATCCAGTTTACCATGGGAGTCCAGTTTACCATGGGAGTCAATTTAACCATGGGAGTCCAGTTTACCATGGGAGTCAATTTTACCATGGATGTCAATTTTACCATGGGAGTCAATTTTTCCATAGGAGTCCAGTTTACCATGGGAGTCAATTTTACCATGGGAGTCAATTTTACCATGGGAGTCAATTTAACCATGGGAGTCCAGTTTACCATGGGAGTCAATTTTACCATGGGAGTCAATTTTACCATGGGAGTCCAGTTTACCATGGGAGCCAATTTTACCATGGGAGTCCAGTTTACCATGGGAGTCAATTTTACCGTGGGAGTCCAGTTTACCATGTTAGTCAATTTTACCATGGGAGTCAATTTTACCATGGGAGTCCAGTTTACCATGGGAGTCAATTTTACCATGGGAGTCCAGTTTACCATGGGAGTCAATTTTACCATGGGAGTCAATTTTACCATGGGAGTCCAGTTTACCATGGGAGTCAATTTTACCATGGGAATCCAGTTTACCATGGGAGTCCAGTTTACCATGGGAGTCAATTTTACCATGGGAGTCAATTTTACCATGGGAGTCCAGTTTACCATGGGAGTCAATTTTACCATGGGAGTACAGTTTACCATGGGAGTCAATTTTACCATGGGAGTCCAGTTTACCATGGGAGGCAATTTTACCATGGAAATCCAGTTTACCATGGGAGTCCAGTTTACCATGGGAGTCAATTTAACCATGGGAGTCCAGTTTACCATGGGAGTCAATTTAACCATGGGAGTCCAGTTTACCATGGATGTCAATTTTACCATGAGAGTCAATTTTTCCATGGGAGTCCAGTTTACCATGGGAGTCAATTTTACCATGGGAGTCAATTTTACCATGGGAGTCCAGTTTACCATGGGAGTCAATTTAACCATGGGAGTCCAGTTTACCATGGGAGTCAATTTTACCATGGGAGTCAATTTTACCATGGGAGTCCAGTTTACCATGGGAGCCAATTTTACCATGGGAGTCCAGTTACCATGGGAGTCAATTTTACCATGGGAGGCAATTTTACCATGGGAGTCCAGTTTACCATGGGAGTCAATTTTACCGTGGGAGTCCAGTTTACCATGTTAGTCAATTTTACCATGGGAGTCAATTTTACCATGGGAGTCCAGTTTACCATGGGAGTCAATTTTACCATGGGAGTCCAGTTTAACATGGGAGTCAATTTTACCATGGGAGTCAATTTTACCATGGGAGTCCAGTTTACCATGGGAGTCAATTTTACCATGGGAATCCAGTTTACCATGGGAGTCCAGTTTACCATGGGAGTCAATTTAACCATGGGAGTCCAGTTTACCATGGGAGTCAATTTTACCATGGAAGTCCAGTTTACCATGGGAGTCAATTTTACCATGGGAGTCAATTTTACCATGGGAGTCCAGTTTACCATGGGAGTCAATTTTACTATGGGAGTCCAGTTTACCATGGGAGTCAATTTTACCATGGGAGTCAATTTTACCATGGGAGTCCAGTTTACCATGGGAGTCAATTTTACCATGGGAGTCCAGTTTACCATGGGAGTCAATTTTACCATGGGAGTCAATTTTACCATGGGAGTCAATTTTACCATGGGAGTCCAGTTTACCATGGGAGTCAATTTTACCATGGGAGTCCAATTTACCATGGGAGTCAATTTTACCATGGGAGTCCAGTTTACCATGGGAGTAAATTTTACCATGGGAATCCAGTTTACCATGGGAGTCCAGTTTACCATGGGAGTCAATTTAACCATGGGAGTCCAGTTTACCATGGGAGTCAATTTTACCATGGGAGTCCAGTTTACCATCGGAGTCAATTTTACCATGGGAGTCAATTTTACCATGGGAGTCCAGTTTACCATGGGAGTCAATTTTACCATGGGAGTCCAGTTTACCATGGGAGTCAATTTTACCATGGGAGTCAATTTTACCATGGGAGTCAATTTTACCATGGGAGTCCAGTTAACCATGGGAGTCAATTTTACCATGGGAGTCCAGTTTACCATGGGAGTCAATTTTACCATGGGAGTCAATTTTACCATGGGAGTCCAGTTTACCATGGGAGTCAATTTTACCATGGGAGTCAATTTTACCATGGGAGTCCAGTTTACCATGGGAGTCAATTTTACCGTGGGAGTCCAGTTTACCATGGGAATCAATTTAACGATGGGAATCCAGTTTACCATGGGAGTCAATTTTACCATGGGAGTCAATTTTACCATGGGAGTCCAGTTTACCATGGGAGTCAATTTTACCATGGGAGTCAATTTTACCATGGGAGTCCAGTTTACCATGGGAGTCAATTTTACCATGGGAGTCAATTTTACCATGGGAGTCCAATTTACCATGGGAGTCAATTTTACCATGGGAGTCCAGTTTACCATGGGAGTCAATTTTACAATGGGAGTAAATTTTACCATTGGAGTCAATTTTACCATTGGAGTCCAGTTTACCATGGGAGTCAATTTTACCGTGGGAGTCCAGTTTACCATGGGAGTCAATTTTACCATGGGAGTCAATTTTACCATGGGAGTCCAGTTTACCATGGGAGTCAATTTTACCATGGGAGTAAATTTTACCCTGGGAATTCAGTTTACTATGGGAGTCCAGTTTACGATGGGAGTCAATTTAACCATGGGAGTCCAGTTTACCATGGGAGTCAATTTTACCATGGGAGTCAATTTTACCATGGGAGTCCAGTTTACCATGGGAGTCAATTTTACCATGGGAGTCCAGTTTACCATGGGAGTCAATTTTACCATGGGAGTCCAGTTTACCATGGGAGGCAATTTTACCATGGAAATCCAGTTTACCATGGGAGTCCAGTTTACCATGGGAGTCAATTTAACCATGGGAGTCCAGTTTACCATGGGAGTCAATTTTACCATGGATGTCAATTTTACCATGGGAGTCAATTTTTCCATGGGAGTCCAGTTTACCATGGGAGTCAATTTTACCATGGGAGTCAATTTTACCATGGGAGTCCAGTTTACCATGGGAGTCAATTTAACCATGGTAGTCCAGTTTACCATGGGAGTCAATTTTACCATGGGAGTCAATTTTACCATGGGAGTCCAGTTTACCATGGGAGTCAATTTTACCATGGGAGTCCAGTTTACCATGGGAGGCAATTTTACCATGGAAATCCAGTTTACCATGGGAGTCCAGTTTACCATGGGAGTCAATTTAACCATGGGAGTCCAGTTTACCATGGGAGTCAATTTTACCATGGATGTCAATTTTACCATGGGAGTCAATTTTTCCATGGGAGTCCAGTTTACCATGGGAGTCAATTTTACCATGGGAGTCAATTTTACCATGGGAGTCCAGTTTACCATGGGAGTCAATTTAACGATGGGAATCCAGTTTACCATGGGAGTCAATTTTACCATGGGAGTCAATTTTACCATGGGAGTCCAGTTTACCATGGGAGTCAATTTTACCATGGGGGTAAATTTACCATGGGAGTCCAGTTTACCATGGGAGTCAATTTTACCATGGGAGTCCAGTTTACCATGGGAGTCAATTTTACCATGGGAGTCCAGTTTACCATGGGAGTCAATTTTACCATGGGAGTCAATTTTACCATGGGAGTCCAGTTTACCATGGGAGTCAATTTTACCATGGGAGTCCAGTTTACCATGGGAGTCAATTTTACCATGGGAGTCCAGTTTACCATGGGAGTCAATTTTACAATGGGAGTAAATTTTACCATTGGAGTCAATTTTACCATTGGAGTCCAGTTTACCATGGGAGTCAATTTTACCGTGGGAGTCCAGTTTACCATGGGAGTCAATTTTACCATGGGAGTCAATTTTACCATGGGAGTCCAGTTTACCATGGGAGTCAATTTTACCATGGGAGTAAATTTTACCCTGGGAATTCAGTTTACTATGGGAGTCCAGTTTACGATGGGAGTCAATTTAACCATGGGAGTCCAGTTTACCATGGGAGTCAATTTTACCATGGGAGTCAATTTTACCATGGGAGTCCAGTTTACCATGGGAGTCAATTTTACCATGGGAGTCCAGTTTACCATGGGAGTCAATTTTACCATGGGAGTCCAGTTTACCATGGGAGGCAATTTTACCATGGAAATCCAGTTTACCATGGGAGTCCAGTTTACCATGGGAGTCAATTTAACCATGGGAGTCCAGTTTACCATGGGAGTCAATTTTACCATGGATGTCAATTTTACCATGGGAGTCCATTTTTCCATGGGAGTCCAGTTTACCATGGGAGTCAATTTTACCATGGGAGTCAATTTTACCATGGGAGTCCAGTTTACCATGGGAGTCAATTTAACCATGGGAGTCCAGTTTACCATGGGAGTCAATTTTACCATGGGAGTCAATTTTACCATGGGAGTCCAGTTTACCATGGGAGTCAATTTTACCATGGGAGTCCAGTTTACCATGGGAGGCAATTTTACCATGGAAATCCAGTTTACCATGGGAGTCCAGTTTACCATGGGAGTCAATTTAACCATGGGAGTCCAGTTTACCATGGGAGTCAATTTTACCATGGATGTCAATTTTACCATGGGAGTCAATTTTTCCATGGGAGTCCAGTTTACCATGGGAGTCAATTTTACCATGGGAGTCAATTTTACCATGGGAGTCCAGTTTACCATGGGAGTCAATTTTACCATGGGAGTCCAGTTTACCATGGGAGTCAATTTTACCATGGGAGTCCAGTTTACCATGGGAGTCAATTTAACCATGGGAGTCCAGTTTACCATGGGAGTCAATTTTACCATGGATGTCAATTTTACCATGGGAGTCCATTTTTCCATGGGAGTCCAGTTTACCATGGGAGTCAATTTTACCATGGGAGTCAATTTTACCATGGGAGTCCAGTTTACCATGGGAGTCAATTTAACCATGGGAGTCCAGTTTACCATGGGAGTCAATTTTACCATGGGAGTCAATTTTACCATGGGAGTCCAGTTTACCATGGGAGTCAATTTTACCATGGGAGTCCAGTTTACCATGGGAGGCAATTTTACCATGGAAATCCAGTTTACCATGGGAGTCCAGTTTACCATGGGAGTCAATTTAACCATGGGAGTCCAGTTTACCATGGGAGTCAATTTTACCATGGATGTCAATTTTACCATGGGAGTCAATTTTTCCATGGGAGTCCAGTTTACCATGGGAGTCAATTTTACCATGGGAGTCAATTTTACCATGGGAGTCCAGTTTACCATGGGAGTCAATTTTACCATGGGAGTCCAGTTTACCATGGGAGTCAATTTTACCATGGGAGTCCAGTTTACCATGGGAGGCAATTTTACCATGGAAATCCAGTTTACCATGGGAGTCCAGTTTACCATGGGAGTCAATTTAACCATGGGAGTCCAGTTTACCATGGGAGTCAATTTTACCATGGATGTCAATTTTACCATGGGAGTCCATTTTTCCATGGGAGTCCAGTTTACCATGGGAGTCAATTTTACCATGGGAGTCAATTTTACCATGGGAGTCCAGTTTACCATGGGAGTCAATTTAACCATGGGAGTCCAGTTTACCATGGGAGTCAATTTTACCATGGGAGTCAATTTTACCATGGGAGTCCAGTTTACCATGGGAGTCAATTTTACCATGGGAGTCCAGTTTACCATGGGAGGCAATTTTACCATGGAAATCCAGTTTACCATGGGAGTCCAGTTTACCATGGGAGTCAATTTAACCATGGGAGTCCAGTTTACCATGGGAGTCAATTTTACCATGGATGTCAATTTTACCATGGGAGTCAATTTTTCCATGGGAGTCCAGTTTACCATGGGAGTCAATTTTACCATGGGAGTCAATTTTACCATGGGAGTCCAGTTTACCATGGGAGTCAATTTTACCATGGGAGTCCAGTTTACCATGGGAGTCAATTTTACCATGGGAGTCCAGTTTACCATGGGAGGCAATTTTACCATGGAAATCCAGTTTACCATGGGAGTCCAGTTTACCATGGGAGTCAATTTAACCATGGGAGTCCAGTTACCATGGGAGTCAATTTTACCATGGATGTCAATTTTACCATGGGAGTCCATTTTTCCATGGGAGTCCAGTTTACCATGGGAGTCAATTTTACCATGGGAGTCAATTTTACCATGGGAGTCCAGTTTACCATGGGAGTCAATTTAACCATGGGAGTCCAGTTTACCATGGGAGTCAATTTTACCATGGGAGTCAATTTTACCATGGGAGTCCAGTTTACCATGGGAGTCAATTTTACCATGGGAGTCCAGTTTACCATGGGAGGCAATTTTACCATGGAAATCCAGTTTACCATGGGAGTCCAGTTTACCATGGGAGTCAATTTAACCATGGGAGTCCAGTTTACCATGGGAGTCAATTTTACCATGGATGTCAATTTTACCATGGGAGTCAATTTTTCCATGGGAGTCCAGTTTACCATGGGAGTCAATTTTACCATGGGAGTCAATTTTACCATGGGAGTCCAGTTTACCATGGGAGTCAATTTAACGATGGGAATCCAGTTTACCATGGGAGTCAATTTAACGATGGGAATCCAGTTTACCATGGGAGTCAATTTTACCATGGGAGTCAATTTTACCATGGGAGTCCAGTTTACCATGGGAGTCAATTTTACCATGGGGGTAAATTTACCATGGGAGTCCAGTTTACCATGGGAGTCAATTTTACCATGGGAGTCCAGTTTACCATGGGAGTCAATTTTACCATGGGAGTCCAGTTTACCATGGGAGTCAATTTTACCATGGGAGTCAATTTTACCATGGGAGTCCAGTTTACCATGGGAGTCCAGTTTACCATGGGATTCAATTTTACCATGGGAGTCCAGTTTACCATGGGAGTCAATTTTACCATGGGAGTCAATTTTACCATGGGAGTCCAGTTTACCATGGGAGTCAATTTTACCATGGGAGTCCAGTTTACCATGGGAGGCAATTTTACCATGGAAATCCAGTTTACCATGGGAGTCCAGTTTACCATGGGAGTCAATTTAACCATGGGAGTCCAGTTTACCATGGGAGTCAATTTTACCATGGATGTCAATTTTACCATGGGAGTCAATTTTTCCATGGGAGTCCAGTTTACCATGGGAGTCAATTTTACCATGGGAGTCAATTTTACCATGGGAGTCCAGTTTACCATGGGAGTCAATTTAACGATGGGAATCCAGTTTACCATGGGAGTCAATTTAACGATGGGAATCCAGTTTACCATGGGAGTCAATTTTACCATGGGAGTCAATTTTACCATGGGAGTCCAGTTTACCATGGGAGTCAATTTTACCATGGGGGTAAATTTACCATGGGAGTCCAGTTTACCATGGGAGTCAATTTTACCATGGGAGTCCAGTTTACCATGGGAGTCAATTTTACCATGGGAGTCCAGTTTACCATGGGAGTCAATTTTACCATGGGAGTCAATTTTACCATGGGAGTCCAGTTTACCATGGGAGTCCAGTTTACCATGGGATTCAATTTTACCATGGGAGTCCAGTTTACCATGTGAGTCAATTTTACCATGGGAGTCAATTTTACCATGGGAGTCCAGTTTACCATGGGAGTCAATTTTACCATAGGAGTCCAGTTTACCATGGGAGCCAATTTTACCATGGGAGTCCAGTTTACTATGGGAGTCAATTTTACCATGGGATTCAATTTTACCATGGGAGTCCAGTTTACCATGGGAGTCAATTTTACCATGGGAGTCCAGTTTACCATGGGAGTCAATTTTACCATGGGAGTCAATTTTTCCATGGGAGTCCAGTTTACCATGGGAGTCAATTTTACCATGGGAGTCCAGTTTACCATGGGAGTCAATTTTACCATGGGAGTCAATTTTACCATGGGAGTCCAGTTTACCATGGGAGTCAATTTTACCATAGGAGTCCAGTTTACCATGGGAGCCAATTTTACCATGGGAGTCCAGTTTACCATAGGAGTCAATTTTACCATGGGAGTCCAGTTTACCATGGGAGTCAATTTTACCATGGGAGTCCAGTTTACCATGGGAGTCAATTTTACCATGGGAGTCAATTTTACCATGGGAGTCCAGTTTACCATGGGAGTCAATTTTACCATGGGAGTCAATTTTACCATGGGAGTCCAGTTTACCATGGGAGTCAATTTTACCGTGGGAGTCCAGATTACCATGGGAGTCAATTTTACCATGGGAGTGCAGTTTACCATGGGACTCCAGTTTACCATGGGAGTCCAGTTTTCCATGGGAGTCAATTTTACCATGGGAGTCAATTTAACCATGGGAGTCCAGTTTACCATGGGAGTCAATTTTACCATGGGAGTAAATTTACCATGGGAGTCCAGTTTACCATGGGAGTCAATTTTACCATGGGAGTCCAGTTTACCATGGGAGTCAATTTTACCATGTGAGTGAATTTTACCATGGGAGTCAATTTTACCATGGGAGTCCAGTTTACCATGGGAGTCAATTTTACCATGGGAGTCAATTTTACCATGGGAGTCCAGTTTACCATGGGAGTCAATTTTACCATAGGAGTCCAGTTTACCATGGGAGCCAATTTTACCATGGGAGTCCAGTTTACCATGGGAGTCAATTTTTCCATGGGAGTCAATATTACCATGGGAGTCCAGTTTACCATGGGAGTCAATTTTACCATGGGAGTCCAGTTTACCATAGGAGTCAATTTTACCATGGGAGTCAATTTTACCATGGGAGTCCAGTTTACCATGGGAGTCAATTTTACCATGGGAGTCAATTTTACCATGGGAGTCCAGTTTACCATGGGAGTCAATTTTACCATGGGAGTCAATTTTACCATGGGAGTCCAGTTTACCATGGGAGTCAATTTTACCGTGGGAGTCCAGTTTACCATGGGAGTCAATTTTACCATGGGAGTGCAGTTTACCATGGGAGTCCAGTTTACCATGGGAGTCAATTTTACCATGGGAGTCCAGTTTACCATGGGAGTCAATTTTACCATGTGAGTGAATTTTACCATGGGAGTCCAGTTTACCATGGGTGTCCAGTTTACCATGGGAGTCAATTTTACCATGGGAGTCCAGTTTACCATGGGAGTTAATTTTACCATGGGAGTCAATTTTACCATGGGAGTCCAGTTTACCATGGGAGTCAATTTTACCATAGGAGTCCAGTTTACCATGGGAGCCAATTTTACCATGGGAGTCCAGTTTACCATGGGAGTCAATTTTACCATGGGATTCAATTTTACCATGGGAGTCAATTTTACCATGGGAGTCCAGTTTACCATGGGAGTCAATTTTACCATGGGAGTCCAATTTAAAATGGGAGTCAATTTTACCATGGGAGTCAATTTTACCATGGGAGTCCAGTTTACCATGGGAGTCAATTTTACCATGGGAGTCAATTTTACCATGGGAGTCCAGTTTACCATGGGAGTCAATTTAACCATGGGAGTCCAGTTTACCATGGGAGCCAATTTTACCATGGGAGTCCAGTTTACCATGGGAGTCAATTTTACCATGGGGGTAAATTTACCATGGGAGTCCAGTTTACCATGGGAGTCAATTTTACCATGGGAGTCCAGTTTACCATAGGAGTCAATTTTACCATGGGAGTCCAGTTTACCATGGGAGTCAATTTTACCATGGGAGTCCAGTTTACCATGGGAGTCAATTTTACCATGGGAGTCAATTTTACCATGGGAGTCCAGTTTACCATGGGAGTCCAGTTTACCATGGGATTCAATTTTACCGTGGGAGTCCAGTTTACCATGTGAGTCAATTTTACCATGGGAGTCCAGTTTACCATGGGAGTCAATTTAACCATGGGATTCCAGTTTACCATGGGAGTCAATTTTACCATGGGAGTCAATTTTACCATGGGAGTCAATTTTACCATGGGGGTAAATTTACCATGGGAGTCCAGTTTACCATGGGAGTCAATTTTACCATGGGAGTCCAGTTTACCATGGGAGTCAATTTTACCATGGGAGTCCAGTTTACCATGGGAGTCAATTTTACCATGGGAGTCCAGTTTACCATGGGAGTCAATTTTACCATGGGAGTCAATTTTACCATGGGAGTCCAGTTTACCATGGGAGTCCAGTTTACCATGGGATTCAATTTTACCGTGGGAGTCCAGTTTACCATGTGAGTCAATTTTACCATGGGAGTCCAGTTTACCATGGGAGTCAATTTAACCATGGGAGTCCAGTTTATTATGGGAGTCAATTTTACCATGGGAGTCAATTTTACCATGGGAGTCCAGTTTACCATGGGAGTCAATTTTACCATGGGAGTCCAGTTTACCATGGGAGGCAATTTTACCATGGAAATCCAGTTTACCATGGGAGTCCAGTTTACCATGGGAGTCAATTTAACCATGGGAGTCCAGTTTACCATGGGAGTCAATTTTACCATGGATGTCAATTTTACCATGGGAGTCAATTTTTCCATGGGATTCCAGTTTACCATGGGAGTCAATTTTACCATGGGAGTCAATTTTACCATGGGAGTCCAGTTTACCATGGGAGTCAATTTAACGATGGGAATCCAGTTTACCATGGGAGTCAATTTTACCATGGGAGTCAATTTTACCATGGGAGTCCAGTTTACCATGGGAGTCAATTTTACCATGGGGGTAAATTTACCATGGGAGTCCAGTTTACCATGGGAGTCAATTTTACCATGGGAGTCCAGTTTACCATGGGAGTCAATTTTACCATGGGAGTCCAGTTTACCATGGGAGTCAATTTTACCATGGGAGTCAATTTTACCATGGGAGTCCAGTTTACCATGGGAGTCCAGTTTACCATGGGATTCAATTTTACCATGGGAGTCCAGTTTACCATGTGAGTCAATTTTACCATGGGAGTCAATTTTACCATGGTAGTCCAGTTTACCATGGGAGTCAATTTTACCATAGGAGTCCAGTTTCCCATGGGAGCAAATTTTACCATGGGAGTCCAGTTTACCATGGGAGTCAATTTTACCATGGGAGTCCAGTTTACCATGGGAGTCAATTTTACCATGGGAGTCCAGTTTACCATGGGAGTCAATTTTACCATGGGAGTCAATTTTACCATGGGAGTCAATTTTTCCATGGGAGTCCAGTTTACCATGGGAGTCAATTTTACCATGGGAGTCCAGTTTACCATGGGAGTCAATTTTACCATGGGAGTCAATTTTACCATGGGAGTCCAGTTTACCATGGGAGTCAATTTTACCATAGGAGGCCAGTTTACCATGGGAGCCAATTTTACCATGGGAGTCCAGTTTACCATAGGAGTCAATTTTACCATGGGAGTCAATTTTACCATGGGAGTCCAGTTTACCATGGGAGTCAATTTTACCATGGGAGTCCAGTTTACCATGGGAGTCAATTTTACCATGTGAGTGAATTTTACCATGGGAGTCCAGTTTACCATGGGTGTCCAGTTTACCATGGGAGTCAATTTTACCATGGGAGTCCAGTTTACCATGGGAGTTAATTTTACCATGGGAGTCAATTTTACCATGGGAGTCCAGTTTACCATGGGAGTCAATTTTACCATAGGAGTCCAGTTTACTATGGGAGCCAATTTTACCATGGGAGTCCAGTTTACCATGGGAGTCAATTTTACCATGGGAGTCAATTTTACCATGGGAGTCAATTTTACCATGGGAGTCCAGTTTACCATGGGAGTCAATTTTACCATGGGAGTCCAATTTAAAATGGGAGTCAATTTTACATTGGGAGTCAATTTTACCATGGGAGTCCAGTTTACCATGGGAGTCAATTTTACCATGGGAGTCAATTTTACCATGGGAGTCCAGTTTACCATGGGAGTCAATTTAACCATGGGAGTCCAGTTTACCATGGGAGCCAATTTTACCATGGGAGTCCAGTTTACCATGGGAGTCAATTTTACCATGGGGGTAAATTTACCATGGGAGTCCAGTTTACCATGGGAGTCAATTTTACCATGGGAGTCCAGTTTACCATGGGAGTCAATTTTACCATGGGAGTCCAGTTTACCATGGGAGTCAATTTTACCATGGGAGTCCAGTTTACCATGGGAGTCAATTTTACCATGGGAGTCAATTTTACCATGGGAGTCCAGTTTACCATGGGAGTCCAGTTTACCATGGGATTCAATTTTACCGTGGGAGTCCAGTTTACCATGTGAGTCAATTTTACCATGGGAGTCCAGTTTACCATGGGAGTCAATTTAACCATGGGATTCCAGTTTACCATGGGAGTCAATTTTACCATGGGAGTCAATTTTACCATGGGAGTCAATTTTACCATGGGGGTAAATTTACCATGGGAGTCCAGTTTACCATGGGAGTCAATTTTACCATGGGAGTCCAGTTTACCATGGGAGTCAATTTTACCATGGGAGTCCAGTTTACCATGGGAGTCAATTTTACCATGGGAGTCCAGTTTACCATGGGAGTCAATTTTACCATGGGAGTCAATTTTACCATGGGAGTCCAGTTTACCATGGGAGTCCAGTTTACCATGGGATTCAATTTTACCGTGGGAGTCCAGTTTACCATGTGAGTCAATTTTACCATGGGAGTCCAGTTTACCATGGGAGTCAATTTAACCATGGGAGTCCAGTTTATTATGGGAGTCAATTTTACCATGGGAGTCAATTTTACCATGGGAGTCCAGTTTACCATGGGAGTCAATTTTACCATGGGAGTCCAGTTTACCATGGGAGGCAATTTTACCATGGAAATCCAGTTTACCATGGGAGTCCAGTTTACCATGGGAGTCAATTTAACCATGGGAGTCCAGTTTACCATGGGAGTCAATTTTACCATGGATGTCAATTTTACCATGGGAGTCAATTTTTCCATGGGAGTCCAGTTTACCATGGGAGTCAATTTTACCATGGGAGTCAATTTTACCATGGGAGTCCAGTTTACCATGGGAGTCAATTTAACGATGGGAATCCAGTTTACCATGGGAGTCAATTTTACCATGGGAGTCAATTTTACCATGGGAGTCCAGTTTACCATGGGAGTCAATTTTACCATGGGGGTAAATTTACCATGGGAGTCCAGTTTACCATGGGAGTCAATTTTACCATGGGAGTCCAGTTTACCATGGGAGTCAATTTTACCATGGGAGTCAATTTTACCATGGGAGTCCAATTTAAAATGGGAGTCAATTTTACCATGGGAGTCAATTTTACCATGGGAGTCCAGTTTACCATGGGAGTCAATTTTACCATGGGAGTCAATTTTACCATGGGAGTCCAGTTTACCATGGGAGTCAATTTAACCATGGGAGTCCAGTTTACCATGGGAGCCAATTTTACCATGGGAGTCCAGTTTACCATGGGAGTCAATTTTACCATGGGGGTAAATTTACCATGGGAGTCCAGTTTACCATGGGAGTCAATTTTACCATGGGAGTCCAGTTTACCATAGGAGTCAATTTTACCATGGGAGTCCAGTTTACCATGGGAGTCAATTTTACCATGGGAGTCCAGTTTACCATGGGAGTCAATTTTACCATGGGAGTCAATTTTACCATGGGAGTCCAGTTTACCATGGGAGTCCAGTTTACCATGGGATTCAATTTTACCGTGGGAGTCCAGTTTACCATGTGAGTCAATTTTACCATGGGAGTCCAGTTTACCATGGGAGTCAATTTAACCATGGGATTCCAGTTTACCATGGGAGTCAATTTTACCATGGGAGTCAATTTTACCATGGGAGTCAATTTTACCATGGGGGTAAATTTACCATGGGAGTCCAGTTTACCATGGGAGTCAATTTTACCATGGGAGTCCAGTTTACCATGGGAGTCAATTTTACCATGGGAGTCCAGTTTACCATGGGAGTCAATTTTACCATGGGAGTCCAGTTTACCATGGGAGTCAATTTTACCATGGGAGTCAATTTTACCATGGGAGTCCAGTTTACCATGGGAGTCCAGTTTACCATGGGATTCAATTTTACCGTGGGAGTCCAGTTTACCATGTGAGTCAATTTTACCATGGGAGTCCAGTTTACCATGGGAGTCAATTTAACCATGGGAGTCCAGTTTATTATGGGAGTCAATTTTACCATGGGAGTCAATTTTACCATGGGAGTCCAGTTTACCATGGGAGTCAATTTTACCATGGGAGTCCAGTTTACCATGGGAGGCAATTTTACCATGGAAATCCAGTTTACCATGGGAGTCCAGTTTACCATGGGAGTCAATTTAACCATGGGAGTCCAGTTTACCATGGGAGTCAATTTTACCATGGATGTCAATTTTACCATGGGAGTCAATTTTTCCATGGGATTCCAGTTTACCATGGGAGTCAATTTTACCATGGGAGTCAATTTTACCATGGGAGTCCAGTTTACCATGGGAGTCAATTTAACGATGGGAATCCAGTTTACCATGGGAGTCAATTTTACCATGGGAGTCAATTTTACCATGGGAGTCCAGTTTACCATGGGAGTCAATTTTACCATGGGGGTAAATTTACCATGGGAGTCCAGTTTACCATGGGAGTCAATTTTACCATGGGAGTCCAGTTTACCATGGGAGTCAATTTTACCATGGGAGTCCAGTTTACCATGGGAGTCAATTTTACCATGGGAGTCAATTTTACCATGGGAGTCCAGTTTACCATGGGAGTCCAGTTTACCATGGGATTCAATTTTACCATGGGAGTCCAGTTTACCATGTGAGTCAATTTTACCATGGGAGTCAATTTTACCATGGTAGTCCAGTTTACCATGGGAGTCAATTTTACCATAGGAGTCCAGTTTCCCATGGGAGCAAATTTTACCATGGGAGTCCAGTTTACCATGGGAGTCAATTTTACCATGGGAGTCCAGTTTACCATGGGAGTCAATTTTACCATGGGAGTCCAGTTTACCATGGGAGTCAATTTTACCATGGGAGTCAATTTTACCATGGGAGTCAATTTTTCCATGGGAGTCCAGTTTACCATGGGAGTCAATTTTACCATGGGAGTCCAGTTTACCATGGGAGTCAATTTTACCATGGGAGTCAATTTTACCATGGGAGTCCAGTTTACCATGGGAGTCAATTTTACCATAGGAGGCCAGTTTACCATGGGAGCCAATTTTACCATGGGAGTCCAGTTTACCATGGGAGTCAATTTTACCATGGGAGTCAATTTTACCATGGGAGTCAATTTTTCCATGGGAGTCCAGTTTACCATGGGAGTCAATTTTACCATGGGAGTCCAGTTTACCATGGGAGTCAATTTTACCATGGGAGTCAATTTTACCATGGGAGTCCAGTTTACCATGGGAGTCAATTTTACCATAGGAGGCCAGTTTACCATGGGAGCCAATTTTACCATGGGAGTCCAGTTTACCATAGGAGTCAATTTTACCATGGGAGTCAATTTTACCATGGGAGTCCAGTTTACCATGGGAGTCAATTTTACCATGGGAGTCCAGTTTACCATGGGAGTCAATTTTACCATGTGAGTGAATTTTACCATGGGAGTCCAGTTTACCATGGGTGTCCAGTTTACCATGGGAGTCAATTTTACCATGGGAGTCCAGTTTACCATGGGAGTTAATTTTACCATGGGAGTCAATTTTACCATGGGAGTCCAGTTTACCATGGGAGCCAATTTTACCATGGGAGTCCAGTTTACCATGGGAGTCAATTTTACCATGGGAGTCAATTTTACCATGGGAGTCAATTTTACCATGGGAGTCCAGTTTACCATGGGAGTCAATTTTACCATGGGAGTCCAATTTAAAATGGGAGTCAATTTTACATTGGGAGTCAATTTTACCATGGGAGTCCAGTTTACCATGGGAGTCAATTTTACCATGGGAGTCAATTTTACCATGGGAGTCCAGTTTACCATGGGAGTCAATTTAACCATGGGAGTCCAGTTTACCATGGGAGCCAATTTTACCATGGGAGTCCAGTTTACCATGGGAGTCAATTTTACCATGGGGGTAAATTTACCATGGGAGTCCAGTTTACCATGGGAGTCAATTTTACCATGGGAGTCCAGTTTACCATGGGAGTCAATTTTACCATGGGAGTCCAGTTTACCATGGGAGTCAATTTTACCATGGGAGTCCAGTTTACCATGGGAGTCAATTTTACCATGGGAGTCAATTTTACCATGGGAGTCCAGTTTACCATGGGAGTCCAGTTTACCATGGGATTCAATTTTACCGTGGGAGTCCAGTTTACCATGTGAGTCAATTTTACCATGGGAGTCCAGTTTACCATGGGAGTCAATTTAACCATGGGATTCCAGTTTACCATGGGAGTCAATTTTACCATGGGAGTCAATTTTACCATGGGAGTCAATTTTACCATGGGGGTAAATTTACCATGGGAGTCCAGTTTACCATGGGAGTCAATTTTACCATGGGAGTCCAGTTTACCATGGGAGTCAATTTTACCATGGGAGTCCAGTTTACCATGGGAGTCAATTTTACCATGGGAGTCCAGTTTACCATGGGAGTCAATTTTACCATGGGAGTCAATTTTACCATGGGAGTCCAGTTTACCATGGGAGTCCAGTTTACCATGGGATTCAATTTTACCGTGGGAGTCCAGTTTACCATGTGAGTCAATTTTACCATGGGAGTCCAGTTTACCATGGGAGTCAATTTAACCATGGGAGTCCAGTTTATTATGGGAGTCAATTTTACCATGGGAGTCAATTTTACCATGGGAGTCCAGTTTACCATGGGAGTCAATTTTACCATGGGAGTCCAGTTTACCATGGGAGGCAATTTTACCATGGAAATCCAGTTTACCATGGGAGTCCAGTTTACCATGGGAGTCAATTTAACCATGGGAGTCCAGTTTACCATGGGAGTCAATTTTACCATGGATGTCAATTTTACCATGGGAGTCAATTTTTCCATGGGAGTCCAGTTTACCATGGGAGTCAATTTTACCATGGGAGTCAATTTTACCATGGGAGTCCAGTTTACCATGGGAGTCAATTTAACGATGGGAATCCAGTTTACCATGGGAGTCAATTTTACCATGGGAGTCAATTTTACCATGGGAGTCCAGTTTACCATGGGAGTCAATTTTACCATGGGGGTAAATTTACCATGGGAGTCCAGTTTACCATGGGAGTCAATTTTACCATGGGAGTCCAGTTTACCATGGGAGTCAATTTTACCATGGGAGTCCAGTTTACCATGGGAGTCCAGTTTACCATGGGAGTCCAGTTTACCATGGGATTCAATTTTACCATGGGAGTCCAGTTTACCATGTGAGTCAATTTTACCATGGGAGTCAATTTTACCATGGTAGTCCAGTTTACCATGGGAGTCAATTTTACCATGGGATTCAATTTTACAATGGGAGTCCAGTTTACCATGTGAGTCAATTTTACCATGGGAGTCAATTTTACCATGGTAGTCCAGTTTACCATGGGAGTCAATTTTACCATAGGAGTCCAGTTTACCATGGGAGCAAATTTTACCATGGGAGTCCAGTTTACCATGGGAGTCAATTTTACCATGGGAGTCCAGTTTACCATGGGAGTCAATTTTACCATGGGAGTCCAGTTTACCATGGGAGTCAATTTTACCATGGGAGTCAATTTTACCATGGGAGTCAATTTTTCCATGGGAGTCCAGTTTACCATGGGAGTCAATTTTACCATGGGAGTCCAGTTTACCATGGGAGTCAATTTTACCATGGGAGTCAATTTTACCATGGGAGTCCAGTTTACCATGGGAGTCAATTTTACCATAGGAGTCCAGTTTACCATGGGAGCCAATTTTACCATGGGAGTCCAGTTTACCATAGGAGTCAATTTTACCATGGGAGTCAATTTTACCATGGGAGTCCAGTTTACCATGGGAGTCAATTTTACCATGGGAGTCCAGTTTACCATGGGAGTCAATTTTACCATGGGAGTCAATTTTACCATGGGAGTCCAGTTTACCATGGGAGTCAATTTTACCATGGGAGTCAATTTTACCATGGGAGTCCAGTTTACCATGGGAGTCAATTTTACCGTGGGAGTCCAGTTTACCATGGGAGTCAATTTTACCATGGGAGTGCAGTTTACCATGGGACTCCAGTTTACCATGGGAGTCCAGTTTTCCATGGGAGTCAATTTTACCATGGGAGTCAATTTAACCATGGGAGTCCAGTTTACCATGGGAGCCAATTTTACCATGGGAGTCCAGTTTACCATGGGAGTCAATTTTACCATGGGAGTAAATTTACCATGGGAGTCCAGTTTACCATGGGAGTCAATTTTACCATGGGAGTCCAGTTTACCATGGGAGTCAATTTTACCATGTGAGTGAATTTTACCATGGGAGTCCAGTTTACCATGGGTGTCCAGTTTACCATGGGAGTCAATTTTACCATGGGAGTCCAGTTTACCATGGGAGTCAATTTTACCATGGGAGTCAATTTTACCATGGGAGTCCAGTTTACCATGGGAGTCAATTTTACCATAGGAGTCCAGTTTACCATGGGAGCCAATTTTACCATGGGAGTCCAGTTTACCATGGGAGTCAATTTTTCCATGGGAGTCAATTTTACCATGGGAGTCCAGTTTACCATGGGAGTCAATTTTACCATGGGAGTCCAGTTTACCATAGGAGTCAATTTTACCATGGGAGTCAATTTTACCATGGGAGTCCAGTTTACCATGGGAGTCAATTTTACCATGGGAGTCAATTTTACCATGGGAGTCCAGTTTACCATGGGAGTCAATTTTACCATGGGAGTCAATTTTACCATGGGAGTCCAGTTTACCATGGGAGTCAATTTTACCGTGGGAGTCCAGTTTACCATGGGAGTCAATTTTACCATGGGAGTGCAGTTTACCATGGGAGTCCAGTTTACCATGGGAGTCCAGTTTACCATGGGAGTCAATTTTACCATGGGAGTCCAGTTTACCATGGGAGTCAATTTTACCATGTGAGTGAATTTTACCATGGGAGTCCAGTTTACCATGGGTGTCCAGTTTACCATGGGAGTCAATTTTACCATGGGAGTCCAGTTTACCATGGGAGTTAATTTTACCATGGGAGTCAATTTTACCATGGGAGTCCAGTTTACCATGGGAGTCAATTTTACCATAGGAGTCCAGTTTACCATGGGAGCCAATTTTACCATGGGAGTCCAGTTTACCATGGGAGTCAATTTTACCATGGGAGTCAATTTTACCATGGGAGTCAATTTTACCATGGGAGTCCAGTTTACCATGGGAGTCAATTTTACCATGGGAGTCCAATTTACCATGGGAGTCAATTTTACCATGGGAGTCAATTTTACCATGGGAGTCCAGTTTACCATGGGAGTCAATTTTACCATGGGAGTCAATTTTACCATGGGAGTCCAGTTTACCATGGGAGTCAATTTAACCATGGGAGTCCAGTTTACCATGGGAGCCAATTTTACCATGGGAGTCCAGTTTACCATGGGAGTCAATTTTACCATGGGGGTAAATTTACCATGGGAGTCCAGTTTACCATGGGAGTCAATTTTACCATGGGAGTCCAGTTTACCATGGGAGTCAATTTTACCATGGGAGTCCAGTTTACCATGGGAGTCAATTTTACCATGGGAGTCCAGTTTACCATGGGAGTCAATTTTACCATGGGAGTCAATTTTACCATGGGAGTCCAGTTTACCATGTGAGTCAATTTTACCATGGGAGTCCAGTTTACCATGGGAGTCAATTTTACCATAGGAGTCCAGTTTACCATGGGAGCCAATTTTACCATGGGAGTCCAGTTTACCATGGGAGTCAATTTTACCATGGGAGTCCAGTTTGCCATGGGAGTCAATTTTACCATAGGAGTCCAGTTTACCATGGGAGCCAATTTTACCATGGGAGTCAATTTTACCATGGGAGTCAATTTTACCATGGGAGTCAATTTTACCATGGGAGTCCAGTTTACCATGGGAGTCAATTTTACCATGGGAGTCAATTTTACCATGGGAGTCCAGTTTACCATGGGAGTCAATTTTACCATGGGAGTCAATTTTACCATGGGAGTCCAGTTTACCATGGGAGTCAATTTTACCGTGGGAGTCCAGTTTACCATGGGAGTCAATTTTACCATGGGAGTGCAGTTTACCATGGGACTCCAGTTTACCATGGGAGTCCAGTTTTCCATGGGAGTCAATTTTACCATGGGAGTCAATTTAACCATGGGAGTCCAGTTTACCATGGGAGCCAATTTTACCATGGGAGTCCAGTTTACCATGGGAGTCAATTTTACCATGGGAGTAAATTTACCATGGGAGTCCAGTTTACCATGGGAGTCAATTTTACCATGGGAGTCCAGTTTACCATGGGAGTCAATTTTACCATGTGAGTGAATTTTACCATGGGAGTCCAGTTTACCATGGGTGTCCAGTTTACCATGGGAGTCAATTTTACCATGGGAGTCCAGTTTACCATGGGAGTCAATTTTACCATGGGAGTCAATTTTACCATGGGAGTCCAGTTTACCATGGGAGTCAATTTTACCATAGGAGTCCAGTTTACCATGGGAGCCAATTTTACCATGGGAGTCCAGTTTACCATGGGAGTCAATTTTTCCATGGGAGTCAATTTTACCATGGGAGTCCAGTTTACCATGGGAGTCAATTTTACCATGGGAGTCCAGTTTACCATAGGAGTCAATTTTACCATGGGAGTCAATTTTACCATGGGAGTCCAGTTTACCATGGGAGTCAATTTTACCATGGGAGTCAATTTTACCATGGGAGTCCAGTTTACCATGGGAGTCAATTTTACCATGGGAGTCAATTTTACCATGGGAGTCCAGTTTACCATGGGAGTCAATTTTACCGTGGGAGTCCAGTTTACCATGGGAGTCAATTTTACCATGGGAGTGCAGTTTACCATGGGAGTCCAGTTTACCATGGGAGTCCAGTTTACCATGGGAGTCAATTTTACCATGGGAGTCCAGTTTACCATGGGAGTCAATTTTACCATGTGAGTGAATTTTACCATGGGAGTCCAGTTTACCATGGGTGTCCAGTTTACCATGGGAGTCAATTTTACCATGGGAGTCCAGTTTACCATGGGAGTTAATTTTACCATGGGAGTCAATTTTACCATGGGAGTCCAGTTTACCATGGGAGTCAATTTTACCATAGGAGTCCAGTTTACCATGGGAGCCAATTTTACCATGGGAGTCCAGTTTACCATGGGAGTCAATTTTACCATGGGAGTCAATTTTACCATGGGAGTCAATTTTACCATGGGAGTCCAGTTTACCATGGGAGTCAATTTTACCATGGGAGTCCAATTTACCATGGGAGTCAATTTTACCATGGGAGTCAATTTTACCATGGGAGTCCAGTTTACCATGGGAGTCAATTTTACCATGGGAGTCAATTTTACCATGGGAGTCCAGTTTACCATGGGAGTCAATTTAACCATGGGAGTCCAGTTTACCATGGGAGCCAATTTTACCATGGGAGTCCAGTTTACCATGGGAGTCAATTTTACCATGGGGGTAAATTTACCATGGGAGTCCAGTTTACCATGGGAGTCAATTTTACCATGGGAGTCCAGTTTACCATGGGAGTCAATTTTACCATGGGAGTCCAGTTTACCATGGGAGTCAATTTTACCATGGGAGTCCAGTTTACCATGGGAGTCAATTTTACCATGGGAGTCAATTTTACCATGGTAGTCCAGTTTACCATGGGAGTCAATTTTACCATGGGATTCAATTTTACAATGGGAGTCCAGTTTACCATGTGAGTCAATTTTACCATGGGAGTCAATTTTACCATGGTAGTCCAGTTTACCATGGGAGTCAATTTTACCATAGGAGTCCAGTTTACCATGGGAGCAAATTTTACCATGGGAGTCCAGTTTACCATGGGAGTCAATTTTACCATGGGAGTCCAGTTTACCATGGGAGTCAATTTTACCATGGGAGTCCAGTTTACCATGGGAGTCAATTTTACCATGGGAGTCAATTTTACCATGGGAGTCAATTTTTCCATGGGAGTCCAGTTTACCATGGGAGTCAATTTTACCATGGGAGTCCAGTTTACCATGGGAGTCAATTTTATCATGGGAGTCAATTTTACCATGGGAGTCCAGTTTACCATGGGAGTCAATTTTACCATGGGAGTCCAGTTTACCATGGGAGTCAATTTTACCATGGGAGTCCAGTTTACCATAGGAGTCAATTTTACCATGGGAGTCAATTTTACCATGGGAGTCCAGTTTACCATGGGAGTCAATTTTACCATGGGAGTCAATTTTACCATGGGAGTCCAGTTTACCATGGGAGTCAATTTTACCATGGGAGTCAATTTTACCATGGGAGTCCAGTTTACCATGGGAGTCAATTTTACCGTGGGAGTCCAGTTTACCATGGGAGTCAATTTTACCATGGGAGTGCAGTTTACCATGGGAGTCCAGTTTACCATGGGAGTCCAGTTTACCATGGGAGTCAATTTTACCATGGGAGTCCAGTTTACCATGGGAGTCAATTTTACCATGTGAGTGAATTTTACCATGGGAGTCCAGTTTACCATGGGTGTCCAGTTTACCATGGGAGTCAATTTTACCATGGGAGTCCAGTTTACCATGGGAGTTAATTTTACCATGGGAGTCAATTTTACCATGGGAGTCCAGTTTACCATGGGAGTCAATTTTACCATAGGAGTCCAGTTTACCATGGGAGCCAATTTTACCATGGGAGTCCAGTTTACCATGGGAGTCAATTTTACCATGGGAGTCAATTTTACCATGGGAGTCAATTTTACCATGGGAGTCCAGTTTACCATGGGAGTCAATTTTACCATGGGAGTCCAATTTACCATGGGAGTCAATTTTACCATGGGAGTCAATTTTACCATGGGAGTCCAGTTTACCATGGGAGTCAATTTTACCATGGGAGTCAATTTTACCATGGGAGTCCAGTTTACCATGGGAGTCAATTTAACCATGGGAGTCCAGTTTACCATGGGAGCCAATTTTACCATGGGAGTCCAGTTTACCATGGGAGTCAATTTTACCATGGGGGTAAATTTACCATGGGAGTCCAGTTTACCATGGGAGTCAATTTTACCATGGGAGTCCAGTTTACCATGGGAGTCAATTTTACCATGGGAGTCCAGTTTACCATGGGAGTCAATTTTACCATGGGAGTCCAGTTTACCATGGGAGTCAATTTTACCATGGGAGTCAATTTTACCATGGGAGTCCAGTTTACCATGGGAGTCCAGTTTACCATGGGATTCAATTTTACCGTGGGAGTCCAGTTTACCATGTGAGTCAATTTTACCATGGGAGTCCAGTTTACCATGGGAGTCAATTTTACCATAGGAGTCCAGTTTACCATGGGAGCCAATTTTACCATGGGAGTCCAGTTTACCATGGGAGTCAATTTTACCATGGGAGTCCAGTTTGCCATAGGAGTCAATTTTACCATAGGAGTCCAGTTTACCATGGGAGCCAATTTTACCATGGGAGTCAATTTTACCATGGGAGTCAATTTTACCATGGGAGTCAATTTTACCATGGGAGTCAATTTTACCCTGGGAGTCCAGTTTACCATGGGAGTCAATTTTACCATGGGAGTCCAGTTTACCATGGGAGCCAATTTTACCTTTGAGTCAATTTTACCATGGGAGTCAATTTTACCATGGGAGTCCAGTTTACCATGGGAGTCAATTTAACCATGGGAGTCCAGTTTACCAGGGGAGCCAATTTTACCATGGGAGTCCAGTTTACCATGGGAGTCAATTTTACCATGGGGGTAAATTTACCATGGGAGTCCAGTTTACCATGGGAGTCAATTTTACCATGGGAGTCCAGTTTACCATGGGAGTCAATTTTACCATGGGAGTCCAGTTTACCATGGGAGTCAATTTTACCATGGGAGTCAATTTTACCATGGGAGTCCAGTTTACCATGGGAGTCCAGTTTACCATGGGATTCAATTTTACCATGGGGGTAAATTTACCATGGGAGTCCAGTTTACCATGGGAGTCAATTTTACCATGGGAGTCCAGTTTACCATGGGAGTCAATTTTACCATAGGAGTCCAGTTTACCATGGGAGTCAATTTTACCATGGGAGTCAATTTTACCATGGGAGTCCAGTTTACCATGGGAGTCAATTTTACCATGGGAGTCAATTTTTCCATGGGAGTCCAGTTTACCATGGGAGTCAATTTTACCATGGGAGTCCAGTTTACCATGGGAGTCAATTTTACCATGGGAGTCAATTTTACCATGGGAGTCCAGTTTACCATGGGAGTCAATTTTACCATAGGAGTCCAGTTTACCATGGGAGCCAATTTTACCATGGGAGTCCAGTTTACCATGGGAGTCAATTTTACCATAGGAGTCCAGTTTACCATGGGAGTCCAGTTTACCATGGGAGTCAATTTTACCATGGGAGTCCAGTTTACCATGGGAGTCAATTTTACCATGGGAGTCAATTTTACCATGGGAGTCCAGTTTACCATGGGAGTCAATTTTACCATGGGAGTCAATTTTACCATGGGAGTCCAGTTTACCATGGGAGTCAATTTTACCGTGGGAGTCCAGTTTACCATGGGAGTCAATTTTACCATGGGAGTGCAGTTTACCATGGGAGTCCAGTTTACCATGGGAGTCCAGTTTACCATGGGAGTCCAGTTTTCCATGGGAGTCAATTTTACCATGGGAGTCAATTTAACCATGGGAGTCCAGTTTACCATGGGAGTCCAGTTTACCATGGGATTCAATTTTATCGTGGGAGTCCAGTTTACCATGTGAGTCAATTTTACCATTGGAGTCCAGTTTACCATGGGAGTCAATTTTACCATAGGAGTCCAGTTTACCATGGGAGCCAATTTTACCATGGGAGTCCAGTTTACCATGGGAGTCAATTTTACCATGGGAGTCCAGTTTGCCATGGGAGTCAATTTTACCATAGGAGTCCAGTTTACCATGGGAGCCAATTTTACCATGGGAGTCAATTTTACCATGGGAGTCAATTTTACCATGGGAGTCAATTTTACCATGGGAGTCAATTTTACCCTGGGAGTCCAGTTTACCATGGGAGTCAATTTTACCATGGGAGTCCAGTTTACCATGGGAGCCAATTTTACCATGGGAGTCAATTTTACCATGGGAGTCAATTTTACCATGGGAGTCCAGTTTACCATGGGAGTCAATTTAACCATGGGAGTCCAGTTTATCATGGGAGCCAATTTTACCATGGGAGTCCAGTTTACCATGGGAGTCAATTTTACCATGGGAGTCAATTTAACCATGGGAGTCCAGTTTACCATGGGAGCCAATTTTACCATGGGAGTCCAGTTTACCATGGGAGTCAATTTTACCATGGGAGTCCAGTTTACCATGGAGTCAATTTTACCATGGGAGTCAATTTTACCATGGGAGTCCAGTTTACCATGGGAGTCAATTTTACCATGGGAGTCAATTTTACCATGGGAGTCCAGTTTACCATGGGAGTCAATTTTACCGTGGGAGTCCAGTTTACCATGGGAGTTAATTTTACCATGGGAGTGCAGTTTACCATGGGACTCCAGTTTACCATGGGAGTCCAGTTTTCCATGGGAGTCAATTTTACCATGGGAGTCAATTTAACCATGGGAGTCCAGTTTACCATGGGAGCCAATTTTACCATGGGAGTCCAGTTTACCATGGGAGTCAATTTTACCATGGGAGTAAATTTACCATGGGAGTCCAGTTTACCATGGGAGTCAATTTTACCATGGGAGTCCAGTTTACCATGGGAGTCAATTTTACCATGTGAGTGAATTTTACCATGGGAGTCCAGTTTACCATGGGTGTCCAGTTTACCATGGGAGTCAATTTTACCATGGGAGTCCAGTTTACCATGGGAGTCAATTTTACCATGGGAGTCAATTTTACCATGGGAGTCCAGTTTACCATGGGAGTCAATTTTACCATAGGAGTCCAGTTTACCATGGGAGCCAATTTTACCATGGGAGTCCAGTTTACCATGGGAGTCAATTTTTCCATGGGAGTCAATTTTACCATGGGAGTCCAGTTTACCATGGGAGTCAATTTTACCATGGGAGTCCAGTTTACCATAGGAGTTAATTTTACCATGGGAGTCAATTTTACCATGGGAGTCCAGTTTACCATGGGAGTCAATTTTACCATGGGAGTCAATTTTACCATGGGAGTCCAGTTTACCATGGGAGTCAATTTTACCATGGGAGTCAATTTTACCATGGGAGTCCAGTTTACCATGGGAGTCAATTTTACCGTGGGAGTCCAGTTTACCATGGGAGTCAATTTTACCATGGGAGTGCAGTTTACCATGGGAGTCCAGTTTACCATGGGAGTCCAGTTTACCATGGGAGTCAATTTTACCATGGGAGTCCAGTTTACCATGGGAGTCAATTTTACCATGTGAGTGAATTTTACCATGGGAGTCCAGTTTACCATGGGTGTCCAGTTTACCATGGGAGTCAATTTTACCATGGGAGTCCAGTTTACCATGGGAGTTAATTTTACCATGGGAGTCAATTTTACCATGGGAGTCCAGTTTACCATGGGAGTCAATTTTACCATAGGAGTCCAGTTTACCATGGGAGCCAATTTTACCATGGGAGTCCAGTTTACCATGGGAGTCAATTTTACCATGGGAGTCAATTTTACCATGGGAGTCAATTTTACCATGGGAGTCCAGTTTACCATGGGAGTCAATTTTACCATGGGAGTCCAATTTACCATGGGAGTCAATTTTACCATGGGAGTCAATTTTACCATGGGAGTCCAGTTTACCATGGGAGTCAATTTTACCATGGGAGTCAATTTTACCATGGGAGTCCAGTTTACCATGGGAGTCAATTTAACCATGGGAGTCCAGTTTACCATGGGAGCCAATTTTACCATGGGAGTCCAGTTTACCATGGGAGTCAATTTTACCATGGGGGTAAATTTACCATGGGAGTCCAGTTTACCATGGGAGTCAATTTTACCATGGGAGTCCAGTTTACCATGGGAGTCAATTTTACCATGGGAGTCCAGTTTACCATGGGAGTCAATTTTACCATGGGAGTCCAGTTTACCATGTGAGTGAATTTTACCATGGGAGTCCAGTTTACCATGGGTGTCCAGTTTACCATGGGAGTCAATTTTACCATGGGAGTCCAGTTTACCATGGGAGTTAATTTTACCATGGGAGTCAATTTTACCATGGGAGTCCAGTTTACCATGGGAGTCAATTTTACCATAGGAGTCCAGTTTACCATGGGAGCCAATTTTACCATGGGAGTCCAGTTTACCATGGGAGTCAATTTTACCATGGGAGTCAATTTTACCATGGGAGTCAATTTTACCATGGGAGTCCAGTTTACCATGGGAGTCAATTTTACCATGGGAGTCCAATTTACCATGGGAGTCAATTTTACCATGGGAGTCAATTTTACCATGGGAGTCCAGTTTACCATGGGAGTCAATTTTACCATGGGAGTCAATTTTACCATGGGAGTCCAGTTTACCATGGGAGTCAATTTAACCATGGGAGTCCAGTTTACCATGGGAGCCAATTTTACCATGGGAGTCCAGTTTACCATGGGAGTCAATTTTACCATGGGGGTAAATTTACCATGGGAGTCCAGTTTACCATGGGAGTCAATTTTACCATGGGAGTCCAGTTTACCATGGGAGTCAATTTTACCATGGGAGTCCAGTTTACCATGGGAGTCAATTTTACCATGGGAGTCCAGTTTACCATGGGAGTCAATTTTACCATGGGAGTCAATTTTACCATGGGAGTCCAGTTTACCATGGGAGTCCAGTTTACCATGGGATTCAATTTTACCGTGGGAGTCCAGTTTACCATGTGAGTCAATTTTACCATGGGAGTCCAGTTTACCATGGGAGTCAATTTTACCATAGGAGTCCAGTTTACCATGGGAGCCAATTTTACCATGGGAGTCCAGTTTACCATGGGAGTCAATTTTACCATGGGAGTCCAGTTTACCATGGGAGTCAATTTTACCATGGGAGTCCAGTTTACCATGGGAGTCAATTTTACCATGGGAGTCCAGTTTACCATGGGAGTCAATTTTACCATGGGAGTCAATTTTACCATGGGAGTCCAGTTTACCATGGGAGTCCAGTTTACCATGGGATTCAATTTTACCGTGGGAGTCCAGTTTACCATGTGAGTCAATTTTACCATGGGAGTCCAGTTTACCATGGGAGTCAATTTTACCATAGGAGTCCAGTTTACCATGGGAGCCAATTTTACCATGGGAGTCCAGTTTACCATGGGAGTCAATTTTACCATGGGAGTCCAGTTTGCCATGGGAGTCAATTTTACCATAGGAGTCCAGTTTACCATGGGAGCCAATTTTACCATGGGAGTCAATTTTACCATGGGAGTCAATTTTACCATGGGAGTCAATTTTACCCTGGGAGTCCAGTTTACCATGGGAGTCAATTTTACCATGGGAGTCCAGTTTACCATGGGAGCCAATTTTACCATGGGAGTCAATTTTACCATGGGAGTCAATTTTACCATGGGAGTCCAGTTTACCATGGGAGTCAATTTAACCATGGGAGTCCAGTTTACCATGGGAGCCAATTTTACCATGGGAGTCCAGTTTACCATGGGAGTCAATTTTACCATGGGAGTAAATTTACCATGGGAGTCCAGTTTACCATGGGAGTCAATTTTACCATGGGAGTCCAGTTTACCATGGGAGTCAATTTTACCATGTGAGTGAATTTTACCATGGGAGTCCAGTTTACCATGGGTGTCCAGTTTACCATGGGAGTCAATTTTACCATGGGAGTCCAGTTTACCATGGGAGTCAATTTTACCATGGGAGTCAATTTTACCATGGGAGTCCAGTTTACCATGGGAGTCAATTTTACCATAGGAGTCCAGTTTACCATGGGAGCCAATTTTACCATGGGAGTCCAGTTTACCATGGGAGTCAATTTTTCCATGGGAGTCAATTTTACCATGGGAGTCCAGGTTACCATGTGAGTCAATTTTACCATGGGAGTCCAGTTTACCATGGGAGTCAATTTTACCATAGGAGTCCAGTTTACCATGGGAGCCAATTTTACCATGGGAGTCCAGTTTACCATGGGAGTCAATTTTACCATGGGAGTCCAGTTTGCCATGGGAGTCAATTTTACCATAGGAGTCCAGTTTACCATGGGAGCCAATTTTACCATGGGAGTCAATTTTACCATGGGAGTCAATTTTACCATGGGAGTCAATTTTACCATGGGAGTCAATTTTACCCTGGGAGTCCAGTTTACCATGGGAGTCAATTTTACCATGGGAGTCCAGTTTACCATGGGAGCCAATTTTACCATGGGAGTCAATTTTACCATGGGAGTCAATTTTACCATGGGAGTCCAGGTTACCATGTGAGTCAATTTTACCATGGGAGTCCAGTTTACCATGGGAGTCAATTTTACCATAGGAGTCCAGTTTACCATGGGAGCCAATTTTACCATGGGAGTCCAGTTTACCATGGGAGTCAATTTTACCATGGGAGTCCAGTTTGCCATGGGAGTCAATTTTACCATAGGAGTCCAGTTTACCATGGGAGCCAATTTTACCATGGGAGTCAATTTTACCATGGGAGTCAATTTTACCATGGGAGTCAATTTTACCATGGGAGTCAATTTTACCCTGGGAGTCCAGTTTACCATGGGAGTCAATTTTACCATGGGAGTCCAGTTTACCATGGGAGCCAATTTTACCATGGGAGTCAATTTTACCATGGGAGTCAATTTTACCATGGGAGTCCAGTTTACCATGGGAGTCAATTTAACCATGGGAGTCCAGTTTACCATGGGAGCCAATTTTACCATGGGAGTCCAGTTTACCATGGGAGTCAATTTTACCATGGGAGTAAATTTACCATGGGAGTCCAGTTTACCATGGGAGTCAATTTTACCATGGGAGTCCAGTTTACCATGGGAGTCAATTTTACCATGTGAGTGAATTTTACCATGGGAGTCCAGTTTACCATGGGTGTCCAGTTTACCATGGGAGTCAATTTTACCATGGGAGTCCAGTTTACCATGGGAGTCAATTTTACCATGGGAGTCAATTTTACCATGGGAGTCCAGTTTACCATGGGAGTCAATTTTACCATAGGAGTCCAGTTTACCATGGGAGCCAATTTTACCATGGGAGTCCAGTTTACCATGGGAGTCAATTTTTCCATGGGAGTCAATTTTACCATGGGAGTCCAGTTTACCATGGGAGTCAATTTTACCATGGGAGTCCAGTTTACCATAGGAGTCAATTTTACCATGGGAGTCAATTTTACCATGGGAGTCCAGTTTACCATGGGAGTCAATTTTACCATGGGAGTCAATTTTACCATGGGAGTCCAGTTTACCATGGGAGTCAATTTTACCATGGGAGTCAATTTTACCATGGGAGTCCAGTTTACCATGGGAGTCAATTTTACCGTGGGAGTCCAGTTTACCATGGGAGTCAATTTTACCATGGGAGTGCAGTTTACCATGGGAGTCCAGTTTACCATGGGAGTCCAGTTTACCATGGGAGTCAATTTAACCATGGGAGTCCAGTTTACCAGGGGAGCCAATTTTACCATGGGAGTCCAGTTTACCATGGGAGTCAATTTTACCATGGGGGTAAATTTACCATGGGAGTCCAGTTTACCATGGGAGTCAATTTTACCATGGGAGTCCAGTTTACCATGGGAGTCAATTTTACCATGGGTGTCCAGTTTACCATGGGAGTCAATTTTACCATGGGAGTCAATTTTACCATGGGAGTCCAGTTTACCATGGGAGTCCAGTTTACCATGGGATTCAATTTTACCATGGGGGTAAATTTACCATGGGAGTCCAGTTTACCATGGGAGTCAATTTTACCATGGGAGTCCAGTTTACCATGGGAGTCAATTTTACCATAGGAGTCCAGTTTACCATGGGAGTCAATTTTACCATGGGAGTCAATTTTACCATGGGAGTCCAGTTTACCATGGGAGTCAATTTTACCATGGGAGTCCAGTTTACCATGGGAGTCAATTTTACCATGGGAGTCAATTTTTCCATGGGAGTCCAGTTTACCATGGGAGTCAATTTTACCATGGGAGTCCAGTTTACCATGGGAGTCAATTTTACCATGGGAGTCAATTTTACCATGGGAGTCCAGTTTACCATGGGAGTCAATTTTACCATAGGAGTCCAGTTTACCATGGGAGCGAATTTTACCATGGGAGTCCAGTTTACCATGGGAGTCAATTTTACCATGGGAGTCAATTTTACCATGGGAGTCCAGTTTACCATGGGAGTCAATTTTACCATGGGAGTCCAGTTTACCATGGGAGTCAATTTTACCATGGGAGTCAATTTTACCATGGGAGTCCAGTTTACCATGGGAGTCAATTTTACCATGGGAGTCAATTTTACCATGGGAGTCCAGTTTACCATGGGAGTCAATTTTACCGTGGGAGTCCAGTTTACCATGGGAGTCAATTTTACCATGGGAGTGCAGTTTACCATGGGAGTCCAGTTTACCATGGGAGTCCAGTTTACCATGGGAGTCCAGTTTTCCATGGGAGTCAATTTTACCATGGGAGTCAATTTAACCATGGGAGTCCAGTTTACCATGGGAGTCCAGTTTACCATGGGATTCAATTTTATCGTGGGAGTCCAGTTTACCATGTGAGTCAATTTTACCATTGGAGTCCAGTTTACCATGGGAGTCAATTTTACCATAGGAGTCCAGTTTACCATGGGAGCCAATTTTACCATGGGAGTCCAGTTTACCATGGGAGTCAATTTTACCATGGGAGTCCAGTTTGCCATGGGAGTCAATTTTACCATAGGAGTCCAGTTTACCATGGGAGCCAATTTTACCATGGGAGTCAATTTTACCATGGGAGTCAATTTTACCATGGGAGTCAATTTTTACCATGGGAGTCAATTTTACCCTGGGAGTCCAGTTTACCATGGGAGTCAATTTTACCATGGGAGTCCAGTTTACCATGGGAGCCAATTTTACCATGGGAGTCAATTTTACCATGGGAGTCAATTTTACCATGGGAGTCCAGTTTACCATGGGAGTCAATTTAACCATGGGAGTCAATTTTACCATAGGAGTCCAGTTTACCATGGGAGCCAATTTTACCATGGGAGTCCAGTTTACCATGGGAGTCAATTTTACCATGGGAGTCAATTTTACCATGGGAGTCCAGTTTACCATGGGAGTCAATTTTACCATGGGAGTCCAGTTTACCATGGGAGTCAATTTTACCATGGGAGTCAATTTTACCATGGGAGTCCAGTTTACCATGGGAGTCAATTTTACCATGGGAGTCAATTTTACCATGGGAGTCCAGTTTACCATGGGAGTCAATTTTACCGTGGGAGTCCAGTTTACCATGGGAGTCAATTTTACCATGGGAGTGCAGTTTACCATGGGAGTCCAGTTTACCATGGGAGTCCAGTTTTCCATGGGAGTCAATTTTACCATGGGAGTCAATTTAACCATGGGAGTCCAGTTTACCATGGGAGCCAATTTTACCATGGGAGTCCAGTTTACCATGGGAGTCAATTTCACCATGGGAGTAAATTTACCATGGGAGTCCAGTTTACCATGGGAGTCAATTTTACCATGGGAGTCCAGTTTACCATGGGAGTCAATTTTACCATGTGAGTGAATTTTACCATGGGAGTCCAGTTTACCATGGGTGTCCAGTTTACCATGGGAGTCAATTTTACCATGGGAGTCCAGTTTACCATGGGAGTCAATTTTACCATGGGAGTCAATTTTACCAAGGGAGTCCAGTTTACCATGGGAGTCAATTTTACCATAGGAGTCCAGTTTACCATGGGAGCCAATTTTACCATGGGAGTCCAGTTTACCATGGGAGTCAATTTTACCATGGGAGTCAATTTTACCATGGGAGTCAATTTTACCATGGGAGTCAATTTTACCATGGGAGTCCAGTTTACCATGGGAGTCAATTTTACCATGGGAGTCCAGTTTACCATGGGAGTCGATTTTACCATGGGAGTCAATTTTACCATGGGAGTCCAGTTTACCATGGGAGTCAATTTTACCATGGAAGTGCAGTTTACCATGGGAGTCCAGTTTACCATGGGAGTCCAGTTTACCATGGGAGTCCAGTTTTCCATGGGAGTCAATTTTACCATGGGAGTCAATTTTACCATGGGAGTCAATTTTACCATGGGAGTCAATTTTACCATGGGAGTCCTGTTTACCATGGGAGTCAATTTTACCATGGGAGTCAATTTTACCATGGGAGTCAATTTTACCATGGGAGTCCAGTTTACCATGGGAGCCAATTTTACCATGGGAGTCCAGTTTACCATGGGAGTCAATTTTACCATGGGGGTAAATTTACCATGGGAGTCCAGTTTACCATGGGAGTCAATTTTACCATGGGAGTCCAGTTTACCATGGGAGTCAATTTTACCATGGGAGTCCAGTTTACCATGGGAGTCAATTTTACCATGGGAGTCAATTTTACCATGGGAGTCCAGTTTACCATGGGAGTCCAGTTTACCATGGGATTCAATTTTACCACGGGAGTCCAGTTTACCATGTGAGTCAATTTTACCATGGGAGTCAATTTTGCCATGGGAGTCCAGTTTACCATGGGAGTCAATTTTATCATAGGAGTCCAGTTTACCATGGGAGCCAATTTTACCATGGGAGTCCAGTTTACCATGGGAGTCAATTTTACCATGGGAGTCAATTTTACCATGGGAGTCCAGTTTACCATGGGAGTCAATTTTACTATGGGAGTCCAGTTTACCATGGGAGTCAATTTTACCATGGGAGTCAATTTTTCCATGGGAGTCCAGTTTACCATGGGAGTCAATTTTACCATGGGAGTCCAGTTTACCATGGGAGTCAATTTTACCATGGGAGTCAATTTTACCATGGGAGTCCAGTTTACCATGGGAGTCAATTTTACCATAGGAGTCCAGTTTACCATGGGAGCCAATTTTACCATGGGAGTCCAGTTTACCATGGGAGTCAATTTTACCATGGGAGTCAATTTTACCATGGGAGTCAATTTTACCATGGAAGTCCAGTTTACCATGGGAGTCAATTTTACCGTGGGAGTCCAGTTTACCATGGGAGTCAATTTTACCATGGGAGTGCAGTTTACCATGGGAGTCCAGTTTACCATGGGAGTCCAGTTTTCCATGGGAGTCAATTTTACCATGGGAGTCCAGTTTACCATGGGAGTCAATTTTACCATGGGAGTCAATTTTACCATGGGAGTCCAGTTTACCATGGGAGTCCAGTTTACCATGAGATTCAATTTTACCATGGGAGTCCAGTTTACCATGTGAGTCAATTTTACCATGGGAGTCAATTTTACCATGGGAGTCCAGTTTACCATGGGAGTCAATTTTACCATAGGAGTCCAGTTTACCATGGGAGCCAATTTTACCATGGGAGTCCAGTTTACCATGGGAGTCAATTTTACCATGGGAGTCAATTTTACCATGGGAGTCCAGTTTACCATGGGAGTCAATTTTACCATGGGAGTCCAGTTTACCATGGGAGTCAATTTTACCGTGGGAGTCCAGTTTACCATGGGAGTCAATTTTACCATGGGATTGCAGTTTACCATGGGAGTCCAGTTTACCATGGGAGTCCAGTTTTCCATGGGCGTCAATTTTACCATGGGAGTCAATTTAACCATAGGAGTCCAGTTTACCATGGGAGCCAATTTTACCATGGGAGTCCAGTTTACCATGGGAGTCAATTTTACCATGGGAGAAAATTTACCATGGGAGTCCAGTTTACCATGGGAGTCAATTTTACCATGGGAGTCCAGTTTACCATGGGAGCCAATTTTACCATGGGAGTCCAGTTTACCATGGGAGTCAATTTTACCATGGGAGTAAATTTACCATGGGAGTCCAGTTTACCATGGGAGTCAATTTTACCGTGGGAGTCCAGTTTACCATGGGAGTCAATTTTACCATGGGATTGCAGTTTACCATGGGAGTCCAGTTTACCATGGGAGTCCAGTTTTCCATGGGAGTCAATTTTACCATGGGAGTCAATTTAACCATAGGAGTCCAGTTTACCATGGGAGCCAATTTTACGATGGGAGTCCAGTTTACCATGGGAGTCAATTTTACCATGGGAGTAAATTTACCATGGGAGTCTAGTTTACCATGGGAGTCAATTTTACCATGGGAGTCCAGTTTACCATGGGTGTCCAGTTTACCATGGGAGTCAATTTTACCATGGGAGTCCAGTTTACCATGGGAGTCAATTTTGCCATGGGAGTCAATTTTACCATGGGAGTCCAGTTTACCATGGGAGTCAATTTTACCATTGGAGTCCAGTTTACCATGGGAGCCAATTTTACCATGGGAGTCCAGTTTACCATGGGAGTCAATTTTACCATGGGAGTCAATTTTACCATGGGAGTCCAGTTTACCATGGGAGTCAATTTTACCATGGGAGTCCAGTTTACCATGGGAGTCAATTTTAAAATGGGAGTCAATTTTACCATGGGAGTCCAGTTTACCATGGGAGTCAATTTTACCATGGGAGTCAATTTTACCATGGGAGTCCAGTTTACCATGGGAGTCAATTTAACCATGGGAGTCCAGTTTACCATGGGAGCCAATTTTACCATGGGAGTCCAGTTTACCATGGGAGTCAATTTTACCATGGGGGTAAATTTACCATGGGAGTCCAGTTTACCATGGGAGTCAATTTTACCATGGGAGTCCAGTTTACCATGGGAGTCAATTTTACCATGGGAGTCCAGTTTACCATGGGAGTCAATTTTACCATGGGAGTCAATTTTACCATGGGAGTCCAGTTTACCATGGAAGTCCAGTTTACCATGGGATTCAATTTTACCATGGGAGTCCAGTTTACCATGTAAGTCAATTTTACCATGGGAGTAAATTTACCATGGGAGTCCAGTTTACCATGGGAGTCAATTTTACCATGGGAGTCCAGTTTACCATGGGAGTCAATTTTACCATGGGAGTCCAGTTTACCATGGGAGTCAATTTTACCATGGGAGTCAATTTTACCATGGGAGTCCAGTTTACCATGGGAGTCAATTTTACCATAGGAGTCCAGTTTACCATGGGAGCCAATTTTACCATGGGAGTCCAGTTTACCATGGGAGTCAATTTTACCATGGGAGTCAATTTTATCATGGGAGTCCAGTTTACCATGGGAGTCAATTTTACCATGGGAGTCCAGTTTACCATGGGAGTCAATTTTACCATGGGAGTCAATTTTACCATGGGAGTCAATTTTACCATGGGAGTCCAGTTTACCATGGGAGTCAATTTTACCGTGGGAGTCCAGTTTACCATGGGAGTCAATTTTACCATGGGAGTGCAGTTTACCATGGGAGTCCAGTTTACCATGGGAGTCCAGTTTTCCATGGGAGTCAATTTTACCATGGGAGTCAATTTAACCATAGGAGTCCAGTTTACCATGGGAGCCAATTTTACCATGGGAGTCCAGTTTACCATGGGAGTCAATTTTACCATGGGAGTAAATTTACCATGGGAGTCCAGTTTACCATGGGAGTCAATTTTACCATGGGAGTCCAGTTTACCATGGGAGTCAATTTTACCATGTGAGTCAATTTTACCATGGGAGTCCAGTTTACCATGGGTGTCCAGTTTACCATGGGAGTCAATTTTACCATGGGAGTCCAGTTTACCATGGGAGTCAATTTTACCATGGGAGTCAATTTTACCATGGGAGTCCAGTTTACCATGGGAGTCAATTTTACCATAGGAGTCCAGTTTACCATGGGAGCCAATTTTACCATGGGAGTCCAGTTTTCCATGGGAGTCAATTTTACCATGGGAGTCAATTTTACCATGGGAGTCAATTTTACCATGGGAGTCAATTTTACCATGGGAGTCCTGTTTACCATGGGAGTCAATTTTAAAATGGGAGTCAATTTTACCATGGGAGTCCAGTTTACCATGGGAGTCAATTTTACCATGGGAGTCAATTTTACCATGGGAGTCCAGTTTACCATGGGAGTCAATTTAACCATGGGAGTCCAGTTTACCATGGGAGCCAATTTTACCATGGGAGTCCAGTTTACCATGGGAGTCAATTTTACCATGGGGGTAAATTTACCATGGGAGTCCAGTTTACCATGGGAGTCAATTTTACCATGGGAGTCCAGTTTACCATGGGAGTCAATTTTACCATGGGAGTCCAGTTTACCATGGGAGTCAATTTTACCATGGGAGTCAATTTTACCATGGGAGTCCAGTTTACCATGGGAGTCCAGTTTACCATGGGATTCAATTTTACCATGGGAGTCCAGTTTACCATGTGAGTCAATTTTACCATGGGAGTCAATTTTACCATGGGAGTCAATTTTACCATGGGAGTCAATTTTACCATGGGAGTCCAGTTTACCATGGGAGTCAATTTTACCATGGGAGTCCAGTTTACCATGGGAGTCAATTTTAAAATGGGAGTCAATTTTACCATGGGAGTCCAGTTTACCATGGGAGTCAATTTTACCATGGGAGTCAATTTTACCATGGGAGTCAATTTTACCATGGGAGTCCAGTTTACCATTGGAGTCAATTTTACCATAGGAGTCCAGTTTACCATGGGAGCCAATTTTACCATGGGAGTCCAGTTTACCATGGGAGTCAATTTTACCATGGGAGTCAATTTTACCATGGGAGTCCAGTTTACCATGGGAGTCAATTTTACCATGGGAGTCCAGTTTACCATGGGAGTCAATTTTAAAATGGGAGTCAATTTTACCATGGGAGTCCAGTTTACCATGGGAGTCAATTTTACCATGGGAGTCAATTTTACCATGGGAGTCCAGTTTACCATGGGAGTCAATTTAACCATGGGAGTCCAGTTTACCATGGGAGCCAATTTTACCATGGGAGTCCAGTTTACCATGGGAGTCAATTTTACCATGGGGGTAAATTTACCATGGGAGTCCAGTTTACCATGGGAGTCAATTTTACCATGGGAGTCCAGTTTACCATGGGAGTCAATTTTACCATGGGAGTCCAGTTTACCATGGGAGTCAATTTTACCATGGGAGTCAATTTTACCATGGGATTCCAGTTTACCATGGGAGTCCAGTTTACCATGGGATTCAATTTTACCATGGGAGTCCAGTTTACCATGTGAGTCAATTTTACCATGGGAGTCAATTTTACCATGGGAGTCCAGTTTACCATGGGAGTCAATTTTACCATAGGAGTCCAGTTTACCATGGGAGCCAATTTTACCATGGGAGTCCAGTTTACCATGGGAGTCAATTTTACCATGGGAGTCAATTTTACCATGGGAGTCCAGTTTACCATGGGAGTCAATTTTACCATGGGAGTCCAGTTTACCATGGGAGTCAATTTTACCGTGGGAGTCCAGTTTACCATGGGAGTCAATTTTACCATGGGATTGCAGTTTACCATGGGAGTCCAGTTTACCATGGGAGTCCAGTTTTCCATGGGAGTCAATTTTACCATGGGAGTCAATTTAACCATAGGAGTCCAGTTTACCATGGGAGCCAATTTTACCATGGGAGTCCAGTTTACCATGGGAGTCAATTTTACCATGGGAGTAAATTTACCATGGGAGTCCAGTTTACCATGGGAGTCAATTTTACCATGGGAGTCCAGTTTACCATGGGAGTCAATTTTACCATGTGAGTCAATTTTACCATGGGAGTCCAGTTTACCATGGGTGTCCAGTTTACCATGGGAGTCAATTTTACCATGGGAGTCCAGTTTACCATGGGAGTCAATTTTGCCATGGGAGTCAATTTTACCATGGGAGTCCAGTTTACCATGGGAGTCAATTTTACCATTGGAGTCCAGTTTACCATGGGAGCCAATTTTACCATGGGAGTCCAGTTTACCATGGGAGTCAATTTTACCATGGGAGTCAATTTTACCATGGGAGTCCAGTTTACCATGGGAGTCAATTTTACCATGGGAGTCCAGTTTACCATGGGAGTCAATTTTAAAATGGGAGTCAATTTTACCATGGGAGTCCAGTTTACCATGGGTGTCAATTTTACCATGGGAGTCAATTTTACCATGGGAGTCCAGTTTACCATGGGAGTCAATTTAACCATGGGAGTCCAGTTTACCATGGGAGCCAATTTTACCATGGGAGTCCAGTTTACCAATGGAGTCAATTTTACCATGGGGGTAAATTTACCATGGGAGTCCAGTTTACCATGGGAGTCAATTTTACCATGGGAGTCCAGTTTACCATGGGAGTCAATTTTACCATGGGAGTCCAGTTTACCATGGGAGTCAATTTTACCATGGGAGTCAATTTTACCATGGGAGTCCAGTTTACCATGGGAGTCCAGTTTACCATGGGATTCAATTTTACCATGGGAGTCCAGTTTACCATGTGAGTCAATTTTACCATGGGAGTCAATTTTACCATGGGAGTCCAGTTTACCATGGGAGTCAATTTTACCATAGGAGTCCAGTTTACCATGGGAGCCAATTTTACCATGGGAGTCCATTTTACCATGGGAGTCAATTTTACCATGGGAGTCAATTTTACCATGGGAGTCCAGTTTACCATGGGAGTCAATTTTACCATGGGAGTCCAGTTTACCATGGGAGTCAATTTTACCATGGGAGTCAATTTTTCCATGGGAGTCCAGTTTACCATGGGAGTCAATTTTACCATGGGAGTCCAGTTTACCATGGGAGTCAATTTTACCATGGGAGTCAATTTTACCATGGGAGTCCAGTTTACCATGTGAGTCAATTTTACCATGGGAGTCCAGTTTACCATGGGAGTCAATTTTAAAATGGGAGTCAATTTTACCATGGGAGTCCAGTTTACCATGGGAGTCAATTTTACCATGGGAGTCAATTTTACCATGGGAGTCCAGTTTACCATGGGAGTCAATTTAACCATGGGAGTCCAGTTTACCATGGGAGCCAATTTTACCATGGGAGTCCAGTTTACCATGGGAGTCAATTTTACCATGGGGGTAAATTTACCATGGGAGTCCAGTTTACCATGGGAGTCAATTTTACCATGGGATTCCAGTTTACCATGGGAGTCAATTTTACCATGGGAGTCCAGTTTACCATGGGAGTCAATTTTACCATGGGAGTCAATTTTACCATGGGAGTCCAGTTTACCATGGGAGTCCAGTTTACCATGGGATTCAATTTTACCATGGGAGTCCAGTTTACCATGTGAGTCAATTTTACCATGGGAGTCAATTTTACCATGGGAGTCCAGTTTACCATGGGAGTCAATTTTACCATAGGAGTCCAGGTTACCATGGGAGCCAATTTTACCATGGGAGTCCAGTTTACCATGGGAGTCAATTTTACCATGGGAGTCAATTTTACCATGGGAGTCCAGTTTACCATGGGAGTCAATTTTACCATGGGAGTCCAGTTTACCATGGGAGTCAATTTTACCATGGGAGTCAATTTTTCCATGGGAGTCCAGTTTACCATGGGAGTCAATTTTACCATGGGAGTCCAGTTTACCATGGGAGTCAATTTTACCATGGGAGTCAATTTTACCATGGGAGTCCAGTTTACCATGTGAGTCAATTTTACCATGGGAGTCAATTTTACCATGGGAGTCCAGTTTACCATGGGAGTCAATTTTACCATAGGAGTCCAGTTTACCATGGGAGCCAATTTTACCATGGGAGTCCAGTTTACCATGGGAGTCAATTTTACCATGGGAGTCAATTTTACCATGGAGTCCAGTTTACCATGGGAGTCAATTTTACCATGGGAGTCAATTTTACCATGGGAGTCCAGTTTACCATGGGAGTCAATTTTACCATAGGAGTCCAGTTTACCATGGGAGCCAATTTTACCATGGGAGTCCAGTTTACTATGGGAGTCAATTTTACCATGGGAGTCAATTTTACCATGGGAGTCCAGTTTACCATGGGAGTCAATTTTACCATGGGAGTCCAGTCTACCATGGGAGTCAATTTTACCATGGGAGTGAATTTTACCATGGGAGTCAATTTTACCATGGGAGTCCAGTTTACCATGGGAGTCAATTTTACCATGGGAGTCAATTTTACCATGGGAGTCAATTTTACCGTGGGAGTCCAGTTTACCATGGGAGTTAATTTTACCATGGGAGTGCAGTTTACCATGGGAGTCCAGTTTACCATGGGAGTCCAGTTTACCATGGGAGTCAATTTTACCATGGGAGTCAATTTAACCATAGGAGTCCAGTTTACCATGGGAGACAATTTTACCATGGGAGTCCAGTTTACCATGGGAGTCAATTTTACCATGGGAGTAAATTTACCATGGGAGTCCAGTTTACCATGGGAGTCAATTGTACCATGGGAGTCCAGTTTACCAAGGGAGTCAATTTTACCATGGGAGTTCAGTTTACCATGGAAGTCAATTTTACCATGGGAGTCAATTTTACCATGGGAGTCCAGTTTACCATGGGAGTCCAGTTTACCATGGAAGTCAATTTTACCATGGGAGTCCAGTTTACCATGGGAGTCAATTTTACCATGGGAGTCAATTTTACCATGGGAGTCCAGTTTACCATGGGAGTCAATTTTACCATAGGAGTCCAGTTTAGCATGGGAGCCAATTTTACCATGGGAGTCCAGTTTACCATGGGAGTCAATTTTACCATGGGAGTCAATTTTACCATGGGAGTCCAGTTTACCATGGGAGTCAATTTTAACATGGGAGTCCAGTTTACCATGGGAGTCCAGTTTACCATGGGAGTCAATTTTACCATGGGAGTCAATTTTACCATGGGAGTCCAGTTTACCAGGGGAGTCAATTTTACCATGGGAGTCAATTTTACCATGGGAGTCCAGTTTACCATGGGAGTCAATTTTACCATGGGAATCCAGTTTACCATGGGAGTCAATTTTACCATGGGAGTCAATTTTACCATGGGAGTCCAGTTTACCATGGGAGTCAATTTTACCATGGAAGTCAAGTTTACCATGGGAGTCAATTTTACCATGGTAGTCAATTTTACCATGGGAGTCAATTTTACCATGGGAGTCCAGTTTAACATGGGAGTCAATTTTACCATGGGAGTCAATTTTACCATGGGAGTCCACTTTACCATGGGAGTCAATTTTACCGTGGAAGTCCAGTTTACCATGGGAGTCAATGTTACCATGGGAATGCAGTTTACCATGGGAGTCCAGTTTACCACAGGAGTCCAGTTTACCATGGGAGTCCAGTTTTCCATGGGAGTCAATTTTACCATGGGAGTCAATTTAACCATGGGAGTCAATTTTACCATGGGAGTCAATTTTACCATGGGAGTCCAGTTTACAATGGGAGTCCAGTTTACCATGGGAGTCAATTTTACCATAGGAGTCCAGTTTACCATGGGAGTCAATTTTACCATGGGAGTCAATTTTACCATGGGAGTCCAGTTTACCATGGGAGTCAATTTTACCATGGGAGTCCAGTTTACCATGGGAGTCAATTTTACCATGGGAGTCAATTTTACCATGGGAGTCAATTTTACCATGGGAGTCAATTTTACCATGGGAGTCAATTTTACCATGGGAGTCAATTTTACCATGGGAGTCCAGTTTACCATGGGAGTCAATTTTACCATGGGAGTCCAGTTTACCATCGGAGTCAATTTTACCATGGGAGTCAATTTTACCATGGGAGTCCAGTTTACAATGGGAGTCCAGTTTACCATGGGAGTCAATTTTACCATGGGAGTCCAGTTTACCATGGGAGTCCAGTTTACCATGGGAGTCCAGTTTACCATGGGAGTCAATTTTACCATGGGAGTCCAGTTTACCATGGGAGTCAATTTTACCATAGGAGTCCAGTTTACCATGGGAGTCAATTTTACCATGGGAGTCAATTTTACCATGGGAGTCAATTTTACCATGGGAGTCCAGTTTACCATGAGAGTCAATTTTACCATGGGAGTCAATTTTACCATGGGAGTCCAGTTTACCATGGGTGTCCAGTTTACCATGGGAGTCAATTTTACCATGGGAGTCCAGTTTACCATGGGAGTCAATTTTACCATGGGAGTCAATTTTACCATGGGAGTCCAGTTTACCAGGGGAGTCAATTTTACCATGGGAGTCAATTTTACCATGGGAGTCAATTTTACCATGGGAATCCAGTTTACATGGGAGTCAATTTTACCATGGGAGTCAATTTTACCATGGGAGTCCAGTTTACCATGGGAGTCAATTTTACCATGGGAGTCAATTTTACCATTTGAGTCCAGTTTACCATGGGAGTCAATTTTACCATGGGAGTCCAGTTTACCATGGGAGTCAATTTTACCATGGGAGTCAATTTTACCATGGGAGTCAATTTTACCATGGGAGTCAATTTTACCATGTGAGTCAATTTTGCCATAGGAGTCCAGTTTAACATGGGAGTCAATTTTACTATGGGAGTCAATTTTACCATGGGAGTCCAGTTTACCATGGGAGTCAATTTTACCGTGGGAGTCCAGTTTACCATGGGAGTCAATTTTACCATGGGAATGCAGTTTACCATGGGAGTCCAGTTTACCATGGGAGTCCAGTTTACCATGGGAGTCCAGTTTTCCATGGGAGTCAATTTTACCATGGGAGTCAATTTAACCATGGGAGTCCAGTTTACCATGGGAGCCAATTTTACCATGGGAGTCCAGTTTATCATGGGAGTCAATTTTACCATGGGAGTAAATTTACCATGGGAGTCCAGTTTACCATGGGAGTCAATTTTACCATGGGAGTCCAGTTTACCATGGGAGTCCAGTTTACCATGGGAGTCAATTTTACCATGGGAGTCAATTTTTCCATGGGAGTCCAGTTTACCATGGGAGTCAATTTTACCATGGGAGTCCAGTTTACCATGGGAGTCAATTTTACCATGGGAGTCAATTTTACCATGGGAGTCCAGTTTACCATGTGAGTCAATTTTACCATGGGAGTCCAGTTTACCATGGGAGTCAATTTTAAAATGGGAGTCAATTTTACCATGGGAGTCCAGTTTACCATGGGAGTCAATTTTACCATGGGAGTCAATTTTACCATGGGAGTCCAGTTTACCATGGGAGTCAATTTAACCATGGGAGTCCAGTTTACCATGGGAGCCAATTTTACCATGGGAGTCCAGTTTACCATGGGAGTCAATTTTACCATGGGGGTAAATTTACCATGGGAGTCCAGTTTACCATGGGAGTCAATTTTACCATGGGATTCCAGTTTACCATGGGAGTCAATTTTACCATGGGAGTCCAGTTTACCATGGGAGTCAATTTTACCATGGGAGTCAATTTTACCATGGGAGTCCAGTTTACCATGGGAGTCCAGTTTACCATGGGATTCAATTTTACCATGGGAGTCCAGTTTACCATGTGAGTCAATTTTACCATGGGAGTCAATTTTACCATGGGAGTCCAGTTTACCATGGGAGTCAATTTTACCATAGGAGTCCAGGTTACCATGGGAGCCAATTTTACCATGGGAGTCCAGTTTACCATGGGAGTCAATTTTACCATGGGAGTCAATTTTACCATGGGAGTCCAGTTTACCATGGGAGTCAATTTTACCATGGGAGTCCAGTTTACCATGGGAGTCAATTTTACCATGGGAGTCAATTTTTCCATGGGAGTCCAGTTTACCATGGGAGTCAATTTTACCATGGGAGTCCAGTTTACCATGGGAGTCAATTTTACCATGGGAGTCAATTTTACCATGGGAGTCCAGTTTACCATGTGAGTCAATTTTACCATGGGAGTCAATTTTACCATGGGAGTCCAGTTTACCATGGGAGTCAATTTTACCATAGGAGTCCAGTTTACCATGGGAGCCAATTTTACCATGGGAGTCCAGTTTACCATGGGAGTCAATTTTACCATGGGAGTCAATTTTACCATGGAGTCCAGTTTACCATGGGAGTCAATTTTACCATGGGAGTCAATTTTACCATGGGAGTCCAGTTTACCATGGGAGTCAATTTTACCATAGGAGTCCAGTTTACCATGGGAGCCAATTTTACCATGGGAGTCCAGTTTACTATGGGAGTCAATTTTACCATGGGAGTCAATTTAACCATAGGAGTCCAGTTTACCATGGGAGACAATTTTACCATGGGAGTCCAGTTTACCATGGGAGTCAATTTTACCATGGGAGTAAATTTACCATGGGAGTCCAGTTTACCATGGGAGTCAATTGTACCATGGGAGTCCAGTTTACCAAGGGAGTCAATTTTACCATGGGAGTTCAGTTTACCATGGAAGTCAATTTTACCATGGGAGTCAATTTTACCATGGGAGTCCAGTTTACCATGGGAGTCCAGTTTACCATGGAAGTCAATTTTACCATGGGAGTCCAGTTTACCATGGGAGTCAATTTTACCATGGGAGTCAATTTTACCATGGGAGTCCAGTTTACCATGGGAGTCAATTTTACCATAGGAGTCCAGTTTAGCATGGGAGCCAATTTTACCATGGGAGTCCAGTTTACCATGGGAGTCAATTTTACCATGGGAGTCAATTTTACCATGGGAGTCCAGTTTACCATGGGAGTCAATTTTAACATGGGAGTCCAGTTTACCATGGGAGTCCAGTTTACCATGGGAGTCAATTTTACCATGGGAGTCAATTTTACCATGGGAGTCCAGTTTACCAGGGGAGTCAATTTTACCATGGGAGTCAATTTTACCATGGGAGTCCAGTTTACCATGGGAGTCAATTTTACCATGGGAATCCAGTTTACCATGGGAGTCAATTTTACCATGGGAGTCAATTTTACCATGGGAGTCCAGTTTACCATGGGAGTCAATTTTACCATGGGAGTCAATTTTACCATTTGAGTCCAGTTTACCATGGGAGTCAATTTTACCATGGGAGTCCAGTTTACCATGGGAGTCAATTTTACAATGGGAGTCAATTTTACCATGGGAGTCAATTTTACCATGGGAGTCCAGTTTACCATGGGAGTCAATTTTACCATGGAAGTCAAGTTTACCATGGGAGTCAATTTTACCATGGTAGTCAATTTTACCATGGGAGTCAATTTTACCATGGGAGTCCAGTTTAACATGGGAGTCAATTTTACCATGGGAGTCAATTTTACCATGGGAGTCCACTTTACCATGGGAGTCAATTTTACCGTGGAAGTCCAGTTTACCATGGGAGTCAATGTTACCATGGGAATGCAGTTTACCATGGGAGTCCAGTTTACCACAGGAGTCCAGTTTACCATGGGAGTCCAGTTTTCCATGGGAGTCAATTTTACCATGGGAGTCAATTTAACCATGGGAGTCAATTTTACCATGGGAGTCAATTTTACCATGGGAGTCCAGTTTACAATGGGAGTCCAGTTTACCATGGGAGTCAATTTTACCATAGGAGTCCAGTTTACCATGGGAGTCAATTTTACCATGGGAGTCAATTTTACCATGGGAGTCCAGTTTACCATGGGAGTCAATTTTACCATGGGAGTCCAGTTTACCATGGGAGTCAATTTTACCATGGGAGTCAATTTTACCATGGGAGTCAATTTTACCATGGGAGTCAATTTTACCATGGGAGTCAATTTTACCATGGGAGTCAATTTTACCATGGGAGTCCAGTTTACCATGGGAGTCAATTTTACCATGGGAGTCCAGTTTACCATGGGAGTCAATTTTACCATGGGAGTCCAGTTTACAATGGGAGTCCAGTTTACCATGGGAGTCAATTTTACCATAGGAGTCCAGTTTACCATGGGAGTCAATTTTACCATGGGAGTCAATTTTACCATTTGAGTCCAGTTTACCATGGGAGTCAATTTTACCATGGGAGTCCAGTTTACCATGGGAGTCAATTTTACAATGGGAGTCAATTTTACCATGGGAGTCAATTTTACCATGGGAGTCCAGTTTACCATGGGAGTCAATTTTACCATGGAAGTCAAGTTTACCATGGGAGTCAATTTTACCATGGTAGTCAATTTTACCATGGGAGTCAATTTTACCATGGGAGTCCAGTTTAACATGGGAGTCAATTTTACCATGGGAGTCAATTTTACCATGGGAGTCCACTTTACCATGGGAGTCAATTTTACCGTGGAAGTCCAGTTTACCATGGGAGTCAATGTTACCATGGGAATGCAGTTTACCATGGGAGTCCAGTTTACCACAGGAGTCCAGTTTACCATGGGAGTCCAGTTTTCCATGGGAGTCAATTTTACCATGGGAGTCAATTTAACCATGGGAGTCAATTTTACCATGGGAGTCAATTTTACCATGGGAGTCCAGTTTACAATGGGAGTCCAGTTTACCATGGGAGTCAATTTTACCATAGGAGTCCAGTTTACCATGGGAGTCAATTTTACCATGGGAGTCAATTTTACCATGGGAGTCCAGTTTACCATGGGAGTCAATTTTACCATGGGAGTCCAGTTTACCATGGGAGTCAATTTTACCATGGGAGTCAATTTTACCATGGGAGTCAATTTTACCATGGGAGTCAATTTTACCATGGGAGTCAATTTTACCATGGGAGTCAATTTTACCATGGGAGTCCAGTTTACCATGGGAGTCAATTTTACCATGGGAGTCCAGTTTACCATGGGAGTCAATTTTACCATGGGAGTCAATTTTACCATGGGAGTCCAGTTTACAATGGGAGTCCAGTTTACCATGGGAGTCAATTTTACCATGGGAGTCCAGTTTACCATGGGAGTCCAGTTTACCATGGGAGTCCAGTTTACCATGGGAGTCAATTTTACCATGGGAGTCCAGTTTACCATGGGAGTCAATTTTACCATAGGAGTCCAGTTTACCATGGGAGTCAATTTTACCATGGGAGTCAATTTTACCATGGGAGTCAATTTTACCATGGGAGTCCAGTTTACCATGAGAGTCAATTTTACCATGGGAGTCAATTTTACCATGGGAGTCCAGTTTACCATGGGTGTCCAGTTTACCATGGGAGTCAATTTTACCATGGGAGTCCAGTTTACCATGGGAGTCAATTTTACCATGGGAGTCAATTTTACCATGGGAGTCCAGTTTACCAGGGGAGTCAATTTTACCATGGGAGTCAATTTTACCATGGGAGTCAATTTTACCATGGGAATCCAGTTTACATGGGAGTCAATTTTACCATGGGAGTCAATTTTACCATGGGAGTCCAGTTTACCATGGGAGTCAATTTTACCATGGGAGTCAATTTTACCATTTGAGTCCAGTTTACCATGGGAGTCAATTTTACCATGGGAGTCCAGTTTACCATGGGAGTCAATTTTACCATGGGAGTCAATTTTACCATGGGAGTCAATTTTACCATGGGAGTCAATTTTACCATGTGAGTCAATTTTGCCATAGGAGTCCAGTTTAACATGGGAGTCAATTTTACTATGGGAGTCAATTTTACCATGGGAGTCCAGTTTACCATGGGAGTCAATTTTACCGTGGGAGTCCAGTTTACCATGGGAGTCAATTTTACCATGGGAATGCAGTTTACCATGGGAGTCCAGTTTACCATGGGAGTCCAGTTTACCATGGGAGTCCAGTTTTCCATGGGAGTCAATTTTACCATGGGAGTCAATTTAACCATGGGAGTCCAGTTTACCATGGGAGCCAATTTTACCATGGGAGTCCAGTTTATCATGGGAGTCAATTTTACCATGGGAGTAAATTTACCATGGGAGTCCAGTTTACCATGGGAGTCAATTTTACCATGGGAGTCCAGTTTACCATGGGAGTCAATTTTACCATGGGAGTCCAGTTTACCATGGGAGTCCAGTTTACCATGGGAGTCAATTTTACCATAGGAGTCCAGTTTACCATGGGAGCCAATTTTACCATGGGAGTCCAGTTTACCATGGGAGTCAATTTTACCATGGGAGTCAATTTTACCATGGGAGTCCAGTTTACCATGGGAGTCAATTTTACCATGGGAGTCCAGTTTACCATGGGAGTCAATTTTACCATGGGAGTCAATTTTACTATGGGAGTCAATTTTACCATGGGAGTCCAGTTTACCATGGGAGTCAATTTTACCATGGGAGTCAATTTTTCCCATGGGAGTCAATTTTACCATGGGAGTCCAGTTTACCATGGGAGTCAATTTTACCGTGGGAGTCCAGTTTACCATGGGAGTCAATTTTACCATGGGAGTGCAGTTTACCATGGGAGTCCAGTTCACCATGGGAGTCCAGTTTTCCATGGGAGTCAATTTTACCATGGGAGTCAATTTAACGATGGGAGTCCAGTTTACCATGGGAGCCAATTTTACCATGGGAGTCCAGTTTACCATGGGAGTCAATTTTACCATGGGAGTAAATTTACCATGGGAGTCCAGTTTACCATGGGAGTCAATTTTACCATGGGAGTCCAGTTTACCATGGGAGTCAATTTTACCATGGGAGTCAATTTTACCATGGGAGTCAATTTTACCATGGGAGTCCAGTTTACCATGGGAGTCAATTTTACCATGGGAGTCAATTTTACCATGGGAGTCAATTTTACCATGGGAGTCCAGTTTACCATGGGAGTCAATTTTACCATGGGAGTCCAGTTTACCATGGGAGTCAATTTTACCATGGGAGTCAATTTTACCATGGGAGTCCAGTTTACAATGGGAGTCCAGTTTACCATGGGAGTCAATTTTACCATGGGAGTTCAGTTTACCATGGGAGTCCAGTTTACCATGGGAGTCCAGTTTACCATGGGAGTCAATTTTACCATGGGAGTCCAGTTTACCATGGGAGTCAATTTTACCATAGGAGTCCAGTTTACCATGGGAGTCAATTTTACCATGGGAGTCAATTTTACCATGGGAGTCAATTTTACCATGGGAGTCCAGTTTACCATGAGAGTCAATTTTACCATTGGAGTCAATTTTACCATGGGAGTCCAGTTTACCATGGGTGTCCAGTTTACCATGGGAGTCAATTTTACCATGGGAGTCCAGTTTACCATGGGAGTCAATTTTACCATGGGAGTCAATTTCACCATGGGAGTCCAGTTTACCAGGGGAGTCAATTTTACCATGGGAGTCAATTTTACCATGGGAGTCAATTTTACCATGGGAATCCAGTTTACATGGGAGTCAATTTTACCATGGGAGTCAATTTTACCATGGGAGTCCAGTTTACCATGGGAGTCAATTTTACCATGGGAGTCAATTTTACCATTTGAGTCCAGTTTACCATGGGAGTCAATTTTACCATGGGAGTCCAGTTTACCATGGGAGTCAATTTTACCATGGGAGTCAATTTTACCATGGGAGTCAATTTTACCATGGGAGTCAATTTTACCATGTGAGTCAATTTTGCCATAGGAGTCCAGTTTAACATGGGAGTCAATTTTACTATGGGAGTCAATTTTACCATGGGAGTCCAGTTTACCATGGGAGTCAATTTTACCGTGGGAGTCCAGTTTACCATGGGAGTCAATTTTACCATGGGAATGCAGTTTACCATGGGAGTCCAGTTTACCATGGGAGTCCAGTTTACCATGGGAGTCCAGTTTTCCATGGGAGTCAATTTTACCATGGGAGTCAATTTAACCATGGGAGTCCAGTTTACCATGGGAGCCAATTTTACCATGGGAGTCCAGTTTATCATGGGAGTCAATTTTACCATGGGAGTAAATTTACCATGGGAGTCCAGTTTACCATGGGAGTCAATTTTACCATGGGAGTCCAGTTTACCATGGGAGTCAATTTTACCATGGGAGTCCAGTTTACCATGGGAGTCCAGTTTACCATGGGAGTCAATTTTACCATAGGAGTCCAGTTTACCATGGGAGCCAATTTTACCACGGGAGTCCAGTTTACCATGGGAGTCAATTTTACCATGGGAGTCAATTTTACCATGGGAGTCCAGTTTACCATGGGAGTCAATTTTACCATGGGAGTCCAGTTTACCATGGGAGTCAATTTTACCATGGGAGTCAATTTTACTATGGGAGTCAATTTTACCATGGGAGTCCAGTTTACCATGGGAGTCAATTTTACCATGGGAGTCAATTTTACCATGGGAGTCAATTTTACCATGGGAGTCCAGTTTACCATGGGAGTCAATTTTACCGTGGGAGTCCAGTTTACCATGGGAGTCAATTTTACCATGGGAGTGCAGTTTACCATGGGAGTCCAGTTCACCATGGGAGTCCAGTTTTCCATGGGAGTCAATTTTACCATGGGAGTCAATTTAACGATGGGAGTCCAGTTTACCATGGGAGCCAATTTTACCATGGGAGTCCAGTTTACCATGGGAGTCAATTTTACCATGGGAGTAAATTTACCATGGGAGTCCAGTTTACCATGGGAGTCAATTTTACCATGGGAGTCCAGTTTACCATGGGAGTCAATTTTACCATGGGAGTCCAGTTTACCATGGGAGTCAATTTTACCGTGGGAGTCCAGTTTACCATGGGAGTCAATTTTACCATGGGAGTGCAGTTTACCATGGGAGTCCAGTTTTCCATGGGAGTCAATTTTACCATGGGAGTCAATTTAACGATGGGAGTCCAGTTTACCATGGGAGCCAATTTTACCATGGGAGTCCAGTTTACCATGGGAGTCAATTTTACCATGGGAGTCAATTTTACCATGGGAGTCAATTTTACCATGGGAGTCAATTTTACCATGTGAGTCAATTTTGCCATAGGAGTCCAGTTTAACATGGGAGTCAATTTTACTATGGGAGTCAATTTTACCATGGGAGTCCAGTTTACCATGGGAGTCAATTTTACCGTGGGAGTCCAGTTTACCATGGGAGTCAATTTTACCATGGGAATGCAGTTTACCATGGGAGTCCAGTTTACCATGGGAGTCCAGTTTACCATGGGAGTCCAGTTTTCCATGGGAGTCAATTTTACCATGGGAGTCAATTTAACCATGGGAGTCCAGTTTACCATGGGAGCCAATTTTACCATGGGAGTCCAGTTTATCATGGGAGTCAATTTTACCATGGGAGTAAATTTACCATGGGAGTCCAGTTTACCATGGGAGTCAATTTTACCATGGGAGTCCAGTTTACCATGGGAGTCAATTTTACCATGGGAGTCCAGTTTACCATGGGAGTCCAGTTTACCATGGGAGTCAATTTTACCATAGGAGTCCAGTTTACCATGGGAGCCAATTTTACCACGGGAGTCCAGTTTACCATGGGAGTCAATTTTACCATGGGAGTCAATTTTACCATGGGAGTCCAGTTTACCATGGGAGTCAATTTTACCATGGGAGTCCAGTTTACCATGGGAGTCAATTTTACCATGGGAGTCAATTTTACTATGGGAGTCAATTTTACCATGGGAGTCCAGTTTACCATGGGAGTCAATTTTACCATGGGAGTCAATTTTACCATGGGAGTCAATTTTACCATGGGAGTCCAGTTTACCATGGGAGTCAATTTTACCGTGGGAGTCCAGTTTACCATGGGAGTCAATTTTACCATGGGAGTGCAGTTTACCATGGGAGTCCAGTTCACCATGGGAGTCCAGTTTTCCATGGGAGTCAATTTTACCATGGGAGTCAATTTAACGATGGGAGTCCAGTTTACCATGGGAGCCAATTTTACCATGGGAGTCCAGTTTACCATGGGAGTCAATTTTACCATGGGAGTAAATTTACCATGGGAGTCCAGTTTACCATGGGAGTCAATTTTACCATGGGAGTCCAGTTTACCATGGGAGTCAATTTTACCATGGGAGTCAATTTTACCATGGGAGTCAATTTTACCATGGGAGTCCAGTTTACCATGGGAGTCAATTTTACCATGGGAGTCAATTTTACCATGGGAGTCAATTTTACCATGGGAGTCCAGTTTACCATGGGAGTCAATTTTACCATGGGAGTCCAGTTTACCATGGGAGTCAATTTTACCATGGGAGTCAATTTTACCATGGGAGTCCAGTTTACAATGGGAGTCCAGTTTACCATGGGTGTCAATTTTACCATGGGAGTTCAGTTTACCATGGGAGTCCAGTTTACCATGGGAGTCCAGTTTACCATGGGAGTCCAGTTTACCATGGGAGTCAATTTTACCATTGGAGTCCAGTTTACCATGGGAGTCAATTTTACCATGGGAGTCAATTTTACCATGGGAGTCAATTTTACCATGGGAGTCCAGTTTACCATGAGAGTCAATTTTACCATGGGAGTCAATTTTACCATGGGAGTCCAGTTTACCATGGGTGTCCAGTTTACCATGGGAGTCAATTTTACCATGGGAGTCCAGTTTACCATGGGAGTCAATTTTACCATGGGAGTCAATTTCACCATGGGAGTCCAGTTTACCAGGGGAGTCAATTTTACCATGGGTGTCAATTTTACCATGGGAGTCAATTTTACCATGGGAATCCAGTTTACATGGGAGTCAATTTTACCATGGGAGTCAATTTTACCATGGGAGTCCAGTTTACCATGGGAGTCAATTTTACCATGGGAGTCAATTTTACCATTTGAGTCCAGTTTACCATGGGAGTCAATTTTACCATGGGAGTCCAGTTTACCATGGGAGTCAATTTTACCATGGGAGTCAATTTTACCATGGGAGTCAATTTTACCATGGGAGTCAATTTTACCATGTGAGTCAATTTTGCCATAGGAGTCCAGTTTAACATGGGAGTCAATTTTACTATGGGAGTCAATTTTACCATGGGAGTCCAGTTTACCATGGGAGTCAATTTTACCGTGGGAGTCCAGTTTACCATGGGAGTCAATTTTACCATGGGAATGCAGTTTACCATGGGAGTCCAGTTTACCATGGGAGTCCAGTTTACCATGGGAGTCCAGTTTTCCATGGGAGTCAATTTTACCATGGGAGTCAATTTAACCATGGGAGTCCAGTTTACCATGGGAGCCAATTTTACCATGGGAGTCCAGTTTATCATGGGAGTCAATTTTACCATGGGAGTAAATTTACCATGGGAGTCCAGTTTACCATGGGAGTCAATTTTACCATGGGAGTCCAGTTTACCATGGGAGTCAATTTTACCATGGGAGTCCAGTTTACCATGGGAGTCCAGTTTACCATGGGAGTCAATTTTACCATGGGAGTCAATTTTACCATGGGAGTCCAGTTTACCATGGGAGTCAATTTTACCATGGGAGTCAATTTTACTATGGGAGTCAATTTTACCATGGGAGTCCAGTTTACCATGGGAGTCAATTTTACCATGGGAGTCAATTTTACCATGGGAGTCAATTTTACCATGGGAGTCCAGTTTACCATGGGAGTCAATTTTACCGTGGGAGTCCAGTTTACCATGGGAGTCAATTTTACCATGGGAGTGCAGTTTACCATGGGAGTCCAGTTCACCATGGGAGTCCAGTTTTTCATGGGAGTCAATTTTACCATGGGAGTCAATTTTACCATGGGAATCCAGTTTACATGGGAGTCAATTTTACCATGGGAGTCAATTTTACCATGGGAGTCCAGTTTACCATGGGAGTCAATTTTACCATGGGAGTCAATTTTACCATTTGAGTCCAGTTTACCATGGGAGTCAATTTTACCATGGGAGTCCAGTTTACCATGGGAGTCAATTTTACCATGGGAGTCAATTTTACCATGGGAGTCAATTTTACCATGGGAGTCAATTTTACCATGTGAGTCAATTTTGCCATAGGAGTCCAGTTTAACATGGGAGTCAATTTTACTATGGGAGTCAATTTTACCATGGGAGTCCAGTTTACCATGGGAGTCAATTTTACCGTGGGAGTCCAGTTTACCATGGGAGTCAATTTTACCATGGGAATGCAGTTTACCATGGGAGTCCAGTTTACCATGGGAGTCCAGTTTACCATGGGAGTCCAGTTTTCCATGGGAGTCAATTTTACCATGGGAGTCAATTTAACCATGGGAGTCCAGTTTACCATGGGAGCCAATTTTACCATGGGAGTCCAGTTTATCATGGGAGTCAATTTTACCATGGGAGTAAATTTACCATGGGAGTCCAGTTTACCATGGGAGTCAATTTTACCATGGGAGTCCAGTTTACCATGGGAGTCCAGTTTACCATGGGAGTCAATTTTACCATGGGAGTCAATTTTACCATGGGAGTCCAGTTTACCATGGGAGTCAATTTTACCATGGGAGTCAATTTTACTATGGGAGTCAATTTTACCATGGGAGTCCAGTTTACCATGGGAGTCAATTTTACCATGGGAGTCAATTTTACCATGGGAGTCAATTTTACCATGGGAGTCCAGTTTACCATGGGAGTCAATTTTACCGTGGGAGTCCAGTTTACCATGGGAGTCAATTTTACCATGGGAGTGCAGTTTACCATGGGAGTCCAGTTCACCATGGGAGTCCAGTTTTTCATGGGAGTCAATTTTACCATGGGAGTCAATTTAACGATGGGAGTCCAGTTTACCATGGGAGCCAATTTTACCATGGGAGTCCAGTTTACCATGGGAGTCAATTTTACCATGGGAGTAAATTTACCATGGGAGTCCAGTTTACCATGGGAGTCAATTTTACCATGGGAGTCCAGTTTACCATGGGAGTCAATTTTACCATGGGAGTCCAGTTTACCATGGGAGTCAATTTTACCGTGGGAGTCCAGTTTACCATGGGAGTCAATTTTACCATGGGAGTGCAGTTTACCATGGGAGTCCAGTTTTCCATGGGAGTCAATTTTACCATGGGAGTCAATTTAACGATGGGAGTCCAGTTTACCATGGGAGCCAATTTTACCATGGGAGTCCAGTTTACCATGGGAGTCAATTTTACCATGGGAGTAAATTTACCATGGGAGTCCAGTTTACCATGGGAGTCAATTTTACCATGGGAGTCCAGTTTACCATGGGAGTCAATTTTACCATGGGAGTCCAGTTTACCATGGGAGTCCAGTTTACCATGGGAGTCCAGTTTACCATGGGAGTCAATTTTACCATAGGAGTCCAGTTTACCATTGGAGCCAATTTTACCATGGGAGTCCAGTTTACCATGGGAGTCAATTTTAACATGGGAGTCCAGTTTACCATGGGAGGCAATTTTACCATGGGAGTCAATTTTACCATAGGAGTCCAGTTTACCATTGGAGCCAATTTTACCATGGGAGTCCAGTTTACCATGGGAGTCAATTTTACCATGGGAGTCAATTTTACCATGGGAGTCCAGTTTACCATGGGAGTCAATTTTGCCATTGGAGTCCAGTTTACCATGGGAGTCAATTTTACCATGGGAGTCAATTTTACCATGGGAGTCCAGTTTACCATGGGAGTCAATTTTACCATGGGAGTCAATTTTACCATGGGAGTCCAGTTTACCATGGGAGTCAATTTTACCATGGGAGTCAATTTTACCATGGGAGTCAATTTTACCATGGGAGTCCAGTTTACCATGGGAGTCAATTTTAACCATGGGAGTCCAGTTTACCATGGGAGACAATTTTACCATGGGAGTGCAGTTTACCATGGGAGTCAATTTTACCATGGGAGTAAATTTACCATGGGAGTCCAGTTTACCATGGGAGTCAATTTTACCATGGGAGTCCAGTTTACCATGGGAGTCAATTTTACCATGGGAGTCCAGTTTACCATGGGAGTCAATTTTACCATGGGAGTCCAGTTTACCATGTGAGTCCAGTTTACCATGGGAGTCAATTTTACCATGGGAGTCCAGTTTACCATGGGAGTCAATTTTACCATGGGAGTCAATTTTACCATGGGAGTCCAGTTTACCATGGGAGTCAATTTTACCATAGGAGTCCAGTTTACCATGGGAGCCAATTTTACCATGGGAGTCCAGTTTACCATGGGAGTCAATTTTACCATGGGAGTCAATTTTACCATGGGAGTCCAGTTTACCATGGGAGTCAATTTTACCATGGGAGTCCAGTTTACCATGGGAGTCAATTTTACCATGGGAGTCAATTTTACCATGGGAATGCAGTTTACCATGGGAGTCCAGTTTACCATGGGAGTCCAGTTTTCCATGGGAGTCAATTTTACCATGGGAGTCAATTTAACCATGGGAGTCCAGTTTACCATGGGAGCCAATTTTACCATGGGAGTCCAGTTTATCATGGGAGTCAATTTTACCATGGGAGTTTACCATAAGAGTCAATTTTACCATGGGAGTCCAGTTTACCATGGGAGTCAATTTTACCATGGGAGTCCAGTTTACCATGGGAGTCCAGTTTACCATGGGAGTCAATTTTACCATAGGAGTCCAGTTTACCATGGGAGCCAATTTTACCATGGGAGTCCAGTTTACCATGGGAGTCAATTTTACCATGGGAGTCAATTTTACCATGGGAGTCAATTTTACCATGGGAGTCAATTTTACCATGGGAGTCCAGTTTACCATGGGAGTCTATTTTACCATGGGAGTCAATTTTACCATGGGAGTCAATTTTACCATGGGAGTCAATTTTACCATGGGAGTTCAGTTTACCATGGGAGTCAATTTTACCGTGGGAGTCCAGTTTACCATGGGAGTCAATTTTACCATGGGAGTGCAGTTTACCATGGGAGTCCAGTTTACCATGGGAGTCCAGTTTTCCATGGGAGTCAATTTTACCATGGGAGTCAATTTAACGATGGGAGTCCAGTTTACCATGGGAGCCAATTTTACCATGGGAGTCCAGTTTACCATGGGAGTCAATTTTACCGTGGGAGTCCAGTTTACCATTGGAGTCAATTTTACCATGGAAGTGCAGTTTACCATGGGAGTCCAGTTTTCCATGGGAGTCAATTTTACCATGGGAGTCAATTTAACGATGGGAGTCCAGTTTACCATGGGAGCCAATTTTACCATGGGAGTCCAGTTTACCATGGGAGTCAATTTTACCATGGGAGTAAATTTACCATGGGAGTCCAGTTTACCATGGGAGTCAATTTTACCATGGGAGTCCAGTTTACCATGGGAGTCAATTTTACCATGGGAGTCAATTTTACCATGGGAGTCCAGTTTACCATGGGAGTCAATTTTACCATAGGAGTCCAGTTTACCATGGGAGTCAATTTTACCATGGGAGTCCAGTTTACCATGGGAGTCAATTTTAACATGGGAGTCCAGTTTACCATGGGAGTCCAGTTTACCATGGGAGTCAATTTTACCATAGGAGTCCAGTTTACCATGGGAGCCAATTTTACCATGGGAGTCCAGTTTACCATGGGAGTCAATTTTACCATGGGAGCCAATTTTACCATGGGAGTCCAGTTTATCATGGGAGTCAATTTTACCATGGGAGTAAATTTACCATGGGAGTCCAGTTTACCATGAGAGTCAATTTTACCATGGGAGTCCAGTTTACCATGGGAGTCAATTTTACCATGGGAGTCCAGTTTACCATGGGAGTCCAGTTTACCATGGGAGTCAATTTTACCATAGGAGTCCAGTTTACCATGGGAGCCAATTTTACCATAGGAGTCCAGTTTACCATGGGAGTCAATTTTACCATGGGAGCCAATTTTACCATGGGAGTCCAGTTTATCATGGGAGTCAATTTTACCATGGGAGTAAATTTACCATGGGAGTCCAGTTTACCATGAGAGTCAATTTTACCATGGGAGTCCAGTTTACCATGGGAGTCAATTTTACCATGGGAGTCCAGTTTACCATGGGAGTCCAGTTTACCATGGGAGTCAATTTTACCATAGGAGTCCAGTTTACCATGGAAGCCAATTTTACCATGGGAGTCCAGTTTACCATGGGAGTCAATTTTACCATGGGAGTCAATTTTACCATGGGAGTCCAGTTTACCATGGGAGTCAATTTTACCATGGGAGTCCAGTTTACCATTGGAGTCTATTTTACCATGGGAGTCAATTTTACCATGGGAGTCAATTTACCATGGGAGTCCAGTTTACCATGGGAGTCAATTTTACCATGGGAGTCAATTTTACCATGGGAGTCAATTTTACCATGGGAGTCCAGTTTACCATGGGAGTCAATTTTACCGTGGGAGTCCAGTTTACCATGGGAGTCAATTTTACCATGGGAGTGCAGTTTACCATGGGAGTCCAGTTTACCATGGGAGTCCAGTTTTCCATGGGAGTCAATTTTACCATGGGAGTCAATTTAACGATGGGAGTCCAGTTTACCATGGGAGCCAATGTTACCATGGGAGTCCAGTTTACCATGGGAGTCAATTTTACCATGGGAGTAAATTTACCATGGGAGTCCAGTTTACCATGGGAGTCAATTTTACCATGGGAGTCCAGTTTACCATGGGAGTCAATTTTACCATGGGAGTCCAGTTTACCATGGCAATCAATTTTACCGTGGGAGTCCAGTTTACCATGGGAGTCAATTTTACCATGGGAGTGCAGTTTACCATGGGAGTCCAGTTTTCCATGGGAGTCAATTTTACCATGGGAGTCAATTTAACGATGGGAGTCCAGTTTACCATGGGAGCCAATTTTACCATGGGAGTCCAGTTTACCATGGGAGTCAATTTTACCAAGGGAGTAAATTTACCATGGGAGTCCAGTTTACCATGGGAGTCAATTTTACCATGGGAGTCCAGTTTACCATGGGAGTCAATTTTACCATGGGAGTCCAGTTTACCATGGGAGTCAATTTTACCATGGGAGTCCAGTTTACCATGGGAGTCCAGTTTACCATGGGAGTCAATTTTACCATGGGAGTCCAGTTTACCATGGGAGTCAATTTTACCATGGGAGTCCAGTTTACCATGGGAGTCTATTTTACCATGGGAGTCAATTTTACCATGGGAGTCAATTTTACCATGGGAGTCCAGTTTACCATGGGAGTCAATTTTACCATGGGAGTCAATTTTACCATGGGAGTCCAGTTTACCATGGGAGTCAATTTTACCGTGGGAGTCCAGTTTACCATGGGAGTCAATTTTACCATGGGAGTGCAGTTTACCATGGGTGTCCAGTTTACCATGGGAGTCCAGTTTTCCATGGGAGTCAATTTTACCATGGGAGTCAATTTAACGATGGGAGTCCAGTTTACCATGGGAGCCAATTTTACCATGGGAGTCCAGTTTACCATGGGAGTCAATTTTACCATGGGAGTAAATTTACCATGGGAGTCAAGTTTACCATGGGAGTCAATTTTACCATGGGAGTCCAGTTTACCATGGGAGTCAATTTTACCATGGGAGTCCAGTTTACCATGGGAGTCAATTTTACCGTGGGAGTCCAGTTTACCATGGGAGTCAATTTTACCATGGGAGTGCAGTTTACCATGGGAGTCCAGTTTTCCATGGGAGTCAAATTTACCATGGGAGTCAATTTAACGATGGGAGTCCAGTTTACCATGGGAGCCAATTTTACCATGGGAGTCCAGTTTACCATGGGAGTCAATTTTACCATGGGAGTAAATTTACCATGGGAGTCCAGTTTACCATGGGAGTCAATTTTACCATGGGAGTCCAGTTTACCATGGGAGTCAATTTTACCATGGGAGTCCAGTTTACCATGGGAGTCAATTTTACCATGGGAGTCAATTTTACCATGGGAGTCCAGTTTACCATGGGAGTCAATTTTACCATAGGAGTCCTGTTTACCATGGGAGTCAATTTTACCATGGGAGTCCAGTTTGCCATGGGAGTCAATTTTAACATGGGAGTCCAGTTTACCATGGGAGTCCAGTTTACCATGGGAGTCAATTTTACCATAGGAGTCCAGTTTACCATGGGAGCCAATTTTACCATGGGAGTCCAGTTTACCATGGGAGTCAATTTTACCATGGGAGCCAATTTTACCATGGGAGTCCAGTTTATCATGGGAGTCAATTTTACCATGGGAGTAAATTTACCATGGGAGTCCAGTTTACCATGAGAGTCAATTTTACCATGGGAGTCCAGTTTACCATGGGAGTCAATTTTACCATGGGAGTCCAGTTTACCATGGGAGTCCAGTTTACCATGGGAGTCAATTTTACCATAGGAGTCCAGTTTACCATGGGAGCCAATTTTACCATGGGAGTCCAGTTTACCATGGGAGTCAATTTTACCATGGGAGTCAATTTTACCATGGGAGTCCAGTTTACCATGGGAGTCAATTTTACCATGGGAGTCCAGTTTACCATGGGAGTCTATTTTACCATGGGAGTCAATTTTACCATGGGAGTCAATTTTACCATGGGAGTCCAGTTTACCATGGGAGTCAATTTTACCATGGGAGTCAATTTTACCATGGGAGTCAATTTTACCATGGGAGTCAATTTTACCGTGGGAGTCCAGTTTACCATGGGAGTCAATTTTACCATGGGAGTGCAGTTTACCATGGGAGTCCAGTTTACCATGGGAGTCCAGTTTTCCATGGGAGTCAATTTTACCATGGGAGTCAATTTAACGATGGGAGTCCAGTTTACCATGGGAGCCAATTTTACCATGGGAGTCCAGTTTACCATGGGAGTCAATTTTACCATGGGAGTAAATTTACCATGGGAGTCCAGTTTACCATGGGAGTCAATTTTACCATGGGAGTCCAGTTTACCATGGGAGTCAATTTTACCATGGGAGTCCAGTTTACCATGGGAGTCAATTTTACCGTGGAAGTCCAGTTTACCATGAGAGTCAATTTTACCATGGGAGTGCAGTTTACCATGGGAGTCCACTTTTCCATGGGAGTCAATTTTACCATGGGAGTCAATTTAACGATGGGAGTCCAGTTTACCATGTGAGCCAATTTTACCATGGGAGTCCAGTTTACCATGGGAGTCAATTTTACCATGGGAGTAAATTTACCATGGGAGTCCAGTTTACCATGGGAGTCCAGTTTACCATGGGAGTCAATTTTACCATGGGAGTCCAGTTTACCATGGGAGTCAATTTTACCATGGGAGTCCAGTTTACCATGGGAGTCAATTTTACCATGGGAGTCAATTTTACCATGGGAGTCCAGTTTACCATGGGAGTCCAGTTTACCATGAGAGTCAATTTTACCATGGGAGTCCAGTTTACCATGGGAGTCAATTTTACCATGGGAGTCCAGTTTACCATGGGAGTCCAGTTTACCATGGGAGTCAATTTTACCATAAGAGTCTAGTTTACCATGGGAGCCAATTTTACCATGGGAGTCCAGTTTACCATGGGAGTCAATTTTACCATGGGAGTCAATTTTACCATGGGAGTCCAGTTTACATGGGAGTCAATTTTACCATGGGAGTCCAGTTTACCATGGGAGTCAATTTTACCATGGGAGTCAATTTTACCATGGGAGTCCAGTTTACCATGGGAGTCAATTTTACCATGGGAGTCAATTTTACCATGGGAGTCAATTTTACCATGGGAGTCCAGTTTACCATGGGAGTCAATTTTACCGTGGGAGTCCAGTTTACCATGGGAGTCAATTTTACCATGGGAGTGCAGTTTACCATGGGAGTCCAGTTTACCATGGGAGTCCAGTTTTCCATGGGAGTCAATTTTACCATGGGAGTCAATTTAACGATGGGAGTCCAGTTTACCATGGGAGCCAATTTTACCATGGGAGTCCAGTTTACCATGGGAGTCAATTTTACTATGGGAGTAAATTTACCATGGGAGTCCAGTTTACCATGGGAGTCAATTTTACCATGGGAGTCCAGTTTACCATGGGAGTCAATTTTACCATGGGAGTCCAGTTTACCATGGGAGTCAATTTTACCATGGGAGTGCAGTTTACCATGGGAGTCCAGTTTTCCATGGGAGTCAATTTTACCATGGGAGTCAATTTAACGATGGGAGTCCAGTTTACCATGTGAGCCAATTTTACCATGGGAGTCCAGTTTACCATGGGAGTCAATTTTACCATGGGAGTAAATTTACCATGGGAGTCCAGTTTACCATGGGAGTCAATTTTACCATGGGAGTCCAGTTTACCATGGGAGTCAATTTTACCATGGGAGTCCAGTTTACCATGGGAGTCAATTTTACCATGGGAGTCAATTTTACCATGGGAGTCCAGTTTACCATGGGAGTCAATTTTACCATGGGAGTCCAGTTTACCATGGGAGTCAATTTTACCGTGGGAGTCCAGTTTACGATGGGAGTCAATTTTACCATGGGAGTGCAGTTTACCATGGGAGTCCAGTTTACCATGGGTGTCCAGTTTACCATGGGATTCCAGTTTTCCATGGGAGTCAATTTTACCATGGGAGTCAATTTAACCATGGGAGTCCAGTTTAAAATGGGAGCCAATTTTACCATGGGAGTAAATTTACCATGGGAGTCCAGTTTACCATGGGAGTCAATTTTACCATGGGAGTCCAGTTTACCATGGGAGTCAATTTTACCATGGGAGTCCAGTTTACCATGGGAGTCCAGTTTACCATGGGAGTCAATTTTACCATGGGAGTCCAGTTTACCATGGGAGTCAATTTTACCATGGGAGTCAATTTTACCATGGGAGTCAATTTTACCATAGGAGTCCAGTTTACCATGGGAGCCAATTTTACCATGGGAGTCCAGTTTACCATGGGAGTCAATTTTACCATGGGAGTCAATTTTACCATGGAAGTCCAGTTTACCATGGGAGTCAATTTTACCATGAGAGTCCAGTTTACCATGGGAGTTAATTTTACCATGGGAGTCAATTTTACCATGGGAGTCAATTTTACCATGGGAGTCCAGTTTACCATGGGAGTCAATTTTACCGTGGGAGTCCAGTTTACCATGGGAGTCAATTTTACCATTGGAGTGCAGTTTACCATGGGAGACCAGTTTTCCATGGGAGTCAATTTTACCATGGGAGTCAATTTAACCATGGGAGTCCAGTTTACCATGGGAGCCAATTTTACCATGGTAGTCCAGTTTACCATGGGAGTCAATTTTACCATGGGAGTAAATTTACCATGGGAGTCCAGTTTACCATGGGAGTCAATTTTACCATGGGAGTCCAGTTTACCATGGGAGTCAATTTTACCATGGGAGTCAATTTTACCATGGGAGTACATTTACCATGGGAGTCCAGTTTACCATGGGAGTCAATTTTACCATGGGAGTCCAGTTTACCATGGGAGTCAATTTTACCATGGCAGTCAATTTTACCATGGGAGTCCAGTTTACCATGGGAGTCCAGTTTACCATGGGAGTCCAGTTTACCATGGGAGTCAATTTTACCATGGGAGTCAATTTTACCATGGGAGTCCAGTTTACCATGGGAGTCAATTTTACCATAGGAGTCCAGTTTACCATGGGAGCCAATTTTACCATGGGAGTCCAGTTTACCATGGGAGTCAATTTTACCATGGGAGTCAATTTTACCATGGAAGTCCAGTTTACCATGGGAGTCAATTTTACCATGAGAGTCCAGTTTACCATGGGAGTCAATTTTACCATGGGAGTCAATTTTACCATGGGAGTCCAGTTTACCATGGGAGTCAATTTTACCGTGGGAGTCCAGTTTACCATGGGAGTCAATTTTACCATGGGAGTGCAGTTTACCATGGGAGTCCAGTTTACCATGGGAGTCAATTTTACCATGGGAGTCAATTTAACCATGGGAGTCCAGTTTAAAATGGGAGCCAATTTTACCATGGGAGTAAATTTACCATGGGAGTCCAGTTTACCATGGGAGTCAATTTTACCATGGAAGTCCAGTTTACCATGGGAGTCAATTTTACCATGGGAGTCAATTTTACCATGGGAGTCCAGTTTACCATGGGAGTCCAGTTTACCATGGGAGTCAATTTTACCATGGGAGTCCAGTTTACCATGGGAGTCAATTTTACCATGGGAGTCAATTTTACCATGGGAGTCAATTTTACCATGGGAGTAAATTTACCATGGGAATCCAGTTTACCATGGGAGTCAATTTTACCATGGGAGTCCAGTTTACCATGGGAGTCAATTTTACCATGGGAGTCAATTTTACCATGGGAGTCCAGTTTACCATGGGAGTCCAGTTTACCATGGGAGTCAATTTTACCATGGGAGTCCAGTTTACCATGGGAGTCAATTTTACCATGGGAGTAATTTTTACCATGGGAGTCCAGTTTACCATGGGAGTCAATTTTACCATGGGAGTAATTTTTACCATGGGAGTCCAGTTTACCATGGGAGTCAATTTTACCATAGGAGTCCAGTTTACCATGGGAGCCAATTTTACCATGGGAGTCCAGTTTACCATGGGAGTCAATTTTACCATGGGAGTCAATTTTACCATGGGAGTCAATTTTACAATGGGAGTCAATTTTACCATGGGAGTCCAGTTTACCATGGGAGTCAATTTTACCATGGGAGTCAATTTTACCATGGGAGTCAATTTTACAATGGGAGTCCAGTTTACCATGGGAGTCAATTTTACCGTGGGAGTCCAGTTTACCATGGGAGTCAATTTTACCATGGGAGTGCAGTTTACCATGGGAGTCTAGTTTACCATGGGAGTCCAGTTTACCATGGGAGTCCAGTTTTCTATGGGAGTCAATTTTACCATGGGAGTCAATTTAACCATGGGAGTCCAGTTTACCATGGGAGCCAATTTTACCATGGGAGTCCAGTTTACCATGGGAGTTAATTTTACCATGGGAGTAAATTTACCATGGGAGTCCAGTTTACCATGGGAGTCAATTTTACCATGGGAGTCCAGTTTACCATGGGAGTCAATTTTACCATGGGAGTCCAGTTTACCATGGGAGTCAATTTTACCATGGGAGTCAATTTTACCATGGGAGTCAATTTTACCATGGGAGTCCAGTTTACCATGGGAGTCAATTTTACCATGGGAGTCAATTTTACCATGGGAGTCAATTTTACAATAGGAGTCCAGTTTACCATGGGAGCCAATTTTACCATGGGAGTCCAGTTTACCATGGTAGTCAATTTTACCATGGGAGTCAATTTTACCATGGGAGTCCAGTTTACCATGGGAGTCAATTTTACCATGGGAGTCCAGTTTACCATGGGAGTCAATTTTACCATGGGAGTCAATTTTACCATGGGAGTCCAGTTTACCATGGGAGTCAATTTTGCCGTGGGAGTCCAGTTTACCATGGGAGTCAATTTTACCATGGGAGTACAGTTTACCATGGGAGTCCAGTTTACCATGGGAGTCCAGTTTTCCATGGGAGTCAATTTTACCATGGGAGTCAATTTAACCATGGGAGTCCAGTTTACCATGGGAGCCAATTTTACCATGGTAGTCCAGTTTACCATGGGAGTCAATTTTACCATGGGAGTAAATTTACCATGGGAGTCCAGTTTACCATGGGAGTCAATTTTACCATGGGAGTCCAGTTTACCATGGGAGTCAATTTTACCATGGGAGTCAATTTTACCATGGGAGTCCAGTTTACCATGGGAGTCCAGTTTACCATGGGAGTCAATTTTACCATGGGAGTCCAGTTTACCATGGGAGTCAATTTTACCATGGGAGTCAATTTTACCATGGGAGTCCAGTTTACCATGGGAGTCAATTTTACCATAGGAGTCCAGTTTACCATGGGAGCCAATTTTACCATGGGAGTCCAGTTTACCATGGGAGTCAATTTTACCATGGGAGTCAATTTTACCATGGGAGTCCAGTTTACCATGGGAGTCAATTTTACCATGGGAGTCCAGTTTACCATGGGAGTCAATTTTACCATGGGAGTCAATTTTACCATGGGAGTCAATTTTACAATGGGAGTCCAGTTTACCATGGGAGTCAATTTTACCGTGGGAGTCCAGTTTACCATGGAAGTCAATTTTACCATGGGAGTGCAGTTTACCATGGGAGTCTATTTTACCATGGGAGTCCAGTTTACCATGGGAGTCCAGTTTTCCATGGGAGACAATTTTACCATGGGAGTCAATTTAACCATGGGAGTCCAGTTTACCATGGGAGCCAATTTTACCATGGGAGTCCAGTTTACCATGGGAGTCAATTTTACCATGGGAGTAAATTTACCATGGGAGTCCAGTTTATCATGGGAGTCAATTTTACCATGGGAGTCCAGTTTACCATCGGAGTCAATTTTACCATGGGAGTCCAGTTTACCATGGGAGTCAATTTTACCATGGGAGTCAATTTTACCATGGGAGTCCAGTTTACCATGGGAGTCAATTTTACCATAGGAGTCCAGTTTACCATGGGAGCCAATTTTACCATGGGAGTCCAGTTTACCATGGTAGTCAATTTTACCATGGGAGTCAATTTTACCATGGGAGTCCAGTTTACCATGGGAGTCAATTTTACCATGGGAGTCCAGTTTACCATGGGAGTCAATTTTACCATGGGAGTCAATTTTACCATGGGAGTCCAGTTTACCATGGGAGTCAATTTTACCGTGGGAGTCCAGTTTACCTTGGGAGTCAATTTTACCATGGGAGTGCAGTTTACCATGGGAGTCCAGTTTACCATGGGAGTCAATTTTACCATGGGAATCCAGTTTACCATGGGAGTCCAGTTTACCATGGGAGTCATTTTAACCATTGGAGTCCAGTTTACCATGGGAGTCAATTTTACCATGGGAGTCAATTTTACCATGGGAGTGCAGTTTACCATGGGAGTCAATTTTACCATGGGAGTCAATTTTACCATGGGAGTCCAGTTTACCATGGGAGTCAATTTTACCATAGGAGTCCAGTTTACCATGGGAGCCAATTTTACCATGGGAATCCAGTTTACCATGGGAGTCAATTTTACCATGGGAGTCAATTTTACCATGGGAGTCCAGTTTACCATGGGAGTCAATTTTACCATGGGAGTTCAGTTTACCATGGGAGTCAATTTTACCATGGGAGTCAATTTTACCATGGGAGTCAATTTTACTATGGGTGTCTAGTTTACCATGGGAGTCAATTTTACCGTGGGAGTCCAGTTTACCTTGGGAGTCAATTTTACCATGGGAGTGCAGTTTACCATGGGAGTCCAGTTTATCATGGGAGTCAATTTTACCATGGGAGTCAATTTTTCCATGGGAGTCCAGTTTACCATGGGAGTCAATTTTACCATGGGATTCAATTTTACCATTGGAGTCCAGTTTACCATGGGAGTCAATTTTACCATGGGAATCCAGTTTACCATGGGAGTCCAGTTTACCATGGGATTCACTTTAACCATTCGAGTCCAGTTTACCATGGGAGTCAATTTTACCATGGGAGTCAATTTTACCATGGGAGTCCAGTTTACCATGGGAGTCAATTTTACCATGGGAGTCCAGTTTACCTTGGGAGTCAATTTTACCATTGGAGTGCAGTTTACCATGGGAGTCCAGTTTACCTTGGGAGTCAATTTTACCATGGGAGTGCAGTTTACCATGGGAGTCCAGTTTACCATGGGAGTCAATTTTACCATTGGAGTCTAGTTTACCATGGGAGTCAATTTTACCATGGGAATCCAGTTTACCATGGGAGTCCAGTTTACCATGGGAGCCAATTCAACCATGGGAGTCCAGTTTACCATGGGAGTCAATTTTACCATGGGAGGCAAGTTTACCATGGGAGTCAATTTTACCATGGGAGTCAATTTTACCATTGGAGTCCAGTTTACCATGGGAGCCAATTTTACCATGGGAGTCCAGTTTACCATGGGAGTCAATTTTACCATGGGAGTCAATTTTACCATGGGAGTCCAGTTTACCATGGGAGTGAATTTTACCATGGGAGTCCAGTTTACCATGGGAGTCAATTTTACCATGGAAGTCAATTTTACCATGGAGTCCAGTTTACCATGGGAGTCAATTTTACCATGGGAGTCAATTTTACCATGGGAGTCCAGTTGACCATGGGAGTCAATTTTACCATGGGAATCCAGTTTACCAATGGAGTCCAGTTTACCATGGGAGTCAATTCAACCATGGGAGGCCAGTTTACCATGGGAGTCAATTTTACCATGGGAGTCAATTTTACCATTGGTGTCCAGTTTACCATGGGAGCCAATTTTACCATGGGAGTCCAGTTTACCATGGGAGTCAATTTTACCATGGGAGTCAATTTTACCATGGGAGTCCAGTTTACCATGGGAGTCAATTTTACCGTGGGAGTCCAGTTTACCATGGGAGTCAATTTTACCATGGGAGTCAATTTTACCATGTGAGTCCAGTTTACTATGGGAGTCAATTTTACCATGGGAGTCCAGTTTACCATGGGAGTCAATTTTACCATGGGAGTCAATTTTACCATGGGAGTCCAGTTTACCATGGGAGTCAATTTTACCATGTGAGACAATTTTACCATGGGAGTCCAGTTTACCATGGGAGTCAATTTTACCATGGGAATCCAGTTTACCATGGGAGTCCAATTTACGATGGGAGTCAATTTAACCATGGGAGTCCAGTTTACCATGGGAGTCAATTTTACCATGGGAGTCCAATTTACCATGGGAGTCAATTTTACCATGGAAGTCCAGTTTACCATGAGAGTAAATTTTACCATGGGAGTCCAGTTTACCATGGGAGTCAATTTTACCATGGGAGTCAATTTTTCCATGGGAGTCCAGTTTACCATGGGAGTCAATTTTACCATGGGAGTCAATTTTACCATGGGAATCCAGTTTACCATGGGAGTCAGGTTTACAACGGGAGTCAATTTAACCATGGGAGTCCAGTTTACCATGGGAGTCAATTTTACCATGGGAGTCCAGTTTACCATGGGAGTCAATTTTACCATGGGAATCCAGTTTACCATGGGAGTCAGGTTTACGACGGGAGTCAATTTAACCATGGGAGTCCAGTTTACCATGGGAGTCAATTTTACCATGGGAGTCCAGTTTACCATGGGAGTGAATTTTACCATGGGAGTCAATTTTACCATGGTAGTCCAGTTAACCATGGGAGTCAATTTTACCATGGGAGTCGAGTTTACCATGGGAGTCAATTTCACCATGGGAGTCCAGTTTACCATGGGAGTCAATTTTTCCATGGAAATCCAGTTTACCATGGGAGTCCAGTTTACCATGGGATTCAATTTAACCATGGGAGTCCAGTTTACCGTGGGTGTCAATTTTACCATGGGAGTCCAGTTTACCATGGGAGTCAATTTTACCATGGGAGTCAATTTTACCATGGGAGTCCAGTTTACCATGGGAGTCAATTTTACCATGGAAGTCAATTTTACCATGGGAGTCAATTTTTCCATGGAGTCCAGTTTACCATGGGAGTCAATTTTACCATGGGAGTCCAGTTTACCATGGGAGTCAATTTTACCATGGGAATCCAGTTTACCATGGGAGTCCAGTTTACCATGGGAGCCAATTCAACCATGGGAGGCCAGTTTACCATGGGAGTCAATTTTACCATGGGAGTAAATTTTACCATTGGAGTCCATTTTACCATGGGAGCCAATTTTACCATGGGAGTCCAGTTTACCATGGGAGTCAATTTTACCATGGGAGTCAATTTTACCATGGGAGTCCAGTTTACCATGGGAGTCAATTTTACCATGGGAGTCCAGTTTACCATGGGAGTCAATTTTACCATGGAAGTCAATTTTACCATGGGAGTCAATTTTTCCATGGAGTCCAGTTTACCATGGGAGTCAATTTTACCATGGGAGTCAATTTTACCATGGGAGTCCAGTTTACCATGGGAGTCAATTTTACCATGGGAATCCAGTTTACCAGTGGAGTCCAGTTTACCATGGGAGTCAATTCAACCATGGGAGGCCAGTTTACCATGGGAGTCAATTTTACCATGGGAGTCAATTTTACCATTGGAGTCCAGTTTACCATGGGAGCCAATTTTACCATGGGAGTCCAGTTTACCATGGGAGTCAATTTTACCATAGGAGTCCAGTTTACCATGGGAGCCAATTTTACCATGGGAGTCCAGTTTACCATGGTAGTCAATTTTACCATGGGAGTCCAGTTTACCATGGGAGTCAATTTTACCATGGAAGTCAATTTTACCATGGGAGTCAATTTTTCCATGGAGTCCAGTTTACCATGAGAGTCAATTTTACCATGGGAGTCAATTTTACCATGGGAGTCCAGTTTACCATGGGAGTCAATTTTACCATGGGAATCCAGTTTACCAATGGAGTCCAGTTTACCATGGGAGTCAATTCAACCATGGGAGGCCAGTTTACCATGGGAGTCAATTTTACCATGGGAGTCAATTTTACCATTGGAGTCCAGTTTACCATGGGAGCCAATTTTACCATGGGAGTCCAGTTTACCATGGGAGTCAATTTTACCATAGGAGTCCAGTTTACCATGGGAGCCAATTTTACCATGGGAGTCCAGTTTACCATGGTAGTCAATTTTACCATGGGAGTCAATTTTACCATGGGAGTCCAGTTTACCATGGGAGTCAATTTTACCATGGGAGTCCAGTTTACCATGGGAGTCAATTTTACCATGGGAGTCAATTTTACCATGGGAGTCCAGTTTACCATGGGAGTCAATTTTACCGTGGGAGTCCAGTTTACCTTGGGAGTCAATTTTACCATGGGAGTGCAGTTTACCATGGGAGTCCAGTTTACCATGGGAGTCAATTTTACCATGGGAATCCAGTTTACCATGGGAGTCCAGTTTACCATGGGAGTCAATTTAACCATTGGAGTCCAGTTTACCATGGGAGTCAATTTTACCATGGGAGTCAATTTTACCACGGGAGTGCAGTTTACCATGGGAGTCCAGTTTACCATGGGAGTCAATTTTACCATGGGAGTCAATTTTACCATGGGAGTCCAATTTACCATGGGAGTCAATTTTACCATAGGAGTCCAGTTTACCATGGGAGCCAATTTTACCATGGGAATCCAGTTTACCATGCGAGTCAATTTTACCATGGGAGTCAATTTTACCATGGGAGTCCAGTTTACCATGGGAGTCAATTTAACCATGGGAGTCCAGTTTACCATGGGAGTCAATTTTACCATGGGAGTCAATTTTACCATGGGAGTCAATTTTACTATGGGTGTCCAGTTTACCATGGGAGTCAATTTTACCGTGGGAGTCCAGTTTACCTTGGGAGTCAATTTTACCATGGGAGTGCAGTTTACCATGGGAGTCCAGTTTATCATGGGAGTCAATTTTACCATGGGAGTCAATTTTTCCATGGGAGTCCAGTTTACCATGGGAGTCAATTTTACCATGGGAGTCAATTTTACCATTGGAGTCCAGTTTACCATGGGAGTCAATTTTACCATGGGAATCCAGTTTACCATGGGAGTCCAGTTTACCATGGGAGTCACTTTAACCATTCGAGTCCAGTTTACCATGGGAGTCAATTTTACCATGGGAGTCAATTTTACCATGGGAGTCCAGTTTACCATGGGAGTCAATTTTACCATGGGAGTCCAGTTTACCTTGGGAGTCAATTTTACCATGGGAGTGCAGTTTACCATGGGAGTCCAGTTTACCATGGGAGTCAATTTTACCATGGGAGTCAATTTTTCCATGGGAGTCCAGTTTACCATGGGAGTCAATTTTACCATTGGAGTCTAGATTACCATGGGAGTCAATTTTACCATGGGAATCCAGTTTACCATGGGAGTCCAGTTTACCATGGGAGTCAATTTTACCATGGGAGTCCAGTTTACCATGGGAGTGAATTTTACCATGGGAGGCCAGTTTACCATGGGAGTCAATTTTACCATGGAAGTCAATTTTACCATGGAGTCCAGTTTACCATGGGAGTCAATTTTACCATGGGAGTCAATTTTACCATGGGAGTCCAGTTGACCATGGGAGTCAATTTTACCATGGGAATCCAGTTTACCAATGGAGTCCAGTTTACCATGGGAGTCAATTCAACCATGGGAGGCCAGTTTACCATGGGAATCAATTTTACCATGGGAGTCAATTTTACCATTGGTGTCCAGTTTACCATGGGAGCCAATTTTACCATGGGAGTCCAGTTTACCATGGGAGTCAATTTTACCATGGGAGTAACAATTTTACCATGGGAGTCCAGTTTACCATGGGAGTCAATTTTACCGTGGGAGTCCAGTTTACCATGGGAGTCAATTTTACCATGGGAGTCAATTTTACCATGGGAGTCCAGTTTACTATGGGAGTCAATTTTACCATGGGAGTCCAGTTTACCATGGGAGTCAATTTTACCATGGGAGTCAATTTTACCATGGGAGTCCAGTTTACCATGGGAGTCAATTTTACCATGTGAGTCAATTTTACCATGGGAGTCCAGTTTACCATGGGAGTCAATTTTACCATGGGAATCCAGTTTACCATGGGAGTCCAGTTTACGATGGGAGTCAATTTAACCATGGGAGTCCAGTTTACCATGGGAGTCAATTTTACCATGGGTGTCCAATTTACCATGGGAGTCAATTTTACCATGGGAGTCCAGTTTACCATGAGAGTAAATTTTACCATGGGAGTCCAGTTTACCATGGGAGTCAATTTTACCATGGGAGTCAATTTTACCATGGGAGTCAATTTTTCCATGGGAGTCCAGTTTACCATGGGAGTCAATTTTACCATGGGAGTCAATTTTACCATGGGAATCCAGTTTACCATGGGAGTCAGGTTTACAACGGGAGTCAATTTAACCATGGGAGTCCAGTTTATCATGGGAGTCAATTTTACTAGGGGAGTCCAGTTTACCATGGGAGTCAATTTTGCCATGGGAATCCAGTTTACCATGGGAGTCAGGTTTACGACGGGAGTCAATTTAACCATGGGAGTCCAGTTTACCATGGGAGTCAATTTTACCATGGGAGTCCAGTTTACCATGGGAGTCAATTTTACCATGGGAGTCAATTTTACCATGGGAGTCCAGTTAACCATGGGAAGTCAATTTTACCATGGGAGTCGAGTTTACCATGGGAGTCAATTTCACCATGGGAGTCCAGTTTACCATGGGAGTCAATTTTTCCATGGAAATCCAGTTTACCATGGGAGTCCAGTTTACCATGGGATTACAATTTAACCATGGGAGTCCGGTTTACCCTGGGAGTCAATTTTACCATGGGAGTCCAGTTTACCATGGGAGTCAATTTTACCATGGGAGTCAATTTTACCATGGGAGTCCAGTTTACCATGGGAGTCCAGTTTACCATGGGAGTCAATTTTACCATGGGAGTCCAGTTTACCATGGGAGTCAATTTTACCATGAGAGTCCAGTTTACCATGGGAGTCAATTTTACCATGGAAGTCAATTTTACCATGGGAGTCAATTTTTCCATGGAGTCCAGTTTACCATGGGAGTCAATTTTACCATGGGAGTCAATTTTACCATGGGAGTCCAGTTTACCATGGGAGTCAAGTTTACCATGGGAATCCAATTTACCAATGGAGTCCAGTTTACCATGGGAGTCAATTCAACCATGGGAGGCCAGTTTACCATGGGAGTCAATTTTACCATGGGAGTCAATTTTACCATTGGAGTCCAGTTTACCATGGGAGCCAATTTTACCATGGGAGTCCAGTTTACCATGGGAGTCAATTTTACCATGGGAGTCAATTTTACCATGGGAGTCCAGTTTAACATGGGAGTCAATTTTACCGTGGGAGTCCAGTTTACCATGGGAGTCAATTTTACCATGGGAGTCAATTTTACCATGGGAGTCCAGTTTACCATGGGAGTCAATTTTACCATGGGAGTCCAGTTTACCATGGGAGTCCAGTTTACGATGGGAGTCAATTTAACCATGGGAGTCCAGTTTACCATGGGAGTCAATTTTACCATGGGAGTCCAATTTACCATGGGAGTCAATTTTACCATGGGAGTCCAGTTTACCATGGGAGTAAATTTTACCATGGGAGTCCAGTTTACCATGGGAGTCAATTTTACCATGGGAGTCAATTTTACCATGGGAGTCCAGTTTACCATGGGAGTCAATTTTACCATGGGAGTCAATTTTACCATGGGAGTCCAGTTTACCATGGGAGTAAATTTTACCATGGGAATCCAGTTTACCATGGGAGTCCAGTTTACGATGGGAGTCAATTTAACCATGGGAGTCCAGTTTACCATGGGAGTCAATTTTACCATGGGAGTCCAGTTTACCATGGGAGTCAATTTTACCATGGGAGTCAATTTTACCATGGGACTCCAGTTTACCATGGGAGTCAATTTTACCATGAGAGCCCAGTTTACCATGGGAGTCAATTTTACCATGGGAGTCAATTTTACCATGGGAGTCAATTTTTCCATGGGAGTCCAGTTTACCATAGGAGTCAATTTTACCATGGGAGTCAATTTTACCATGGGAGTCCAGTTTACCATGGGAGTCAATTTTACCATGGGAATCCAGTTTACCATGGTAGTCCAGTTTACCATGGGAGTTAATTTAACCATGGGAGTCCAGTTTACCATTGGAGTCAATTTTACCATGGGAATCCAGTTTACCATGGGAGTCCAGTTTACCATGGGAGTCAATTTTACCATGGGAGTCCTGTTTACCATGGGAGTCAATTTTACCATGGGAATCAATTTTGCCATGGGAGTCAATTTTACCATAGGAGTCCAGTTTACCATGGGAGCCAATTTTACCATGGGAGTCCAGTTAACCATAAGAGTCAATTTTACCATGGGAGTCTATTTTACCATGGGAGTCCAGTTTACCATGGGAGTCAATTTTACCATGGGAGTCCAGTTTACCATGGGAGTCAATTTTAACCATGGGAGTCAATTTTACAATGGGAGTCAATTTTACCATCGGAGTCCAGTTTACCATGGGAGTCAATTTTACCGTGGGAGTCCAGTTTACCATGGGAGTCAATTTTACCATGGGAGTGCAGTTTACCATGGGAGTTCAGTTTATCATGGGAGTCCAGTTTTCCATGGGAGTCAATTTTACCATGGGAGTCAATTTAACCATGGGAGTCCAGTTTACCATGGGAGCCAATTTTACCATGGGAGTCCAGTTTACCATGGGAGTCAATTTTACCATGGGAGTAAATTTACCATGGGAGTCCAGTTTACCATGGGAGTCAATTTTACCATGGGAGTCCAGTTTACCATGGGAGTCAATTTTACCATGGGAGTCAATTTTACCATGGGAGTCCAGTTTACCATGGGAGTCCAGTTTACCATGGGAGTCAAATTTACCGTGGGAGTCCAGTTTACCATGGGAGTCAATTTTACCATGGGAGTCAATTTTACCATGGGAGTCCAGTTTACCATGGGAGTCAATTTTACCATAAGAGTCCAGTTTACCATGGGAGCCAATTTTACCATGGGAGTCCAGTTTACCATGGGAGTCAATTTTACCATGGTAGTCAATTTTACCATGAGAGTCCAGTTTACCATGGGAGTCAATTTTACCATGGGAGTCCAGTTTACCATAGGAGTCAATTTTACCATGGGAGTCAATTTTACCATGGGAGTCAATTTTACCATGGGAGTCCAGTTTACCATGGGAGTCAATTTTACCATGGGAGTCAATTTTACCATGGGAGTCCAGTTGACCATGGGAGTCAATTTTACCATGGGAATCCAGTTTACCAATGGAGTCCAGTTTACCATGGGAGTCAATTCAACCATGGGAGGCCAGTTTACCATGGGAATCAATTTTACCATGGGAGTCAATTTTACCATTGGTGTCCAGTTTACCATGGGAGCCAATTTTACCATGGGAGTCCAGTTTACCATGGGAGTCAATTTTACCATGGGAGTAACAATTTTACCATGGGAGTCCAGTTTACCATGGGAGTCAATTTTACCGTGGGAGTCCAGTTTACCATGGGAGTCAATTTTACCATGGGAGTCAATTTTACCATGGGAGTCCAGTTTACTATGGGAGTCAATTTTACCATGGGAGTCCAGTTTACCATGGGAGTCAATTTTACCATGGGAGTCAATTTTACCATGGGAGTCCAGTTTACCATGGGAGTCAATTTTACCATGTGAGTCAATTTTACCATGGGAGTCCAGTTTACCATGGGAGTCAATTTTACCATGGGAATCCAGTTTACCATGGGAGTCCAGTTTACGATGGGAGTCAATTTAACCATGGGAGTCCAGTTTACCATGGGAGTCAATTTTACCATGGGTGTCCAATTTACCATGGGAGTCAATTTTACCATGGGAGTCCAGTTTACCATGAGAGTAAATTTTACCATGGGAGTCCAGTTTACCATGGGAGTCAATTTTACCATGGGAGTCAATTTTACCATGGGAGTCAATTTTTCCATGGGAGTCCAGTTTACCATGGGAGTCAATTTTACCATGGGAGTCAATTTTACCATGGGAATCCAGTTTACCATGGGAGTCAGGTTTACAACGGGAGTCAATTTAACCATGGGAGTCCAGTTTATCATGGGAGTCAATTTTACTATGGGAGTCCAGTTTACCATGGGAGTCAATTTTGCCATGGGAATCCAGTTTACCATGGGAGTCAGGTTTACGACGGGAGTCAATTTAACCATGGGAGTCCAGTTTACCATGGGAGTCAATTTTACCATGGGAGTCCAGTTTACCATGGGAGTCAATTTTACCATGGGAGTCAATTTTACCATGGGAGTCCAGTTAACCATGGGAAGTTAATTTTACCATGGGAGTCGAGTTTACCATGGGAGTCAATTTCACCATGGGAGTCCAGTTTACCATGGGAGTCAATTTTTCCATGGAAATCCAGTTTACCATGGGAGTCCAGTTTACCATGGGATTACAATTTAACCATGGGAGTCCGGTTTACCCTGGGAGTCAATTTTACCATGGGAGTCCAGTTTACCATGGGAGTCAATTTTACCATGGGAGTCAATTTTACCATGGGAGTCCAGTTTACCATGGGAGTCCAGTTTACCATGGGAGTCAATTTTACCATGGGAGTCCAGTTTACCATGGGAGTCAATTTTACCATGAGAGTCCAGTTTACCATGGGAGTCAATTTTACCATGGAAGTCAATTTTACCATGGGAGTCAATTTTTCCATGGAGTCCAGTTTACCATGGGAGTCAATTTTACCATGGGAGTCAATTTTACCATGGGAGTCCAGTTTACCATGGGAGTCAAGTTTACCATGGGAATCCAATTTACCAATGGAGTCCAGTTTACCATGGGAGTCAATTCAACCATGGGAGGCCAGTTTACCATGGGAGTCAATTTTACCATGGGAGTCAATTTTACCATTGGAGTCCAGTTTACCATGGGAGCCAATTTTACCATGGGAGTCCAGTTTACCATGGGAGTCAATTTTACCATGGGAGTCAATTTTACCATGGGAGTCCAGTTTAACATGGGAGTCAATTTTACCGTGGGAGTCCAGTTTACCATGGGAGTCAATTTTACCATGGGAGTCAATTTTACCATGGGAGTCCAGTTTACCATGGGAGTCAATTTTACCATGGGAGTCCAGTTTACCATGGGAGTCCAGTTTACGATGGGAGTCAATTTAACCATGGGAGTCCAGTTTACCATGGGAGTCAATTTTACCATGGGAGTCCAATTTACCATGGGAGTCAATTTTACCATGGGAGTCCAGTTTACCATGGGAGTAAATTTTACCATGGGAGTCCAGTTTACCATGGGAGTCAATTTTACCATGGGAGTCAATTTTACCATGGGAGTCCAGTTTACCATGGGAGTCAATTTTACCATGGGAGTCAATTTTACCATGGGAGTCCAGTTTACCATGGGAGTAAATTTTACCATGGGAATCCAGTTTACCATGGGAGTCCAGTTTACGATGGGAGTCAATTTAACCATGGGAGTCCAGTTTACCATGGGAGTCAATTTTACCATGGGAGTCCAGTTTACCATGGGAGTCAATTTTACCATGGGAGTCAATTTTACCATGGGAGTCCAGTTTACCATGGGAGTCAATTTTACCATGAGAGCCCAGTTTACCATGGGAGTCAATTTTACCATGGGAGTCAATTTTACCATGGGAGTCAATTTTTCCATGGGAGTCCAGTTTACCATAGGAGTCAATTTTACCATGGGAGTCAATTTTACCATGGGAGTCCAGTTTACCATGGGAGTCAATTTTACCATGGGAATCCAGTTTACCATGGTAGTCCAGTTTACCATGGGAGTTAATTTAACCATGGGAGTCCAGTTTACCATTGGAGTCAATTTTACCATGGGAATCCAGTTTACCATGGGAGTCCAGTTTACCATGGGAGTCAATTTTACCATGGGAGTCCTGTTTACCATGGGAGTCAATTTTACCATGGGAATCAATTTTGCCATGGGAGTCAATTTTACCATAGGAGTCCAGTTTACCATGGGAGCCAATTTTACCATGGGAGTCCAGTTAACCATAAGAGTCAATTTTACCATGGGAGTCTATTTTACCATGGGAGTCCAGTTTACCATGGGAGTCAATTTTACCATGGGAGTCCAGTTTACCATGGGAGTCAATTTTAACCATGGGAGTCAATTTTACAATGGGAGTCAATTTTACCATCGGAGTCCAGTTTACCATGGGAGTCAATTTTACCGTGGGAGTCCAGTTTACCATGGGAGTCAATTTTACCATGGGAGTGCAGTTTACCATGGGAGTTCAGTTTATCATGGGAGTCCAGTTTTCCATGGGAGTCAATTTTACCATGGGAGTCAATTTAACCATGGGAGTCCAGTTTACCATGGGAGCCAATTTTACCATGGGAGTCCAGTTTACCATGGGAGTCAATTTTACCATGGGAGTAAATTTACCATGGGAGTCCAGTTTACCATGGGAGTCAATTTTACCATGGGAGTCCAGTTTACCATGGGAGTCAATTTTACCATGGGAGTCAATTTTACCATGGGAGTCCAGTTTACCATGGGAGTCCAGTTTACCATGGGAGTCAAATTTACCGTGGGAGTCCAGTTTACCATGGGAGTCAATTTTACCATGGGAGTCAATTTTACCATGGGAGTCCAGTTTACCATGGGAGTCAATTTTACCATAAGAGTCCAGTTTACCATGGGAGCCAATTTTACCATGGGAGTCCAGTTTACCATGGGAGTCAATTTTACCATGGTAGTCAATTTTACCATGGGAGTCCAGTTTACCATGGGAGTCAATTTTACCATGGGAGTCCAGTTTACCATAGGAGTCAATTTTACCATGGGAGTCAATTTTACCATGGGAGTCAATTTTACCATGGGAGTCCAGTTTACCATGGGAGTCAATTTTACCATGGGAGTCCAGTTTACCATGGGAGTCCAGTTTACCATGGGAGTCAATTTAACCATGGGAGTCCAGTTTACCATGGGAGTCAATTTTACCATGGGAGTCCAGTTTACCATGGGAGTCAATTTTACCATGGGAGTCAATTTTACCATGGGAGTCCAGTTTGCCATGGGAGTCCAGTTTACCATGGGAGTCAATTTTACCGTGGGAGTCCAGTTTACCATGGGAGTCAATTTTACCATGGGAGTGCAGTTTACCATTGGAGTCCAGTTTACCATGGGAGTCCAGTTTACCATGGGAGCCCAGTTTACCACGGGAGTCAATTTTACCATGGGAGTCCAGTTTACCATGGGAGTCCAGTTTACCATGGGAGTCAATTTAACCATGGGAGTCCAGTTTACCATGGGAGTCAATTTTACCATGGGAGTCCAGTTTACCATGGGAGTCAATTTTACCATGGAAGTCAATTTTACCATGGGAGTCCAGTTTACCATGGGAGTCCAGTTTACCATGGGAGTCAATTTTACCGTGGGAGTCCAGTTTACCATGGGAGTCAATTTTACCATGGGAGTGCAGTTTACCATGGGAGTCCAGTTTACCATGGGAGTCCAGTTTACCATGGGAGCCCAGTTTACCACGGGAGTCAATTTTACCATGGGAGTCCAGTTTACCATGGGAGTCCAGTTTACCATGGGAGTCAATTTTACCGTGGGAGTCCAGTTTACCACGGGAGTCAATTTTACCATGGGAGTGCAGTTTACCATGGGAGTCCAGTTTACCATGGGATCCCAGTTTACCACGGGATTCAATTTTACCATGGGAGTGCAGTTTACCATGGGAGTCCAGTTTACCATGGGAGTCCAGTTTACCATGGGAGTCAATTTTACCATAGGAGTCCAGTTTACCGTGGGAGTCAATTTTACAATGGGAGTCCAGTTTACCATGGGAGTCCAGTTTACCACGGGAGTCAATTTTACCATGGGAGTCAATTTTACCATGGGAGTCAATTTTACCATGGGAGTCTAGTTTACCATGGGAGTCCAGTTTACCACGGGAGTCCAGTTCACCATGGACTGCTTGGTGATTTTTATTTACTTATTATCGAACCAACGTCTCGTGTTCACGAATCTTTAAATATTTAAGGGTTTAATTTTTTACCGAATCTGACCAAAAAATGTCTCCGCTTGTTATTTTTTGGTCTCCCTAGCCCTGGCGATGGCGTTGATGGGCGTGCTGCCGGCGGGGTTTAAACAATGCCTGTGTGCGTGCGCGAGTGAACGGATGAATGAATAACGAACGAGTGAGCGAGTCAATGAATGACACCGTGAGAGACATACCTGCGTGTGTGTGCGTGTGTATGTGTGTGCATGTGTGTGCATGTGTGTGTGTGCGTGTGTATCTGCGTGGTGGGGAGCGATAGTGTAGCGGTTAGCGCGCTGCGCTATGAACCTGGCGACCCGGGTTCGATTCCCGCTCACGGCCACCAACACTGGTGGCGATTATCTGAACCCGTCCTGGGCCTCCCCTAGGTCGACTCAGCCTCAAATGACTACCTGGTGCGGTGTGTAAACATCGCCACTGGAGAGACAAAGGCGGTCGGGCGTGGTGCTGGCCACCCACCCCTCGTGCTCCGTGCCGGGCCTTTATAGGTGCCAGTCGCTAACAGCCCTTGCCCCAACAGTCTATTGAAGGCTGTACGGGGGATCTTTATCTGCCCGAATGTAAGCTGTGAGAGGTAAATTAGGCTTTGGGCCATCTGCTAATTTGTGTTTGCTACCTACAAGACAATGGGATGGGGGGGATGGAATGGAGGATTTAAGACTGGGCGGCGGGGGGGGATATCATAAATATGATTGGGTCAAAAGTTTAACACTTCGTCGAGAAGTTATCTACCTCGCCTGGTATGCAAGAGGTCGTGGATTCGTTCCCGACCCTGCCGCCTGCTGCTGCTGTATATTTGGGGTTTGCGTGTGTCTCTCTCATCATCATCACGGTGGCTAGGAGATGTTAACTACCTCGCCTGGTATGCAAGGGGTCGTGGATTCGTTCTAGACCCTGCCGCCTGCTGCTGCTGTATATTTGGGGTTTGCGTGTCTCTCTCATCATCATCATCATCACGGTGGCTAGGAGATGTTAACTACCTCGCCTGGTATGCAAGGGGCCGTGGATTCGTTCTAGACCTTGCCGCCTGCTGCTGCTGCTGCTGTATACTTCTGCTGTATACTGCTGCTGCTGTATATTTGGGGATTGCGTGTCTCTCTCTCTCCGTGATCGCTTGGATTTTTCTCTGGGTCCATCCGGTTTATCCCCTCCACGTGTATAATCGACATCACGCATTTGAAGTGTTTGGCAGCTGTAAACTCCCACGTGATGATAAGCCACTTCATTGAGCTTTCATTTGTGACCAGGCCGCTTCCCATAAAAAAAAAACCAAGACCTACCTAGCTCAGTGGACCTTACCTGGTGAAATAAAAAAATAAAAGTTTTAGTTTTTACTTCATCCTGTACTAAGCCAGCCAAAGAGTGATCAACGTATACAGTAATGAAAATGGTTGCAGCATAGAAGAATACGACCTGATGATGATGGTGATGATGATGATGCAGCCAGATGTGAGAAAGGAACTGGTACTATTAGGACACACATCTGTAGGATGGACGACAACAATTACATTCAAAGTGTATGGTTGTGGTTGTTGTTGTTGTAGATGTTGTTCGGGGAAAATGTAAGGAACCCAGAGAGAGAGAGAGAGGGAGAGAGGAAGAGCTCACGGAGAATTTGTCTTGACGACGTCGTCAGCAGAGATTCGGTGCCAGGAAGTGGCAGCCACGGCTTGAGGGCCATGCCGGCAGCACGGGGACCGAGAGGGAGACGTGGAACCAGCACGTGGCGACTTGTGCACTGAAGCACCCCGCTACGGGACTGTCTGCCCCATGGGTCGTGATGGTGATGGTGGTGATGGTGGTGGTGATGGTGGTGATGGTGGTGGTGGTGGTGATGATGGTGGTGGTGGTGATAATGGTGATGGTGGTGATGGTGATGATGGTGATGATGATGGTGATGATGGTGCTGATGATGATGGTGATGGTGGTGATGATGGTGATGATGGTGATCATGATGATGGTGATCATGATGATGGTGATGATGGTGGTGATGATGGTGATGATAATGATGATGATGGTGGTGATGGTGATGATGATGATGATGGTGGTGATGATGATGATGATGATGGTGGTAGTGATGATGGTAGTGATAATGATGGTGGTACCAGCCGACCACCCCTCTGAAGTCAACACAAGTGACGTTATTGACGAATGTTCAGAGTTCTTGTTGTTGTTGTGCACGTGTGTGAGCTTAACACGTCGGCTTTCGCGATGAAGCTGGTTGTGGGTGTTGTTGTTGTTGTAATAACCAGCCACACGTCACAGGGCTCGAATTGTAAATGCTGTTGGGTTTGCTCTCCAACACACAGCAGTTTAGTGCTGAAGTAGTAACCAATTGGCACGTTTTGTGTTACTTAACAACCGTTACTCAAATTTTGATTTAAAGCTTTCGTGACTGCAGTAATTCATATTCTTAGTTTTTTCGGTAAAGTCACGTTGAAGAGAAACGTGACTTTACCGAAAAAACTAAGAATATAACCGTTACTCAGTTGAATCTGTCGGATGAATGGGTGAGTGGGTGGGTGAAATGGTGGATGAATGGGTGAGTGTGTAGGTAAGATATTGGATGCATGGATGAGTGGGTGAATGAGATGTTGGATGCATGGGTGAGTGGGTGGGTGAGATGTTGCATGAATGAGTGAGTGAGATGGTGGATGAATGGGCGAGTGAGTGGATGACTGAGATGGTGGATGAATGGGCGAGTGAGTGGATGACTGAGATGGTGGATGAATGGGAGAGTGAGTGGATGACTGAGATGGTGGACGAATGGGCGAGTGAGTGGATGACTGAGATTGTGGATGAATGGGAGAGTGAGTGAGTGAGTGGGCGAGTGAGATGGTGGATTCATTGCTGAGCCCTCGATTCCAAGCCACGTGAAGCATGGCCTCCTGCATGCACGGTGACGTCAGCTCAATTATGACGTCCGATACGTGAAGTTGCGTGCTGTGCATTGCGGGTCTCCATCAGGTGGATCATCGTCCCGAACATCAGCGATTGGAACAGTGGCGCCACGGTGGCGAGGAGATGTTATCTCCTTCCAAAAATAATAAACCTCATTATGTATTTACACGTGTGCATCACCAACGTGTCCTAGCGTGATCCACCAACCCCCCCACCGCCGCAAGCTGTCTCTCAAGTTTCTCCGTATTAGTGATGAGCTTTTGATCACAGTTCTTCAACCACGGAGAGCGCCTGAGTCACCCTGAATCGTCACGTGGAATGCCGTTAATCTAAAAAAAAAATCTATAAACTATTTTGATTTTATCAGGTATGGCCAAAGCGAGCTGCTACAGAGTTCGTATTGAGAAGCGACCTGGCTACCACAAATGATAGCTCAACGAAGTGGGCTCATCATCATCGTCGTCATCGTATGGACATTTATAGCTGCAAAAAACATTACTCTAAACGCGTGTTGTTCATTCCAAATATGGAAGGGAAATACCGGAGGACTCGGAGAATATTCCACGCAACCACGGGGAAAGAGAGGGAAACGCACACTCCAAAATGTACAGCAGGCGTCAGGGTCAGGATCGAATCCACGACCTCCTGTATACCAGGCGAGGTGGTAAACATCTCCTAGCCACCGCCGCGTCCCAAGTGCCCCCACCCTCATCCAGATATCCACAGATTGTGTTGGGTGTTCACAGGAACTTGAATATTTTATTTTAATTCACAGTCCGCATGTTGAATGCGTTGAGTTGCATTTGTATGGACACACATTCACCACGTGCATTGTGAGTTCAAACACCACTCAACGCATTCAACACGTGGACTATGAATTAAAATATCATTCAACACATTCACCACGTGGATTGTGAATTAAAATACCACTCAACACATTCAACACGTGGACTGTAAATTCAAATACCACTCAACACATTCAACACGTGCACTGTTAATTCAAATACCACTCAACACATTCAACACGTGCACTGTGAATTCAAATGCCACTCAACACATTCAACACGTGCACTGTGAATTCAAATACCGCTCAACACATTCAACACGTGTATTGTGAATTCAAATAGTACTCAACACATTCAACACGTGGACTGTAAATTTAAATACCACTCAACACATTCAACACGTGCACTGTGAATTAAAATACCACTCAACACATTCAACACGTGCACTGTGAATTCAAATGCCACTCAACACATTCAACACGTGCACTGTGAATTCAAATAGCACTCAACACATTAAACACGTGGATTGTGAATTCAAATAGCACTCAACACATTCAACACTTGCACTGTGAATTCAAATACCACTCAACACATTCACAACGTGGATTGTGAATTCAAATAGCACTCAACACATTCAACACGTACACTGTGAATTCAAATACCACTCAACACATTCAACACGTGGATTGTGAATTCAAATACGGCTCAACACATTCAACACGTACACTGTGAATTAAAATACCACTCAATACATTCACCACGTGGATTGCGAATTCAAATACGGCTCAACACATTCAACACTTGCACTGTGAATTCAAATACCACTCAACACATTCAACACGCGCACTGTGAATTCAAATTCCACTCAACACATTCACCACGTGGATTGTGAATTCAAATACCACTCAACACATTCAACACGTGCACTGTGAATTCAAATACCACTCAACACATTCAACACGCGGACTGTGAATTCAAATACCACTCAACACATTCAACACGTGGATTGTGAATTCAAATACCAATCAACACATTCACCACGTGCACTGTGAATTCAAATACCAATCAATACATTCACCACGTGGATTGTGGATTCAAACACCGCTCAACACATTCAACACGTGCACTGTGAATTCAAATACCACTCAACACATTGAACACGTGGATCGTGAATTCAAATACCGCTCAACACATTCAACACGTGCACTGTGAATTCAAATACCACTCAACACATTCAACACGCGGACTGTGAATTCAAATACCACTCAACACATTCAACACATGGACTATGACTTCAAATACCACTCAACACATTCAACAGTGTAATGGTCCATAGAAAGGCGGCAGGGGTCGGGATCGAACCCGACGACCTCCTGCATACCAGGCGAGGTAGTTAACATCTCGCCGCCGTGGCGTCCAGTTGGCAAAGGGAAGGAAGTGATGGCGGCTACGTGTGGCATCGATGATGTCATCTGGATCTTCTTGTATTTAATATACGTTGTTGAATTTCTTTGCATCTACTTGAATGTATGAATAATTTCGTTGGCACCTGTCGTAGCCAAGCGGGCGAATTCCGAGGTGCGGGGGAAAGAAAATGAAACTGAACACGTCAAAGCAGTTCTGAATAATTGAGTTTGTCAATCTACGTGGCTTCCCGACATCGCAAGGAAGAGCGTTCCAGACGGCCGCAGAAGAAGAGACCACCTTTTTTTCGACGGCTGAGCCGGATGCCGCTGCCACTGCAGCTTTCGAGGACTATCGGATGTGTCACCTGATGATGGTGAGTTTGACGAGTAGGCTTTCGAGACCAGTATTACTCATCATAAAGGTTTCACTACTAGTGATGATGATGATGATGAGTTTGATGAGTAGGATTTCGAGACCAGTATTACTCATCATAAAGGTTTCACTACTAGTGATGATGATGATGGTGAGTTTGATGAGTAGGATTTCGAGAGCAGTATTGTTAATCATAAAGGTTTTACTACTAGTGATGATGATGGTGAGTTCGATGAGTAGGCTGTCGCGACCAGTCTTACTCATCATAAAGGTTTCACTACTAGTGATGATGGAGAGTTTGATGAGTAGGCTGTCGCGACCAGTATTGTTAATCATAAAGGTTTTACTACTAGTGATGATGATGATGGAGAGTTTGACGAGTAGGCTTTCGCGACCAGTATTGTTAATCATTAAGGTTTTACTACTAGTGATGATGATGGTGAGTTTGACGAGTAGGCTGTCGCGACCAGTATTGTTAATCATTAAGGTTTTACTACGAGTGATGATGATGGTGAGTTTGACAAGTAGGCTTTCGCGACCAGTATTGTTAATCATAAAGGTTTTACTACTAGTGATGATGATGGAGAGTTTGACGAGTAGGCTATCGCGACCAGTATTACTCATCATAAAGGTTGTACTACGAGTGATGATGATGGTGGGTTTGACGAGTAGGCTTTTGCGACCAGTATTATTCATCATTAAGGTTTCACTATGAGTGATGATGATGGTGGGTTTGACGAGTAGGCTTTCGCGACCAGTATTGTTGATCATTAAGGTTTCACTACTAGTGATGATGATGGTTTTGACGCTCCTCGCGACGAGATCAGCAGCGATGCGTCGCGTGGTTCATTTGTGTCGAGCGCTCTGTGTGCGTGATGATATTAAAAAAAAAAACTATATATACCAGGTCGAATGACGGTGTAAAAAAGAATTAAAAGATTACAGGTAGCCTGAGTAATTTTGTGCGTGTGTTTGTTCTGTTTGAACCTCGTACGTCCTATCCGGTGATTCCTTCCGATTTGCGTCGTTTTGCAAACAACGTCGTCAAGTTGTTGTTGTTGTTGTTATTGTTGTTGTTGATGATGCTACGACCCGACTGGTCGTCGCCTAAACACCCCCCACGAGCACACTCACGACGTCGCTGACGGCATCGTCCGTCCAACCTCGTTATCTGTCGCCTCCTCGACCTTCACCCCCACCATGGGGGGAGGGCGGATAGAGAACACGAGGTGCCCCCCCCCAAAAAAATATGCAACGGCAGGCATGGCCAGGGTCCGGGATCGAACCCACGTAAACCTCCTGCCTGACAGGCGAGGAAGATATCGTGGCCCCTGTTCCAATCGTTGATTTTCGGAATGATCGATCTGACGAAGAACCCGGGCTGCTCGGCACGCGGCTTCACGTTTTTGACGTCATAATTGGGGTGACGTCACCAATGCATCCACCATCTCACTCAACCAATGTCTGGCTGACTCACCCATGCATCAAACATCTCACTCACCCACTCACCCCTTCATCGAACATCTCAATAATTCACTGACTCACCCACTCATCCAACATCTGGCTGACTCACTCATGCATCAAACATCTCACTCACCCACTCACCCCTTCATCCAACATCTCAATAACTCACTGACTCACCCACTCATCCAACATCTGGCTGACTCACTCATGCATCAAACATCTCACTCACCCACTCACCCCTTCATCCAACATCTCAATAACTCACTGACTCACCCACTCATCCAACATCTGGCTGACTCACTCATGCATCAAACATCTCACTCACCCACTCACCCCTTCATCCAACATCTCAATAATTCACTGACTCACCCACTCATCCAACGTCTGGCTGACTCACTCATGCATCAAACATCTCACTCACCCACTCACCCCTTCATCCAACATATCAATTATTCACTGACTCATCCACCGTCTGACTGACTCACTCATGCATCAAACATCTCACCCACCTAATCACCCCTTCATCCAACATCTCACCCACCTACTCACCCCTTCATTCAACATCTCAATAACTCACTGACTCACCGACTCATCCGCTCATTCATCCCCCATCTCAAGCAAATCCTGACTCACCAACTCACCCACTCCATTCAATCATTCATGGTCCATCTCAATCACCCCCTCACTCACTCACTCACCCATTCATTCATCCCCACCTTAATCGTTCACTCACTCACTCATCTACCACATTAATTAATTCACTCACTCACTCCTTCCATTTATTCATATGGCCAATCTCAACCACTCCCTCACTCACCCATTCATTCATCACGCATCTTAATCATTAATTCACTTACTCACCCACTCACTCACTCACCCACCAAATGCACTCATTCCCTCACTAACTCACCCACTCCACGCATTCCTTCATCGGGCCAATCTCAATCACCCTCTCACTCGACCAATCGTTCATCCCCCATCTTAATAATTCACTCACCCACCCACCCACTCACTGACCCACAAATTCACTCATTCCCTCACTCACTCACCCACTGCACCCATTCCTTCATCCCGCATCTTAATATAATTCACTCACCCACCCACCAAATTAATTCATTCCCCCACTCACCCACCCACTACATCCATTCATTCATAGGTTGCCCATCTCAATCACCCCCTCCGCTCCCCACCCACACTTTCTCGCTTTCTTCCACTCTGTCTCTCAACCCCTGAGGATGTGCGGAGGCTATGCCGGGGAGAGTTTGAATCTCTCTCTCTCTCTGATGGGGCGACGGATCCTTTGCGCGTATAATTGTGAATGTACACACACACGCACGCACACACGCACACACACGCGCGCGCGCGCACAGAGAGGGCTTCTGTCAACACAAACAACTCCTGTAGCGCAGTAATTGTGCTCGCCGCTGTCTGGAGCACGACTCTCTCACGCGTATTGCGTGTTCAGTCGAGTTACGGCCGGAGAACGCCTTGTTCCCCGCACTCTCTGTCTATGTGTGTGCGTCTGTCATTGTGTCACTGTGTCTGTGTGTGTGTCCGTCATTGTGTGTCTCTGTGTGTGTGTCCGTCATTGTGTGTCTCTGTGTGTGTGTCCGTCATTGTGTGTCGCTGTGTGTGTGTGTCCGTCATTGTGTGTCTCTGTGTGTGTGTCCGTCATTGTGTGTCGCTGTGTGTGTGTGTCCGTCATTGTGTGTCTCTGTGTGTGTGTGTGTCCGTCATTGTGTGTCGCTGTGTGTGTGTGTGTGTCCGTCATTGTGTGTCGCTGTGTGTCGCTGTGTGTATGTCAGTGTGCGTATGTCAAAGTCTCTGTGTGTGAGTCATTGTGTCTCATTCTGTCTCTGTGTGTGTCCGTCATTGTGTGTCGCTGTGTGTCTGTCTGTGTGTATGTCACAGTCTCTGTGTATGTCAGTCTCTGTGTGTGAGTCATTGTGTCTAATTGTGTCTCTGTGTGTGTGTCCGTCATTGTGTGTCGCTGTGTGTGTGTGTCCGTCATTGTGTGTCTCTGTGTGTGTGTGTGTCCGTCATTGTGTGTCGCTGTGTGTGTGTGTGTGTCCGTCATTGTGTGTCGCTGTGTGTCGCTGTGTGTATGTCAGTGTGCGTATGTCAAAGTCTCTGTGTGTGAGTCATTGTGTCTCATTCTGTCTCTGTGTGTGTCCGTCATTGTGTGTCGCTGTGTGTCTGTCTGTGTGTATGTCACAGTCTCTGTGTATGTCAGTCTCTGTGTGTGAGTCATTGTGTCTAATTGTGTCTCTGTGTGTGTGTCCGTCATTGTGTGTCGCTGTGTGTCTGTCTGTGTGTATGTCGCCTTGTCTGTGTGTTTGGATCGCTCTGTGTCTGTGTGTGTGTCACTGTGTGTGGGGAGCGGTGGTGTAGCGGTTAGCGCGCTGCGCTATGAACCTGGCGACCCGGGTTCGATTCCCGCTCACGGCCAACACCAGTGACGATTATCTGAACCGGTCCCGGGCATCCCCTAGGTCGACTCAGCCTCAAATGAGTACCTGGCGCGGTGTGTAAACATCGCCACTAGGGAGACAAAGGCGGTCGGGCGTGGTGTTGGCCACCCACCCCCTCGTGTACCGTTCCGGCCTTCATAGGTGCTCGCTAACAGCACTTGCCCCTACAGTCTGTTAAGGCTATATGGGGGATCTTTATCTTTGTCACTGTGTGTGTGTCATAGGTGCTCGCTAACAGCACTTGCCCCTACAGTCTGTTAAGGCTATATGGGGGATCTTTGTTTGTTGTGTCACTGTGTGTGTGTCGCTGTGTGTGTGTCGCTGTGTGTGTGTCGCTGTGTGTGTGTCGCTGTGTGTGTGTCGCTGTGTGTGTGTCACTGTGTGTGTGTCACTGTGTGTGTGTCACTGTGTGTGTGTCACTGTGTGTGTGTCACTGTGTGTGTGTCACTGTGTGTGTGTCACTGTGTGTGTGTCACTGTGTGTGTGTCACTGTGTGTGTGTCACTGTGTGTGTGTCACTGTGTGTGTGTTACTGTGTGTGTGTCGCTGTGTGTGTGTCGCCTTGTCTGTGTGTTTGAATCGCTTTGTGTCTGTGCGTGTCACTGTGTGTCTATGGGGAGCGGTGGTGTAGCGGTTAGCGCGCTGCGCTATGAACCTGGCGACCCGGGTTCGATTCCCGCTCACGGCCAACACCAGTGACGATTATCTGAACCGGTCCCGGGCCTCCCCTAGGTCGACGCAGCCTCAAATGAGTACCTGGTGCGGTGTGTAAACATTGCCACTAGGGACATAAAGGCGGTCTGGCGTGGTGCTGGCCACCTACCCCCTCGTGTACCGTTCCGGCCTTCATAGGTGCTCGCTAACAGCACTAGCCCCTACAGTCTGTTAAGGCTATACGGGGGATCTTTGTTTGTGTGTCACTGTTTGTGTGTGTCCATCATTTTGTGTCGCTGTGTGTCTGTAAGTCACAGTATCTGCGAGTTTGTGTCACTGTGTGTCACTGTGTCTGTTTCTCTATAGCCACGCACCTCAGCTACCTGAGTTCCACCCAAGGCAAGTACACAGGCAGAAGCCTGCCGCGGCAATGTGGAATTTCCTAACCACCACTGTGCTAAATCGTGGGAAATTCCACATTCCCGCGGCAGGCAACCGTGGCAGTGTGTCACAGTATGGTCCCAATTCGCAGCCAAGGCTCCATAACGCAGCATGTGACCGACATGACATTTAAACCATGTTTTTTTGGTTGGTTTCAGACCACTGTTCACAGCGACATGTAAACACAGGGAAATGTTACGAATGCTTCTAAGCTTTGACATGACTCACTTTTTTTCGCCAACCTCTGCGGAACGAAAGTGAGAGAGGGAGAGAGGTGGGGGGGGTAGAAAGGAGATGCGAATTAATGGGCCCCATTATATCCCTGCTACAAAAAAGACAAAGACAAAGATCCCCCGTATAGCCTCAACAGACTGTCGGGGCAAGTGCTGTTAGCGAGCAGCACCGATGAAGGCCGGCACGGCACACGAGGGGGTGGGTGGCAGAGCACCACGCCCGGCCGCATTTGTCTCCCCAGTGGCGATGTTTACTACACAACACATCCAGGTACTCATTCGAGGCTGAGTCGACCTAGAGGTGGTCACGGGCCGAATCAGATCATCGTTATCAGTGTTGATCGTGAGCGGGAATCGAACTCGGGTCGCTGCTACACTGCCGCTCCCCAGATGCGAATAAATGGGCCCCTTTATATCCCGGGTACAGAAGGGGAGAGACGCACACACAGACACACACTTAGACACACACACATAGACACACACACTCACTCACGCACACAACTTCACAAGGCACGGCTGTTGACCTACGGAGGGAGACTTCACCTCTGCCCAAGTTCAAATTCCCCTCCGGGGCTTTCCACTCTGGCCCGGGGTCATCGCCCCCCCCACCCCCCATCCACCCCCCCAGCCCCCATCCACCACCCACCCCATCCACCCCAACCCATCCACCCCCCTAGCCCATCCAACCCCAACCCCCCCCCCCCATGGCCCCCGCCGCCCTCGCCCCCACTAAAAGCCGATAGATGTTGCGGGAATATCCTGAGATGGTCAGTTAAGAGTAGTCAGATTACAGATATGTTAGGCTGAGAGTAGTCAGATTACAGATATGTTAGGCTGAGTGTAGTCAGATTACAGATATGTTAGGCTTAGAGTAGTCAGATTACAGATATGTTAGGCTGAGAGTAGTCAGATTACAGATATGTTAGGCTTAGAGTAGTCAGATTACAGATATGTTAGGCTGAGAGTAGTCAGATTACAGATATGTTAGGCTGAGTGTTGTCAGATTACAGATATGTTAGGCTGAGAGTAGTCAGATTACAGATACGTTAGGCTGAGAGTAGTCAGATAACAGATATGTTAGGCTGAGAGTAGTCAGATTACAGATATGTTAGGCTAAGAGTAGTCAGATTACAGATATGTTAGGCTGAGCGTAATCAGATTACAGATATGTTAGGCTGAGAGTAGTCAGATTACAGATATGTTAGGCTGGGAGTAGTCAGATTACAGATATGTTAGGCTGAGAGTAATCAGATTACAAATATGTTAGGCTGAGAGTAGTCAGATTACAGATATGTTAGGCTGAGCGTAATCAGATTACAGATATGTTAGGGTGAGTGTAGTCAGATTACAGATATGTTAGGCTGAGAGTAATCAGATTGCAGATATGTTAGGCTGAGCGAAGTCAGATCACAGATATGTTAGGCTGAGCGTAGTCAGATTACAAATATGTTAGGCTGAGAGTAGTCAGATTACAAATATGTTAGGCTGAGAGTAGTCAGATTACAGATATGCTAGGCTTAGAGTAGTCAGATTACAGATATGTTAGGCTGAGAGTAGTCAGATTACATATATGTTAGGCTGAGAGTAATCAGATTACAGATATGTTAGGCTGATAGTAGTCAGATTACAGATATGTTAGGCTGAGAGTAATCAGATTACAGATATGTTAGGCTGAGAGTAGTCAGATTACAGATATGTTAGGCTGAGCGTAGTCAGATTACAAATATGTTAGGCTGAGCGTAGTCAGATTACAAATATGTTAGGCTGAGAGTACTCAGATTACAGATATGTTAGGCTTAGAGTAGTCAGATTACAGATATGTTAGGCTGAGTGTTGTCAGATTACAGATATGTTAGGCTGAGTGTTGTCAGATTACAGATATGTTAGGCTGATAGTAGTCAGATTACAGATATGTTAGGCTGAGCGTAGTGAGATTACAGATATGTTAGGCTGGGAGTAGTCAGATTACAGATATGTTAGGCTGAGAGTAGTCAGATTACAGATATGTTAGGCTGATAGTAGTCAGATTACAAATATGTTAGGCTGAGCGTAGTGAGATTACAGATATGTTAGGCTGAGAGTAGTCAGATGACAGATATGTTAGGCTGAGAGTAGTCAGATTACAGAGATGTTAGATTGCGAACAATTAGATTACTGATATGTTAGGTTAAGAATAATCAGATTACTGATAGGTTCCGTGGGAAGTAATCAGATTACTGACATGTAAGCTTGTGAGCAATAAGATTTACTGATATTTTAGGTTTCAAGTAATTAGATTACTGATATATTATGTTAGGAGTAAAGCACGGATAATGAGAACATCAGCCGCACAAAACACATTGGCCACGTGCCACGAAAGAAGGCTCGCTACCCGAAACGTCTCATCTGATAAATTTAGATATATAATTGGTTTTCAGGCCACGATGTTATTGTCGAATGTGTTGAGTTGGATTTGTATGAATATTTCACGGATTTTTAAAGTGTCGAGTGGCATTTTAATTCACAGTGAACGTGTTGAATGCGTCGCCATACAAATGCAACTGAACGCATTCAACATGTGGAGATGTTTACTAACTCGCCTGGTATACAAGAGGTCGTGGGTTGAATTCTGACCCTGACGCCTTTTATATATTTAGAGAATTGCGTCTCTCTCTCTTGATCTCCCTGTGGTCGCGTGGATTTTTATCCGGGTACATCCGCTCTTTTTTTCCTCTAAACTTAGAATCAACATCACGCGTTTAGAATATTTGGCTACAGCTTCATATTTCGACGATAAGCCACTTCGTTGGACTATCATTTGTGATGGCCTGTTCGCTTGTTGAAAGGAGCTACGTAGCTCAATGGGCTTACCTGGTAAAATACCAAAAAAAGTTAAAATTTCGATTTAAAGCTTTCGTGACTGCAGGGATTCATGTTCTTGGTTCTTTCGGCAAAGTCACGTAGAAGAGAAACAATAAAATAATAAAAATATAAAACAATAAAATTCTCACGACGTTTTCATTGCAACACAAGCAATCATCATCAGGTGTGAAAACCACAGCAAGAAAATTTGAAAAAAGTGGCGGTTTTTAATGTTTATAGTTTGTAGACGAGTACAATACAGAATATGAATGGACCTGCTTGATTTTAATCATCATCCTTATCACCGTTATTATCATCATTGTCATCATTGTGAACGTCATCGCCAACATCAGAAACAGAATATTTATTTTTTTACTGGTGGAATCCGATGAGCTATAAAGCTCTATTTCACAGATCTGAAAGAGTTTTCACTGATGTCTAGTCCTTATAATTGCCATAATTGTCATCATCATAATTACCAATCACAATTATCATCATTATAATCATGATCGCCACCGTCATAATCATCATCATCGAGGAACACACTTTGCCCTGCAACACTGGCGGGGAATTACTTTTTTGCAGCGCAGTCTTCTCTCAAAAGCAGCTATCGCTCTGTTTCTATCGAGTTGTCATCATTGTCATCATCATAGTTACAATCATCATCATAATCAACACCATCATCATGTCCATAGCCGGCATTATCATCGCCATCATCATCATAATCATCATCATTTTTACCCTCGTTATACTTGTAATTATCATCATCACCACCACCATCATAACCATTTTCATTATCGCCATCATCATCTGCATGATCGCCACCATAATCATCATCATCATCACCGTGGTCATCACCATAATCATCGTGATCATCAACCTCCTCCGTGCTTGATTCGCAGACACGGGGAAACACACCTCGCCACGCAAGGCTCCCCGTTGGGGCGAGAGGCAGCTAAGTGTTCTCTCAAGAGCACCTATAGCTCTGCTTGTATCGAGTTGTCTTCATTGTGATCATCATCATCATCATAATTATCATAATTTTCATCATCAGCACCACAATAATGATCATCACTGTCGTCGTCATCATCTTCATAATCAGCACCATCATGATCATAACCTTCATCATCATCAACGCCACCATCACCATCACCATGATCATCATGATCACCGACCTCCGTGCAGGATTCCCGGACACGGGGAAACACACCTCGCCACGCAAGGCTCCCCGTTGGGGCGAGAGGCAGCTAAGTGTTCTCTCTACGCGAGCCGCTGGCGGCGGTGGTTGCTGCAAAAACAAACAAATATAAAAAAAAGGCCCCAAGCGGAGGGGTTTCAAGGCGAGACCGCACGACTCGGATAATCCTCCCGCTTCGTTTCAGATCAGTTGCTTCCGCGAGGTCTCGAGAGACGATGTTGATGGTTCAAGACCTCCCCCCCCCCCACCACCACCACCAGCACTCTGCGAAACTTAGACCCAGGGGCCTTGACACGCACGAACCCACACACGTCAACGTGCAATTTGAGAGAGAGAGAGAGAACGCATAGCAGACAGAATGAACGCATAGCAGACAGAGAGAGAGAGAGAGCGGGGGAGAGAGAGAGTGTGTTTGTTTAAATTTCATTACGCAGGAGAGAGAGAGAGTGAATATATATTTTACTGTTAGCCCACTTTTATTGCTGCCAGCAGCAAAAAATAGCACATGAGCCGATTTCGATACAAACTCACATCGTGCAAAGCGTCACGTGTGCAACGTCACAAACACACTAACCACGTGGCACTGCACGCGCATCACAAATTCCGCGTCGTCACGCTACGCCACGCGCGGCCAATCACCTCGTGAGAAAGTGAAATGCAAAATTCTGTTGGCGCTTGCGCAGAGGGCTTCACCCCCCGCCCCCCCCCCAGCGTTCGAAGAACCACGCGCTCGTCTCCAGCATCGGAGTGGTGCACGTGCTCCAGCCAAAGCCGTGCCTCGTGCAGACACCTCATCATTGGGACAACAGAGCAGCCGTCAGTGAGCAGGTCTGTCAGTCTATTGTCTAGAGACCCCAACAGTGAGCAGGTCTGTCAGTCTGTTGTTTAGAGACCCCAACAGTGAGCAGGTCTGTCAGTCTATTGTCTAGAGACCCCAACAGTGAGCAGGTCTGTCAGTCTATTGTCTAGAGACCCCAACAGTTAGCAGGTCTGTCAGTCTATTGTCTAGAGACCCCAACAGTGAGCAGGTCTGTCAGTCTGTTGTTTAGAGACCCCAACAGTGAGCAGGTCTGTCAGTCTATTGTCTAGAGACCCCAACAGTGAGCAAGTCTGTCAGTCTATTGTCTAGAGACGCCAACAGTGAGCAGGTCTGTCAGTCTATTGTCTAGAGACCCCAACAGTTAGCAGGTCTGTCAGTCTATTGTCTAGAGACCCCAACAGTGAGCAGGTCTGTCAGTCTATTGTCTAGAGACCCCAACAGTGAGCAGGTCTGTCAGTCTATTGTCTAGAGACCCCAACAGTGAGCAGGTCTGTCAGTCTATTGTCTAGAGACCCCAACAGTGAGCAGGTCTGTCAGTCTATTGTCTAGAGACCCCAACAGTGACCAGGTCTGTCAGTCTGTTGTCTAGAGACCCCAACAGTGAGCAGGTCTGTCAGTCTATTGTCTAGAGACCCCAACAGTTAGCAGGTCTGTCAGTCTATTGTCTAGAGACCCCAACAGTGAGCAGGTCTGTCAGTCTATTGTCTAGAGACCCCAACAGTGAGCAGGTCTGTCAGTCTATTGTCTAGAGACCCCAACAGTGAGCAGGTCTGTCAGTATATTGTCTAGAGACCCCAACAGTGAGCAGGTCTGTCAGTCTATTGTCTAGAGACCCCAACAGTGAGCAGGTCTGTCAGTCTATTGTCTAAAAACCCCAACAGTGAGCAGGTCTGTCAGTCTATTGTCTAGAGACCCCAACAGTGACCAGGTCTGTCAGTCTATTGTCTAGAGACCCCAACAGTGACCAGGTCTGTCAGTCTGTTGTCTAGAGACCCCAACAGTGAGCAGGTCTGTCAGTCTATTGTCTAGAGACCCCAACAGTGAGAATGTCTGTCAGTCTATTGTCTAGAGACCCCAACAGTGAGCAGGTCTGTCAGTCAATTGTCTAGAGACCCCAACAGTGACCAGGTCTGTCAGTTTGTTGTCTAGAGACCCCAACAGTTAGCAGCGAACAAGCGATAGAGCGATCGAGCGAGTGGGCGAGTGGTTGAATGAGTGAACGAGTGATCGAGTGATTGGGTGAGTGAGCGTTTGGGTACGAAGTAGGAGGGAGTGAACGAGTGAGCGATGGTGTGAGCGAGCGAGCGAGTGCGTGAATGAAGCAGCGAGTGATCGAACGAACGAACGAGCGAGCACGTGAACGTGTTGTGCGGTGGAGCGGGAAGAAGCGGGGAGGGCGGGTGGATTGGATTTGACTTAGAACTCCGCGCGGGTTGGTGATTATTATTATTATTTGGCGAGGGTGGCGGCGCTAATATGTGAAGCCATAGGGAGGAATCGACGATCAGATCCTGACAATAATTCTGCTCAAATTCGCGGCTAGAGAGAGAGAGAAAGTCTTTTAATTTGTTCGCGTTCTGGGATTCAGGATTATGGCTCCCACAACGTATCCCACTTATCAGTCACGCGCAGAGCGGAAATGCAATCCTGGGGCCGAGCGAGCGAGCGCGCGCGAGCGTGCGTGCGTGCGGGCGCGTGTGTTTTGGAACTAACTGGGCCTCGATTAAAGTGTTTAAAAAAAAAACATTCAAATTTTTTTTTTTTAATATTAAATGAAGAAGTCGTTAAATAAAGATTCAATGACGAAAATAAAATGGAAAAGTGGCGTGGTTGTGGGGGGGGGAGGGGTAATGTCTGGGCGGGATAAATTAAACGCTGCGTAAACCTTCACGTTTTCCACCTCTTTAGCTACCGTGCAAATAAATCCCTTGCCTCTCCCCACCCCACTGCACCCCACCGATCCTCACCGCACACCTCCCCAATTTAAATTAAAATATATATACATAATACGTCTACACATTTACGGTATAAAACGGCTCATTACCTGCGGTGAATTGCAAACGTCGTGGCGGGGATGGGGGAGGTGGGGTGAGGGGGTGGGGTGGAGGGTGGGGGGGTGGGTTCAGTGGGGGGGGGGTGGGGGGGGAGGTGGTTGGTGGGTGGGGGGGTGGATATGCAGATGAATTAGGGATCCGTGGGGTTTAATTTTTGCGAGCCACAATGGGGACCACGTGGCCTGGGTTGTGATATCCACGCGAGATTTATTAGGGGGGGGAGATTGAGGGAGGAAACTCCGCGGATTTGCTCTCGCTCATTTGTTTATTTTAAACAAAAAATGTCAAATGTCTGGGGAGTTGTGTTTGTTTGTGTGCGTCTGTGCGTGCATGCATGTGTGTATGCATGTGGGTGTGTGTGTTTGCGTGTGTGTGTATGTGTTTGTATGTGTGTGTGTTTGTGTGTGTGTTTGTGTGTGTCTGTGTGGGGAGCGATAGTGTAGTGGTTAGCGCGCTGCGCTACGATCCTGGCGACCCGGGTTAGATTCCCGCTCACGGCCAACACCAGTGACGCTTATCGGAATCGGTCCTGGGCCTCCCCTAGGTCGACTCAGTCTCAAATAAGTACCTGGTGCGGTGTGTTAACATCGCCACGAGGGAGACAAAGGCGGTGGGGCGCGGTGCTGGCCACCCACCCCCTCGTGTGGCGTGCCGGCCTTGATAGGTGCTCGTTAACAGCACTTGCCCCTACAGTCTGTTAAGGCTATAGGGGGGGGGGGTCTTTGTCTTTCATGTACACACACACACGTACATACACGTGTACACACACACACGCCACACACTTCATAACACAGCAGTAATGTGACATGGGTGAAGTGTGGGGTGGACGTGGTGGTGGTGGTGGTGGTTGTAGTGGTGGCAGAATTCTTCCTGTGACATTCAGGCCCCAGGGCTAGAACCCAGGCCCCTGTACCTTAACTGGTCTTGGCAAATAATCAATGCGTGAAGATCGGACAGATTGCGCGGCGATGCTGCTGTTGCTGCTGCTGCTGTTGCTGCGCTGGTAGTGGTGCAAAGGCAACGCTTAACAAAAGACCACCCCTTTGTATAGTTTCAAGAGACTGCTAGGTGCAAGTTCAGTTCGCGAGCTGTACGAATGAAGGCCCGCATGGCACACGAGGGGAGTAGCAGTGAGCGCGCACCATGCCAGGACGCCTCCGTCTCCCGAGTGGCGATATTTTACAAGTCAAAAAAAGGAATTACTTGAGGCTGAGTCGACCTAGAAGAGTACCCAGGACCGGTTCAAGCAATCGTCACTGGAGTTGGTGGTAGCCTTGAGCGGGAAAAGAACTCGGATCTCTGCCGAGGTCGTGGCGATAACGCGCGCTAACCGCTGCGCCACCACTCCCCTCCACCACCACCACGACCACCTACTTCCTCATCGCCAGCCCCTTCTACCCTCGTCCCTGTATGACTTTATGGGTCTCTGTATGCGTCTCTGGGTCCCTGTGTGAGTCTATGGGTCTCTGTGTGAGTGTATGGATCTCTGTGCGAGTATATGGGTCTCTGTGTGAGTCTATGGGTCTCTGTGTGAGTCTGGATCTCTGTGCGAGTCTATGGGTCTTTGTGTGAGTCTATGGGTATCTGTGTGAGTCTGTGCGTCTCTGTGTGAGTTTGTGGGTATCTGTGTGAGTCTGTGGGTCTCTGTGTGAATTTGTGGGTCTCTGTGTGAGTCTATGCATCTCTGTGTGAGTCTATGGGTCTCTGTGTGAGTCTATGGATCTCTGTGTGAGTCTGTGGGTCTCTGTGCGAGTCTATGGGTATCTGTGTGAGTCTATGGGTATCTGTGTGAGTCTGTGGGTCTCTGTGCGAATCTGTGCGTCTCTGTGTGAGTCTATGGGTCTCTGTGTGAGTCTATGGGTATCTGTGTGAGTCTATGGGTATCTGTGTGAGTCTGTGGGTCTCTGTGTGAGTCTATGTGTATCAGTGTGAGTCTGTGGGTCTCTGTGTAAGTCTATGGGTTTATGTGTGAGTCTATGTGTGAGTCTATGTGTGAGTCTATGTGTCTTTGTGTGAGTCTATGAGTCTCTGTGTGAGTCTATGTGTCTTTGTGTGAGCCTATGGGTCTCTGTGTAAGTATTTGGGTCTATGTATGAGTCAATGCTTCTCTGTGTAAGTTTATGGGTTTATGTGTGAGTCTATGTGTGAGTCTATGTGTGAGTCTATGTGTCTTTGTGTGAGTCTATGGTATCTGTGTGAGTCTATGGGTCTCTGTGCGAGCCTATGGGTTTCTGTGCGAGTCTATGCGTCTCTGTGTGAGTATATGGGTATCTGTGTGAGTCTACGTGTCATTGTGTGAGTCTATGGGTCTCTGTGTGAGTATATGGGTCTCTGTGTGAGTCTATTGGTATCTGTGTGAGTCTATGGGTCTCTGTGTGAGTCTGTGGGTCTCTGTGTGAATCTATGTGTCATTGTGTGAGTCTATGGGTCTCTGTGTGAGTTTATGGGTCTCTGTGCGAGTCTATGGGTTTCTGTGTGAGTTTATGGGTCTCTGTGTGAGTCTATAAGTCTCTGTGTGAGTCTATGAGTCTCTGTGTGAGTCTATGAGTGTCTGTGTGAGTCTACCGGTCACTTCGTGAGTCTAGGTGTCCCGCTGTCTGCACAGCGGGACACCAGAAGCTACTCCAGGAATGGGCAAGCAGCTCAATAAGAGGAGCTCATTTTTTCGAATTCGGTCTGCAAACCTCAATATCTCAAGAGCCGCATTGCACGTGAACACGAGACGGCGGTGGGCCTTCATAATAACGAACAGTCACGGAGCAGCTCTTTAAAGAGGCGCATTCGGCTCCGGAGGCGCAAGTTGTCGAACCATATACTCACACAGAGAACCACAGACTCACACAGAGACCCATAGACCCACACAGAGATCCACAGACTCACACAGAGACCCATATACTTACACAGAGACCCATAGACCCACACAGAGACCCATAGACCCACACAGAGACCCATAGACTCACACAGAGACCCATAGACTCACACAGAGACCCACAGACCCACACAGAGACCCATAAACTCACACAGAGACCCATAGACTAACACAGAGACCCATAGACTCACACTGATACCCATAGACTCACACAGAGACCCACAGACCCACACAAAGACCCATATACTCACACAGAGACCCACAGACTCACACAGAGACCCACAGACTCACACTGATACCCATAGACTCACACTGATACCCATAGACTCACACAGAGACCCACAGACTCACACAGAGACCCACAGACTCACACAGATACCCATAGACTCACACAGATACTCACAGACTCACACAGAGCCCCAAAGACTCACACAGAGACCCATAGACTCACACAGAGACCCACAGACTCACACATAGACCCACAGACTCACACAGATACCCAGAGACTTACACAGAGACCCATAGACTCACACAGAGACCCATAGACTCACACAGAGACCCACAGACTCACACAGAGACTCATAGACTCAAATAGAGAGCCATAGACTCACACAGAGACCTACAGACTCGCACGGAGACCCACATACTCACACGGTGATATGGTGGAGGGGTGGGGCAAATTCGCCAATAACCCGAAAAAGCCACAAGGAGAATTCGCGGTGCGCTGCGGATTTTAGGAGGAGGGGAGGGGGTTGGGGAGGGGGGGGCCTCACGTGCCTCCAATTGACTGGGGGACATCCACTCAGCGACTCCCCCTGTCATTTAGCTCATCTTGGCTTTGAACTCCCAATCAGCTTAAATCAATTAGCAGCGCCGCGTTTACAGGAGCCTCCCTCCTATAGACCACTTAGGGGGTCTTCCCAAGGGATTTGTATGACTTCCACGGCTCATAAAACTCCCCAACACAACCCAATCCACCCCCCCCCCCCCCCCCCCCGCTGACGCCGCCCCTCCACTTCTTCTTCACACCACGACTCACGTGGTCCCTCCTCCTCCTCCTCCTCCGTTGGTGCTCATTCACAACTCCCCGCGGGACCATTTGTCGAGTGTTCAATTAATTCGGTCCATTGCGAGGACGCGCAAGGGGGGGGGGGGGGGCCCGTTCGCTCGCGCCATTAGTGACGCTAATTGTTGCGGATGGATTGGACACATTAGACATCACGCACACACACACAAAGACAAAGATCCCCCGTATAGCCTGCAGAGGGCAAGTGCTGTGAGCGTGGTAGAGTTACGCGAGGGGGTTTGGTGGCCAGCGACACGCCCGGCCGCCTTTGTCTCCCCCGGTGTTCTGATGTTGTTTTAGACGCCCTGCCAGCTGCTCACGCGAGGCTGAGTCGACTTAGGACCGGTTCGGACGATGAATATCGTCACCGGTGTTGGCCGTGAGCGGGCAATCGAACTCGGGTCGCAGTCGGGTTCATGGCGCAGTGCGCTCACCGCTACACGACCACTCCCCGGCACGTACACAACAACAACAGCAACAACAACAACAACAACTGCCGCTCACCACGAAGTGGCGGTGACGTCACCACGGCGCTTGTGCCAGGCCAGGTGCACTTTGACGCCCCGTGAAGGTACAGGAGGTCACGGGACAGACCCAGGTGCCATGGGTTGACTGCTGTGCAAGGCTAGGTACAGGAGGTCACTGGACAGACCCAGGTGCCATGGGTTGACTGCTGTGCCAGGCTAGGTACAGGAGGTCACGGGGCAGACCCAGGTGCCATGGGTTGACTGCTTTGCCAGGATAGGTACAGGAGGTCATGCACACACACTCGCTCGCACTCAGCGGAAAGAACGGTGATCCAATCTTCGACCCCAAGGAACAGGTTTGCAGATTAGCTGGACATTTCTGTGAGGTCCTGGGAGAGGGAAAATCCCTCAGCCTGGAAAACATCGTGGGACAAAGTGGGGATGTCCCTGTTGAGGCTGCGGTGCCTCAAATATTGGAAGAAGTCACCCCCTGTGAGTGGCTGGCTGAGGTGTCTTCTGTTGAGGAAGTACTGAAAGCAAACCAGAGCCGGAGACCAGGAAATGCACCGGGCAGAGATGATCTCCCAAGCGAAATGCTGAGAGAACAAACGCCACCCGCGTTTCTTCACAGACTGCCCTGCATGACATCATAACAAAAGTCTGGACAACTGGACGGGTTCCGCAGAATTGGAAGGATGCCCTGGTGGTCCCCCTCTTTAAGAAGGGGGACTGCACAGACTCTAACAACTACAGGGGCATCTCACTACTCAGTGTGCCGGGAAAGGTCCTACCAGGCACGCTGAGGAGAGGCTTGCAAAGACCCAATGTGGTTTCAGGAAGAGGTGGTCCTGCACAGATGTCATTATTTCTGTCCTTCTGCTACAGCAGAGGTGTAGGGAATTCCAACAGGACCTACAACTCTGCTTTATTCACCTGGTAAAATTCTATTATTCCATCAATAGTCCTGGGTTCTGGGTTGTTCTTCGTGCTTTCGGAGTCCCTGACCCTCAGCTCACGATCATTAAGGACTTTCAATGATGGTGAGCTGGCCCGGGTAAAACTACGTGGCCGGGAGTCGGAGCCATTCCCTGTTCACTTTGGGGTGCGACAGGGATGTCCTCTGGCTCTCACATTATTTAACATCTATTTCGACCAAGTTGTTCGTGAAGCCTTCAATAGCTGTACCGAAGGAATTTCCATCTGGTACAGATACAATGGGAGGCTGATCGATGCCCGGGTGCGGTCAAGGGATGGCTCCCTATTGCTCAACCATGTTATGTATGCCGATGATCTAAATATTACTGCTCACTAAGAGGAGGAGTTGGAGGCGTTGCTTCTGAACCTGGAGCTTGCCACTAAGAGGTGGGGACTTACCATCAGCCCCACCAAAACTAAGCACCTGCCTGGGTAATTTGTACCATCGGACACTCCACCCCCACAACTTCCAATTCGTGATGGGGCAGTTGTGGAGAGAGTGTAGAGTTTCCCATACCTGGGAAGTGTGCTCATGACCGACTCCGGTTTGACAGCAGAGGTCTCACTCCGAATCATTCGAGCAGCATTATCTTTTCATCGGTTGTGTAACGCTGTGTGGAAGCTAGGTAGACCAGATGGTCTGTCGCTCCGCACGAAGCTTCAGGTTTTCTCGGCCACAATAATTCCAACTCTTCTCTACGCTTGCGAAACGTGGACCCCTCTAATGGAACATCTTCGCCGGTTAGAAACATTTAGTCTGGCCTGCCTAAGATCCATCCTGGGTTTAACCAGGCTGGATTGTGTGAGGAGCTCACATATCCTGGAAAGATCTGGACAAAGTCCCATCGGTGAGCTCCTTTGGCAGGCAAGGCTGCGTTGGCTGGGTCATGTAGCCCGCATGCCCAGCCACCGCATGCCTACACAGCTTTTGTTCGGCCGGATCGAGGGGGCTAAACGGGCGTGTCACGGGCTAGAGAAGAGATGGAGTGATGTGGTACTGGAGGATGTGGAGCTAAGTGGATTTGCCGATGGCCGGTACCAGCGGTGTCAATATCGGCCTCTGTGGAGGAGGCTCGTGAAGGATGCTACTGGGCAGTTGGAGGCAGTCGCCCTCCAACAACAACGGAGGGCGGAGGAGCGACGCTCACAACAACGAGCGGAGCGCCGGGTGTCTAAAGCACAGCAAGTTGGCACAGTAGGGGACACACAGGTGGTGCATCAGCCACTCATCTCAGTCAGTCGACCCGTGGCACTTGGGTCTGCTCCGTGACCTCCTGCCAGCGGGCGTTCGACGCTTCACGTGGCCTCAAGGTGCACATCGCCTGGCACAAGCGTCGTGGTGACGCCACGGCTACTTAGTGTCGAATGGCGGTTGTTGTTGTATGCCTGAGTGTTAGTGTGCGTGAGTGTGCGCGTGAGTGTGCGCGTGAGTATGTGTGCGTATGCGTGAGTGTGCGTGTGAGTGTGCGCGTGAGTGTGTGTGCATGCGTGAGTGCGTGTGCGCGTCTCTCACACTCTCTGCACCACACGCTGTGTCACATAATCAATACGTCGTCCACCAACCCCCGTCATGCTCGTTCACCCGCGCGCTGGGGTCCCGTGATGGGGAGTGAACGAGGTGATGGGGCGGTTTGGGGGGGGGAGCGAGGAGCTGGGGGGGGGGGCTCAGCTCTTCCTTGCAGCAGCAGCAGCAGCGCTTTCTTAGGGACACGTCGACTGCCCCTGTAACCCCCCCCCCCCCCAGGCAAAGAGAGGCGGGGGGAGTTACAGGGACATGTCTGTCTGTGTCTGTGTCTTTGTGGGGGTGGGGTGGGGGGTAGCGGTGGCGTAGTGGTTAGCGCGCTGTGTTTCGAACCCGGTGACCCGAGTTCGATTCCCGCTCACGGACAACACGGGTGACGATTATCTGAACCGGTCATTGGGCCTCCCCTAGGTCGACTCAGCCTGAAATTAGTACCCGGTGCGATGTGTAAAACATCGCCACTGGGGAGGTAAAGGCGGCCGGGCGTAGTGGGGGTTGTCCACCCGCCCCTCGTGTGCCGTGCCGACCTTCATAGGTGCTCGCTAACAACACTTGCCCCGAACGGTCTGTTACAGGCTATACGGGGGAACTTTGTCTTTGTGTGGGGGTTGAGCGGTAGTGTAGCGGGTAGGGCCACGCCACGCCACGAACCCGGCTATGGCCCCAAGTTCGATTTCCGCTCACGCATCACCACCCACGATTACGTGAACTGGTCATGGGGCCTCCCCTAGGTCGACTCAGCCTCAAATGGGTACCTGGTGCGATGTGTAAACGTCGCTACTGGGGAGACAAAGGCGGCCCGCCCGGACGTGGCGCTGGCCACCCATCCCCTCGTGTGCCATTCAGGTCCTTCATCTGTCCTGCTCGCTAACAGCACGTGGCTCAGCAGTCTGTTCATGCTACACGGGAGTGAGGGTGGGGGAATCCTTGTTGTTTGAGCACTTGCCCCGACAACGCGTGAAGGCTACACGGGGGATCTTTGTCAGCGTGTGTGTTTGTGTGCAGTGGTGGTGGTGGTGGTGGGGAATGCGAGTCCTGTTATTAATGGAGCTATTGTGGTGGCGTTGGAAGGTCAAGGGAGGAGAGGGGTCGTAGGTCCGTCTGAGTCGATGTGGGTGGCTCTGGTTATGGGACAGGGGTCGGGCATCCCGAGGCTGCGGAGCAGCGGGCGGAGCCTCTTGAAGGACGGCGGTGCGACGGTGGGAATTGGAACGAAAATGGCTCTTCTTGTCGTGTTGGTTGCCGACCCCTGACCACGGAAGTCCAGTTCACCACGGAAGTCCAGTTTATCATGGGAGTCCAGTTCACCATGAGAGTCCAGGTCACCATGGAAGTCCAATTTACCATTGAAGTCCAGTTCACCATGGAAGTCCAATTTACCATTGAAGTCCAGTTCACCATGGAAGTCCAATTTACCATAGAAGTCCAGTTCACCATGGAAGTCCAGTTTATCATGGAAGTCCAGTTCACCATGGAAGTCCAATTTACCATAGAAGTCCAGTTCACCATGGAAGTCAATTTCACCATGGGAGTCCAGTTCACCATGGAAGTCCAGTTTATCATGGAAGTCCAGTTCACCATGGAAGTCAAATTTATCATGGAAGTTCAGTTCACCATGGAAGTAAATTTTACCATGGGAGTCCAGTTTACCATGGGAGTCAATTTTACCATGGAAGTCCAGTTTATGATGGAAGTCCAGTTCACCATGGAAGTCCAGTTCATCATGGAAGTCCAGCTTATCATGGAAGTCCAGTTCACCATTGAAGTCCAGTTCACCATTGAAGTCCAGTTCACCATGGAAGTCCAGATTACCGTGAAAGTCGAGTTCACCATGGAAGTTAATTTCACCATGGAAGTAAATTTCACCATGGAAGTCCAGTTCACCATGGAAGTTCAGTTTATCATGGAAGTCCAGTTCACCATGGAAGTCCAATTTATCATGGAAGTCCAGTTTACTGTGAAAGTCCAGCTCACCATAGAAGTCCCGTTCACCATAGAAGTCCAGTTCACCATGGAAGTCCAGTTCACCATGGAAGTCCAGTTCACCATGGAAGTCCAGTTTATCATAGAAGTCCAGTTTATCATAGAAGTCCAGTTCACCATGGAAGTCCAGTTCACCATGGAAGTCCAGATTACCGTGAAAGTCCAGTTCACCATGGAAGTCCAGTTCACCATGGAAGTCCAGTTCATCATGGAAGTCCAGCTTATCATGGAAGTCCAGTTCACCATGGAAGTCCAGTTCACCATGGAAGTCCAGATTACCGTGAAAGTCCAGTTCACCATGGAAGTCCAGTTCACCATGGAAATCCAGTTCATCATGGAAGTCCAGCTTATCATGGAAGTCCAGTTCACCATGGAAGTCGAGTTCACCATGGAAGTCCAGGTTACCGTGAAAGTCGAGTTCACCATGGAAGTCCAGTCTACCACATGTCTCCGCAGCCGTATACGTCTCATTATGAACTGTGCTAGTGACGAATTGGCCACGTTCTGTTAACGTGACAACCCTTACTAGTTGGCCGTGTCGGGTGGTGGCGGATTTTGCCGACACATTTATACATTTACGCGATCTAACCCAAAAAAAAACCCTTATTGTGAATGCTTCGTGAGCCTTAGAAATCAAGGGGACCACCACCGTCTCGGATTAACCCACAGTGCATTGCGGACTCTTGAAGCATTGAGTGGTGTTTTTTTTTTGTTTTGTTTTACCGAAATACATTTTTATTTTCTCATCTTGTTGGCTTGGTTGCAGACCTCCCCCCTGGTATGGGATGAGCAGTGGAGGTCGACGCGCAACCCCCCGTTGTGTCGACCGAATACCTCCAGTAAATACTCGTCAACGGTAGTTGTAGTAGCACTCGAACCTGATGGTGGCGATCAGGCTTGGGCTCTGCGACAGCGTCGGACTCGGACTCAAATACTGTGGAGTACTTGAAGTACTGCAGAGTACTTGAAGTACTGCAGGGTACTTGAAGTACTGCAGAGTACTTGAAGTACTGCAGGGTACTTGAAGTACTGCAGAGTACTTGAAGTACTGCAGGGTACTTGAAGTACTGCAGGGTACTTGAAGTGCTGCAGGGTACTTGAAGTACTGCACTTCGTCTGGCGAGGTCCCAGTGAGCTGACCAGCTCTGGAACAGTTGCATAGAGACTCATAGAGTTGCATGGCGATCCATAGAGTTACGTAGAGTTACATAGAGATGCATAGAGCTGCATGGAGACCAATGGAGTTGCACAGACATCTATGGAGTTACATAGAGACCCATGGAGTTAATTAGATAGTTCATGGTGTTATATGGAGATCCATGGAGTTACACAGAGAACCATAGAGACCCACAGACCACAACCCAAGACTGTCGGCATGGTGTGGCGGAGGGAACGCTCAAACAACAACAACAAACTCACAAGAACAACAAACTCACAAGAACAAACTCACAGCAACAAACCCACAACAATAACAACAACAAACTCACAACAAACTCACAACAACAACAACATTACAATCGTCACCGGTGTTGGTGGCCGTGAGCGGGAATCGAACTCGGGTCAAAGCCGGGTTCTGGTGACGCATCGCGCTAACCACTGCGCCACCGCTCCCCCCTCCCCCCGCCCTTACCCCACCCTGCCCCCCTCCACGCCCCCCCCCCCACACTAACAGCCCCCCCCCCCAGTCCCCGACCCCTCCACTCGTCCCCGTGTGCGTTTGTCCCGAGGCCCTCACTGCACGGCGGAGACATTTGCTGGCAGATAATCGATAATAAGAGGCGCGCTAATGCTGCGTCTGCCTACCCTGGTTAGGCTGAGTTGGATAAGTGGGGGGCAAGAGGGCGGTGGGGGTGGGGGGGGTAATGGGGGGGGGGGGTGGTGCTATATGGGGGGTGCCTGGGTATTGGATATAGAAATGATTACAAATTACGCATGGCGTGGGCTGGTCGAGCGTGCGTGTGCGTGTGTGTCTGTGTGTGTGTGTGCGTGTGTGTGCGTGTGTGTGTAAGTGTATAGGTGTGCGCAGTGTGGGGAGCGGTGGCGCAGCGGTTAGCGCTACGAACTTGGTGAGCCGGGTTCGATTCCCGCTCACGGCCAACACCGGTGACGATTATCTGAACCGGTCCTGGGCCTCCCCTAGGTGAACTCAGCCCAAACGAGTAGCTGGCGCAGTGTGTAGTAAACATCGCCACTGGGGAGACAAAGGCGGCCGGGCGTGGTGCTCTTCCAACCACCCCCGTCGCGCGCTGTGCCGGCCTTCATAGGTGCTGCTCGCTAACAGCACTTGCCCCAAAAGGCCCTATGGGAAATATTTGTCTTTGTATTCCTTGTATAGATGTATGCGTGGCTTTGTGTATATGTGTGTGAGTGTGTGTGTGTGGCTTCATGTACCGTATATGTGTATGAGTGTGTATGTGGCTTTGTGTATATGTGTGTGAGTGTGTGTGTGGCTTTGTGTATATGTGTGTAAGTGTGTGTGTGGCTTTGTGTATGTGTGTGTGTGTGGTTTTGTGTATATGTGTGTACGTGTGTGTGTGTGGCTTTGTGTATATGTGTGTAAGTGTGTTTGTGGCTTTTTGTATATGTGTGTAAGTGTGTGTGTGTGTGGCGTTGTTTTTATGTTTGTAAGTGTGTGTGGCTTTGTGTATGTGTGTAAGTGTGTGTGTGTGGCTTTGTGTATATGTGAGTGAGTGTGTGTGTGGCGTTGTGTTTATGTTTGTAAGTGTGTGTGTGGCTTTCTGTATATGTGTGTTAGTGTGTGTGTGGCTTTGTGTATATGTGTGTAAGTGTGTGTGGCTTTGTGTATATGTGTGTAAGTGTGTGTGTGGTTTTGTGTATATGTGTGTAAGTGTGTGTGTGGCGTTGTTTTTATGTGTGTAAGTGTGTGTGTGGCTTTGTGTATATGTGTGTAAGGGTGTGTGTGGTTTTGTGTATGTGTGTGTAAGGGTGTGTGTGGCTTTGTGTATATGTGTGTAAGTGTGTGTGTGGGTTTGTGTATATCTGTGTAAGGGTGTGTGTGGCTTTGTGTTTATGTGGGTAAGTGTGTGGCTTTGTGTATATGTGTGTAAGTGTGTGTGTGGCTTTGTGTATATGTGTGTAAGGGTGTGTGTGGTTTTGTGTATGTGTGTAAGGGTGTGTGTGGCTTTGTGTAAATGTGTGTAAGTGTGTGTGTGGCTTTGTGTATATGTGTGTAAGTGTGTGTGTGGCTTTGTGTATATGTGTGCAAGTGTGTGTGTGTGGCTTTGTGTATATGTGAGTGAGTGTGTGTGTGGCGTTGTGTTTATGTTTGTAAGTGTGTGTGTGGCTTTGTGTATATGTGTGATAGTGTGTGTGTGGCTTTGTGTATATGTGTGTAAGTGTGTGTGGCTATGTGTATATGTGTGTAAGTGTGTGTGTGGTTTTGTGTATATGTGTGTAAGTGTGTGTGTGGCGTTGTGTTTATGTGTGTAAGTGTGTGTGTGGCTTTGTGTATATGTGTGTAAGGGTGTGTGTGGTTTTGTGTATGTATGTGTAAGGGTGTGTGTGGCTTTGTGTATATGTGTGTAAGTGTGTGTGTGGCTTTGTGTATATCTGTGTAAGGGTGTGTGTGGCTTTGTGTTTATGTGGGTAAGTGTGTGTGTGGCTTTGTGTATATGTGTGTAAGTGTGTGTGTCTTTGTGTATATGTGTGTAAGGGTGTGTGTGGTTTTGTGTATGTGTGTAAGGGTGTGTGTGGCTTTGTGTAAATGTGTGTAAGTGTGTGTGTGACTTTGTGTATATGTGTGTAAGTGTGTGTGTGGCTTTGTGTATATGTGTGCAAGTGTGTGTGTGGCTTTGTGTATATGTGAGTGAGTGTGTGTGTGGCGTTGTGTTTATGTTTGTAAGTGTGTGTGTGGCTTTGTGTATATGTGTGTTAGTGTGTGTGTGGCTTTGTGTATATGTGTGTAAGTGTGTGTGGCTTTGTGTATATGTGTGTAAGTGTGTGTGTGGATTTGTGTATATGTGTGTAAGTGTGTGTGTGGCGTTGTGTTTATGTGTGTAAGTGTGTGTGTGGCTTTGTGTATATGTGTGTAAGGGTGTGTGTGGTTTTGTGTATGTGTGTGTAAGGGTGTGTGTGGCTTTGTGTATATGTGTGTAAGTGTGTGTGTGGCTTTGTGTATATCTGTGTAAGGGTGTGTGTGGCTTTGTGTTTATGTGGGTAAGTGTGTGTGTGGCTTTGTGTATATGTGTGTAAGTGTGTGTGTGGCTTTGTGTATATGTGTGTAAGGGTGTGTGTGGTTTTGTGTATGTGTGTGTAAGTGTGTGTGTGGCTTTGTGTATATGTGTGTAAGTGTGTGTGTGGCTTTGTGTATATGTGTGTAAGTGTGTGTGTGGCTTTGTGTATATCTGTGTAAGGGTGTGTGTGGCTTTGTGTTTATGTGGGTAAGTGTGTGTGTGGCTTTGTGTATATGTGTGTAAGGGTGTGTGTGGCTTTGTGTATATGTATGTAAGTGTGTGTGTGATTTTGTATATGTGTGTGTGGCTTTGTGTATATGTGTGTGTGGCTTTGTGTATATGTGATTGTGAATGTGGCTTTGTGTATATTTGTTCGTGTGTGTGTGTGTGTGGCTGAGTGCATGTGTGGGAGTGGTGCAGGAGCGTTGTTGCAGTAGTTAGCGCCACGAATCCCGAATTCCGAATTCGATTCCCCCTCAACACTGGTGACGATTATCTGAACCGGTCCTGGGCCTCCCCGAGGTCGACTCAGCCTGGTGCATTGTGTAAAAACATCGCCAATTGTGAGACGTGTTGGCCACACATACCCTGATAGGTGCGACTCGCTAACAACACTTGCCCCAAAAGCCTGTTAGAGGCTATATGAGAGGGGGGGGGGGGCTTTGTCTTTGTGGCTGAGTGCCTTGCTCGACAGCGGTAACTGCGTTGTTTCAAACCAACAGCACTTGCCCCAACAGTCTGCTCGAGGCCACACGGGGGACCTTTGTCTGTTGTGCGTGCGCGTCGCGAGACTCGAGATTGCGGTAATGACTCGAGAAGGATCGGCACCGGGGACACCTGAACACCGTGTGAATCCACAGCTCGTGAAACATTAGCAACGTGTATTACCTCCCCTCTCGAGTCCACACTCCCAATCTTCCCCATCTCCCCCTCTCACCCACCCACACCCTCCCCCCCACCAATCTCTCCCCCCCACCTTCCTCCCACCCACCAAACCGAACCCCTTCCCAAAGACAAAGGTCCCCCGTGTAGCCTTTGACAGACTGTCTGGGACAAGTGCCTGTTTGTTAGCGAGGGGCACGCGTGTAGGCCGGTACTGTGGCACACGGGGGGGGGAGGGGGGTGGGTGACCAGCACCACGCCCGGCCGCCTTTGTCTTCCTAGCGGCGATGTTTTACACACCGCACAATAGTACTTATTTGAGGCTGCGTAGACCTACACACACACACACACGCAATCCTACAAAAAAAGATAAAGATCCCCCGTATAGCCTCAACAGACTGTTGTGTCAAGTGCTGTTAGCGAACAACCCCTACACACACGCACACCCACACTTATTTAACTATTAACTATATTTATAATCTTGATTTGAAGCTTTTTTTTTCTTTGGTTCTTTCGGTGAAGTCACGTGGGTATAAAAAATAAAATAAATCACGACGTTTCGGGCGCAACGCAAGCGTCCATCGTCAGGTGGGAAAGCTTTTTCGGTTAGATCGCGTAAGTCTAAAGTGTCGAAACCCAGGTAAGGCCCACTGAGCGACATGGCCATCACAAACGATAGCGTAACGAAGTGGTTGTTTTTTTTCATCACGTGGACATTCATAGCAGTCGAATACACACGCAGAGACGCTGATTCTCAATGTGGAGCGGGGGTGGGGGGTGGGTGGAACAAACCGGAGACCCCGAAGAAAAATCCATCAGCAGGGTTGGGGATTGAACTCACGAAACCTCTTGTACACCAGGCGAGGTTGTAAACATCTTTTACACACGCTTGTGAAACCCACCCACCCCCCCCCCCCCAAAAAAAAAAAGTTGCAAATTTATCGGTGGCAATGTCGGCTTGGGACGTGTGGATATTTTGTGTGTGTGTGCGCGCTTGTTGTGGGGTTGGCGATTGTGCTCGCCGATAATGCGACAATGCCGGCGAGGATGAGTGAGTGACACGCCCGCGCGCTTGTGCCACTGCTTTGCGGGGTTAACAATGTCAGCAGCTAAGGTCAGCGGACGCGGGTGGGATTATTAGTGTCGTGGTGTCGCGTGCGCGCGTGTGTGTGTGTGGGACTCTGTGTGTGTGTGGGACTCTGTGTGTGTGTGCGTGTGTGTAGGACTCTGTGTGTCTGTGGACTCTGTGTGTGTGCGTGGGACTGTGTGTGTGTGTGGGACTCTGTGTGTGTGCCTGTGTGTGTGTGTGCGTGTGTGTGTGTGGGACTCTGTGTGTGTGCGTGGGACTGTGTGTGTGTGTGGGACTCTGTGTGTGTGCCTGTGTGTGTGTGTGCCTGTGTGTGTGTGTGTGTGGGGGACTGTGTGTGTGCGTGTGTGGGACTGTGTGTGTGTGTGCGTGTGTGTAGGACTTTGTGTGTGTGTGTGACTGTGTGTGTGTAGGACTCTGTGTGCGTGTGTGTGGGACTGTGTGTGTGTATGTGTAGGACTCTGTGTGTGTGTGGGACTGTGTGTGTGTGTGGGACTGTGTGTGTGTAGGTGGGCGACACTGAGGAGACAAAGGCGGCCGGGCGTGGTACTGGTCAGCCACCCTCTCGTGTTGCCCTGCCGGCCTTCATAGGTGCTGCACGCTAACAGTACTTGCCCCAACAGTCTGTCATAGCTATACGGGTGATCTTTATCTTTAGCGTGTATCCGTGTGCGTGAGGAGCGTTGGTGTGGTTGGTTCGATTCCCGCTCACGGCCAACACCGGTGACGATCACCTGAACCGGTCCTGGCCCTCCCCAAGGTCGACTCAGCCTCAAATGAGTACCTGGTGCTGTATGTAAACATCACCACTCTGGGGAGACAAAGGCGGCTGGGCGTGGTGCTGGCCACCCACCCCCCTCGTGTTTCCAAAGTGCCGGCCTTCATAGGTGCCGCTACTCGCTAACAGCACTTGCCCCGTGCACCTAGCCTGGCACTGTGGGGGTGGTGCACCTAGCCTGGCACTGTGTGGGTGGTCCACCTAGCCTGGCACGTGCTGTCTGACGGGGCAAGTGTGGACTTGTCACTCTGTACTTTACATTCCCGTCATGTTGTTGATGTTGTTGTTGCGCTGTGTTTGTTGTTGTTGTGCTGTTTGTTATTGTTGTGCTGTGTTTGTTGTTGTTGTACTGTGTTTGTTGTTGTTGTGCTGTGTTTGTTGTTGTTGTGCTGTGTTTGTTGTTGTTGTTGTGCTGTGTTTGTTGTTGTTGTGCTGTGTTTGTTGTTGTTGTGCTGTGTTTGTTGTTGTTGTTGTGCTGTGTTTGTTGTTGTTGTTGTGCTGTGTTTGTTGTTGTTGTGCTGTGTTTGTTGTTGTTGTTGTGCTGTGTTTGTTGTTGTACTGTTTGTTGTTGTTGTTGTGCTGTGTTTGTTGTTGTGCTGTGTTTGTTGTTGTTGTGCTGTGTTTGTTGTTGTTGTGCTGTGTTTGTTGTTGTTGTTGTGCTGTGTTTGTTGTTGTTGTGCTGTGTTTGTTGTTGTTGTTGTGCTGTGTTTGTTGTTGTTGTGCTGTGTTTGTTGTTGTTGTTGTGCTGTGTTTGTTGTTGTTGTGCTGTGTTTGTTGTTGTTGTTGTGCTGTGTTTGTTGTTGTTGTGCTGTGTTTGTTGTTGGTGTGCTGTGTTTGTTGTTGGTGTGCTGTGTTTGTTGTTGTGCTGTGTTTGTTGTTGTTGTGCTGTGTTTGTTGTTGTTGTGCTGTGTTTGTTGTTGTTGTGCTGTGTTTGTTATTGTTGTGCTGTGTTTGTTGTTGTTGTGCTGTGTTTGTTGTTGTTGTTGTGCTGTGTTTGTTGTTGTTGTTGTGCTGTGTTTGTTGTTGTTGTTGTGCTGTGTTTGTTGTTGTTGTGCTGTGTTTGTTGTTGTTGTTGTGCTGTGTTTGTTGTTGTTGTTGTGCTGTGTTTGTTGTTGTTGTTGTGCTGTGTTTGTTGTTGTTGTTGTGTTGTGTTTGTTGTTGTTGTGCTGTGTTTGTTGTTGTTGTGCTGTGTTTGTTGTTGTAACGTTCTAACCCCGTGCCCTTACTGCTGGACATCTTGTTGCAAAAAGAGCTTTACAGCTCATCGGATTCCTCCTGCAGTACAAAAACTTCCTGATTCTACGCCCCTCCACCTCGCCCTCTCTGCGAGCTCGAGAGAGAGGGGGCCAGGGAGGGTGACACCCGTGGTGCTGGGGAGATCGCGATGACATTTGCACGTGGACCCACACACAGGTACAGACTCGCGCGGTGGCCTTTGTCTCTCTTTCCTTTGTGACGAAACATAAACAAACATTCGTTTGATCACTCTCTCCCCCTCCCTCCCCCTCCCTCCCCCTCCCTCCCTCCCCCTCCCTCCCCCTCCCTCCTCCGTCTCTCTCCCCCCCTCCCTCCCCCTCCCTCCCTCCCTCCCTCTCCCTCCCCCTCCCTCTCCCTCCCTCCCTCTCTCTTTCTCTCTCTCCCCCCTCCCTCCCCCCCTCCCTCCCCCTCCCTCCCCCCTCCCTTCCTCCCTCCTCCCTCCCCCTCCCTCCCTCCCTCCCTCCCCCTCTCCCTCCCCCTCCATACCCCTCCCACCCCCTCCCTCCTCATCCCTCCCCCTCCCTCCCCCTCCCTCCCCCTCCCTCCCCCTCTCCCTCCCCCTCCAATACCCCTCCCACCCCCTCCCTCCCTCATCCCTCCCCCTCCCTCCCCCTCCCTCCCTACCTCCCTCCTTGCCCCTCCTCCTTCTCGCCCCCTCCCTCCATCCCTCCCCTCCTTCTACCTCTTCGTCGTCCTAAACATCGCCTTTTTGCTGGTCGCCTGGTCGGTACAGCCGATATCCCTCTGGGCGTCGACGGACGTGGAGATCATCATGATGACGATGATGATCATGATGGTGATTATTTATTGTTTATTATTCAACAACAAAAATATTCAACATCTCGTTCGATCCCAGTGGCTATTGTGACGGCGGCTATTGTGACGTCACACCTCCCTCCATCCCCCCGGTATAGACTTATACGTATCGAATATCAATATTTAGATGATTATCGATATTATTTTTGCTGCTATAAATTTCCACACGTTTGTGGCCATGTCGCTTCTGAAAGAAAAAGTTAATAGCTCAATCAGTGCGCTTTACCTGGTAAGATAAACAATATATTTTTGGTTGTATTTGTATAATAAAATTATATTTGTTATTTATTTGCCCTTTCCTCCAATTTGTACTCGGACCGGGTGTTTGTGTTGCTGTTTGTTGTTTGACACGTTCTGATCCGCCTTCACTGGACGTCTGCGATGAAAAGAGCTTCATAGCTCATCGGATTCCTGCAGCATTCCCACTATAATGAGCCACGAATGTCTGTGTGTAACGCGCGTGACGTCACTCGAGATTTCGCGCGCCTCCTGGCATTAATATTAATGAGCGTGTGACGTCACTCTACATGCCGCACCCCCCCCCCCCGTCATGAATATTCATGAGCGGGTGGATTTTTACACTCACGCAGAAGCAGATCGAGCGGACATAAAAAAAATGTTTGTTGCAAATTCTCTTTAAGTTTGACGTTTCTTTATGGAGAGTGAATTTAATAAATAATTATACGAAGCGACAAAGTGGATTTGGTGTCTTTATTTATTTCTTCAGCACTTGAGACAAAGGTAAGTCTAAATTATGCTACTACATTATGGTAAAATAGACATTTCTCGGTGATTTTCCAGATATTGTATCGAATTCCAATTTATTTCAACCCCAGCGACCGAAATCAGAATTAATAAAGTATCAGAGCAGGGAATTTGAACAATTTGATGGTCAGTTATATACAGTGCTACAGTGAAATGCAGTGAAGTGTTTGATGACGTACTTTCGTGCAAGATTCACTGCCATTAATACAGTACTATAGTGACGTGAAGTGAGGTGTTTGATGACGTACTTTCGTGCAAGATTCACTGCCATTAATACAGTACTATAGTGACGTGAAGTGAGGTGTTTGATGACGTACTTTCGTGCAAGATTCACTGCCATTAATACAGTACTATAGTGACGTGAAGTGAGGTGTTTGATGACGTACTTTCGTGAATGATTCACTGCGATTAATACAGTACTATAGTGACGTGAAGTGAGGTGTTTGATGACGTACTTTCGTGCAAGATTCACTGCTATTAATACAGTACAGTAGTGACGTAAAGTGAGGTGATTGATGACGTATTTTCGTGCCATAAACTCATACAGCGATCTATAGATTCACATGGAGACCTATAGACTCACACAGAGATATATAGATTCGCATGGAGACCCATAGACTCACGTAGAGACCGGTAGAAATATTTAAATTAACGTAGAGAACGATAGACTCACTTAAAGATCGATATTTTTACATAGAGAACCATATACTAGCATAGAGACTCATAGACTCACACAAAGTTATATAGATTGACATAGAGATCATTAGACTCACACAACGATCTATAAAATCACACAGAGACCCATTGACTCACACAGAGACCCATAGACTCATACAGAACCATAGACTCACACAGAGACCCATAGACTCACACAGAGACCCATAGACTCACACAGATACCCTTAGACTCACACAGAGACCCATAGACTCACACAGAGACCCATAGACTCACACAGAGACCTATAGACTCACACAGACACCCATAGACTCGCACAAAGATCTGTGTGCTCACAGAGACGTGTTTCAGGGCTCGTGGGCATTGAGCTTCAGGGTTTGAGATCCATGCCGGAGGGATATTCTGCGTCGTCCGACCTCTCACGACGAGGAGCAATGTGTTTATATCTTACCAGGCAAAGACCCACTGAGCTATAAACGTTTTTCTTTTTTTGTGTCAGAAAGCGATCTGGCCACGAATGATAGCCCAACAAAGTGGCTCATCGCGACGAAATGCACAGCGGCAACAACAATGTAAATAATCGTCTAAATATTGATGTTACTATATTAATAAGTCTACCCGTGGGATCTTTGTCTAATAGCAGGGGCGAGGGAAGGGGGGTGGTAAGCCGAGGGGGTGTGAGGGGTGATGAGACGTCACAATAGCTGCCTTCACAATAGCTACTGGCGTCGGAGCAGAAGATGTTGAATTTTTTTTTTATTGAGCAATAATCATCACCATCATGATTTTCTTCTTGTAAACTCCGTCCGGTTTTCCCAGCTTCATCATTACCACCATCATCACCATCACCACCGTCTTCAGGGTTGATGTTTTCGCTACTATGATGGGGGCATGTTGAACTTTTTTCGCACCATACGTAGCCAACCGTGCTAATCATTGGTGCGTGATTTTTAACCGGAGATACCGATCATGGTGATGACGATGATGGTGGGCAAAGCATCTCATCGCTTTGCGTCGTTGTAAAGTGATGGCTTTTATAACTAACAAGCGGGAAATGGGGCGACTGCCGGGGTTCCATTCATCAAAAAGGACACCAACTCCCACAACTCCCAGCGTGTGCCTCTCTCTCTCTCTCTCCCTTTGCCTCTCTCTCTTTCTCTCTTTGCCTCTCTCTCTGCTTCTCTCTCTGCACCCCCCACCCCCCACCGTCACCATCTCTCCACCCCGTGAAATCCTTTGCGGGATCAGAATTTTAATTCACCATTGGCGTTTGTGGGAATTCTGAGAGATGGCACCACCACGGAGAGCCTTCCACCACCACCACCACAACCACAACCACCACAACCACCACCACAACCACCACAACCACAACCACCACCACAACCACCACAACCACCACCACAACCACCACAACCACCACCAGAACCACAACCACCACCACAACCACCACAACCACCACCACAACCACCACCACCACAACCACCATAACCACCACCACCACAACCACCACAACCACCACAACCACCATAACCACAACCACCACCACCACAACCACGACCACCACAACCACCACAACCACCACAACCACCACCACCACAACCACCACAACCACGACCACCACAACCACCAATACCACCACAACCACAACCACCACCACAACCACCACAACCGCCACAACCACCACAACCACCACCACAACCACCAACAACCCTGCCTAACAAAACCACCACAACCACCACCCTCTCTACCACAATCACCGCCACAACCACCACAACCACCACAACCACCACCAACAACCCTGCCTAACAAAACCACCACAACCACCACCACCACCACAACCACCACCACCACCACAACCACCACAACCACCAACAACCACCACCACAACCACCACCACCACAACCACCACAACCACCACCACAACCATCATCACCACAACCACCACCACAACCACCACCACAACCACCACCACCACCACCACAACCACCACAACCACCACCACAACCACCACCACCACAACCACCACCACCACAACCATCATCACCACAACCACCACAACCACCAACAACCCTGCCTAACAAAACCACCACAACCACCACCCTCTCTACCACAACCACCACCACCACCACCACAACCACCAACAACCCTACCTAACAAAACCACCACAACCACCACCAACTCTTCATAACACAACCACCACAACCACCAACAACTCTGCCTAACAAAACCACCACAACCACCACCCTCTCTACCACAATCACCACCACAACAACCACCATCAACTCTCCCAAACACAACCACCACAACCACCACCAACTCTTCCTAACACAACCACCACCAACAACCCTCCCTAACAGAACCACCACAACCACCACCCTCTCTACCACAATCACCACCACAACAAACAACCACCACCAACTCTCCCAAACACAACCACCACAACCACCACCAACTCTTCCTAACACAACCACCACCACCAACAACCCTCCCTAACAGAACCACCACACCACCACCCTCTCTACCACAATTACCACCACAACAACCAACACCACCAACTCTCCCAAACACAACCACCACAACCACCACCAACTCTTCCTAACACAACCACCACCACCAACAACCCTCCCGAACAGAACCACCACAACCACCACAACCACCACCCTCTCTACCACAATCACCACCACAACAACCACCACCAACAACTCTCCCTAACACAACCACCACAACCACCACCAACCCTCTCTACCACAACCACCACAACCACCATCACCACCCCTCCCAAACACAACCACCCCCCTCTCCACCACTACCACCACCCCCATCCCGAACAAAACCACCACCGCCACTACCACCACCCCCAACACAACCACCCTCTTTCTCGACCACCACCATCACCAACAAAACCACCACCACCACCACCACCCCCACCTCGCCTCAAATGCATGGTTGAGCAACTGCCCGCCCACCAAGCCCAAAGACAAAGATCCCCCGTGTAGCCTCAACAGACTGTTGGCGCAAGTTCTGTTAGAGCGCGTAGCACCTATTATAGCAAGGGAGGGTGGCCAGCACACTGGTGGGTGACCAGCACCACGCCCGACCGCCTTTGTCTCCCCAATGCTGATAGTAACACACCACACCGGGTATTCACGTGATGCTGAATCGACCTAGCTGAGGCCACAGGACCAGTTGAAACAATCACCACTGGTGTTGGCCGTGAGCGGGAGTCGAACTCGGGTCGCCGGGTTCGAAGTGCAGCGCGTTGACCGCTACTACATTACCGGTTCCCCATAGCATCACCACCACGACACCACCAGCACCATCATTCCCCTCCTCCAATGCCCCTTTCAAGCGACTACTGCCCCCTTACAAGCACGCACCCCCCACCCCTAATCCCTCGCTACTCATCCACGTGGGGCATCTTTTTTTTTTAATTCACAGAATTTTCCCACTGGTACCGTGACACACACGGCTGGCTGGGTGGGTTGGTGGCTGTGTGGCTGGGTGGCTGGGTGGGTGGCTGGGTAGGTGGCTGGGTGGCTGGGTGGCTGGGTGGCTGGGTAGCTGGGTGACTGGGTGGGTGGGTAGGTGGCTGGCTGGGTGGCTGAGTGGGTGGCTGGGTGGCTGGGTGGGTGGGTGGCTGGGTGGCTGGGTGGCTGGGTGGGTGGGTAGGTGGCTGGCTGGGTGGCTGGGTGGGTGGCTGGGTGGCTGGGTGGGTGGGTGGCTGGGTGGCTGGGTGGGTGGGTGGCTGGGTGGCTGGGTAGGTGGCTTGGTGGCTGGCTGGGTGGCTGGGTGGCTGGGTGGCTGGGTAGGTGGCTGCGTGGCTGCGTGGCTGGGTGGGTGGCTGGGTGGCTGGGTGGCTGGGTGGCTGGGTGGGTGGGTGGCTGGGTGACTGGGTGGGCGGGTAGGTGGCTGGCTGGGTGGCTGGGTGGCTAGGTGGGTGGGGACGAGACGGCTGCTCTGCCGTTGTATCTACCACTAAACTATGTTTGTTTTGTATAAACATTAGACCAGGTAAGGGCCCACCACGAGCTCTACGTACAGCTATTGGGGCGCCACGGTTTGGCGAGAGGCTAACCACCTCGCCTGCTGCACAGGAGGTTTCGATCTCGACCCTCACGAGGCCTGCTGTATATTTGGAGTTTGCGTGTCTCTCTCCTCGTTGTGCCCGCGTGGATTCTTGTCCAGGTCCTCCGGTTGGATGCCGCTATGGATGTCCACCTGATGCTGATGAGCCACTTCGCTGAGCTTTTAATTGTGATGGCGAGGGCGCTTCTGAAAAAATATATCTTATATATAAAGAGAGCTCAGTGGGCATTAACTGGTAAAAGAACAAAAAATTAACGTTTTAGATTATTTTTCAGAAGCGACCTGCCTGGCTATCGCAAATGATAGCTCAACGGGAATGGATAATTTTAGAATTCATCGTGTGGACATTCATAGCGGCTGCGAAATATTCTGATGTGGGCCAATGTGCAGGATTTCTCAACTCATGGACCGGTCCTGGACCTACCCCCTAGGTCGACTCAGCCTCAATCGAACGCCTGTGTGCTTGTGTGTGTGTGCGTAAACAGCAGTTCTTGGGCTACAAAGCCGTACGTGGTGTGGTGGGTGGCCACCAACAGGCCCGTGTGTTTGTATGTATGGTGAACTTCTTTCGCACCGTACGTAGCCAACCGTGCTAATCGGAGGTGCGGGGAAAGGACAACACACTAAATTATATATTAAAAAAAACATGAGTTATAAAGAAATGAGTTTGTGTGTACCGTGCCAACGGCTATGTTCAGGCTATACGGGGGATCTTTGTCTTTGGTAGGTGGGTTAGTTTAGGTCGGTGTTGTGTCTGTGTGTGTCTATGGTTATGTTTGTGGGGGTAGTGGGGAGCGATGGTGTGGCAGCGATAAGCGCGCTTCGCTATGAACTAAGCCACCCGGGTTCGACTCCTGTTCACGGCCAACACCAGTGGCGATTATCTAAACGGGTCTTGGGCCTCCCCTAGGTCGATTCAGCGTCCAAAATTAATACCTTGTGTGATCTTCGTTGGTTCTTTCAGTAAAGTCACGTAGAATGAGAATAAAATAATAAAATAAAAATAAGACGATAAAATTCTCACGATGTTTCGGCCACAACACAAGCGGCCTTCTTCAGGTGAAAAAACAGAACTGTCGGGACGACAGTGCTTCAATGAGTCCTGAAGAAGGCCGCTTGTGTTGTGGCCGAAACGTCGTGAGAATTTTATTGTCTTATTTTTATTTTATTATTTTATTCTCATTCTACGTGACTTTACCGAAAGTACAAAAGAAGATGATTCCCTGCAGTCACGAAAGCTTTAAATCGAAACCTTGTGCGATGTGTAGTAAACGTCGCAAAACTGGGGAGACAAAGGCGGCCGGGTGTGGTACTTGCCCAACCACCCTTCCGTACCGGCCTTCAATAGGGACTGCTACTCGCTCTAACAGCACTTGTCCCAACAGTCTATTGAAGGCTACACGGGGTATCTTTGTCTTTGTTGTGTGGTGGGGGTGAGGGGGGAACCAGCAGAGTGCGCTGACCACTGCGCCACCGCTCCCCCCACTTACACATTCCCGTACACACACACACCCCGTTTCCCTCACCACCACCCACTCACCCACACCCCTCACCAAGTATCCCTCACCAAAACTCTCTCCCTCACCCCAACTCTCTCCCTCGCCCCAACTCTCTCCCTCACCCCAACTCTCTCCCTCACCCCAACTCCCTCCCTCACCCCAACTCTCTCCCTCACCCCAACTCACTCCGTCACCCCAACTCTCTCCCTCACCCCAACTCTCTCCCTCGCCCCAACTCTCTCCCTCACCCCAACCCTCTCCCTCACCCCAACTCTCTCCCTCACCCCAACTCTCTCCCTCACCCCAACTCTCTCCCTCACCCCAACCCTCTCCCTCACCCCAACTCTCTCCCTCACCCCCAACTCACTCCCTCACCCCAACTCTCTCCTCACCCCAACTCTCTCCCTCACCCCAACTCTCTCCCTCACCCCAACTCTCTCCCTCACCCCAACTCTCTCCCTCACCCCAACTCTCTCCCTCACCCCAACTCACTCTCTCACCCCAACTCCTCCGCTCACCCCAACTCTCTCCCTCACCCCAACTCACTCCCTCACCCCAACTCTCTCCCTCACCCCAACTCTCTCCCTCACCCCAACTCACTCCCTCACCCCAACTCTCTCCCTCACCCCAACTCTCTCGCTCCCTCCAACTCTCTCCCTCACCCCAACTCTCTCCCTCACCCCAACTCTCTCCCTCACCCCAACTCTCTCCCTCACCCCAACTCTCTCCCTCACCCCAACTCTCTCCCTCACCCCAACTCTCTCCCTCACCCCAACTCTCTCCCTCACCCCAACTCTCTCCCTCACCCCAACTCTCTCCCTCACCCCAACTCCTCTCTCCCTCACCCCAACTCTCTCCCTCACCCCAACTCTCTCCCTCACCCCAACTCCCTCCCTCACCCCAACTCACTCCCTCACCCCAACTCTCTCCCTCACCCCAACTCACTCCCTCACCCTAACTCTCTCCCTCACCCCAACTCTCTCCCTCACCACAACCTCTCCCTCACCCCAACTCTCTCCCTCACCCCAACTCACTCCCTCACCCCAACTCTCTCCCTCACCCCAACTCTCTCCCTCACCCCAACTCTCTCCCTCACCCCAACTCACTCCCTCACCCTAACTCTCTCCCTCACCCCAACTCTCTCCCTCACCCCAACTCACTCCCTCACCCCAACTCTCTCCCTCACCCCAACTCTCTCCCTCACCCCAACTCACTCCCTCACCCCAACTCTCACCCCAACTCACTCCCTCACCCCAACTCATCCCTCACCCCAACTCTCTCCCTCACCCCAACTCTCTCCCTCACCCCAACTCACTCCCTCACCCCAACTCTCTCCCTCACCCCAACTCTCTCCCTCACCCCAACTCTCTCCCTCACCCCAACTCACTCTCTCACCCCAACTCTCTCGCTCACCCCAACTCTCTCCCTCACCCCAACTCACTCCCTCACCCCAACTCTCTCCCTCACCCAACTCTCTCCCTCACCCCAACTCACTCCCTCACCCCAACTCTCTCCCTCACCCCAACTCTCTCCCTCACCCCAACTCTCTCCCTCACCCCAACTCACTCTCTCACCCCAACTCTCTCGCTCACCCCAACTCTCTCCCTCACCCCAACTCACTCCCTCACCCCAACTCTCTCCCTCACCCCAAATCTCTCCCTCACCCCAACTCTCTCCCTCACCCCAACTCACTCCCTCACCCCAACTCTCTCCCTCACCCCAACTCACTCCCTCACCCCATCTCTCTCCCTCACCCCAACTCTCTCGCTCACCCCAACTCTCTCGCTCACCCCAACTCTCTCCCTCACCCCAACTCTCTCCCTCACCCCAACTCTCTCGCTCACCCCAACTCTCTCCCTCACCCCAACTCTCTCCCTCACCCCAACTCTCTCCCTCACCCCAACTCTCTCCCTCACCCCAACCTCTCCCTCACCACAACTCTCTCCCTCACCCCAACTCTCTCCCTCACCCCAACTCACTCGCTCACCCTAACTCTCTCCCTCACCCCAACTCTCTCCCTCACCCCAACTCTCTCCCTCACCCCAACTCTCTCCCTCACCCCAACTCTCTCCCTCACCCCAACTCTCTCCCTCACCCCAACTCACTCCCTCACCCCAACTCTCTCCCTCACCCCAACTCTGGCCTCTCCCTCACCCCAACTCTCTCCCTCACCCCAACTCACTCCCACACCCCCAACTCTCTCCTCACCCCAACTCTCTCCTTACCCCAACTCTCTCCCTCACCCCAACTCTCTCCCCCTCCACCCAACTCTCTCCCTCCACCCCAACTCTCTCCTCACCCCAACTCTCTCCCTCACCCCAACTCTCTCCCTCACCCCAACTCTCTCCCTCACCCCAACTCTCTCCCTCACCCCAACTCTCTCCCCTCACCCCAACTCTCTCCCCTCACCCCAACTCTCTCCCTCACCCCAACTCGCTCCCTCACCCCAACTCTCTCCCTCACCCCAACTCACTCCCTCACCCCAACTCTCTCCCTCACCCCAACTCTCTCCCTCACCCCAACTCTCTCCCTCACCCCAACTCTCTCCCTCACCCCAACTCTCCCATACCCACCCTCTCCCACCCCTCACTCCTCACCCCTCTCCCCACTCCTCGCTCACCCCAACTTCTCTCCTCACCCCACTCTCTCCTCCAACTCCACTCTCCCCTCACCCCAACTCTCTCCCTACCCCAACTCTCTCCCCAACTCTCCCCTCACCCCAACCTCTCGCTCACCCCAACTGTCTCCCTCACCCCAACTCTCTCCCTCACCCCAACTCTCTCCCTCACCCCAACTCTCTCCCTCACCCCAACTCTCTCCCTCACCCCAACTCTCTCCCTCACCCCAACTCTCTCCCTCACCCCAACTCACTCCCTCACCCCAACTCTCTCCCTCACCCCAACTCACTCCCTCACCCCAACTCTCTCCCTCACCCCAACTCACTCCCTCACCCCAACTCTCTCCCTCACCCCAACTCTCTCGCTCACCCCAACTCTCCCATACCCACCGTTCCTCACCCCCTCACTCCCTCACCCTCCACACCAACTCTCCCACACTCGCTCACCCCCAACTCTCTCCCTCACCCCAACTCTCCCTCAGCCTTCACTCCAACCCTCCCTCACCCCAACTCTCCCTCACCCACCGTTCCTCACCTTCCACACCCTCCACACCCTCCACACCCTCCACTCTCCCACTCTCCCACACTCGCTCACCCCACACACACCGCCCCTGCACTCCCCCCCCCCACGCCCGTAGAGAAAGGCGCGCTTTGTCCGAGCAGTGGGAAATTTTGTATTTTCGTTGGGACCGGGGGAGGGGCGGGGTTATAGTGGGGGGTGGGGTGGGGTGGGGGGAGGTGGGGACGGAGATTGGGGGGGAGGGGCGGGGTTGTAGTGGGGGTGGATTTGGGGGGGGGGGGTAACTACCCTGACATTTCAAAGTGGAGGAGGAATAAGAAATGAAAGAGAGGAGAGGTGGGTGGGGGGATAGGGGGAGGGGTGTGGGCGAGAGGTGGGGGAAGGGGGGGTCCGAGAGAGAGGGGGGGGGTAGTGGACGAGAGAGAGAGAGGGGGGGACGAGAGAGAGGGGGGGGGGACGAGAGAGAGAGGGGGGGGTAGTGGACGAGAGAGAGAGAGGGGGGGTAGTGGACGAGAGAGGGGGGGGGGACGAGAGAGAGGGGGGGTAGTGGGCGAGAGAGAGGGGGGGACGAGAGAGAGAGAGGGGGTAGTGGACGAGAGAGAGAGGGGGGGGGGCGAGAGAGAGAGGGGGGGGGACGAGAGAGAGAGAGAGAGGGGGTAGTGGACGAGAGAGAGAGAGAGGGGGGGACAAGAGAGAGAGAGGGGGGGGCGAGCGAGAGAGGGGGGGGGGGTCGAGAGAGAGAGGGGGGGGGGCGAGAGAGAGAGAGGGGGGGTAGTGGACGAGAGAGAGGGGGGGGTAGTGGACGAGAGAGAGAGAGAGGGGGGGGGCGAGAGAGAGAGAGAGAGGCTCGCTTGTGCTCCATTGTGGCTCAATGAGCCCCTTTATTTGCTGGGCGAGTTTTGTCCCAAAAAGATTTTTAGAAAGTTCAATGTTACAGGAGCGGTGCCCAAGGCATCAGTGAGCGACGTGAGATGAATGATGTTGGAAATGAGTTTACATTGGCGAGCCGTGCTGCTGATGATGATGATGATCATCATCATGATGACGATGACACTTTTGGTGGTGATGATGACGGTGGTGGTGATGATGATACTTTTGGTATTGGATGATGATGGTGGTGGTGATGATGGCAATGATAGTTTTGGTAATGGATTATAATGATCATGACGACACTTTTCGTAATCAGATCAGAGACAACCAAATTGAAATCGGAGCTAATTTTTTATTATCATTTTTTACGTATGATCACGTCCCAGCAGATATGGAAAACAGCGCTCAGTCATAAATCGAAACCGTCGTGATCTATTAATTTTCTCTCCACGTGACTTTACCGAAAGAACCAATAAGTATGGATTCCTGCAGTCACGCGAGCTTCAAATCAAGATTGAATAAGACGACCTGATGATGATGATCATGACGATGTCAGTGGGTGAGATGAGAACTGGCACACTCTCTATGGACGCACACCTGCAGAATGGACATCAACAGGAACATTAACAGTGTGTGGTAGTTGTTGTTGTGGTTGTTGTGGTTGTTGTTGTTGTTCGGGAAAATGTAAGGAACCCAGAGAGCGAGAGAGAGAGAGAGGAAGAACTCACGGATGATGAGCTTCACGACGACGTCGTTGGCAGAGATTCGGTGCCAGAAAGACGTGGCCGCTTCTCGAGCCATATTGGCACAGAGACTCAGAGAGAGGAAAGTGGAACCGACACGTGACAAAATGTGCAGTGGACACCTACTAAGGGGTTATATTCCCTTGGTTCGTGATCATGATGATGATGACAATGCCATTATCGATGCTTTTCTCACAATCCTCCTGCACTCGGAGCTACAGTAATAATATTGTTATTTCAAAACGAAAGGTGATACGTCTCGCGAGATCGTGTTTATATTTTAATTAAAGTCCGTGTTTATTCGCTGCACGGAAGAAAAAAAAAACCGTGTAGCCAGTTCAACCCAGCTAGCTTCGATGGTGTTGCTGGCAACGGCCCGCAGCAGCCACGAGCAAGACCCGAGAGTAGCCCAGCCAGCAGCCAGCCAGGCGGCTCTTGGCACGTAGATTACGGCTCAGACATTTGAAACTTATGGCGGGACCCCGGTTTCTCGCACAGACTGCGTTGCGACGTCATTTCATGTCTGTTGAAGGCGAACGACGCGGCGATCTGTTCCTCCCGACGAAGCTCTCTCTACACGATGCGCTGATCAAAGTTTCAAAGTTGTGCTTCTTCTGCACGTCCGTCCTCGCCGCTGCGCTCGGACGATGCGACAACACGACGATCCGCGCCAGGCGGGTCGCGGGGTTTAATGTGCGCGTTGGGGACGGAGTCGCCAAAAATTTTTTATAAACGAATTCATTGCGATTATGACTTGTGTTTATTCGGGACACTCCCGGGGTCCCGCCCTTAGGTTCATATTAACTTTAATATAACTCGCAATAGAATTAAGTTGCACGAACGTTAACAAAATTACACCGGGTTAAATTAACCACGTTGTAGGCTTTCACGACCAATTCGGGTGTCACGGTGGCTAGGAGATGTTAACTCTCTCGCCTGGCGTGCAGGAGGATCGTGGGTTCGATCCCGACCCGTGAAACCTGTTGTATATTTGGGGTTTGCGTCTCTCTTTCTCTCTCATCATCATCACGGTGGCTAGGAGATGTTAACTGCCTCGCCCTGTGTGAGTCCATGGGTCTCTGTGTGAGTCTGTGAATCTCTGTCTGAGTCTATGGGTCTCTGTGCGAGTTACCGAAGCGATATGTTAACTACCTCGCCTGGTATACATGATTTCTTGGGTTCGATCCCGACGCTGACGCCTGCTGTATTTTTGGAGTTTCCGTGTCTCTCTCTCTCATCATCATCACGATGGCTAGGAAATGTTAATTCCCTTGCCTGGTACACAGGAGGTAGTGGGTTCGAGACCAACCCTGACGACGCCTACTGCTGTATATTTAGAGTTTGCGTCTCTCTCTCTCACCATGTGGTCGCGTGGATTTTTCTCCGGGTCCTCCGGTTTCTTCCACCCCCCCCCCCCTCCACATTTAGAATCAACATCGCCACATTTTTGAGTTTTCGACTGCTGCAATACATTGTTTTACACGTGATGATGATGATGATGAGCCCACTTCGTTGAGCTATCGTTTGTGATAACCAGAGCCGCTACTTACAAAGAGCTTCATAGCTCAGTGGGCCTTACCTGGTAGAATAAACAAAAAATTGTTTTGTTTAATTTGTTTTTATATATTTTTAAGTTATTTGTTTACCTGGCGAAAATTTCCACTCATTTTGTGTTCCTTTATTATGTGTCGTTGTAACGTTCTGTGCTGTCCCTGTTGGACATCTGTGGAAAAAAATACATTATAGAGCTCATCGGATTCATATTCTTGATTCTTTCGGTAAAGTCACGTAGAAAGGTTCGGAAAGACAGCGTCCTAAGCTCTGTTTCTTCACCTGAGGACGGCTGCTTGCGTTGTGGCCGAAACGTCCTGAGAATTGTATTTTATTATGTTTGATTTTTCATGTTTTTATTATTTCCCTTCCACGTGACTTTACCGAAAGAACCAAGAAGATGAATCCCCTGCAAGTCACGAAAGCTTTAAATCGAAACTCATCGGACTCCTCCGGCATAAATAAATATTCTGATTCTGAGATTATAATGACCACCGTAGATGACTCTGATGATGATGCAGCTGTTATTACTTATGATGTTGTAAATATATATTAGAACGTAAGCCCAGCCTTATTAGGTGATCGCTAACTGTGCTTGCCTCGAACATCATTCGAAGGCTTGAATCGAACCCGGCTGACCCGAGTTCGACTCCAGCTCACGGCGAATATTCAAACAGGTCTTGGGCCTCCTCTAGGTCCACTCAGCCGCACGTGGATGCTTTGGTGCGGTGTGTACACAACATCGGCATTGGGGATAGAAATGCGGCCGGGAGTGGTGTTAGTGACCCACTTACCCCCTCTCTCTATGCCGTGACGGTCTTCCTCAGTGGCGCTCGCTAACGGCACTTGCCCCAGCAGTCTGTTGGAGGCTATACAGGGGGGGGATGGAATCTTTGTCTTTGTGCATGAAACGGAGCCCCTTGCTCGTACACTCTCCATCTGCTGGGAGCTGAACCTGATCTCCTCCCTCCCACGCCACTCAACCCGAGCGCTCCACTACAGCCAGCAAAGACGCACACGTACATACACATACGTACACATGCATATGCATACATACACATACGTACACACATACATACACATACGTGCACACAAATATATATACATACGTACACACATATACATAACATACGTACACACATATATACATACATACACATACGTACACACGCATATACATACACATACGTACACACATATACATACGTTAAAATACGTACACACATATGCATGCATACATTCATATATGTACATAGACGTACGTACGCACCCAAATATACGTACATATACATACATATAGACACATATACCCATACATACACGCATACATACATATACACATACATAAAAATACAAACACAGATACACATAGATACAGACAAACACATAATACACATACAAAGACAAAGATCCCCCGTATAGCCTGACCAGACTGTTGGGGCAAGTGCTGTTAGCAACCACCAATGAAGGCCAGAACGGCACACGAGGGGGTGGGTGGCCAGCACCACGCCCGGCCGCCTTTGTCTCCCCAGTGGCGATGTTTTTAAGAACCGCACCAGGTACTCATTTGAGGCTGAGTCGACCAAGGGGAGGGCCAGGACCGGATCAGATAATCCTCACTGATGTTGGCCGTGAGAGGGAATCGAACTCGGGTCTCCCGGTTCGTAGCACAGCACGCTAACGCTACACTACCGCTCCCCACGTACATACCCATACACGCACAGACATGCACATATACAAAGACAAAGATCCCCCGCATAGCCTTAACAGACTGTTGGGGCAAGTGCTGTGAGCGAGCACCCTTGAAAGCCGGCACGGCACATGAGGGGGTGGGTGGCCAGCACCACGCCCGGCCGCCTTTGTCTCCCAAAGTGACGATGTTTACACATCACACCAAGTACTCATTTGAGGCTGAGTCGACATAGGGGAGGCCCAGTACCGCTTCAAATATTCGCTGTCAATGTCTTTGTGCGTATATGTGTGTACGTGTGTATTTGTGTGTATATGTATGTATGTGTGTATGTGTGCTCGCCAAAAGCACTTGCCCCAACAGTCGCTTAAGGCTATACGGGTGATCTTTGTCTTTGTGTGTATCTGTGTGTATGTGCGCTAAAAGCACGTGCCCCAACATTCTGTTAAGGCTATAACAGAGGGGGGGGGGGTTATTCGTCTTTGTCTTGCATGTGTGTGTGTGTGTACGAGAGTGTGAATGTGTGTGTGTGTGTACGAGAGTGTGAATGTGTGTGTGTACGAGAGTGTGAATGTGTGTGTGTGTGTACGAGAGTGTGAATGTGTGTGTGTACGAGAGTGTGAATGTGTGTGTGTGTGTACGAGAGTGTGAATGTGTGTGTGTGCGAGGCGAGCTCCTGTCTGCATAGGCACGAATTTAAGATAGCTCACAGCGAGCGAGCGGGAATAGAAACACACACACACTCGCGCGCACACACACACATACACACATCCATACACACACACAGAGAGAGAGACGCGCGCGCACGCTTGCAAAATGCGGAATTCTACATAACGTGCACTGCTCAGATAAGAGCGAATATGCGAAACAAATTGGGCCGAGATGAGGCTTCGAGGAGTAAGGACAAGGAGTGTGGGTGGGGGCTGGTGGTGGGGGGGGTTGAGGAATGGGGGTTTGAATGGGTTGGGAGTCAGGCGATGTTCGTTTTTTGCATCGAGTTGGTGGGGTTTTGGAGTGAAGGTAACGGGCGGATGGATGGGACTGGTGAGTGTGTGTGTGCGTGCGTCAACGTGTTATGTTCTCGAGGCCGTGATAGTGGTTTGCGAGAGTGTGTGGTTGGGGGAAGGGTGGAGGGGTGGGAGGGTTAGTGGATGCAGACGCAACATCAGCAGCGGTAGATTCATCATCGTCAGCAGCATCATCAGCAGCAGCAGCAGCATCATCTGATGTAAAATCAGAAGAACCAGCGGCAGATTCATCATCGTCAACATCATCGGCAGCAGAAGCATCATCAGCTAATGTAAAATTAGAAGAACCAGCCGCAGATGCATGATCGTTAGCAGCAGCATCATCAGCAGCAGAAGCATCAACAGCAGCGCTAAACATATTATCATCAGCAGCAGCAGCAGCTGTAGAATATGTATCAACATCAACAGCAGTAGCAGCAGCAGCTACATCAGAAGCAAAATCATTCACATCATCATCAGCAGCAGCAGTAGCAGAATCATCATCATCAGCAGCAGAATTATCATCATCAACAGCAGAATGATCATCGTAAGCAGCATCAGATAAATCATCATTCGCAATAAAATCAGCAGCAGAATCGTCACTATCATCAACAGCGGGCCCCGAGCAGGTCAACAAAGCAGAACATCGGGTCGTGTTAACATTAACCTAATTTTCCGCAGTCGCAGACGGACAAAACAAATTGTCGCGTCCGTGCAGAACGGCCCCGGTGTGAGACGACATATGTATGGCTCCGCGAGCCTCTTTCCCAGCGCGATGCCTCACAACGTGGGGAGCGATGTTCAATGTTGAATCGTCCTTGCCACTCGCCAGGACCTCTTGCGGCCTCGCGCTGTGTAGGGCGATATCCCCTGGTAGTAGTTGCAATTTGTGCACCCACACAAACCACCACTCCTCCTTGTGTGTATATATATACAGAAAAGAAAGTAGGCACCACCAGGGGCATCCCTCCAATTCTGTGGACCATCGGAAGTTCGACTAGGCAGGGGGCGGGGCAGTGTGTCGTAACCCCCTGCTCCACCCGACGAAGCCAGACAAGTAGCCTGAATAATAATTAAAGTTTATTTTTTTCTCTTAAAGTGGGTTAGATCGCGTAAGTATGAACGTTGTATCGTAAACCCTCCACCACCCGACAACAGCCAATTAGTAAGGGATTTGTCACGTGAACATAACGCCCAATTAGTTTACTACTTCAGCCCACCGGTCTTTTGGAGAGTAAATCCGCAACATTTGCAATCTGAGTTGAACGTTTCGCTGGTAATTACATCCGCGTACAAAGTGTATGTGTGTCCAAGTGTGCAGAGGCCACGTGCAGTGGCCTAGGCTGGCTGCTGGCAGGAGGCCACGGAGGACGCACCCGGGTGCCATGGGTTGACCGGCCGAGATGACCGGCACACAGAGACTGACATCTTTAAATACACTTGAAGTTGCACACACAGACACTGTTTGCGCGTACCTGTGTTGAACTTCTTTCGCGACGTACGCAGCCAAACGCGCCAATCGGAGTGTGTGAGTCTATGGGTCTCTGTGTGAGTCTATAGGGCTATGTGTGAGTCTATTGGTCCATGTGTGAGTCCATGGGTATCTGTGTGAGTCTATGGGTCTCTGTGTGAGTCTATGGGGCTCTGTGTGAGTCTATAGGTCTCTGTATGAGTCTATGGGTCTCTGTGTGAGTCTATGGGTCTCTGTGTGAATCTATGGGTTTCAGTGAGTCTATGAGTCTGTGTGAGTCTATAGGTCTCTGTATGAGTCTATGCGTCTCTGTGCGAGTTAATGGGTCTCTGTGTGAGTCTATAGGGCTATGTGTGAGTCTATTGGTCCATGTGTGAGTCCATGGGTATCTGTGTGAGTCTATGAGTCTCAGTGAGTCTATAGGGCTCTGTGTGAGTCTATAGGTCTCTGTATGAGTCTATGGGTCTCTGTGTGAGTCTATGGGTCTCTGTATGAGTCTATGGGTCTCTGTGTGAGTCTATGGGTCTCTGTGTGAGTCTATGAGTCTGTGTGAGTCTATGGGTCTCTGTGTGAGTCTATAGGTCTCTGTATGAGTCTATGGGTCTCTGTGTGAGTCTATGGGTCTCTGTGTGAGTCTATGAGTCTCAGTGAGTCTATGGGTCTCTGTGTGAGCATGGGTCTCTGTGTGAGTCTATGAGTCTCAGTGTGAGTCTATGGGTCTCTATGTGAGTCTATAGGTCTCTGTATGAGTCTATGGGTCTCTGTGTGAGTCTAGGGGTCTCTATGTGAGTCTATGGGTCTCTGTGTGAGTCTATGGGACTCTGTGAGTCTATGAGTCTCAGTGTGAGTCTATGGGTCTCTATGTGAGTCTATAGGTCTCTGTATGAGTCTATGGGTCTCTGTGTGAGTCTAGGGGTCTCTATGTGAGTCTATGGGTCTCTGTGTGAGTCTATGGGACTCTGTGAGTCTATGGGTCTCTGTGTGAGCCTATGGGCCTCTATGTGAGTTTATTAGTCTCTGTATGAGTCTATGGGTCTCTATGTGAGTCTACTTATATATCTATAACTTCTGTCGCACCGGCAGAAAAAAGCAGTTCCAAAAAATGAGTTTTCAATATAGATGTCAAAATGCGAAGGAATGACACACACATCCACCACCATCATCGCCATCATCTATACACTGCTGGATGAATCTATTCGCCCACGCACTCTTGCCCTGAACGCCACACACCGCGAGCTGAACTGCATGGGTGGGTGAGTGTCTGTGTGTGTAAGGGCGTGTGCGTCTGTGTGTGTAAGGGTGTGCGTCTGTCTGCTTGGGGAGCGGTAGTGTAGCGGTTAGCGCTACGCTGCGCTATGAAGCCGGCCTTCCGGGTTCGATTCCCGCTCACGGCCAACACCCAGTGATTATCTGAACCGTTCCTGGGTCTCCCCTAGGTCGACTCAGCCTCAAATGAGTACCTGGTGCGGTGTGCACACATCGCCACTGGGGAGACAAAGGCGGCCGGGCGTGTTGCTGGCCACCCACCCCCTTATGTGCCGTGCCGGCCTTCATAGCTGCCACTCGCTAACAGCACTTGCCCTAACAATCTGTTACAGTTCAGCACGTAGGCTTTCTTTTTGTCGTTGTGTGTCTGTGGGCAGCGCTGGCCTTGCGTGTGGAACTTGAACATTTTTCGCACCGTACGTAGCCTACCGTGCTAATCCGAGGCGCGGGTGACATGCAGTTGTAATTAAGTTGAGTTTATTCAATCTGATTATTTAAAAGTTCCACGACTTCAGCGGCTTCCTAATTGCATTGGAAGGAAGAGCGTTCCAGACGGCCGCAGAAGCGCTTCTGAAAGCGCGCGATGCAATCTGAATCAGAATGTACAATCAAGCTGGTAGGAATCCGATGAGCTGTGAAGCGCTTTTTTTTCTTTCACAGACGTCAGAAGGGTACAACGACAAAATACACAGCAACAACGATCGGAGCGCGAAGTATCGGAAAGGTAAATAAATAACAAACAAAAAAACGTTTACAAGTGAAACTAAACCATATTTAGTTTTATCTTACCAGATGAAGCCAACTTCGATCATAGCTTATTTCTCGGAAGCGACCTGGCTATCACAAATGACAGCGGCTCGACGAAGTGGGCTTATCATCATCATCATCATCATCGCGTGGAACAGACAATTTACTCGAAACGCGTAGAGACCTTGATTCTGGATGTTGAAGGCGAGAAATTAAAAAGCGGAGGACCTCGACAAAAGATCCACGCGACCATGGGGAGAGAGATGGGAGACTTTTTGACTTTTCAACAACTTTTATTGCCGCCAGCAGCAAAAGCACTGGAGGCGATAATCGATATGAAATACACAAAGTCACCAGCAACACAAATTAAAATAAACGCTACAAATCCACGCGCTGTGGCGCTAAAAGCAACGCGCACAACACGAAAGAAAAGTCACGTGGTGGTGGTGGTGGTGGTCATCGCGCACGCCACGGTGACGAGCGAGCGCTTCAGAAGGTGAACACGTGGGGTGTGCCGTCCACGCTGGTACAGAGAGGGGCTTGTCCGGCTCCACAGCGTTCGAAGAAGACGCGCTGCACATCACCGACACGTGTGTGGTACGTGGCGTGCTCCAGACGGAGCCGCGCCTTAAGCAGGCCTCTGAACACTTGAAGCAGCACAGAGCAACCGTCAGTGTCACCTTACAGCGTCTTTTTACTCGTTATGTACACCGAGAGAGACACGCACATTCCAAACATACAACAGGCGTCAGGGTCGGGTATTGAACAACCACGACCTCCTGCACACCAGGCGAGAGAGTTGACATCTCCTGCACACCAGGCGAGGGAGTTGACATCTCCTGCACACCAGGCGAGAGAGTTAACATCTCCTGTATACCAGGCGAGAGAGTTGACATCTCCTTCACAACGGGCGAGAGAGTTGACACTTCCTGCACAACAGACGAGGCAGTTGACATCTCCTGCACACCAGGCGAGAGAGTTAACATCTCCTGCCCATCAGGCGAGGCAGTTGACATCTCCTGCACACCAGGCGAGAGAGTTGACATCTCCTCCACACCAGGCGAGGGATTTGACATCTCCTCCACACCAGGCGAGGGATTTGGCATCTTTTCCACATCAGGCGAGAGAGTTAACATCTCCTCCACACCAGGCGAGGGAGTTCACATCTCCTGTATACTAGGCGAGGGAGTTCACATCTCCTGTATACTAGGCGAGGGAGTTCACATCTCCTGTATACTAGGCGAAGGAGTTAACATCTCCTGCACACCAGGCGAGGGAGTTGACATCTCCTCCACACCAGGCGAGGGAGTTCACATCTCCTGTATACTAGACGAGGGAGTTCACATCTCCTGTATACTAGGCGAGAGAGTTCACATCTCCTGTATACTAGGCGAGGGAGTTAACATCTCCTGCACACCAGGCGAGGGAGTTGACATCTCCTCCACACCAGGCGAGGGAGTTCACATCTCCTGTATACTAGGCGAGGGAGTTCACATCTCCTGTATACTAGGCGAGGGAGTTCACATCTCCTGTATACTAGGCGAGGGAGTTAACATCTCCTGCACACCAGGCGAGGGAGTTGACATCTCCTCCACACCAGGCGAGGGAGTTAACATCTCCTGTATACTAGGCGAGGGAGTTAACATCTCCTGTATACTAGGCGAGGGAGTTAACATCTCCTGTGTACCAGGCGAGGGAGTTCACATCTCCTGCACACGAGGCGAGAGGGTGCAACGATCGGCGCTCGCTCTGCGATTCATCACAATCATCATCATCATCAAGGTCTATCCACCGCTGGATGGAGATCAACGTGATAATGATGATGACGATTTAGTTCAACACGTAGGCTTTCGCGAGCAATGTCATCCATAATACATTTAATTTTTGTTAGATCGCGTAAATATATAACAACACATTTATGTATTGTGGCGGGTTTAAGGACACCTTAGTATATATTTACGCGGTCTAAACCACAAAAACCCTCTATTATGGACGGCGTATCTACCCTGCGTGTGTTCTCTAAGCCGCGTGCTCCTCTCCCTGTCACTCAGCGTAATCACCATCATGGTCGATCCACTGCTGGATGGAGATCAACGTGGTGATGACGACGATGATGATGTATCTACCCTGCGTGTGTTCTCTAAGCCGCGTGCTCTTCTCCCTGTCACTCAGCGTAATCACCATCATGGTCGATCCACTGCTGGATGGAGATCAACGTGGTGATGATGACGATGATGATGTATCTACCCTGCGTGTGTTCTCTAAGTCGCGTGCTCCTCACTCCGCATTCTAGGTGTAAACCCAAGCAAGCTCAGTCCCGGTGAAGCCATTAACGCATCATTTGCATGTTAAATTAAGCGACCTGGGCTGCCGCGAACGCTATCAGAGCGACCACAGCGACTCGTCACCGGCAGCAGCTAAATCAGTCCCACGAGACCCGTGGATGTTGAGTCTCAATGCGGGAAGGGGAAAGGCTGAAGGAGCGGAAGGTGTCCTTGGAGGTGCTCTTTGGTTGTGGCCCTGTTTAAGTGGGTGAGGGGTGAGCCCCCATCGCACACACACATACACACACACGGTCCTCATCGACGGATCCCAACATCTTCAGGCGCCGGTCAAAGTGCTCGTCGGCTACGCCCAAGCTCGCCGTGCACAGGGCGAGGAAGATCAGCAGCCTGGGCACCTTCCACGCTCCGTTCGATGCCACGGTGCGTGGGCCCGGAGTTCCGGCGTGCGGCGCGGCTGACCCACGCCGTGCCGGCCTTCAAGGAGCAGTGGGCGCTGGAGGAGGGCCGCGTGTCGGTGGCAGATGACGGTGGAGAGCTCTGCGTGGAGACGCGAGATACCCGTCGGAGGCCGTAGGACTGCGGGAAGGGCTGGGTGCAGATGCAGCACTTGTCGTAGTTTTAAAAAAATATTGAAAACAGGGGGAACATAGAGAGAGCGAGATAGTAGGATGGGGGGGGGGGGGGTAGAGAGAGAGAGGGGGTAGAGAGAGGGGGTAGAGAGAGAGGGGGTAGGGAGAGAGGGTAGAGAGAGAGGGGGTAGAGAGAGAGAGGGTAGAGAGAGGGGGTAGAGAGATAGTAGGGTGAGGGGGGTAGAAAGAGAGGGGGTAGAAAGAGAGGGGGTAGAGAGAGAGGGGGTAGGGAGAGAGGGGGTAGAGAGATAGTAGGGTGAGGGGGGGTAGAAAGAGAGGGGGTAGAAAGAGAGGGGGTAGAGAGAGAGAGGGGGTAGGGAGAGAGGGGGTAGAGAGATAGTAGGGTGAGGGGGGGTAGAAAGAGAGGGAAGGGGTAAGGAGGAGGAGAAGAACGTGCTTCTTCGTGTTCATGTTTGCGTCTACGAAGAAAGTAGCACAGATTTATTTTGTTGCACAATGGTAAAACACGTAAAATATTTCATTTAAAAAGGGGAGGGTGGGTGGGGAGCACGTAAAGCAAAGCAATGAAAAAAAACTCGAAATGATGAACGAATCAAAGTGCCGACTAAACCGAGCATCTTCTGGTTTCCTCTGATCGTACAAAAAAAAGATGAGAAGTGGAGCGGAGAGAGAGCGAGAAGAGTTGGGAGAGAGGGGGGTGTGAAGTGGAGAGAGAAGATTAGAGATGGCAGAGAGAGAGAGGGGTGGGGCGAAATGAGAGGGGAGAGATTAAATAGGGAAGGAGAGGGGAGAGAGGGGAGAGGTTAGAGAGGGAAGGAGAGGGGAGAGAGAGGGGAGAGAGTCGGAGGCCGTCAGACTGCGAGGAGGTCTGGGTGCAGAAGCAGCACTTGTCGTAGTAAAAACAAAATCATCGTAAAAATACGTTTAAAATATTGCATAGAAAACAGGGGGAACATAGACATAGAGTAGGGAGAGAGGGGGTAGAGAGAGAGAGAGATGGGGTAGAGAGAGAGAGAGAAGGAAGGGGTAAGAAGGAGGAGAGCAGTCCGTGAAATCTTTCGTGAAATCTTTCATTTAAAAAAGGGGAGGGGGGCACATAATGCAAAGCATTATAAAAAAAAACCCGAAATGATGAACGAAGCAAAGTGCCGACTACAACGTGCATCTTCTTGTTTCCTCTGATATTAACAAAAAGGAGAGGGGAGAGAAGGGAGCGAGAGGGAACGAGAGGGCAGAGAGGGGAGAAAGAGAGAGCCAAAATGAGAGAAGACGGGAAAGTGTGCAGAGAGAAGACAGAGTGGGGGAGGGAGAGAGCTAGGAGAAATTTTCAATGCAGATTAGCGGAGCAGATTATGAGCGAATGCGTTAAGCGGGATGAGACGCGCGGAGAGAGCGAGAGAGAGAGCGAGAGAGCGCGCGCACGTGGTGATTGCATGTGTGTGCGTGTGGTATTGTGTGTCCATGTGTACAAGTGTGTATGTGTCATTGTGTATGCATGTGTGTATGATTGTGAGTGTCATTATGAGTGTGTATGATTGCTAGCGTGTGTTATTGTGAGAGTATGAATGTGTGTGTATGTATGAGTGTGTGTGTGTGTGAGTGTTTTTATGTATGAGTAGTTTCAGGAAAGTGCAGTCCTGCACAGATGCCATATTTTGTGTCCGTTTTCTACAGCGGAGGTGTAGTGAATTCCAACAAGACCTACGTTTCTGCTTTATTGACCTGGTCAAGGCCTATGATACCATCAGTAGGCCTGGGCTGCGGGTTGTTCTTCGTGATTTTGGAGTCCCTGACCCTCTGCTCACAATCATTAAGGGTCTTAATGATGGTGAGCAGGCCAGGGTAAAACTACGTGGCCGGGAGTCGGAGTCATTCCCTGTTCACCTTGGGGTGCGACAGGGATGTCCTCTCGCTCCCGCATTATTAAACATCTACAGATATAAGGGGAGGCTGATCAATGCCCGAGTGCATTCAAGGGATGGCTCCCTATTGCTAAACCATGTTATGTATGCCGATGATCTGGTAATAGCTGCTCACTCAGAGAAGGAGTTGGAGACACTGCTGCTGAGACTGGAGCGTGCCACTAAGAGATGGGGCCTTACCATCAGCCCTACCAAAACTAAGCACCTGCCTGGGTATTTTGTACCATCGGACACTCCACCCCCACAACTCCCAATTGGTGATGGGGCAGTTGTGGAAAGCGTGGAGAGTTTCCCATACCTGGGCAGTGTGCTCATGACCGGATCCGGTTTGATAGCAGAGGTCTCACTCCGAATCAGTCGAGCGGCATTATATTTTCATCGGTTGCGTAACGCTGTGTGGAAACTACCTGGTCTGTCGCTCCCCACTAAGCTTCAGGTCTTCTCGGCAACGGTCATTCCCTCCCTTCTCTACGCTTGCGAAACGTGGACCCCCCGAATGGAACATCTTCGCCGGTTAGAAACATTTAGGCTAGCCTGCCAACGATCCATCCTGGGTTTAACCAGCCTGGATTGTGTGAGGAGCTCACAAATCCTTGAAAGATCTGGGCAAGGTCCCATCGGTGAGCTTCTCCGGCGGGGAAGGCTGCGATGGCTGGGTCATGTAGCCCGCATGCCCAGCCACCGCATGCCGAAACAGCTTTTGTTCGGCCGGATTGAGGGGGCTAAGCGGGCGCGGCACGGGCTAGAGAAGAGATGGAGTGATGTGGTACAGGAGGACGTGGAGCTGAGTGGACTTGCCGATGACTGGTACCAGCGGTGTCAAGATCGGCATCTGTGGAGGAGGTTCGTGAAGGACGCTACTGGGCAGTTGGAGGCAGTCGCCCTCCAACAACAACGGAGGGCGGAGGAGCGACGCTCACAACAACGAGCGGAGCGCCGGGTGGCTAAAGCACAGCAGGTTGCCACAGTAGGGGGCACAGGTGGTGCATCAGCCAGTCATCTCAGTCAGTCGACCCGTGGCACCTGGGTCTGCCCCGTGACCTCCTGCCAGCGGGCGTTCGACACTTCACGTGGCCTCAGGGAGCATATAGCCTGGCACAAGCGTCGTGGTGACGTCACCGCCACTTAGTGGCGAATGGCGGTTGTTGTTGTTGTGTATGTATGAGTGTGCGTGTCAGTGTGTGTATGTATGAGTCCGTGGGGAGCAGTGTTGTAGCGGTTAGCGCGCTTCGCTATGAACCTGGCGACCCGGGTTCGATCCCCGCTCACGACCGACACCAGTGACGATTATCTGAACCGGTCCTGGGCCTTCCCTAGGTCGACTCAGCACTCAAATGAGTGCCTAGTGCGGTGTGTAAACATCGCCACTGGGGAGACAAAGGCGGTCGGGCGTGGTGCTGGCCACTCACCCCCTCGTGTGCCGTTCCGGCCTTCATTGGTGCTCGCTAACAGCACTTGCCCCTACAGTCTGCTAAGGCTATACGGGGGATATTTGTTTTTATCTATGAGTTTGTATGAGTATGTATGAGTGTATGTGTGTATGTGTGTGTATGTGTGTGTGTATGTGTGTGTGTATGAGTGTGTGTATGTGTGTGTGTGTGTATGTATGTGTGTATGTGTGTATGTATGTGTATGTATGTGTGTATGTGTGTGTATGTATGAGTGTATGTAGGAGTGTGTATGTGTGTATGTATGTGTGTATGTGTGTATGTGTGTATGTGTGTATGTATGTGTGTGTATGTGTGTATGTATGTGTATGTATGTGTGTATGTGTGTGTATGTATGTGTGTATGTAGGAGTGTATGTGTGTGTATGTGTGTGTGTATGTAGGAGTGTGATTGTGTGCCAGCTCTTCCCGCTGTAATTGCTCTCCGCCCCCCCACACCCCGATACGGGGGTCGCCTCTGCGCGCCTTTATCGCTCTCCGCATGTTCACCAGAGCTGTCGAGCCCCCCCCCCCCTCTCTCCCTGTCTCTCTCTACCCCCCCATCTCTCCCTGTCTCTCTCTACCCCCCCCTCTCTCCCTGTCTCTCTCTACCCCCCCTCTCTCCCTGTCTCTCTCTACCCCCCCCCCCTCTCTCCCTGTCTCTCTCTACCCCCCCTCTCTCCCTGTCTCTCTCTACCCCCCCTCCTGTCTCCCTGTCTCTCTCTACCCCCCCCCCCCTCTCTCCCTGTCTCTCTCTACCCCCCCTCTCCCTGTTTCTCTCTACCCCCCCCCTCTCTCCCTGTCTCTCTCTCTCTACCCAACCCCCTGTCTCTCTGTCTCTCTCTACCCAACCCCCTCTCTCCCTGTCTCTCTCCCTACCTGTCTCCCTGTCTCTCTCTACCCCCCCCCCCCTCTCCCTGTCTCTCTCTCCCTGTCTCTCTCCCTACCTGTCTCCCTGTCTCTCTCTCCCTGTCTCTCTCTCCCTACCTGTTTCCCCGTCTCTCTCCCTACCTGTCTCTCTCTACCCCACTCCCGGTCTCTCTGTCTCTCTCTCCCTACCTGTCTCCCTGTCTCTCTCTACCTCACCCCCTGTCTCTCTGTCTCTCTCTCCCTACCTGTCTCTCTGTCTCTCTCTCCCTACCTGTCTCCCTGTCTTTCTCTCCCTACCTGTCTCCCTGTCTCTCTCTCCCTGTCTCTCCCTACCTATCTCCCTGTCTCTCTCTACCCCACCCCCTGTTTCCCTGTCTCTCTGTCTCTCTCTCCCTGTCTCTCCCTACCTGTCTCCCTGTCTCTCTCTCTAACCCACCCCCTGTCTCCCTGTCTCTCTGTCTCTCTCTCCCTGTCTCTCCCTACCTGTCTCCCTGTCTCTCTCTCTACCCCACCCCCTGTCTCCCTGTCTCTCTCTCCCTGTCTCTCCCTACCTGTCTCCCTGTCTCTCTCTCTCTCTCTACCCCACCCCATCTCTTTCTCTACCTGTCTCCCTGTCTCTCTCTACCCCACCCCCTGTCTCCCTGTCTCTCTGTCTCTCTCTCCCTGTCTCTCTCTACCTGTCTCTCTGTCTCTCTCTACCCCACCCCCTGTCTCCCTGTCTCCCTGTCTCTCTCTCTCTCCCTGTATCTCTCTACCTGTCTCCCTGTCTCTCTCTACCCCACCCCCTGTCTCCCTGTCTCTCTCTCTCTCCCTGTCTCTCTCTACCTGTCTCCCTGTCTCTCTCTACCCCACCCCCTGTCTCCCTGTCTCTCTGTCTCTCTCTCCCTATCTCTCCCTACCTGTCTCCCGGTCTCTCTCTCTCTCTCTACCCCACCCCCTCTCTTTCTCTACCTATCTCCCTGTCTATCTCTACCTCCCTTCTATTTCCCTGTCTCTCTCGCCCTGTTTCTATCCCCCCTCCCCCCTTTGTCTAATGTCCTGGACACGTGCGGAAAAGAGCTTCACAGCTCATCGGATTCTACCGGTCAATCGCAACCCGCGGCATCTTCGACGCTCCTCCTCGAAGCGACGAACTGCGGCGAGCCACAACAGGAGGTCGTGGGTTCGATCACGACACTGATGACGCCTGCTGCTGGAAATGTGGAGTTTGCGTCTCTCTCATCATCATCATCATCAAGGTGGCTAGGAGATGTTAACTACCTCGCCTGGTATACAGGAGATCGTGGGTTCGATCACGACCCTGATGACGCCTGCTGCTGGAAATGTGGAGTTTGCGTCTCTCTCATCATCATCATCATCATCAAGGTGGCTAGGAGATGTTAACTACCTCGCGTGGTATACAGGAGGTTGTGGGTTCGATCACGACCCTGATGACGCATGCTGCTGTATATTTGGAGTTTGCGTGTCTCTCTCATCATCATCATCACGGTGGCTAGGAGATGTTAATTCCCTCGCCTGGTATACAGGACGTCGTGGGTTCGATCACGACCCTGATGACGCCTGCTGCTGTATATTTGGAGTTTGCGTGTCTCTCTCTCTCTCTTTCCCCGTGGTCGCGTGGATTTTTCTCCCGTTCCTTCGACGTGTTGCCCTCCCAACATTTAGGAATGATCGACTTCCACGCCCCCCTCCCCCACCCGCGCGACCCCGGCCACCCTCTTCGAGGATTTGTTTTTTGGCTGCTACTGCTGCTGTAAAATTTTACACGTGGCAATAATAATAATAATAATTAATCCACTTCGCTGAGCCGCTATCAATCGTGATGGGCAGGTCGCTTCTGAAAAAAAAACCTATACGCAGGCTCAGTGGGCTTTACCAAGTAAAATACACAAAATAAGAAAAAACTACTATATATATTTTTTTAAAAAAATAGTTTCGTTTAGACGAACGAGGAGCGCGCCCGCATGCCGGCGTGCAAGTGCAAGAACTCGCCTGGTTTGCCAAATACGCATCACACAGTAAGCTCGTGCACACACAAACAAAAACAAAGATCCCCCGTATAGCCTGCAACAGACTGTTGGGGCAAGTGCTGTTTGCAAGTTGCGTCTATGAAGGCCGGCACGGCACACGAGGGGGGTGGGTGGGTTGCCAGCACCACCCCCGGTCGCCTTTGTCTCCCCTCTGTCGATGTTTACACAACGCACCAGGTACTGATTTGAGGCTGAGTCGACAAATGATCCTCATGGCGGTTCCCCGGGGCTGCAAAAATAATACAAACTGGCCGAGGCAATTAAATATTTTATTTCTGGGACACTATTTTTTTTTCTTCCCAGGGGTGTTACTTAACTCCGCGACTCGGGGTAACCAATCAATCCGAAATCGGTGCCACACTCCGCGATGCCTTAACGCCAAACATCACCGTAAAAAAAAAAAATCGTTATCGACAAATTCAACTTTGAAGAGTGCATCGTGTACAGCTCGTCGAGATCAGTCAATTGGCGCATCGCCAACCATCAACAGACTAAAATTGACTGAATCACGGATATCATGCGAGAGCCGGGGTACTATGTGTGGAGCGGTAGTGTAGCGGGTTAGCACGCTGCGCTATGAACCTGGCGACCCGGGTTCGATTCCCGCTCACGGCCATCACCGGTGACGATTATCTGAACCGGTCCCGGGCCTCCCCCAGGTCGACTCAGCCTCAAATTTGTTCCTGGTGCGATGTGTAAACATCGTCACTAGGGAGACAAAGGCGGCCGGGTATGGTGTTGGGCACCCACCCCCTCGTGTGCCGTTCCGGCCTTCATAGGTGCTACTCGCTAACAGCACTTTTCCCTACGGTCTGTTAAGGCTAAATGGGGGATTTTATTTTGTGGTTCAAAGGGTTTTAGTGTGAGTGTATGGGTGTGTGTGTGAGTCCATGGTTGTGTATGAGTCTTTGGGTCGGTGTGTGAATTTATAGATCTGTGTGTGAGCCTATGGGTCTCCGTATGAGTTTAAACGTGTGTTGTGTGTGTGTTTGACGTGCTTGTTTACGTGTATGAATCTAAACATGTGTGAGTCTATGGGTCTGTGTGTGAGTCAATGTTGTGTGTGTGAGTGTATGGTTCTCTGTTAGCATATGTGTGTATGTGCGAATTAGTCTTTGTGCAAGTCTCTGTGTGTGTAGTGTGTAGAGTGTGTATGTGCACTATGTGTGTGTGCAATATGTGTGTGTGTGTGCAACGTGTGTGTATGCAATATGTGTGTGTGTGTGTGTGCAATATGTGTGTGTACAATGTGTGTATGCAATATGTGTGTGTGTGTGTGCAATGTGTGTGTGTGTGCAATGTGTGTGTCAGTCTCCGTGTGTGCAATGTGTGTGAGTCTGTGTGTGCGAGTCTGTGTGTGCGATGTGTGTGTGCAATGTGTGTGTGCAATGTGTGTGTGCAATGTGTGTGTGTGCACTGTGTATGTGCAATGTGTGTGTGTGTGCAATGTGTGTGTGCGATGTGTATGTGCACTGTGTGTGTGTGCACTGTGTGTGTGTGCAATGTGTATGTGCAATGTGTGTGTGTGCAATGTGTATGTGCAATGTGTGTGTGTACTGTGTGTGTGTGCAATGTATGTGTGTGTGTGTGCAATGTGTGTGTGTGTGTGCAATGTGTGTGTGTGTGCAATGTGTGTGTGCAATGTGTATGTGCACTGTGTGTGTGTGAAATGTGTATTTGTGTGTGTGCAATGTGTGTGCGCAATGTGTGTGTGCAATGTGTGTGTGTGTGTGTGCAATGTGTGTGTGCAGTGTGTATGTGTGTGTGTGTGCAATGTGTGTGTGCAATGTGTGTGTGTGCAATGTATGTGTGCAATGTGTATGTGCACTGTGTGTGTGTGCACTGTGTGTGTGTGTGTGCAATGTGTGTGCAATGTGTATGTGCACTGTGTGTGTGTGTGCAATGTGTATGTGCAATGTGTGTGTATGTGCAATCTGTGTGTGCAATGTGTATGTGCACTGTGTGTGTGCACTGTGTATGTGCACTGTGTGTGTGTGCAATGTGTGTGTGCAATGTGTATGTGCAATGTGTATGTGCAATGTGTGTGTGTGTGTGTGCAATGTGTGTGCAATGTGTATGTGCACTGTGTATGTGCACTGTGTGTGTGCACTGTGTGTGTGTGTGCAATGTGTATGTGTGTGTGTGTGCAATGTGTGTGTGCAATGTGTGTGTGCAATGTGTGTGTGTGTGCAATGTGTGTGTGCAATGTGTGTGTGCAATGTGTATGTGCAATGTGTGTGTGTGTGCAATGTGTGTGTGCAATGTGTGTGTGCAATGTGTGTGTGCAATGTGTGTGTGTGTGCAATGTGTGTGTGCAATGTGTGTGTGCAATGTGTATGTGCACTGTGTGTGTGTGTGCAATGTGTGTGTGCAATGTGTGTGTGTGCATTGTGTGTGTGCAATGTGTGTGTGTGTGCAATGTGTGTGTGTGCATTGTGTGTGTGCAATGTGTGTGTGTGTGCAATGTGAGTGTGCAGTGTGTGTGCAATGTGTGTGTGCAGTGTGTGTGTGTGTGCAATGTGTATGTGCACTCTGTGTGCGCGCAATGTGTGCCTGTGTGTGTGTGCAATATGTGTGTGTAATGTGTGTGTGCACTGTGTGTGTGTGAGTCTCCGTGTGTGCAATGTGTGTGTGTATCAGTCTGTGCGTGTGTGTGTCCGAAAGAGAAAGTGACTCCAATGTATTTTCAAACCTCCCATCACCCTCTCTCTCTCCCCAAAACGACCATCAATATAATAACTTTCCTCGCTAGCCCTCCTCTCTCTGCCCCTCTCCCTCCCTCCCCCCTGTCTCTGGCCGCTATTGTTCGAGTCCCTGTCCCTGCCATTGTCTCCGAGATGCGAGTTTCCGCGCGAAAGATCAGAGCCCAGATTATTTTAATTGCGAACCGAGAACGAGCGAGTTACGCGCATGTGTGTATGTTGCGCGCGTGTGTGTGTGCGTGCGTGTGTGTGCGACTGTGATTATGGTGCCCGTGTGTGTATGCGAGTTACACGCATGTGTGTATGTTGCGCGCGTGTGTGTGTGCGTGCGTGTGTGTGCGACTGTGATTATGGTGCCCGTGTGTGTATGCGAGTTACACGCATGTGTGTATGTTGCGCGCGTGTGTGCGTGCGTGTGTGTGTATGTGTGAGTATGTGCGCGTGTGTGTGTGAGTGTGTGTGCGAGTGTGTGTGTATATGGTGCCCGTGTGTGTGTGAGTATGTGTGCGAGCGTGTGTGTGTGCGAGTGTGTGTGTGTGAGTATGTGCGCGAGTGTGTGTGTTAGTGTGTGAGTGTGTGAGTGTGTGCATGGTGCGCGTGTGTGTGTGTGCGAGTGTGTGGGTGTGTGCGTGTGTGCGTGTGAGTATGTGTGCGAGTGTGTGTATGTATGTGCGAGTGTGTGTGTGCGAGTGTGTGGGTATGCGAGTGAGTATGTGTGCGAGTGTGTGTGTGTGTGCGAGTGTGTGGGTGTGTGGTTGTGTGGGTGTGCGAGTGTGTGTATGTGCGAGTTTCTGTGTGTGTGTGTGTAGTATGTGTGTGAGTATGTGTGCGTGTGGTTGTGTGAGTGTGCGAGTATGTGTGTGCGAGTTTATGTGTGTGGTATGTGTGTATGAGTATATGTGCGTGTGTGTGGTTGTGTGAGTATGCAAATGTTTCTGCGAGTTTGTGCGTGTGAGTATGTGTGTGTGGTTGTGTGAGTGTGTGAGTGTGCGAGTGTGTGTGTGTTCCTGCGAGAGTGTGTGTGAGTATGTGTGTGTGGTTGTGTGGGTGTGCGAGTGTGTGGGAGTGTGTGTGGGTATGAGTGTTTGTGGGATTGTATGCCAGTGTGTGTGAGAGTGTGTGCGAGTGTGTGGAGTGGATGCATTTGACTGTGCATGTTTGTTTGTATATGAGTGTGTGCGCGAGTGTGTGCGAGTGTGAGTAATTGTGGGAGTGTGTGCGAGTGTGCATGTTTGTTTGTATATGAGTATGTGCGGGTGTGTGTGTGTGTGTGCGAGTGTGTGGAGTGTCTGTGTTGGAGTGTGCATGTGTGTTTGCGTGAGTATATGTGGGAGTGTGTGTTCGAGGTGTGTGGGAGTGTGTGTGTGTGTGTTCGAGGTGTGTGGGAGTGTGTGTGAGTATGTGGGAGTGTGTGTGTGTAGCGGTTAACGCGCTGCGCTACGAACCTGGCAACCCTAGTTCGATTCACAGCCAACACCGGTGACAAGTGTCTGAACCGGTCCTGGGCTTCCCCTAGGTCGACTCAGCCTTCAATGAGTACCTGGTGCGATGCATTAAAAAAAACATCGCCACTGGGGAGACAAAGGCGGCTGGGCATGGCTCTTACCATCCCACCTCGCTACAACTCCATCGTTGCTTGGCTAACAGCTCTTGACTCTGCTGCTGATGAGACCCTAAATGGCAAAGTCCCCTCCGTGCCTAACGCCCAGCTCCCAGTTCGCAGGCATGGATTTACGCAAAGCCTGTCTCTGCTGATGAGTCCTGTATCAAATATACTTTTTTTATTTTTGGTAATACATATATATTTGGAGGGATTGGTTCTGCGTGACGGATGGGTCATGTACAGCGCGCTTGTATATTTTACCTTTCATCTGCTCCGCAACTAAAGCCGCCAACAATGTGAACTATTCTTCTTGGTTAATTTCGGTAAAGTCACGTAGAATGAGAATAAAACAATACAACAAAATAAGACGATAAAATTCTCACGACGTTTCGGCCACGACACAAGTAGCCTTCTTCCTTCACCTGAAGAAGGCTGCTTGTGTTGTGGCCGAAGCGTCGTGAGAATTTTATTGTTTTATTCTCATTCTACGTGGTGACTTTACCGAAAGAACAAAGAAGATGAATCCTTGCAGTCACGAAAGCTTTAAATCGAAATGTAATGTGAACTGTTCTTTATTTTATTTTATAGTCCCAGGTAAGGCCCCCACTGAGCTCTGTACAGAAGCGACCTGGCAATCACAAATGACAGCAGCTTCAACGAAGAGGGCTCATCATCGCGTGGCAATTCAAATACTCTGAAACGCGTTATGTCGATTCTGAACGTGCGGGGGGGGAGGGGGGAAAACCCAGGAGGACCCGGAGAAAATCCACGCGACCACGTGGAGAGAGAGAGACGCAAACTTCACATATACAGCAGGAGGCGACAGGGGTCGTGATCTAACCCACGACCTTTTGTATACCTGGCGAGGTAGTTAACATATCCTAGCCACCGTGATGATGATGTTGATGAGAGAGAGAGACGCAAACTTCACATATACAGCAGGAGGCGACAGGGGTCGTGATCTAACCCACGACCTTTTGTATACCTGGCGAGGTAGTTAACATCTCCTAGCCACTGTGATGATGATGTTGATGAGAGAGAGAGAGACGCAAACTTCACATATACAGCAGGAGGCGACAGGGGTCGTGATCTAACCCACGACCTCTTGTATACCTAGTGAGGTAGTTAACATCTCCTAGCCACCGTGTTGCAGTGGTGATTGCATTGGGGGATAGGCGGTTATTTTTGCTCAGCTGTTTGCCAATGCAAGGTTCTGCACCACCCCCCTCCTCCTCGTACGTTCACGACGTTGGCAAACGTGGACTCTGAACGGGGTGCGAAGGGGCCATGGGTGAGCCACCCTGCACCTCGACATTCCAAGCTGCGCGTTCACCTGGCCGACGGTGTCCACGAGATGTTAACAACGTCGCCTGGTTTAAAGGAGGTCTTCGGCGGGTTCTATCCCGACGACCGACGACGCCTGCTGTAATATTTGGAGTTTGAGTGTTCTGCGCGTCTCTGTCTCTCTCACCCAGTGGATTTGTTTTTACTCTTCGGGTCTTACGGGTGTGGGGGGAGGGGGTAGGAGGGTTCTCCTTCCACATTGAGAATCGACATCTCCACGCGTTCAAAGTGTTTGACTGCTGCAATAAATTGTGTACACACCATGATAAGCCCACTTCGTTGAGCTATCACTTGTGATAGCCAGGCCGCTTCTAAAAAAAAAAGAGCTATACATAGCTCAGTGGGCCTTACCTGGTAAACATTTTTTTTTTAATGTTTATTTTACGATTTATGTAAAACAAATTCCGCTTGGAATGGCCACTTCGTTGAGCTATCATTTGTGTCAAAGGTCGCTTGTGAAAAAGAGCAATACAGCTCAGTGGGGGCCTGCTTAACGAATATTTATAGAGTTGAATAGTTTCGTTTTAGTTTAACCTCTCGAGAGATGGACCGGTTACCACCTCTCTGTGAGACGCAGGAGGGTCGGTGGCATGGTTCTGGTGGACTGATCCCAGTCATCACGAGGAGTGGACAGTCCTCTTCTCAAGGCGAGAGAATATCAGCCAAAAATAAGGGCAGGTGGCCAGCACCACGCCCGGACGCATTTATCTCCCCGGTGGCGATGTTTACACGCGGCACCAGGTACTCATTTGAGGCCGAGTCCACCTAGGGGAGGCCCATGACCGGTTCAGATAATCGTCACTGGTGTTGGCCGTAAGCGGGAATCGAACTCGGGTCGTAGCCGGGTTCGTGAAACGCAGTGCGCTAACTGCTGCTACACCACCGCTCGCCACACTGACACACACACACGCACGCGCATTGACACACTCACACTCTAAGCCACTAACCCTTACAAATTGTTCAATAAACAAGCCAGGCTTTATTAAATCACTCAGTGACTCTACTCTCTCTCTCTCCCTCTCTCGCCCTCACTCACGCATGTTTACTCTGAGATTAACAGTCTCATCAGGACAATAATCTTCTACCCCCGCAGACCACGGGCCTGGCCCATGCTGCCCTGCAGGCTTCACTTCCCCCTCCTCCTCCTCCTCTCACCCCTCTCACATCACCCCCGTCAGGATCTGCCGCTACCCCTTCTCCCCCACCACCACCACCACGCATCACCCCCCAGCCGTCCGTGCTGGCGGCTACCCGCATTGCGAGTTCCGGGTCGAGGAGGATTGTCGCCTTTGTCTGGCGCGTCCACATTGGCGGTGGTCCTTCAAAAACCACGTGGGATTTGTATGCACGCGAAAGCCTCCCAAACCGTCGAACGTTCTTTCAAAGCGAGCACCTAAACCAGAACCCCTCGCCTGACCTCCCAACCTGCTTCCGAGAGACACAGCGAGATAAATAAACGTGCGGGCAATGAACGAGCGTCGATTTTCGAAACCCAATTTTGCCCGTCCGAACCTTGCTAAGCAACTGCGCGAAAACGGATCGAGAAGCGGCAAAGCAAATGTCGACGGAGAGCTCCTCTGAGCGCGACTCAATGTGCCCTCGCTCACCGGTTCCTCTTGGAAACCAACATCGATCAACGCGTCCCGTGAGGTCTTTCAAATCGTTCGAGGCGAACCATACGGACTTTAAATGTCGCCGTAGTTTTTTCTGAGAACGGCGGATTCCCACACGATGGCGGTTCCCCAATGACCCTCGCTGATGATATAATTCCACGCGTTCATAAATCATCTCCGTACGTGCCCACCCCCCCCGCCCCTGGGACATTGCCACGTGCACCCCCAGGAGTTCCCATAGCCCCGGGTTGAGGACCACTGCCTTAAAGTCTCCTCATTTCTCCTCTCTCCTCTCTCCATGAGATTCAAACGTCTAAACAGATCCAGAGACTCACACGGAGACTGGCAGAGACTCACAGAGAGGCTCGTTGACTCACACAGAGACTCACAGAGAGACTCATACGGAGAATCGCCAGGTAGACTCATAGAATCACAGAGACTCATAGATTCACACAGAGACTCACAGAGAGTTTCGTAAACTCACACAGAGACTCATAGAGAGGCGCATACAGAGACTCACAAACAGACGCATACAGAGAAACACAGAGAGACGCATTGACTCACAGAGACTCATAGACTCACACAGAGACTCACAGAGTTCCCATAGACTCACGCATAGACTTACAGATAGACTCATAGAATCACACAGAGACACACATAGACTCCTAGACTCACATAGAGAATCACATAGACTCATAGAGTCAGACGGAGACTCACATAGACTCACAGACTCACACAGAGACTAATACTCATAGACTCACACAGAGACTCACATAGATTCATCGATTCACACAGAGACTCACATAGACACATAGACTCACACAGAGAATCACATAGACTCATAGAGTCAGACGGAGACTCACATAGACTCACAGACTCACACAGAGACTAATACTCATAGACTCACACAGAGACTCACATAGACTCATAGACTCACACAGAGAATCACATAGACTCATAGAGCCAAACGGAGACTCCCATAGACTCATAGACTCGCACAGTGCCTCACAGAGACTCACACAGAGACTCATAGACTCACAGGGAAGGAGACAAAGACGGCCGAGCGTGCGTGTCTTATTGCTGGCCACACGGTAATTCCTTACTAATCGGTGTTCGCCAACAGCCACTTGAACTAACGGCCCCATGTCAGAATGAGAATCATCAAATGTATTGATTTATTCATGCCGCAGGAGGAATCCGATGAGCTATAAAGCTCTTGTTTTCACAGACGTCCAATAGGGGCACGGGGTCAGAAGGTTACAACGACAAAAGACGCAGAAACAACGATCGGAGCGCCAAGTCTAGGAAAGTTAAACAAATAACTCTTCACAAAAAGTATATAGGTGAAACTAAACCATCTTTTTTTATCAATCTTACCAGATGAAGCCAACTTTGATATTAGCTTATGTATCGGAAGCGACCTGAGGACGAGATCACAACACACAACACCAACTACAACAACAACCGCCATTCGCTACTAAGTGGCGGTGACGTTACCACGACGCTTGTGCCAGGCTATGTGCACCTTGAGGCCACGCGCACACCCACACACACATACTCTCCAGCAACTCACTTCGAGATATATCCAACGAATATCGTTTTCTTGAGACGCACAAAACACGCGACGAGGCATCATCATCACCATCATCATTCGTCCGACTGCACCGTAGATACTTCTCCGTTCCACCTCTGCAACACTAACTTGTTAAACTACAACTACCACTAAGCTATAGTTTCATTTTACGTCGCTTAACCACGTTCAAGGCACACTGGAGCTTTATATATCTCTTTTTTTTCAGAAGCGATCTGGCAGTCACAAATCTTACAATGTGCAGGCCAACTTTCGATATTTGCTTATTTTGTCGTGGCTACCGCACTTGCCCCACAACAGCCCCCAGAGGCTACCCGGGGTACCTTTGTCTTGGTGCCACGTGTGAACAATGATGATTGGGCCCCGTGGTAGAGATAACGGGCAGGGGGGGGGAACTCATAAAAACAACCGAGTACTATGTTGACTTTTGCTTTGAGTGCAAGTGCACACACGAGTGGGTGGCTGATATATAATTATGTTTAGTTTAACTTCGTCGTTTAAAGGTTGTTTGCCCAGGGAAAGCTTCCTTCAATGAGTCCCGTGGCTGATTGTCAGGAGGGTCTTGCCCAAGTGTTCTCAGTAGATCGGGCGGGAGTGGAGGGGTGGGACAGGTGATGTCGATGCTGCTTTTTTTATATTTAAAGCTCAATGCTTTAGAACTGATTGTATGTGTGCGTTTAATCGTTCTACCCCCGCACACTCCGATTAGCACGGTTGGTTACGTACGGTGCGAAAGAAGTCATACATACATACATAGACTCACACAGAGACCCATAGACTAACACAGAGAGACCCATAAACTCACACAAAGACCCAAAGACTCACACAGAGACCCATAGACTTACACAGAGACCCATAGACACAAACAGGGACCCATTTACTCACACAGAGACCCATGGACTCAAACTAGGACCCATAGACTCACACTGGGACCCATAGACTCACGAAAAGACCCATAGACTCACACCGAAACCCATAGACTCACACAAAGGCCCATAGCCTCACACAGAGACGTATAGACTCACACAGAAACCCATAGACTCACATAGAGACCCATAGACTCACACAGAGACCTATAGACTCACACAGAGACCTATAGACTTACACAAAGACCTATACACTCACACAGATACCCATAGACTCACACAGAAACCCATAAACTCACACACAGACCCACAGACTCATACAGAGACCCATAGACTCACACAGAGACCCATAGACTCACACAGAGACCCATAGACTCACACAAAGACCCATAGACTCACACAGAGACCCATAGACTCACACCGGGACCCATAGACTCACACAGAAACCCATAGACTCACACAGAGACCCATAGACTCACACAGAGATAGTTTGTCCTTCCCTCGCTCCTCCCATTAGCACGGTTGACTACGGACGGTGTGAAATAAGTTCAACAATCAGTGGGAGAAGTTCGCAATTAATTTGCGATGTAAATTAATACAAATTGGCATTTTTAATACGGTCCTCTGCCCTGGCGAGTGGCGTCACGGGATCTTTAACGTCCAAACTTAGTGGTGCTTTTATTTATGGCTCTGAGTGGTATTTATAACGGTTACAACCGTATTCACCAGGTTGGCAAACTGGATTCGAACAGCGACCATCGTCACTGATGCTGATGGTGGAGGCCATGAGCGGGATTCGACCTCGGGTCGTCCGGGTTCGTAATGCAGTGGGCGCCGCTGTGGCGAGATGTTAACTACCTCGCCTGGTACGCAGGAGGTCGTGGGTTTGATCCCTGACGCCTTCTGCATATTTGGAGTTTGCGTGTCTCTCTCTCCCTATCTCCCCGTGGTCGCGTGGATTCTTCTCCTGGTCCTCCGGTACAGCTTCGTGGACCTTACCTGGTAAAAAAAAAAATGTTAAGTTGTAGTATTAACCAGGTCAGCCGTTTGGTTCCAACCGCGACTATCTGCAAGGAACGGGTGGCAAACCGCGCTACATCTGCTCGCCACGTCACCATCCTGGATGAATAATTTACACTCAAAATGAATTATTGTCTAAAAGCCAAACGTGTGTCGCCCACATGTAAATCATAAATATGTTTGAGACCCATTATTATTTAGTAGCAGTAAAACTCTGAACCGGTTTTGACCTTCCGGGTCTACGTGAGTCTTTGGGTCTCGATGTGAGTCTATGGGTTTCTGTGTGAGTCTATGGGTCTCTGCGTGAGTCTATGGATATCTACGTTAGTATACGGGTCTCTGTGTGAGTCTATGGGTCTCTGTGTGAGTCTATGGGTCTCTGTGTGAGTCTATGGGTCTCTGTGTGAGTCTATGGGTTTCTATGTCAGTACATGGGTCTCTGTGTGAGTCTATGGATATCAATGCGAGTCTGTGAATCTTTATATGAATCTGTGAACCTCTGTGTAAGTATATGAGTCTCTATATAAGTATATGGATCTCTATGAGAGTCTGTGAGTCTCTTTGTAACTACACGGATTTCTGTGTGAGTCTATGGGTGTCTATGTGAGTCTATGCGTCTCTTTGTGAGTCTATGGTAATCCATGCGAGTCTGTGAATCTTTATATGAATCTGTGAACCTCTGTGTAAGTATATGAGTCTCTATATAAGTCTATGGATCTCTATGAGTCCCGTTGTAACTAGACGGGTGTCTATCCGAGTCTATGAACCTTTATGTAAGCGTTATGGGTCTCCATACGAGTCGATTGGTGTTCTGTTGAAGCCACTGGGTTTGAACCTCTAACTGGTTCCTCCTTAGGGTGTAATATGGCTGAACGATTTGGGGAAAATATCTCATTGAGATTTTTCTGACAGATATTGCGATTGCGATTTTACTTGCGATTAATTTTAAAAATCAAGTTTCAGTTCAATATTCACTGTGTAATAGATGTAAAACATGTGATGCAGCATTACCACGTGATACCATCAACATATGAACCGCTCTATATATTCTAATGCATGGATGAGAATTTAGAAGATATGAATTTCTTCCAAAATGTATTCATGCAAATATGTTTTTTATTGAAATAGAACAATTAGACATAGCACAATTGTTTCGTGCTGTGGTTGTCCGACCTGATGACGGACGCTGGTGTTGCGCCCGAAACGTCGTCATTTAATTTATTTTATTTTATGCCTACGTGACTTTACCGAAAGAACCAAAGAGTATGGATCACTGCAGTCACGAAAACTTCAAATCCAGATTGAACAATTGTTAAGTTAAATAAATACAGTTATAATAATAAAACATTTAAACAAATACAATAAGAAAGTAATACGACTTTTCAAATCACTAAAAAAAAAATTGCAGCCTTTGCGATTTGCTAATCGCATCGTTACAAATTGCGATTAATCGATTTGAACTCGATTCATCGCTCAGGCCTCGGGTGGAACCCGCTTCAGTCGCAAGTGGGAACGTGACCGAGACCAGAGTTTGAACCCTTCATCTCCCGAGTTTCCGTCTTCAGTGTCCGTGACGTGGCCACCGTGAACCTCACCTCCCACAGCCAATCCGCCTACCTCCAGTTCTGATGTTTTAAATATCACATGCCACACACAAAGACAAAGATCCCCCACCACCACCACCACCACCATACCCCTCCCCGTATAGCCTCAACAGACGTCTGGGTGCAAGTGCTGTAACAGCGAGCAGCAACCTATGAAGGCCGGCACACGAGGGAGTGGGCGATCCAGCACCACGCCCAGACCACCTTTGTCTCCCGAGTATCTCGATGTTTGTATACACACCGCACCGAGTACTTGTTCGAGGCTGAGTCGACCTAAGGGAGGCCTAGGACCGGCTCCGATCATCTACATATTGGACAACACACACACACACGCACACCACCGTGGAAGAGTAGACCAAAGGCTCCCAAGGGCCCCAACTTCTCGACGTCTTTTCAGCCGGCAGCGGCGTGAGAAAGGCGACTTCATCGCGTCTCGGGAATGCCCAGAACTAGACATCAAAGGCAGGATTAGAGTGATTTAGTTTTTTTTGTTTTTAGTTAAAGGAGGGGGGGGGGAAATGTTTTTTGAAGGTGTAAGATTTCTGCGAGCGATATCTCACACAACACCTGTGTTAAAACAGAAGCACATAAAAAAAGCACTTGCACGCAGACGCACGTGTGTATGTGTGTGTGTGTTGGGGGGCAAGTGCTGTGAGCGAGCAAGCAGCACCTATGAATTCTAGATTTGAAGTTTTCGTGGCTGCAAGGATTCATATACTCTTTGTTTTTTTTTTCGGTAAAGTCACGTAGGTCAAAAAATAAAAAAATAAAAAATCACGACGTTTCGGGCGCAACACAGGCGTCCTTCTTCAGGTGAGGACAACTTATCGAAAGCACACACCGCTTAAGCCACCTATGAAGGCCGGCACGGCACACGAGATGGTGGGTGGCCAGCACCAGGCCCGGCCGTGTGTGTTGTGTGTGTGTATTGTGTATAGCGTGTGTGTTTTTATTGTGTATAGAGCGGTGGCGCACTGGTTAGCGCTACGAACCCGGCGACCCGAGTTTGAATCCCGCTCGCGGCCACCAACACCGGTGACTATTATCTGAACCGGTCCTGGGACTCCCCTAGGTCGACTCAGCCTCAAATGAGTACCTGGCGTAGTGTGTAAAAACATCGCCACTGGGGGAGACAAAGGCGGCCGGGCGTGGTGCTGGCCACCCACCCCCTCGTGTGCCGTGCCGGCCTTCATAGGTGCTCGCTTCAAGCACTTGCCCCAACAGTCTGTCAAGGCTACACGGGGGAGCTTTGTCTATGTTTTTTTGTGTGTTTTTGAGCAGTGGAGCAGTGGCTAGCGCGCTGTGCTACGAACCCAGAGGCCAACACCACTGATGACTATCTGAACCGGTTCTGGGCCAACCCCTAGATCGACTCAGCTGCGACGTATAAACAACGCCACGAGAGAGACAAAGGTGGTCGGGCGGGTGTTGGCCTCCACCCCTCGTGTGCCGTGTCGGCCTACTCGCTAACAGCACTTGCCCTAAGAGTATGTTGAAGGCTACACGGGGAGGGGGATGGGGATCTTCGTCTTTGGGGCCGTTCATAAATGACGTCACGCACCTGGGGGTGGGGTTGGGGGAGTCAGACATTTGTGACGATGTGTGACGAGGGAGGAAGAGGGGGGGAGTGAGAAATGTGACGTCACATCAAAATGCGCAACTTTTAATAAATATAGACAGCACGTTCTACTTAATGAAATAGACTTTTTAATAAATGTGTTCTCCTACAACATCAGAGTGCAGCGCCAACATTAAATACGCAACTACAATGACAATAGTTTAAAGCGATTTGAAGCATGTTTGATTTTCAAAATGGAAATATGAATTTGGGAGCTTTGTGACGTCATATTTAAGGGGTTGGGGGGGGGTCAAAAAAATCGTCCAAAATCTCGTGACGTCATTTATGGACGGCCCCTTTGTGTGCGGCGAGCAACTGTCCCTATAATTTTACGCCGAATGGCGTTTCATCGTCGAGAAGGACACAAACGTTGGATCGAACGCGACGGCATGGGGACATCTACTCTCTCATGATGCTGATTGTTTCAATCATAAGCGGTTACCAAGTTTGACATCATCGTCAAAGAGTAACTATGTTGCCGTTTTGTTGACGTGAAATATCCCCGACTGATTGGCTGTGTCGGGTGGTGAAGGGTTTCGACGACTTTACACTTACGCGATTTAACCCAATTTTTTTTTATATATATAATGAATCATCATCACGATCGTCTTGAATGTTGTTGTTGGTGGTGGTGATCGTTGTGGTGATGATGATTATGATGATGACTATAACGATAGGTTGTATCCTTTCTGGAAATGAAACACGCGTTAAGATGTTAAAGCACCACACAGAACCATTTTTTTTTCAAGGAATCCTGTCCGCATTAGCATCACGTACGAGTCGTGAACATGCAAGCAAAAGAAAAACACAGACAAGCTCTGATAATAATTACATATGCGTTGTTTTTTTTTACACTGATAGTGTGGCATTGTATTTGTGCTGTTCGCCTTTTGGCGTTCTCTGCTCTCACACGAATAGAGGTATTTTTTTATATATAGATCGCGTAAATAAATAAATGTGTCGTTAAAACCCGCCACCACCCGACACAGCCAACCAGTAAGGGTTGTCACCAAAAAAACAGAACGTGGCCAATTCGTCACTTAGTACAGCACGCCGGTGTGTTGGAGATCCAAGCCACAACATTTACAATCTATTTATATATTGACATTTATATATTCAAACGATCTAACCCAACAAACAACCTCTGACATTGAGGATATTGATCGCGAAAGCCTACTACGTGTAAGACATGTCTGACACTGTTCGAGACTAGCCTCTAAAGAAAGCTGTCTCTACAACTTGGTCATTTCGGTACGTGGGTGGTGTGTCCCACCTGATGACGACTGCTTGTGTTGCGATCGAAACGTCGCGATCTATTATTTTCCTACCCACGTGACTTTACCGAAAGAATCAAAGAGTGTGGATTCCTGCAGTCACGAAAGCCTCAAATCAAGAAAGCTGTCTCTGATGTGGCACGATCAGTTTCAAAGACAATGTCATCAGAGCATGTTTTTTTTGTTTGGTTTGCTTGTTCACAACAAGCACGCGTGGTTAATGCAGCACACGGTTCCTTGAAAAAATATATATATTCTGTTTGGTGTTTTAACATCTTAGCACAACTGTTGCATTGCCAGAGAGGGTTCAACCGATTTTTGTTATTTTGACACTTTTGCACGAAAGGTCCCCGTACTGATGATGGCTGTGAAGAGCAGGAATTGCAGTGGTTAGCGCACTAAAGAAAAAAAATCAGCTCTTTTTTTGTATTCACCAGATGAAGGCCCACTGAGCTACGTAGCTCTTTTTGGAGAAGCGACCTGGCAATTTTCGAACGGCATGCTCAGCGAAGTTGGCGTCACCGTCACGTGGACATTTACAGAAGCCAAACACTCTCAACGCGTTCGATGTTGATTCTTCTGCACGATGGAGGGAATAACTTACAATGGCCGGAGGGCACGGAGAAAAATCCACCCCACCACGGAGGGTGAGAGAGAGAGAGACACGCACACTAAATTTATAGCAGGTGTCAGGGTCGGGATCGAACAAACGACCTCCTGTACACCAGGCGAGGGTGTTAACATCTCCTAGCCACTGCGGCGGAAGAGTTACCAGGACAAAGAAATTCGACTCGTAAGGCTGCTTCTGGGCATAGGGAACGTTAAAGACCTCGTGACGTCTTTCGCGAGTGGGAACATTGTATGGCGAGATGCATTCTTTTTAAAGGTTGTACACCGCACATTTTCTCTCGGTTGAGATTATTTCATGAACGTAGCGGCAAGTCTTTGACCCACCACTGACAGCGGGCTGGTGATGATATCCCAGCCTTACGATCGCAAGCGAGGCTCCTTAATCCGGCTCTCGTAAGTTTTCACCTCGTTGAGCAAGTTAAACTTCGCTCACCCAGTTTAACAACTATTATTCAAAATCAAGGTTTTTTTCGATTATATCGCGTAAGTAGTAATGTGTCGTAACCCTCCACCACCCGACACGATCAATTAGTAAAGGGATTTGTCACGTAAAGAAAACGCCAAATTGTTTACTACTTCAGCCCACCGGTGTGTAAGAGAGTAAATCCACAACATTTACAATTTGAGTAGTAGGACGTTTCGCTGGTAATTACATCCAGCATCATCGGGCGATTTGCCATAATATTGAAGCAATCCACCAGCTTCCCACTCAACCATTCACTAACTCAGTTACCCATGAACTCATGACATTTAATCACTCGCTCACCTACACAGTCACTCACCCACTCACTGGCCCACCCACCCACCTACTGACTCGCTCACTCACCAACACACTCACCCACACACTCACCGACTCAATCACTCAACCACCCATTCACACACCGACTCACTCACTCATTCAATGACACACGCACTCACTCGTTCACTCACTTCATTACTCACACATTCAACCACTCACCCACTCACCTAACCACTCACCACACTGCAGGTCACCTCTCTTCTCTCTCTCGGGGTCTTCCTTCACACCGCTCATCTCAGGAATTCCCTCCTACCATCATCACCATCAACACCACCAACATCATCATCACCATCACCACTATCATCATCGTCGTCTTTCTCTTCACCCCAAGTTCTTATCACCTCGCTTACTTCGTGAAGCCCAATGACTTTTATCCATTCCACTTTCGAGAGTGCTGATTGTTGCTGGCCGTTTGGCGACGGGGTTTTTTTTGCGTTTGCATATTTTTTCTTGCGTTCGGGTTAGGGGTTAAGGTTTAGTGGCCGTCTGGAACGCTCTTCCTTCTGACATTAGAAAGCCAATGAGATCTGCGTCACTTTTAAATCACCGTCGTCTAGATTGGACAAAGGCATTTCTTTAGAACGTATTGTTTGTCGTGTTTGGTTTATTGTCCTTCACCCGCACCTCCGATTAGCACGGTTGGCTACATACGGTGCGAAAGAAGTTCAGCACGCATACATGGATACAGGGTAAGGGATAGGAATAAGGTTAGAGATCGAGTTAGGGGTAGGTAAGCGGTAGTTGTAGGGTAAGTGGTAGGGTTAAGGTTAGAGGTAGGGGTAGGGTAAGTGGTAAGGTTAGGGTAAGGGGTAGGGTTAAGGTTAGAGTTAGGGTTAGGGTAAGTGGTAGAGTTAAGGTTAGAGTTAGAGTTAGGGTAAGTGGTAGGGTTAAGGTTAGAGTTAGGGGTAGGGTAAGTGGTAGGGTAAGGGGTAGGGTAAAGGTTAGAGTTAGGGGTAGGGTAAGTGGTAGGGTTAGGGTAAGTGGTAGGGTAAAGGTTAGAGTTAGGGGTAGGGTAAGTGGTAGGGTTAGGGTAAGTGGTAGGGTTAAGGTTAGAGTTAGGGGTAGGGCAAGTGGTAGGGTTAAGGTTAGAGTTAGAGTTAGGGTAAGTGGTAGGGTTAAGGTTAGAGTTAGGGGTAGGGTAAGTGGTAGGGTAAGTGGTAAGGTTAAGGGTAGAGTTGGGGGTAGGGTAAGTGATAGGGGTAGGGTAAGGGGTAGGGTAAGGGATGTGGCTAAGGTTAGAGTTAAGGGTAGGGTAAGGGACGGGGTTAAGGTTAGGGGTCGGGTTAGAGGTAGGGTTAGAGGTACAGTAATACCCCGGTTAACGTCGGGGATGCGTTCCTGAATAGTGCGATGACGAATATCGGAACGACCCAAGATGAAAGCGATGAACAGGGTAGTAGCAGGTGGTGGTAGTGGATGCGAAGGCTGAAATGCGACGGATAACGAGACGGGACGCACGACGCTGTCAGCAGCGACGTAAGTGTGGGATGTTCAAAATGACGCAGTTACGACGCACTTGCGAAACGACGTCAAATCAAAAAGAAGAAGAAGAAGAGAGAGAGCTGTTGCAGACGTATATCGGGACGTCACCGCAGTTCGGATTCTCGCTAAACCAGTTAACAAATCGTTGCTCTGGCTTCGTCCGCATGCACTCAGCGACAGATCAGCGCCGAGATCTGCAAATTGACAAAGCGAGGGAGAGAGAGAGAGGAGAGAGAGAAAACAGCGCAAAGTTATTTGAACGCGTGGGTGGGCTGTGAGTACATGGCAGGAGCGGTGGCGCAGTGGTTAGCGCGCCACCGCCCTCCCAAGTCGAGTTCGATTCCAGGCTCAGGGCCACCAACAGCAGTGGCGATTATTTGAACCGGTTTGCGGGCTTCTCCTAGGTCGACTCAGCCTTAAATATGTAACCTGTGCGCGGTGTGTAAACGTCGCCACTGGGGAGACAAAGGCGGCCGGGCGTGGTACTGTTGGCCACAAATATCATCTCCCGCACGAGCTGATCCGGCTTAACAGCACTTGACCCAAAAGTCTCTTTGGACTACGCGGGGGATCTCTGTCTTTGTGGTTTACTGTGAGGGCAAGTTCTTGTGAGCGAGCACTTGTTAAGAGACAGAGACCCCACTCCATTGCATAGAGATACACACAGATAAAGATGCCCCGTATAGGCTACGGAGGCTGTATGGGGCAAGTGCTGTTAGGGGGAGTAGTGCATAGAGTCCACAAAGCACGCACGCCCGGCCACCTTTGTATCTCCCGCCCGTTTGCTCACGCAATATTTAGGCTGAGCTGACCTAGTGGAGCATAGTGAGGCATGAAAAAAAATCTAATTGCATATCTTTTTTTTTTAAACGGTGAGATAATTAATTATTACGGCATTAATTATTTCTTTACTTCGTCAGTGTCACGGTGCTTTGCTTAATTTGAGATGCAGGGGCTGATTGCATGGTTAAAACATTAAGGTGGAATGTATTCGGTACAGTATTTCTTATTCTGAACACGCATTGACGAAGATGCCCCGTATAGCCTCCGACGCATGCCTGGGGCAAGTTCTGTGAGCGATTAGCACCCGCCTATTAAAGTCCGGCACGGTGGCACGCGAAGGGATGGGGCAGTCAGCACCACGCCACGGCCGCCTTTGTCTCCCCAGTGGCGATGTTTACTGCTCACACACACACAGCGCACCAGGTGACTCATTCGAGGCTGAGTGCGAACCAGGTGAGGCCCACGTCCGGTTCAGAGAATCGTCTCCGGTATTGGTGGCCGGATGAGCGGGAATCGAACTGGGGGGTCGCCCGAACGGGTTCGCACCGCTAACCGCTGCCCCACCGCTCCCCCCCCCCTCCCCCTCCCTCGAACAAAATAAAGTCAAAGATCTCCCGTACAGCCTTAACAGACTGTTCGGGGCAAGTGCTGTTAGCGAGCACCTATGAACCCCGCCACTGTGCATACGACAGGGGTGGGTGGCCAGCACCACGCCCGACCGCCTTTGTCTCCCCAGTGACGAGGTTTACTCCAAAACCGCACCGGGTTACTCACTTGAGTCCTAGTCAACCTTGGAGAGAGTCCCAGGGCCGGATTCAGATGATCGTCACTGCTGTCCGTGGCCGCGAAACGGGAATCGAACTGGGGGGTCGCCCGAACGTGGGCGCAGCGCTAACCGCTGCGCCACCGCTCCCCCCCGAACGCACGAACGCACGGTCACGCCTCGCTGCCCGTGATCCAAGTTACCCCAGAGCCCCAGAGAATCCTTCGCGTGGCCTCGGGGGGGTAGGGGGGGGACATTTCGCTAACGAGAGCGTTAGCGATAATAGCTGTGGAGCGCGTGTGTGTGTGTGTGTGCGTGTCAAGCGTGTGTGTGTGTCAGGGTGTGTGTGTCAGGGTGTGTGTGTGTCAGGGTGTGTGTGTGTCAGGGTATGTGTGTGTGCGTGTGTCAGGGTGTGTGTGTGCGTGTGTCAGGGTGTGTGTGTGTGCGTGTGTCAGTGTGTGTGTGTGTCAGGGTGTGTGTGTGTGCGTGTCAAGCGTGTGTGTGTGTCAGGGTGTGTGTGGCAGGGTCTGTGTGTGTGTCAGGGTGTGTGTGTGTCAGGGTATGTGTGTGTGCGTGTGTCAGGGTGTGTGTGTGCGTGTGTCAGGGTGTGTGTGTGTGTGCGTGTGTCAGTGTGTGTGTGTGTGTCAGGGTGTGTGTGTGTGCGTGTCAAGCGTGTGTGTGTGTGTGTCAGGGTGTGTGTCAGGGTGTGTGTGTGTGCGTGTGTCAGGGTGTGTGTGTGTGTCAGGGTGTGTGTGTGTCAGGGTGTGTGTGTCAGGGTGTGTGCGCGTGTGTCAGGGTGTGTGTGTGTGTGTGCGTGTGTGTGGTCAACCCCCCCTCCCCCCACCTCGTGTGCCGTTCCGGCCTTCATTGATGCTCGATAACAACACTTGCCCCAACAGTCTGTTAAGGGCTACACGGGGGACCTTTATCTTTGTGTGTCAACCCAGGTGCTCGCTAACGGCACTGGCCCCAACAGTCTATTAAGGGCTACACGGGGGACCTTTATCTTTGTGCGTTCACCCAGGTGCTCGCTAACGGCACTGGCCCCAACAGTCTGTTAAGGGCTACACGGGGGATCTTTGTCTCTTTGTTACGTGCGTGTCTCTGTGCGTGTCTCACTGTGCGTGTGCGCGTCGTCTCACGTTTAAATAAACAACGGCGATATTTTATATCGTATATAAAGACTCCGATTAGGCGAGGTGGCGATTCGTTGTTGGCCAGGCCACTTTTTTTTCCACCACCAGATCTGTTTGTACTGCCAGCACTAACACGTGAGACACGTCCACGAGACAACACGGGTTTTATTTCACAACTGGCACTATTGAATTTCAAATGCTTATGAAAACGAATGTACTGTAATACGCTTGCTGTTATAGGAGTTGCAGTCAGGACGTCCTTAGTCCATACGTGTGGCCTAACAGTTCATCTATCGCCTGGTGTAAGTGCACACAGGTTTTAGACTGCCTGTCGTACTGCTTGGGCTGTTGGCAAGCACTTCTTGAACATAGATCCAGAGAGCACGTAGCAGAGAGGTACATAGACATCAAAAATCTCCCGTGTAGCCTGAACAGACTGTTAGCGAGTAGCAACCTACGAAGGCCGAGGGGGTGGGTGGCCATAACCACGCCCGACCGCCTTTATCTCCCCAGTGGCGATGTTTGCACACCGCACCAGGTACTCATTTGAGGCTGAGTCGACCTAGGCGAGGCCCAGGGACCCGTTCAAATAATCCGTCACCGGTGTGTGGCCGTGAGCGGGAATCGAACTCGGGTCGCCAGGTTCATAGCGCAGCGCGCTAGCAGCCACACTGCCGCACAGACAGACGGGACAGATACAGACAGACACACACGCCAGACACACACACAGACAACAGGCAGACAAGACGCACACAGACATAGCCAGACGGACAGCCACATAGACCCAGAGACACGGACAGATAGACAGAGACAGACACAGACAGACGGACACAAACGAACGTACGAGGGAAGGCAGATCAAACGCTCGGCCTATACATACAGACACTGCCACAGGCTAGGAGAGAGAGGAGAGAGCGAGGTGCAACAGGTGTGAGCCCAGAGAGCTAGGAAAACACACGGGGAACAAACACACGCGCAGATACACACACAGACAAAGATCACCCAGCCCCCACACACACCCCGTACAGACTGATTGGGGCAAGTGCTCACCTACGATAGGTGGTGTCGGTGGCCAGAAGCACGCCCGGCCGCCTTCGTCTCCCTACACGTGGCGATGTTTAACGGGGATCGCGCCGGGCACTAATTTGGAGGCTGAGTCGACCTAAGGGAGCCACAGGGCCGGTTCAGGTTAATCGTCGTCACTGGTTTTGGCCTGAGTGAGTGGGAATCGAACCGCGGTCGTGGCCGGGTTCTCCGCGCAGTGCGCGAACCGCTGAGCCACCGCTCCCCGCTTACAAAAAAAAAGATCCCCCGTGTAGCCTTAACAGACTGTAGGGGCAAGTGCTGTTAGCGAGCACCTATAAAGGCCGGCACGGCACACGAGGGGGTGGCTGGCCAACACCACGCCAGGCCGCCTTTGTCTCCCTAGTGGCGATGTTTAACTACACCGCACCAGGTACTCACTTGAGGCTGAGTCGACCTAGGGGAGGCCCAGGACCGGTTCAGATAATCGTCACCGGTGTTGGCCGTGAGACGGGAATCGAACTCGGTTCGCCAGGTTAGTAGCGCGGTGTAGCGCTAACCGCTACACCACCGCTCCCCACACACTCACGAATAGATAGACACACGCGCAGACTCACGTAGCTACAACAGCTGCTGCTTGACACACAGTTGTGGTGACGTCACCGCAGCGCTTGTACCAGGCTGGGTGCACACAACCTTCGTTTCCTACCCAAACACAGAATTCACGCAAACTACTCTAACATGCAACACCGGCGTTGATTCAAGCAAAACCTCGCTCTGCTGATGAGATACTGAGTTTCGAAACCCGCTCCTGCCGGTCAGATTTGGCAGTTTCACCATCATTGATTCCAGCAAAACATGTTCCCTGCTGATGAGACGCTGTGTCTCGAAACCCGCTCCTGCCTGTCAGATTTGGCAGTTTCACCATCATTGATTCCAGCAAAAGCTGTTCCCTGCTGATGAGACGCTGTTTCTCGAAACCCGTTCTTGCCTGTAAGATTTGGCAGTTTCACCATCATTGATTCCAGTAAAACCTAGCCCTGCTGATGAGACGCTGTTTCTCGAAACTCGTTCTTGCCTGTAAGATTTGGCAGTTTCACCATCATTGATTCCAGCAAAGCCTGTTTCTGCTCATGAGACATCGAGTGTTGAAGGCATTCCAGAGTGTCGGCTCGTCTTGAATCAATGCTGCTGAAATGATGCACTCTACCAAAGGCCGTGCGGCTGATGGGATGGGTAAAACGTTCTCTACTATTTAGTTTATTTTTCATCAACTTTGGAACGAACGTAATTTCTTATCACGCAATGCTTTTCAAAAGCCATGGAAACTCGCTCTGCCTCTCTGTCCTCTCTACATGCCTTGACAAGGGCTCGTTGCCTGAAACGTCACCTATTCATTGCTTTTTTTCACGTAAAATCTGTCAATCGCAGCGTGTGGCCTCACACTGATTGACGCAACAGTGCACGTCATAACAACACACTAACCCAAAGACAAAGATTCCCCGTATAGCCTGAACAGATTGTTGGGGCAAGTGCTGTTAGCGAGCACCTGTGAAGGCCTATACGACACGCGACGGGGTTGGTGACCAGCACCACGCCCGGCCGCCTTTGTCTCCCCAGTGGCGACTTTCACACGCCGCACCAAGAGATAATTTAAGGCTCAATCGACGTAGGGGAGGCCCAGGACCTGTTCAGATAATCGTCACCGGTGTTGGCCGTGAGCGGGAATCGAACTCAGGTCGCCGGGTTTGTAGCGCGGCGCGAAGATTCTGCTGGGCCACCGCTCCCCAATCGCCCACCCACTGACTCACACCCTGACCAACTCACCCCGGAACAACACTCACCCACCCACCAACTCACCCACTCACAAACTCACCCCGCAACAACAACACTCACCCACCCACCAACTCACCCACTCACAAACTCACCCCGCAACAACAACACTCACCCACCCACCAACTCACACACTCACCAACTCACCCCGGAACAACAACACTCATCCACCCACCAACTCACCCACTCACCAACTCACCCCGCAACAACAACACTCATCCACCCACCAACTCACCCACTCACCAACTCACCCCGCAACAACAACACTCACCCACCCACCAACTCACCCACTCACCAACTTACCCCGCAACAACAACACTCACCCACCCACCAACTCACCCACTCACCAACTTACCCCGCAACAACAACACTCACCCACCCACCCACTCACCAACTTTCCCCGCAACAACAACACTCACCCACCCACCAACACACACACTCACCAACTCACCCCGCAACAACATACTCGCCCACCAACTCACCAACTCACCAATTCGACCCATTCGCAGGCCACACCAATATTCTCATACTGTCGCCTTACACGGGAGATTTGTGTTGTCTGTGTATCTCTCTGCCACATGCTCTCTGCATTGATGTTTAAAAAGTGGCAACACAACATACCCACTCACTCACCAACTCAACCACTCACTCACCAACTCGACCACTCGCCCACTCACCAACTCAATCACTCGCCCACTCACTCACCAACTTAAGCACTCGCCCACTCATTTACTAACTCAAGCGCTCGCCCACTCAGTCACTCAACTCAACCACTCGCCCACTCACTCACCAACTCAAATACTCGCCCACTCACTCACCAACTCAACCACTCACTCACCAACTCAAATGCTCGCCCACTCACCAACTCGACCACTCGCCCACTCACTCACCAACTCAAGTACTCGCCCACTCACTCACCAACTCAACCACTTGCCCACTCACTCACCAACTCATATACTCGCTCACTCACTCACCAACTCATATACTCGCTCACTCACTCACCAACGCATATACTCGCTCACTCACTCACCAACTCATATACTCGCTCACTCACTCACCAACTCAAGCACTCGCCCACTCTCACCAACTCGACCACTCGCCCACTCACTCACAAACTCAACCACTCACCCACTCACTCACAAACTCAACCACTCGCCCACTTACTCACAAACTCGACCACTCGCCAACTCACTCACCAACTTAACCACTCGCCCACTCACTCACCAACTCAACCACTCGCCCACTCACTCACCAACTCATATACTCGCTCACTCACTCACCAACTCATATACTCGCTCACTCACTCACCAACTCATATACTCGCTCACTCACTCACCAACTCATATACTCGCTCACTCACTCACCAACTCAACCACTCGCCCACTCACTCACCAACTCAAGCACTCGCCCACTCTCACCAACTCGACCACTCGCCCACTCACTCACCAACTCAAGCACTCACCCACTCACTCACAAACTCAACCACTCGCCCACTCACTCACAAACTCAACCACTCGCCCACTCACTCACCAACTCATATACTCGCCCACTTACTCACAAACTCGACAACTCGCCCACTCACTCACCAACTCATATACTCGCTCACTCACTCACCAACTCATATACTCGCCCACTCTCACCAACTCGACCACTCGCCCACTCACTCACCAACTCATATACTCGCTCACTCACTCACCAACTCATATACTCGCCCACTCTCACCAACTCGACCACTCGCCCACTCACTCACCAACTCATATACTCGCTCACTCACTCACCAACTCATATACTCGCTCACTCACTCACCAACTCAAGCACTCGCCCACTCACTCACCAACTCAAGCACTCGCCCACTCTCACCAACTCAAGCACTCGCCCACTCCCACCAACTCGACCACTCGTCCACTCACTCACCAACTCAACCACTCGCCTACTCGCCCACTCACTCAACAACACTGCAGGTCACAAGACAAAGACATCGCATTCTCCAACTCGCGCGCAACAAAGACAAAGATCCCCCCGTGTAGCCTCAGACTGTAGGGCCAAGTGCCGTTAGCGAGTGGCAGCACCAACCTATGAAGGCCGACACTGTCACACGAGGGGGTGGGTGGCCAGCACCACGCCCGGCCGCCTTTGTCTTCCCGCACTCACCCACACACTCAGAACATTGGAATGCAGCCTCACTCCAGACGTTCACTCTATCCACAAATTTTATTCATTGAATTCAAAGGAGGTCGTAATTTCTTTAAATCATTTAAATCAAAGCCATTAGTTCGCATATGTACATTTTGCTGTTGCTGCTGATGATGATGATGCTGCTGCGGATTATGATCGCGATGACTTTGCTGATCATAATCACGATGATATTTTTTTATACAACTTTATTTTAACGAAGCTTTCCAAAACAAAAACAATTCATATCAGGAAAAAAAATCTACACTGATCTAGTAACTTATTTTATTCATGTATTTACGTATTTATATCATCTCGTTTTGTATAGACATTAAGAGACATTGTATACACAAACATTAAAAACGCATCGTAATTTTTTTTATATATATAAGCAATTGCCTTAAACGGACATGCTTACATAGTTGAACAATCTATTCACAAATCAGTCAATTATAATAATTAATATTATTTTAATAGCAATAATTTTCAATGATGAACGGAAAATAACATATTCATATTTTGTGTGGTTTGTATTTTTTATTTATTTAAAAGAATGGCATTTTTTATAAATAACCCTTACAACAACGTAGTCTTATATTCACTTTATTACTCTTGATATTTACTTGATATTAACTTGCCTTATTGAAAGCTATGCCGCGTGTGTGCGTTTGGTGGGGAGTGGTGGCGCACTGGTTAGCGCACCGCGCTCCGCTATGAACCCAGCTCAACCCCTCCCCCCACGGCCCCCCACCCACCCCGCCCCCCTCTGCCCCCCCCTCACTTCCCCCTGCCCAATAACTATTAGTATCGAATACATTTGACGCTTCCCTGCCCTACTCGATCCACTCAGCCTGCTGCGGAGTGTCAACAGCATTGGCACCGGGGGGGGGGGCGATACAAAGGCGGCCGGGCGTGGTAATCGCGGGAGGGGGCGGGCAGATGTTACTCTCATAGACCTTTGCCTGTGGCGGCCTTCATTGATGCTACTCGCTAATAGCACTTGCCCCTCCCCCCCCCCAATCCTGCCCAAGGCTATACGGGGGCAGCGGGTACCTTTATATTTGTCTGCGTGTGGTTAAGTGTCGATATTGACCGAGAGAGACACGGATTGATATTTTTTTTTTAAGCTCATTCATTGTTATTTCGTCCCCATATATACCCATCTCGTTCCCGATCCGTCAACCCCCCGTTAATCATGGTGTGTGTGCACGCATGTCTATATCCACACTTGTTGGTGTCGTGTTATAATGTGCGTGCGATTTTTGTTTATTAGTGGAGGAAAACATTTATCGATAATCTATCGATCTTCAAGGGGATGGGAGATTGGGTGGGGGTGGGGGGGGGGGGGTGTTCACAAAATAAAATATTAAAATCGATTGTAATTTTGCGTGGTGAGTTTTTGTTGTGGTTGTTGTTGTTTGTTGAGAGCGTTTCAAGTCGTCTTGCCCCTCCACTCCATCTCCCTTCTCACCATATCGTGTAGGTGTCGTGAACTGGTCACAACACAGCAGGCACAGATAAAGAGACACGAGAGAGAGAGAGACACGTTAGTCAGCCAGACATACAAAACTAAAACCAATCTATTAAAAAAACACACACATTAAACACTTTCTATTTAATGCCCGCCGAGTAGTAAAAGTTTTTTTTTTCAAGCGACCTGGCTATCACAAGTTATAGCTCGACAAAGCGGCTCAATCACGTGGACATTTACAGCAGCATCTAAAGACTCCACACGCGCGACGCCTATTCGAAATGCGGAGAAAGAAACACCGGAGGACCAGGAGAAAAATCCACGCGACCACGGGGGGAGAGAGACACACAGACAGAGAGAGACACGCAAACTCCAAATACACAGAGCAGGCGTTACCGGTCGCGGGATCAGAACCCACGACCTCCTGCATACCAGGCGAGGGAGTTAACACCTCGTCACCAGTTGGCACCCCTCTGGAACAACCTCACACAACCCCCCCCCCCCCCCGGGGGTACCGAATGAGCGCAGCGAGAGTCGCACAAAGGCAGCAGGAGCACGCGCGTGTAGATTGGGAGGGACGCTACACAAATGTCGCGTCGCACTTTAACAACAAAGTCAAAATGATGACGCTTCTTAGAATGTTCATGATTGTTCGGCGGGCTTGGGCAGACGTCAACGCGACTTTAGTAAGCAATAATCGATTTTCTGATGATGACGACGGTGCCCATACCCCAGTAGTCGAGACGAGAAATTGATATAGCGAGCGATGAATGGAACGGTTCCCGATCGCCACAAGCGATTTGCTCACCACAGACCGGTGACGAACCCATGACTTTTTTTCGCTGGGTGGACCCCACAGGCAGCGAGAGTTCGATTTTTTTTTTTAAACACGATTTGTAAAGGTCTCCCCGCTAGGGAGACAAAGACGGCCGGGCGTGGCGCTTTCCACCCATTCCGGCCTGCATAGGTGCAGCAGCTGCTGCTGCCACTCGCTAACAGCACTTGCCCCAACACTCTGTTAAGCCTATACGGGGGACCTTTGTCTTTGCAGTAATACGTTGCGCATGTACACAAAGCAAGCACTATGTGTGTATGTATATGCGCCTGTGTGTGCGCGCGCGCGCAATAACATTTGTGTGCCTATTACACAATCGTAAAACTATTGCTGCATATATTTGCAGCAATATAAAAAAAATTTACGTCTTCCTATGTACATAAGCTTTGTGGTTTGTGTGTGTGCACAGGCACGTGCAAATTACCACGTTAAGTACGCAAACGCAACGAAATCGCGGGGATTACGTTTCACGACAGTACGTGAATTGTTTACATGTTCGGGATCACGGACATCATCAGCGACGGTTATCCGAACCGGTCCTGGGCCTCTCCCCCCCCCCCCCCTAGATCGACTCGGCCTCAAATGAGCAATGCGTAAAAAGTCAGCACTAGGGGAGACAAAGGCGGCTGTGCGTGGGTGCTAGCCACCTCCCTCCCATCCAAATCATCTTGCACAGTGCCGGCACTTCAGGAGGTGCTTGCGAACGGCACTTGCCCCAAAACAGCCGGTTTAAGACTACCTGGGAGATCTTTATCACTGGCGCGGTGTACACAAGCAGTCATACGCCCACACACACACACAACACCACACAACACCACACAACACCACCACCCACACAACACCACACACACAGTAGCGAAATACATTCCCGAACAGACACGCACAAAAACACGAAGAAATGTACAGAGAAGCACACGCGTATAGTACACACACACACGTGTACAAATATATATATATAAAATACAACAGGTATGTCGATTCACGCTGTGACGCTTATTGGATGGTTTAACCATACTTCGCCAAGATGATCAATGCGCGTTTGTTCCCCGGGGTTTCGTCGCCCGAGTGCGCTAACCACTGCGCCACCACTCACACACACACACATCTAAAATTCGGATATGGAAATAGAATAGAATTCAAAGATCCTCGGTATAACCTTAACAGACTGTTGGGGCAAGTGCTGTTAGCGAGTGGCAGCACCTATGCAGGCCGGCACGGCACACGAAGGGGTGGGTGGCCAGCGCTACGCCCGACCACCTTTGTCTCCCTCGTGGCGATGTTTTTGTTACGCACCGCACCAGGTTACTCATTTGAGGGCGAGTCGACCTAGGGGAGGTTCAGGACCGGTTAAAATAATCGTCACTGAGTGTTGGCGGCCGCGAGTGGGAATCCAACTCGGGTAGGTAGGGGGGGTCAGGTTCGTAGCGCAGCGCGCTAACCACTGCGCCACCGCTCCCCACTTACACACACAAACATGAACATTCGACTCTCAGCATGTACGCGCACACGCGTGTACACACACACACGTGCACGGTAATATAAATGCACACACAGTCACGTTCAGAGATAATCGCCACTGATGTTGGCCGTGAACGGGGAATTGAATTACCGGAGATTCGCAGTGCGTCAACCACTGCGCCATAACACAAAGACAAAGCCCCCCCTCCCATGTAGCCTCAGGGGACTACTGAGGCAAGTGCTGTTAGCGAGGAGCAGCACCTATGAAGGCCGGCACGGCACACGAGGGGGTGTCGGTGGGTCAACACCACGCCCGGCCGCCTTTGTCTCCCCAGTGGCGATGTTGTACACATCGCACCAGGTACTCATTTGAGGCCGAGTCGACCTAGGGGAGGCCCAGGACCGGTTCAGATAATCGTCGCCGGTGTTGGCCGTGAGCGGGTATCGAACCCGGCTCACCAGGTTCGTAGCGCAGCGCGCTAAATAACGCTACACCACCGTCCACCAACACACACACACACACACATTTCCATGGGTACATTCATGACCAGGTATACATACCGACCACAACTACTACTATAATACAAAAACTGAAGTCCAACATTAACCGGTGAATAAAAGATAAAGATAAAGATCCCCCGTATAACCGGTGAATACACACACACACACATGCACGCGCGCTAATGCCCCACTAACAACGCCGATTATGTTAATAGGGATTGTTAACGGTGCTTTATAGTCAAGCGCACACCACCGCTAGCCCCCCAGAGGCGAACTACTCGGTTCACGGCTGGCGCTCGCGTTGCGGGAACTCGAGACGGAGCCCTTCTCCTGCACTGCCAGTGACACCAATCACACCCCGCGCGCTCCTCTCGGGAGAGGGGGGTGGGGTGTAAAACTAGAACTATTTTAGGTTTTCTGATTTCGAGAATAATCGGCAGAGACTCGGCTAGGATTGCGCCACATGTCAGCTCTCTCGCCCATCTAGAACATCACTTGAATGTGCATCAGTCACTCAGCTCTTTATCCCTTCTAGAACATCACTAGAGTTGTACATCAGTCACTCAGCTCTCTCGCCCATCTAGAACATCACTTGAATGTACATCAGTCACTCAGCTCTCTATCCCTTCTAGAACATTACTAGAGTTGTACATCAGTCACTCAGCTCTCTATCCCTTCTAGAACATCAGAGTTGTACATCAGTCACTCAGCTCTCTAGCCCTTCTAGAACATCACTAGAGTTGTACATCAGTCACTCGGCTCTAGCCCTTCTAGAACATTATTAGAATGTACATCAGTAACTATCCCTTCTAGAACATCATTAGAATGTACATCAGTCACTCACCTCTCTATCCCTTCTAGAACATTATTAGAATGTACATCAGTCACCCAGCTCTCCATCCCTTCTAGAACATCACTAGAATGTACATCAGTCACCCAGCTCTCCATCCCTTCTAGAACATCACTAGAATGTACATCAGTCACTCAGCTCTCTATCCCTTCTAGAACATCACTAGCGTTGTACATCAGTCACTCAGCTCTCTATCCCTTCTAGAACATAACTACAATGTGCATCAGTCACTCAGCTCTCTATCCCTTCTAGAACATCACTAGAATGTACATCAGTCACTCAGCTCTCTATCCCTTCCAGAACATCACTAGAGTTGTACTCCAGTCACTCAGCTCTCTAGTCCTTCAAGAACACCCATCACCACCGCGCTTTCCAACTGCACTTCAGCGGCCGTCTGGAACGTTCTTCCTTCCGATACAGTATTACGAAGCCACTGGAGCGGTGCCCTTTTAAATCATCGAAATGGAATACTCAATTATTTAGATAAGCTTTTTGTGTTCAGTTTTTTTGTCCATTCCTCGCACATCCAATTAGCGCGGTTGGCTACGTACGATGCAAAAGAAGTTCAACGACGTACAACCACTAGCAACAGTCACTCAGCTCTCTCGCCCATCTGGAACATCACGATAATCTGTTTCAGTCCATCACTGGTCAGTCACAAGCATCTACTATGCGTGGACGATTCACACGCGCAGCCAACGCACGCACACTATCAGTAATAACATCATTGCGTAATTCTATTATACCTGATATAATTAGTACATAATCAATACGGGGCAATTACATGTTTTTTTCCTCCATTAAGTCTTAATATAAGAATATATTCATACAGATTCACACGAAAGCAAAAATCCACCGTGTAGCATTTAACACACTGTTGTGGCAAGTACTGTTAGCGAGTAGCGCCTATATGAATGCCGGCACGGCACACGATTCGGTGGGTGGCCAGCACCACGCCCGGCCGCCTTTGTCTCCCTCCGTGGCAATGCTTACACATCACACCACGGTACTCATTTGAGGCCGAGTCGACCTTGCACAGGAGGGCGGGTCCCAAAACCGATCCCGATAATCGTCGTCACTGGGTGCTTGATGGTTGTGACCCAGTGAGCAGGAATCACCGCTACCCACTCTCGCGTGAATACAAAAAAAAGTTCCAGTTTCTCGGAATAAATTAGCAGCGAAACGTCGCAGTGCCTACTCAATTCAGTAAATGTTTGTGGATTTACTCTCCAACACACCCCGGTGGCTGAAGTGGTAAACCCATTGGTCGTTTTGTTTGCGTGACAAATCCCTTACCGATTGGCCGTTGTCCGGGCAGTGGAGGGTTCACGACACAACATTCATACTTACGCGATCTAACCCACAAACAAATGAAAAAAAAAAACCTTTAGCACTAATGATATCGGTTCGCGAAAGCCTGCTACGTGTTTAAAAAAAAATATAAGTTCACGTTACCGTTCACGACTTTTGCCCTAAAATTGACCCACTCACCCCACTCTCCCTTCTCCTGTGACGCCGCTGCTGTGGCGAGTTTGCCCCGAGCGAGGCTGCACTTGACCGCAAATCTGAACGTCGCTGGAACGTTAATTTGTCATCCGTCCGTCGTTACGATTTCCCCCGAAGCCTCTTAAGACTTCAAGGAAGGGAGGGGGGGGGGAGTAATAGAACGCGAATTATAACAAAGTCGCGAAATATCAGACGACGCAATCGGTCAATAATAAAAATATAAACGCCTCCAACGTAATAACTGCACAAAAGTGCGTGCACGTAAATATATATCTAACAAAAAATAGGAGCCGTTTCGGGCACTGAACAAGGTTCAATTCCCGAAACGTCGCACGTTACAGAGACCGTTTAATTCCATTTCAGGGCCCAAACCTGTGCTGTGGACAGATCTGCCGAGGGTTCTCGTTCGCGTTCGATCGTTTTCGCTTCACTCTCTGAACCCCTCCATCCGTTCACGCCGTGCCGCTCGCCGTCACGTCGCTTGTTCACCATACTTCACCACGCTGGTCGGCGCGGGTTGGGCGGGTGGTTCTGCCGCCACCAGCCCGCCGGGCGTCGGACGCTTGCGAGCGAATCGAACTCGGGTCGTGACTGCAATATGGGCTCCCCGTGCGTAACGCGAGCGCCACCGCTCCCCAGGTTCCGATAGCCGCGTGCGCGCGTTACGAACCCGCCACCCCCCACCGCCTCGCTCCCTGGGGTCCCGAGTCCGTCTACAGCTTACAGCGCTCTATCCAAACACGCGCAGTGAGGATTTTTCTTGAACCGGTCCCGGACCTCCTACCTAGGTCGACTCGGCATCAACTGAGCAGCTGGTTGCGGTGTGTGTACTAAGCGTAGCCCCTGGGGAGACAAAGGCGGCACGGCGTGGCGCTGGCCACTCGCCAGTGCCGCCCTTCACAGGTGCTGCTGCTACTCGCTCACAGCACTTGCCCCAACAGTCTGTTAAGCCTATCCGGGGGAGAGTGTCTTTATATTGGTTGTTTGTGACCACACACAAAAGGTATGTGACACACACACAGAGACAAAGGTTCCCCCCGCGTGCAGCCTTACTAGACTGTCGGGGCAAGTGCAGTTAGCGAGCGCACACAAACTTAAATACGTAGAGACACGCGCATGCACGCACGTGTCGGTGTAGACTGTTGTGCGCAGGGGAGAACACGACAAGGCAATGTGGCGTTGATACAGAAGCACGCCGCACGACCTATTAAGGTACACACATATAACAATAATGTACATATGAGCGCGCATAAATACATACGTACACACATGTACAGCATACGCAGGTACACTCATACAGTATAGCATTCGCCCCGTATGACGTTATAGACTGTTGGGGCTGACTGCGCGTGGGTATGGTGTGGTCTAAACAACGCCGGGCCGCCTTTGTCTCCCACAATTCACCAAAGTTTGACACACAGCCCGCCTGGTTCATGTAATCACGAACGCCTCCTGACGTTAGCCGTGGCCAGGAATAGTTAGGAGCGGTGCGCCAACCACTGCACCACCGCTCTTCGAACACAAAGACAGAGTTTCCCCACACCCCTCCGCGTATAGCCTCAACCGACTGTTGGGGCAAGTGCAGCATAAAAATCGGGCACGGCACACGAGGGGGTTGGGGTGGGCAACACCGCGCCCGGCCGCCTTTGTCTCACCAGCGGCGATGTTCGCACATCGCACCACGGTGCTCAATTGAGGCCGAGTCGACCTAGGGGAGGCACAGGACCGCGTGCGCGCGCACACACGGACACATGTTTGGGTTTATTGAGGCCACATTGCTGTGATCTTCTTAAAGTATTTCACGGGTGGGAATTTCAGAAAGTTTTACGTAGGCGGGGGAAACGTTATGAATTATTAAGTAATTTGTTTAAATAAATTATGTTATCGAGGCTTACCAACTTGCTTGCCTTAATGTATATATGTTAAGATTAAGTATTTCAACCCTTTTTCCGGATTCTAGGATGCAAATCTTTAGCATGCATCTCTAAGTTAAAATGCTTAAGATTTGAAAGTTAAATTTTGATTTAAAGCTTTCGTGACTGCAGGGATTCATATTCTTGGTTCTTTCGGTAAAGTCACGTAGAAGGGAAACAATAAAATAATAAAAAATATAAAACAATAAAATTCTCACGACGCTTCGCCACTTTTTTCAAACTTTCTGAAAGTTTGAAAAAGTTTTCATGATTTTCAAATGAGGTTTTAAATGCGTCGATTTCCGAGGTGCCGTGATTTTGCGGCCCATTATTCTACAAATGAACATTGTCATTTTTCTTCTCGAGTTATAAATGTATCGACTTCACCAAGATGTGAACACAATCTCAGTTCTCTTGCTCTTCTAGAACATCATTAGAATGTACATCAGTCACTCAGCTCTCTATCCCTTCTAGAACATCACTAGAGTTGTACATCAGTCACTCAGCTCTCTATCCCTTCTAGAGCATCACTAGAGTTGTACATCAGTCACTCAGCTCTCTAGCCCTTCTAGAGCATCACTAGAGTTGTACATCAGCCACTCAGCTCTCTATCCCTTCTAGAGCATCACTAGAGTTGTACATCAGCCACTCAGCTCTCGAGCCCTTCTAGAACATCACTAAAATGTACATTAGTTACTCAGCTCTCTATCCCTTCTAGAACATAATTAGAATGTACATCAGTCACTCAGCTCTCTATCCCTTCTAGAACATCACTAGAATGTACATCAGTTACTCAGCTCTCTATCCCTTCTAGAACATCACTAGAGTTCTACATCAGTCACTCAGCTCTCTATCCCTTCTAGAACATCACTAGAATGTACATTAGTTACTCAGCTCTCTATCCCTTCTAGAACATAATTAGAATGTGCATCAGTCACTCTATCCCTTCTAGAACACTCATTACCAACAATGTCCTTTTAGAGTATATAAAGTTGATACCACTCTTTAGAAAGTCGACATTGATTTGTTTTTTATGGATGGACTTAACCCTCCGCCCTCGTCGCGGGAATATGAAATTCCCCACCGCTGCCTCGAGGTTGTAAACGGGACAGGAGCGCTGCTCAGCGCTCGCTCAAGGCATCAACATTCGCGGTTCTTGTGCGGTTATTTTGGCCATACTTCACCACGCCGGTCCATGCAGAGAGTATGTTCTCAGGAGCACACAGAGTGAAGTCCAGCAGCTGCGAGCACCGGCCACCCATGGTGCCGATCGCCCATCCGAGTACTATCCAGGCTCAACCCCTGCTTCGATGTCCCTTTGACAGACTGCAGGGGCAAGTGCACCGAGCGAACACTCACGAAGGCCGGAACGGCACACGAGGGGGTGGGGGGGGGGGAGGGTTGTGGGCCAGCACCACGCTCGGCCGCCTTTGTCTCCCCACTGCCGATGCTCGCACAGTGCACCAGGTTCTCATGTTAGGGCCCAGTCGATCTAGAAGTGGGCCAGGACCGGCTCAGATAATTGGTGGAATCGCACTCGAGTCTCTACCAACGCGCTCCCCAATATGCGATTCATAGATCGATACGCGCGCGCCATAGATCGATACGTGGCGACGGACACATAACGGAGCCGTACGCGCTCGCATCAACGGACGAAGGCGAGACGAAATCGATACGCACGTACTTTTGTATACGTACCGACAGTTGCGATTGGAGTATCGAATCAATCAACGAACGTCGATGAATCAGTATATATACGTATCGATACGTACATCGCACGCATGTATGTGTGTGTGTGTATATATACGTGAAATTAAATACTCACATTATTGTAACTCATCGATACATGCGCAGATCCCGATGCGCTAACGAACCCTTACACATGTACATACAACAAATCAACTGATACACACACACACACCAACGAATACGTACGCGCGAATGTGCGTACGTATATAAAAACAAATCCGATACGCGCATCGAGTAAGCGCACAACATACCCTATGCGTGCAGATCGATCGATCGATCCGTATACTACATGCGTGTAGTGATTGGTGTAGCATGCGTCTGATAAACGAGTGCAGATGATACGTAGTATATATGTGCACACCCACGGGTGTGTATACACACTCGCAGAGTGGTACCGATATATATACGGTAGTCGTAATGTTGATAACCACGTGAAGTTAAGTTTGTTGTCGTTTGTCACCCCGGGGGTGTCCAGCGTGCGCCGCTTAAACTGCGTCCTCTTCGAGTTGAGAGGATTCCTCCACACAGCACACAGGGGGCATCGTGGGTGAGTGGGTGGGTGAGTGGGTGGGTGAGTGAGTGGGTGAGTGACTGGATGGGTGAGTGAGTGGGTGGGTGATCGAGTTGAGAGAGGATTCCTCCACACAGCATACAGGGGGCATCGTGGGTGAGTGGGTGGGTGGGTGAGTGGGTGAGTGAGTGGGTGAGTGACTGGATGGGTGAGTGAGTGGGTGGGTGATCGAGTTGAGAGAGGATTCCTCCACACAGCACACAGGGGGCATCGTGGGTGAGTGGGTGGGTGAGCGGGTGGGCGAGTGGGTGGGCGGGTGAGTGAGTGAGTGAGGGGGTGGGTGAGTGGGTGGGTGAGTGAGTGAGTGTGGGGGTGGGTGAGTGAGTGGGTGAGTGAGTGAGTGAGTGTGGGGGTGGGTGAGTGAGTGGGTGAGTGAGTGAGTGAGTGTGGGGGTGAGTTAGTGGATGGGTGAGTGAGTGGGTGGGTGATCGAGTTGAGAGAGGATTCCTCCATACAGCACACCAGGGGCATCGTGGGTGGGTGGGTTAGTGAGTGAGTGTGGGTGGGTGAGTGGGTGGGCGAGTGAGTGGGTGAGTGAGTGGGTGAGTGAGTGGATGGGTGAGTGAGTGGGTGGGTGATCGAGTTGAGAGAGGATTCCTCCATACAGCACATATGGGGCATCGTGGGTGCATAGGTGGGTGAGTGTGTGGGTGGGTGAGTATGTTGTTGCGGGGTGAGTTGGTGAGTGGGTGAGTTGGTGGGTGGGTGAGTGTGTGTTGTTGCGGGTTGAGTTGGTAAGTGAGTGAGTCAGTGGGTGAGTGATCAAGTTGAAAGATGATTCCTCCACACAGCACAGAGGGGGCATCGTGGGTGAGTGGGTGGATGAATAAGTGAGCGAGTTGGTGAGTGGGTGGGTGAGTGAGTGAGTGGGTGGGTGAGCGAGTGGGTGGGTGGGTTAGTGAGTGTGAAGGTCAGTTAGTAGGTGAGTAGGCGAGTTAGTAGTTGAGTAGGTGAGTAGGTGAGTAAGTGGGTGAGTCGGTGAATGGCGGTTGAGTGTGGGTAGGTTAATGAGTTAGGTATGTGAATAGGTGAGTGAGTAGGTGAGTGAGTAGGTAAATGAGTGGAAAGGTGAGTGGGTCGGTGAGTGAATAGATAAGCGAGTGGGTCGGTGAGTGAATAGATATGTAAGTGGGGAGGTGAGTAAGTAGACCACCGAGTAGATACATTCGTGGTAGGTGAGTGAATGAGCGAGGTGAGTAAGTAGTCGTGGAACCCCAATACGTACACACGTACACGCGTACCAGTGATACACGCGTACCAGTGATACACGCGTACCAGTGATACACGCGTACCAGTGATACACGCGTACCAGTGATACACGCGTACCAGTGATACACGGACATGTGCCAACAACTCCGCGTGAATCTGATACGTACAGACCCATTGGGTATGGAAGGTCAAATGCGTAATGCGGTGGTACATAACACCACCAGTGTAGCCTCGACAGATTGTCGGGGCAAGTGCTGTTAGCGAGCACCTATTAAGGCAGACACGACCAGCACCACGCCAGGCCGCCTGTGTGCGTCCCGAGTTGCGATGGTTTACACACCGCACCGCAGGCAACTCATTCGAGGCCGAGTCTACCTAAGGCAGGCCCAGAACCTGGTGGCCGTGAGCAGGAATCGAACTCGGGAGCGCCGGGATTCGTAGCGCAGCGCGCTAACCGCTGCGCCACCGCTCCCCAAGGTTTAACAAAAAAAAACCCACACACACAAACATGCGAACTGGCAAGTACCAGGTGATACTTGAAAGGCCGTGGCCATGCGCTGCTTTGCATCGCTGTGCACAGGGCCGGGTTGGTTGGGCTAACGCGAGATAGGCACGGCCACGGTTACCCGCACACTCGATGCGTTTCGCGTACTCATTACGCACGCTAACGCGTGTACCCGGTAGTCCTTCACCTGGGGGTGCACCAAAACCCCCCACCCCCCCCCCCTCCTCCCCCGGGGGTAGCGAGACACGGCCAGATATTTGTGCCGTTGTTTAGAGAATGTTAATCACCGAAGAGGCAAATTAAGCAAGGGGAAAGTTTACTTTGTTTCACGAAACCCCACTGCGTCGCTGCTCTGAATTGTAAATGCTGTGGCTTTGCTATCCAACACACAACCGGTTAGCGCTGTACCAGTGACGAATTGGCAGCACGTTCCGTTCACGCCGATTGGCCGTGTCGGGTGGTGGCGGGTTTAACGACACATTTATATTTTTTTACGCGCTCTAACCCACCCGCCCCCCCCCCTTCAAAACAACTAATATTATGGATATTCGTCGCATGAATGTTAATGCGTATATATGGATTAATGAACACCCCCCCCGCCTCACGTTGTGCAAGAGCAGCGCACAAGATTTGTCCTCCACTTGTCCACAAATCTGGCCGTGCGCCTGATGAAGCTCGTTGTAATTTGCCGGCCAAACGTCGGAGCTCAAGACTTGCAAACGCTGTGGCTCTGGCTCTCCAACTCACGACCGGTTAGTGCTATACTAAGTGACGAATTGGCAGCACGTTCTGTTTACGTGACCGCCCTTACCGGTTGGCCGTGTCGGGTGGTGGCGGGTTTAAACGCCTGTGTTATGGACAACCCCTATGTATTTAATCTTCATCTGAAGCTTTCGTGACTGCAGTAATCCACTCTTCGGTTCTTTTCGGCTCAGCCGATCATTATTATTTTTTTCCGCCCGAGGACGATTGCTTGTGTTGAGATCGAAACGTCGTGATATTTTATTTTGTTTTATTTTTCTGCCTACGTGACTTTACCGAGAGAACCAAAGAGTACCCCCATGTATTTATCAACATTTTACTTTTTTTCTTTATAACGACTGAGCACACAAGGCTGCAGTGAAGATTAAAACAACTGGCCTATTCTCATTCTACGTGGTGACTTTACCGAAAGAACCAAATAAAGCTTTAAATCGAAATTTAACTGACCTATACGTACGGCCGATACACGCACGCGCACCGATCGATACGTACGTACGTACACACACGCACGCGTGGAACATTTGCGATCTCGGCAAAACTCGTACTCAATGGATAGGTATGTGAAATGAAAAACATCAATTGATACACACGCGTGTACAACCCCGATAACGGACGCGGGGTTGCGATATGCACGCGCCTGCATACCGATTGATGCATGCATGCATGCATACGCGCTATATATGTGTACACACACGCACACTACATAACAGACGTGTCCGTCAGTGGATACACGCGAGAAAAAACTGCCGATACGTGCGCGTGTCTAAAGCGACTAATGTGCGTGCGTCCGATACGCACGCTAATTGGTGCGTAAAGGCGTCTACGATCCGTACGAACTGGCATCACTTGATACGTGCGAATACCATTGACACGTGCCTCGTGGGTACATTGATAAATACGCGCGGATCCAACACGCAACACACATTACCCAACAAAATATACAGGCGTTCGCATATCGTCGAGTACATACAAACACTATTTTATACGTCTGTACAAACGACTACTTTTCGACCACGTGGACTGCTATCGTCGACTCCTGATGATAATAATCTCACAAAAAGTGGGTACCGATTTTATCGACCACAAAAAATTGAAGATGATTGGCCCAAGTAATTTGAAAGGGGCACATTTCTCTGTGCGTGGCTGCGGAGAACAGCATGATGATTGTTCAATTGATTTATTGGTTGATTGATTTATTGGTGGGCGATACGAAGTGCCGAGTGCCAGCCCAATGGAGGGACGTGCACCCGGGGAGCACTCCACGGGGAGACGGAGCGATAAATTGGAGGAGCCTTCATCTAACAGTGGATTGATCGTGGCTATTGATGTTGATGGTTGTTGTTTGAAGAGAGCCACAAACATCGTGAAGCATTCACGTCGAGTAAATTCGCGGCGTGGTGGTGATGATATAATGGTGGTGGCGAGGAGGATTATGGTACTGATAATGATGTTGATGGTAGTGGTGGTGATGGTGTTGATGATATTGGTGATGGTGATGATGTTGATAGTAGTGGTGATGGTGGTGATAATAGTGAGTGATGGTGGTTGTTACGATCGTATTGTTGACAATCACGACGACGGTGATGATGATAATTATGGTTATTATAATCATAAATGATAGAGCAATATGATGATTATGGTGGTGATGGTGGCGATGACGACGTTGACAATTCTGATCGCTATCATTTTAAAGCCGTTTAAAGCCCAGCTCGGCTCGAGACGGTCAACGCAACGTCAGCTCCGAGTCTCCGTTCCCCTCTGTAACGTGATGGGGAGGCGGGGGGGGGGGGTCAGGAGAACACCCGTTTAACGTTCATCCGACGTTGAGAGCGAAACTTTCGTGCAAAAGTTGCATTTGGAATTCTGGACACCCTCCTCTCTCGATGGTTATTGTTTCCCCTTCTAACGTGACTTTACCGAAACAACCAAGAATATGAATAGGTACTACTTTTATCTTTTAGCGAGCGTGCAAAGATGGTGTGCATTTTATTGGTGGTAGTGGGTAACTTAAACTTTGAGTAATCGTAGCATAAACTATTACATTAATAATGCGCGCACGCGTGTGTGTGTATTGTGGGGAGCGGTAGTGCAGCGGTTAGCGTGCTGCGCTACGAACCTGGCGACCCGGGTTCGATTCCTGTACACGGCCAACAACGGTGACGATTATCTGTACGGGACCTGAGCCTCCCCTAGGTCGACTCAGCCTCAAATTGGTACCTGGTGCGGTGTGCCTTTATTAGGTGCTCGCTAACAGCACTTGCCCCAACAGTCTGTTAAGGCTATACGGAGGATCTTAGTCTTTGTACTAATTGTAACGCTTGGAACCAAACGTATGGGAGAGAGAGAGATGGAGAGGTAGAGATGAGATGGATCGAGAGAAAGAGGAGCACGTGGATCAGAGAAGACGCACAGCAGGTCAATGTCATCATTCGATCCGTGGAGAAGAGTCAGGACGCGTCACGGCAAAAAGGAGGTGGTGGTGGTGGTGGAGGTGGTGGTGGTGGTGGTGGTGGTGGTGATGGAGTTGGTAGAGGTGGTAGAGGAGGAGGTGGTGGTGGTGGTGGTGGGGTGGTGGAGGTGGTGGTGGTGGTGGGGGTGGTGGAGGAGGTGGTAGAGGTGGTGGAGGTGGTGGAGTTGGTAGAGGTGGTAGAGGAGGAGGTGGTGGTGGAGTTGGTAAAGGTGGTAGAGGAGATGGTGGTGGTGGTGGTGGTGACGTCAGGTGGTGGTGGAGGTGGTGACGTCAGGTGGTGGTGCTGGCGGAACGCTTCCTCGCAAGGTCGTGAGAGGTGGCGACAGAGGAAAGGGGGGAGGGGGGGAGACCTTCATCCAGCAGTGGATTAAGCGCGGCTCATGCCGCCGCTGCTGATGCCGATGATTCCTACATACCCCTGCCTATATACTGTACATACACTCGTTTAACAAATTGCCCTTATCACTTTCAGTAAAGCCTGCGACACCACGACAACGATGTTGTCTCTCCCAGACGAGGTGCCCTCCAAGATGCTTGCCCCGAGGGCCGCCTTTTAAAGTCGCCTCGCTTTTGAGAAAACGAGGAGGAACAATCGCGCTCACGCATGGACTCTGCGGGGACCCACAAGTTTACGACAATATCAACACCACGACAGCAATTATATCACAACAACAACAACATAACGCCACGACTCCAGTCTTGAGTAGATTGAGTGAAGGTGGGGGGGTGGTAATGGTGGTGGTGGTGGTGAGGCCTTATCAGGTGGGACGACCAGAGCGGGGAGGAGGAGGGATACATTACAAAGTCAAATAAATGACAGTGGATCACGTTAACAATGCCAGAATATACTTCATAATATAGTTTCAGATAATGTAGACCCTTTTAGCGCTGGTTTTTATTTGCTGTTGCTGTGTCTCTCTCTGTCTCTCTCTCGCCATATATTGTTTCAATAAAAAAAAATTGTTTCCCTTTTACGTGACTTTACCGAAAGAACCAAGAATATGAATCCCTGCAGTCACGAAAGCTTTAAATCAAATTTTAAAAGTAGTACCTCTTCGTGAGATTTCGAAACTCAAAAGCGGTTGTCCTGCACAGAAACGTACAAAACCCCGGTATCGTAATGTGGAATTTCCAGAAATACTTTAGACACGGAAAAAAATATAACCAAGTCCACAGGTTTAACAAAACTATTGGGGTTGTCCAACTCCCTTAGCTTGATTTTGTTTATACAATTAAATCAAAACTCTTACACATCTTAATGGGATCATGGCGCCATTGATGGACATTCCACGTTCGCCTGACGGGAGCGAGTCGAGCCACAGGACACAGTGGGCACGTGATTTTGAGTACCCACGCTGTATGGATGATGATGATTGATGCTGCTGATGATGATGAATTCGATACTCGTGGTGATGGTTGTTAAGTGGGGGAAATATGATGATGATGGTTGGTATTATAAACATCTGCAATAAGTCACAATTACGATAGTCATCTATACGGTATGCAACGTAACGTTATTCGTTTTGCCGATACGATTTCAAGCGCATTTAAATAACAAATTCAGTTTTAGCGGGAGATCTCTAATTATTGGTACGAAGACAAAGATCCTTCCCCCCCTCCCGTATAGCTTTAACAGACTATTGGGGCAAGTGCTGTTAGCGAGCACCTTTAAACAAACACACACACGAACAGTTAAACCTGCCGGTGGGGGTTTCCTGCTTTCTATCGGCTTTATCGTCACACCCCTTCCCGGCGGCAGGCGAATTACTCTGTTCACCGCTGAGTGCTGAGCGCGATTGCAGAAATCTAGACGGAGCCCTCCTGCCCTTGTGAGCGACGCCAATCACACTCCGAGCGCTCCTCTCAGCTTTGGGTGGATAAAACTGCAACTATTTTGGGGGTTCTCCGATTCCGATAATTATTAGCGGATTTTTATTGTTTCAATTTTCAGCTCTCCAGAACATCAATAGAATGTACATCAGTCACTCAGCTCTCTATCCCTTCTAGAGCATCACTAGAGTTGTACATCAGTCACTCAGCTCTCTATCCCTTCTAGAGCATCACTAGAGTTGTACATCAGTCACTCAGCTCTCTAGCCCTTATAGAGCATCACTAGAATGTGCATCAGTCACTCAGCTCTCTAGCTCTTCTAGAACATTACTAGAATGTACATCAGTCACTCAGCTCTCTAGCTCTTCTAGAACATCACTAGAGTTGTACATCAGTCACTCAGCTCTCTATCCCTTCTAGAGCATCACTAGAGTTGTACATCAGTCACTCAGCTCTCTATCCCTTCTAGAACATCACTAGAGTTGTACATCAGTCACTCAGCTCTCTATCCCTTCTAGAACATCACTAGAATGTGCATCAGTCACTCAGCTCTCTAGCTCTTCTATAACATAACGAGAATTTATTCTAGATATTCAAATGAGTAATGGGACTGGCCCCTTCAATTAGTGGTGGAAATTTCATATTCAAATGGCTGGAAAAAGTATCTGTCATATACGTACATTTACTGTGTGAATGTACATGTAAATAAGAAAATATAAGTGATCATAAACAACCTCAATGATCGTCATCATCCTATTTCTAAAGCCATTATAACAACCACCACACCATCACCACCACTATCATCACGCCCATCACAATCCCGTTGTGCCCATGGTAACATCGTCGTCAATGACGACCATCACCCACATCACGTAAACCTTTGTGCTTTAAACGGTCGATAAAATTGGTACCATTTTGTTTAGAAATCAACAGTGGGTACACGTGGGTCGTTGTGTAGGTAGGTAGGCAGACAGATACGCAACGGAGGTAGTAGTTTAGACCAATGGGCCGATCCAATGTAATTTACAAACAAAATTATATATCGAAAATAAGACAGCGTACGATGTACAGATGCGTCGAGTCGTATTGTGTTACTGTGAGAATGCTCAGTAAATTTAGGAGGGGAGCGGTGGCGCAGCGGTTAGCGCATCATGGCCATGGGTTCCAGACGATATTCGCGAGCGCGGTCAACATCAGTGGCGAATGATACCAGAAACTATTTTTTTTGTTTAAACGCCCTTCCCCCCCCTCTCTCCATTAGAGCGCATTGACCAGCGTGGTGAAGTATGGTCAACCCCCCCCCCCCACTCCCCCGCTCGACAGAGCGTAGAAAGTGAGGCATTCATCCAGCAGTGGATTTACAAAAAGTCTGGAAATGAAAACAAGATTATTGCCTGTGATATAGGTAAACTTTTTTCCTACGCTGTACATATGAATCTTACGTCCATCAACGAATATATACTTGTAGAATAATGTAACAGGCACGTAGTGTTTACGATGTCACTATAAAGCATATGTTTGAGGCAATATAAAACTAGGTCATGAAGATGAATACATGTTGACTGCGTATACGCATATACATATACACAAAGACAAAGATCGCTCCCGTATAGCCTTTGACAGACATTTGGGGCAAGTGCTGTTAGCGAGCGCCAATGAAGGCCGGCACGGCACACGGTGGGGCAGATGGCCAGCACCACGCCCGGCCGCCTTTGTCTCCCTCAACGGCGATCTTTACACATCGCATCGGGAAATCATCTGAGTCGACACACACGCACAGGCGCAATTAAACTACTACACGTATGACTACTAAAAAGGTACAAAAATTTAAAGTTGAGCAAGTATGTAAACCCTCTACAAAGCTTAACATTTCGCAGTGGTTGCACATGTAAGAATGCGCGCGCGCGTAAACTTCCACGCAATTACGGGCAACTAACTTCCATCGGGGTCAATCCACGACTCGCCTATAACCACGACCGCGTATCGGCCCGTTTGATTGGACGTTAGCCATTTAACCATACTTCACCACTCTGGTCACTGGATGCGGGGCTGACGAACGTGGTGCTCCGGTTACATCGCTCGCCACTGGCGCGGACCGTGAGCGGGAATCGAACCGAGGTCACAGTATTCGTGGCTCGATGTGCCAGCTGCAATACCACGTGTCGGTGAACGTGGGGGGGGGTGACACCGGTCATGGGCCTCTCTCCCCCCTGGGTCGACTCGGCCTTGAATGTTTACACCCCCTCCCACCCCACACACCCGCTGCGATGTGTAAGCATCGCCGACGGGGAGACAAAGGCGGCCGGGCGTGGTGCTGGCCACCCGTCTCCTCGTGCGCCTTGCCGGCCCCCTTCGCACTGCTGCTGCTACTGACCAACGCAGCCCGTTTGGGTGTCTACACGGAGGATCTTTGGCTACGTGCGCGCCTATGTATGTACTTGTTTGAGTAAATGTGCGCTTGTGTGTGTAGATGTCCGTTTGTGTGCGCGCGCGCGCATCTATGTATTTGCAAAACGTGTGCATTGTTAGTGTGCGTGTGTGCGTGCATGTGTACGACAGGTGTGCGCACACACACACACACACCAGGCGCGTATACACAACGTACGCTGTTGTGTTACATGTGTGTATCTTTGTGTCAGCTTCAATTCGGGTTAATTGTGTAAACACGCGTGTGTGTGTGTGTGTGCGTACGTGTGGGTGCAAAAAATTGTGTATGCGTAAAAAGTCTGCATGTATACGTGTTTGAATGTGTGTGTGTGTTAGTAACTGTTTGTTTTTGCTAGTAACTGTGTTTTTGTTAGTAACTGTGTGTGTGTTTGTTAGTAACTGTGTGTGTGTGTTTGTTAGTAACTGTGTGTGTGTTTGTTAGTAACTGTGTGTGTTTGTTAGTAACTGTGTGTGTGTTTGTTAGTAACTGTGTGTGTTTGTTAGTAACTGTGTGTGTGTTTGTTAGTAACTGCGTGTGTGTGTGTTTGAGACGTGGGGAGCGGTGGTGTAGCGGTTAGCGCACTGCCCCACGAACACGGCCACCCGAATTCGATTCCCGCTCGCGGCAAACACCGTTTGACGAGTATCTGAACCGGTCCTGGGACTGCCCGTAGGTCGACTCAGCCTTGAATGAGTGCCCTATTTGCGATGCGTAAAAACAAAATTTAACTTCGCCACAGGAGAGACAAAGACGGTCGGGCGTGGTTACCGTCCAACCCACCCTCTCGTGTACCCGGTGCCGCCCTTAATAGGTTGCTCGCTGACAGCACTTGCACAAACAGTCTGTCCCGTTTCTCCCACCGACCTCAACCCGTTTCGATTTCACTGCCGCTGCAACGAACGCGTCTCAGACCGAGCACGCTTTGAGTCGTCCCGGTGGTTTGCTCGACCCAACCCCTCAGTGGACGATGGAGCGGATTCGGCGAAGGTTCGGGCACAGGTTCCCAAAGCTGCGCCGAGCCGCTGATGCGAACCGTGGCGCGGAAACGAACTTAAGTCGAGAGGCGGTGTGCGCTAATCGCTGTCGTTCGTGATTTACCCTCCTTAAATCTACGTAACTAAGTCCTTCGATACGACTGTAATTTTAATTGGTGTTATTATTGTTAATAAGATCATGAATTAAGCCGCCTTGACTCGTGCTCAGATGTGTATATGTGATGATATATAATAAAAAAAAAATTATACACTAGTGTGCAACTACGTATGTGTTTGTGCGTGATATCAGTGTATGGGGGAGCGGTGGGTGTAGCGGTTAGCGCGCTGCGCTACCCACACTCATGACGAGTATCTGTGCCTCCCCTAGGTCGAATCAGCCTTAAATGAGGACTGGATGCGGTTTGTAAAATATCAGTACTGGGGAAAGAAAGGCGGCCAGTCGTAGGTGGTAGCCGCCTAGCCACTAGTCCACCCTTGCCAGCCTCAATTGGTGCTCGCTAACAGCACTTGCCCCAACAGCATGTTAAAGGCTACAAGGGGGATCTTTCTCTTTGCTATTCCTATGCGTGTATATTTATATTTTCAACGCCGTAGTCATATGTGATTCGATAAAACAAAAAAAACATGCTAAGGATATTAATTTAAAACTTTATATTAAAAAAAAAGTAATTATATTTACAGCTCTGTAGCCGTTCTAGAACACCATTCAAATCAGTCAATCCACTGCTGGATGAATGCCTGTCCACACGCAGGTCAGCGTGTGCATGTATATGTACACATACATGTATATACATGCATGTATATATATTCGCATGCATAAAGTTACATATACACACAGATATGTACATCATACAATAACCATACACGTGCACTCGTAAATATAAATATTTCCTTCATTTATATATGTACACACGTGTAGATCATACGTATCTGAATTCATAATTTTATATATATACACACCTACATGTACGCATGTGTACATTGATGTACACAGGCACACGCTCGTACGTATAGCGCACTCACAGCGATGCGTTTATATTAACACGAAACTATAAATAGTTGTTTTATATTTTTAAAGGGATAAGACCCACTGAGATGTATAGCGCTGTTGCAAAAGCGACCTGGGACTATCGCAAATGATGATAGCACCTCGACGCAAGTGGGCTTATTATCAGCAGCATCATCATCATCACGTGGAAATTTATAGCAGCCAAATTACTCGCATGAAAAAAAAACGCGTTATGTTGAGAGAGACGCGCAAACTACAAATATACAGCAGCAGGCATCAGGGTCGGTATCGAAACCACGACCTCGTGTATACCAGGGCGAGGTAGTTAACATCTCCTAGCCACTGCGCCAGCGCTCACCACACCTATACCACACATGCACGCACAATTATACATTACATTCACTAGCATAATGACCATTAATTCACGGACGTCAGTTTTACCTTATGCATCAAAGTTTATAATATACATACACACGCGTTATACATACCCATAACCTGTAAGGATTGAATGTATCCAACATTATTTAAATAACTGCCCCTTGTATGATGATTTTCCTATTAAATACAGTGGAGGGGCCAATGGCGCTTTTTATCGGCTTCATCGTCCCACTCCCGCCACGGGAGGCGAATTACTCGGTTAGCCGTCGGCGCTGGGGGCACGCGACGAGCCCCTCCTGCCCTGCGAGTGACGCCAATCACACTGCGCTGCGGTATAAAACTAGGACTATTTTGATTCTCCGATTTCTCGAGACTCGGCTACGATTGTGCCAATGTTTAGCTCTCTCTCTCTCTCTAACACCTTCTAGAACATCACTAGAAATCGCATCGGTCACTCAGCTCTCTAGACCTTATAGAAGATCGTCAGAATGTACATCGGTGAACCCTTTAACATCTCCAGAAAAAAAATTGAATGTAGATCTATCACTAAAGTTGCCATGTATTATGCGAGTATGCATGTGTGTGTATAGGTGTCTTACGTGAGTACTTGTGTGAGTGAATGTATGCACGGGTAATGGATCGGTGCAGCGGGTTGCACGCCGCGCTATGCACCCGGCGATCAGAGTTGGATTCCCGTTCACGGCCAACACCAGTGCCGGTTATATAGATCTCTGTGCGAGTCTGTGAGTCTCTGTGCGAGTCTGTGTCTCTGTGCGAGTCTGTGTCTCTGTGCGAGTCTGTGAGTCTCTGTGCGAGTCTGTGAGTCTCTGTGCGAGTCTGTGAGTCTCTGTGCGAGTCTGTGAGTCTCTGTGCGAGTCTGTGAGTCTCTGTGCGAGTCTGTGAGTCTCTGTGCGAGTCTGTGAGTATCTGTGCGAGTCTGTGAGTCTCTGTGCGAGTCTGTGAGGCTCTGTGCGGGTCTGCGAGTCTCTGTGCGAGTCTGTGGCCCTCTGTGTGCGAGTCTGTGAGTCTCTGCGCGAGTCTGTGAGTCTCTGCGCGCGTCTGTGAGTCTCTGCGCGAGTCTGTGAGTCTCTGCGCGAGTCTGTGAGTCTCTGCGCGAGTCTGTGAGTCTCTGTGCGAGTCTGTGAGTCTCTGTGCGAGTCTGTGAGTCTCTGTGCGAGTCTGTGAGTCTCTGTGCGAGTCTGTGAGTCTCTGTGCGAGTCTGTGGCTGTCTCTGTGCGAGTCTGTGGCTGTCTCTGTGCGAGTCTGTCACTCTCTCTGTGCGAGTCTGTGAGTCTCTGTGCGAGTCTGTGAGTCTATGTGCGAGTCTGTGAGTCTCTGTGCGAGTCTGTGAGTCTCTGTGCGAGTCTGCGAGTTTCTGTGCGAGTCTGTGAGCCTCTGTGCGAGTCTGTGGCTCTCTCTTTGCGAGTCTGTGACTCTCTCTCTGTGCGAGTCTGTGACTCTCTCTCTGTGCGAGTCTGTGACCCTCTCTCTGTGCGAGTCTGTGGCCCTCTGTCCGGGTCTGTGTCTCTCTGTGCGAGTCTGTGAGTCTCTGTGCGAGTCTGTGAGTCTCTGTGTGCGAGTCTGTGGCTCTCTCTCTCTCTGTGCGAGTCTGTGGCCCTCTGTCCGGGTCTGTGTCTCTCTGTGCGAGTCCGTGAGTCTCTGTGCGAGTCTGTAGCCCTCTATCTGTCCTGGTCTGTGTGTGTCTCCCTCTCTCTGAGCGAGTCTGTGTCTCTCTCTGTGCGAGTCTGTGAGGCTCTCTCTGTACGAGTCTGTGAGTCTCTGTGCGAGTCTGTGTTTCTCTCTGTGCGAGTCTGTGTCTCTCTCTGTGCGAATCTGTGGCTCTCTCTCTGTGTGCGAGTCTGTGGCCCTCTCTCTGTGCGCGTCTGTGGCCCTCTCTGTGCGAGTCTGTGACTCTCTCTGTGCGAGTCTGCGGCCCTGTCTCTCTCTCTGTGCGAGTCTGTGAGTCTCCCTCTGTACGAGTCTGTGAGTCTCTGTGCGAGTCTGTGGCTCTTACTGTGCGAGTCTGTGGCCCCTCTCTCTGTGCGAGTCTGTGGCCCCTCTCTCTGTGCGAGTCTGTGGCTCTCCGCCAGAGGAGTCGAGTCGCGTTGTGAGTCTCTACGAGTACTTAACGCATTTTTAAACGGCAACTGAAATAACCCAGGCGGCATAGCAGTGGAGCGTTACGCTTCGTCAGGCGCTTGGGGTGATGATGGTGGTGGATGTGTTGAAAAGGTAAAGGGTTTAACGTGAAACAAAACTTTAACAGCTACTGGACCGTAATCCGGCCCCGCCTGTCAACGCTTTGCGTATATCCGAGTGCGTTCACGTTTCCAAAGCGCTTGTGCCATGCTAGGTGCACTATGAGGCCGTCACGGGCAGTGTGGAAGGCTGGCATACTGGCAGAAGGTGGTCACGGGGACACACCCACGTGCCATGGGTTGACTGCTGTGCCAGGCTAGGTGCAGGAGTTCACGGGCAAAGACGTAGGTACCATGGGTTGACAGATCGCTAGGAAAAGTGCTCTCCATACACATAAAGACAAAGATCCTCCTTATAGCTTTACGCTAATGTTGGAGCAAGTGCTGTTCGCGAGCAGCATCTAATAAAGTATGTTGAACTTCTTTCGCACCGTACGTAGCCGACTGTGCTAAGCAGAGGTGCCGGTTGAAGGAGGCCAAACTAAACACAACGTACAGCAGATCTCAAGAAATTAGTTTTTTTTTGTAAAGGCCCACACAAGGCACTTTCGAACGTTAAAGACAATTATCCACTGTATAGCACTTAAGACTGTTGAGGCCACACACATACAAAGACAAAGATCCCCCGTATAGCCTGTAACAGACTGTAGGGGCAAGTGCTATTAGCGAGCACCGATAAAGGCCGGCACGGCACACGAGGGGGTGGGTGATCAACACCACGCCCGGCCGCCTTTGTCTCCCCGCTGGCGATGTTTACACACCGCACCAGGTACTCATTTGAGGCCGAGTCGACCTAGGGGAGGCCCAGGACAGGTTCAGCTAATCGTCACCGGTGCTGGCCGTGAGCCGGAATCGAACCCGGGTCGCCGGGTTCGTAGCGTAGCGCGCTAACCGCTACACCACCGCTCCCCGCTCACACACACACACGCACACACACACACACATCTAGGTGCATACGCGTACATGTAAACACAAGGAAATCCCACACGCATGTGCTCTCCACTCACCGTTAAGCCCAGATGTCTGATAGTGCTGGGTCAGGCCGTGGAGGCGTCTTTGACCCAAATCCATGCCGCTCACTTGATTCTCAATCGCTCCGCTCACCAACGCAGCACCACCACCACCTCCACCACCACCACCAGCAGCAGCACCACCACCACCACCAGCAGCAGCAGCAACAGCAGCTGCACCAGCTCCCACGGGTAGATACATACTGATCATCTCCCCGAGGTCTCCCGGACACGCCTGTCCTGCCGCCATAGCACTCCCAAGCAGCGATCTTTGCTGCTGCTGCTGCTGTTGATGCTGTTGATGCTGCTGCTGCTGCTGATGCTGGTGTTGCTGGTGCTGCTGATGCTGCTGTTGCTGGTGGTGGTGCTGATGGTGCTGGTGGTGGACGGGCGTTGACGATGGACTCGACTCCGACTTGATCCCGCTCACGCCTCCTCCGCCCTGCTGAGCCGCCACGCTCGATGCCGGCCCCGTCGATGCCCCCGAAGACGCCGCCGCCGCTTGCGCAGCCGCCGAAGGCGTTGATCCGGCAGACGACGACGACGAGGAGGAAGACGACGACGACGAGGACGACGAGGAGGCGGAGGATGCCGCAGCCGCGGCCGCGGCCGCGACCGCCGCAACAGCTGACGCCGCGCCGCTTGCTCCTCCACCACCCCCACCTCCACCGCCGCCACCGCCCAGCGTGGCCGTCTGGCCGTACGCTGCGGCCGCTGCGCTCATCCCGTACGCGGCTGCCACGGCGGCCCCGTTCATGTAGCCGTGGGCGGCCGCCGCCGCCGCGGCCACGGCGTTGGCGTGGTGCGAGTGTCCGGCGTGGTGCGAGTGGCCGTGGTGGTGGTGGTACGGGAGTCCCGCCATCTCGTAGCGCGACGGGTGATGGGGGTGCGCCGGGTGATGGGGGTGCGCCGGGTGATGGGGGTGCGCCGGGTGATGCAGGGGCGACTGGTGGTGGTGGTGGTGGTGCGCAGGGTGGTGCGGGTGCGCCGGGTGATGGTGCGGGTGGTGGCCCATGGTCTGCCCGACGGGGCTGTGCGCACCACCTACGCTGCCGTGACTGTAGCCGGCCGCCGCCGCCACGCTCAGCTGATCCTGCATGAGCGTCGCTGCGTAGCCGCTGCCCGGCCAGCCGTTGACAGCCGCCTGGTATGCGGCACCGTCCACCATGGCGCCGCGATGCGAGGACATGCCCGAGCCCGAGCCCACGGGGCTGTTGCTGTTCACCGACACGCCGCCGGACCCCAGGAGGCCCGCGGGCAGAGAGTACTTGTCCTTCTTCAGGAGGGTTTTGGTCTTGCGGCGCGGTCGGTACTTGTAGTCGGGGTGCTCCTTCATGTGCAGGGCGCGCAGCCGCTTGGCCTCGTCGATGAAGGGCCTCTTCTCGGCCTCGGTGAGGAGCTTCCACTCGGCGCCGAGACGCTTGGAGATCTCAGAGTTGTGCATCTTGGGGTTCTCCTGGGCCATCTTCCTCCGCTGGCCTCGCGACCACACCATGAAGGCGTTCATGGGCCGCTTGACGCGGTCGTTGCACATCTGCTGACTCTGTTGCCCGCCAACCTTGCCCGCTTGTCCACCACCTCCACCGACGCCACCACCGCCACCGCCACCTCCTCCACCAACGCCACCTCCTCCGATGATGAGAGAGGAGTTCGCGGACAGACTGCCGTGAGTCTGAGCCACGTGCTGCTTGAGGTCGCTCTCGAGCATGCTGTACATCATCGTGGCGACGGGGGGCGAAGTCGTTTAAGACTCACTCGAATGTCTGCTTCTGAAGACGACCACGATGTTGTAGTTGTTGCTGTTGTTGTTGTTGTGTTGCTGATGCTTTCTTTCTTGCCGATGCCTGCACGGAGAGCGGTTCGATTCGGAGGTAGGGCGTGAAGAAAAAAGCGTGGTTGTTCGAGGCGATGATGATCGCCGTCTGTGTTAGAGAGTTCCGACAACGCACAGCCAAGCTGGCAAAGGTGACGGTGACGCTGCTGCTGTTGTTGTTGTTGTTTTCGGAGCTACCCTCAACGATGGCGACCGTGCCGAGCCGTTTATCCGTGATCCTGCGCAACAACTAAAAAGTAATTAAAAATAAATCGGAGTTTTGGTTACTCCTCGCGATCGATAAGCGCGACCCCCTAAAATAATCGAGAGACGATTTGTCGTCGTTCTTATACTCCGACTAACTAACTACCTCCTGACATGGAGAATTCGTCGATTCTGAACGAACGCGAACTACAGTAAGGATCTACAAACAACAACAGCAATGACAAAACGAGAGTGGGAGATAAAGCGACCCCTGTAGTTAGGCGAAATTAATTTATTCTTTTGTAACCGATTCCACGTTCTTCCTTTTGTTTTGCTATTCTGAGGGCGAAATTACTACAACCGCGTCTCCCCTCCCCCCCCAACACACACCGCACACACACACACACCGCACACTCCCTCCACTAATAAATATAATTACTCTTATTATTATCCAAATCTTCAATAGCTTCCACAGCAATGAGATTCTATACAACTATCGGTCAAGTTTCAGCCCGTGAGAGAAAGGCGATAACGCTCCGACGAACGATTCCGTACAGCAACACCAACGAGAGAGAGAGAGAGAAAAAATCCAGAATCTACTCAAATCTACTTCTACGTTACCAACTTACGCATCACTACCGCCGTTGTAAACTAACGAACTCGACTACCGTGCAAGGGACTCCTGCCATATAACTAAGGGCGAGAGGCGATATGCAACTCTCCTCCACCTCCTATGAATACACAGAGAGAGAGAGAGAGAGCGAGTGAGTGAGTGTGCGCGCGCGTGTGTGTGTGTGCGTGCGCGCGCGAGTGAGTGGGTGAATGAATGGGGACAGCGCCTGGCATAGCGAGGAGTTGAAGGCAAGTCGGAATTTTTTTTTACGGGAAATAATTAAATAAATAAGTTGCCTCGGTGGGGGGGGGGGGTGTGTGGGATGGTGGGTGGGGTTGGTGGGTGGGGTGGGTGTTGGGGGTGGAGAGAATGAGCGAGAGAGGGGGGGAGGATAGGTGGGATGGTGGGTTGGGTTGGGTTGCGTTGGTTGCGTTGGTTGGTCTCTTACAATGTCAAGGCACCGCCCATCACCTCAGTGAGCCCGTGGTTGTAGTCCGTAAAACAGGTTCGCTTGCCTGTGCGTTTGGGGAGGAGGTGGAGGAGGTGGCGAGTGACGTCACCGCCTCCACCCCGCTCTGCCCCCCTCCCCCTCAGCCACAGTGCCAATGGCGAGCGAGGCGAGGCGGTGGAGGTGAGCGATGGCGTGGGGAGTGAATTTAAGGATGGGGAAGCTAGCAGGTGTGTGGGGGAGAGCGTGCGCGCGAGTGTGTGTGTGCGCGCGTGTGTATGTGTGTATGTATGTGTGTGTCTATGTGTGTGTCTGTGTGTGCGCGTGTATGTGTGTGTCTGTGTGTGTGTGTGTGTCTGTGTGTGGTGCTGGCCACCCACCCCCTCGTGTACCGTTCCGGCCTTCATAGGTGCTCGCTAACAGCACTTGCCCCTACAGTCTGTTAAGGCTATATGGGGGATCTTTGTTATCTTTGTCTATGTATGTGTCTGTGTGTATCTATGTGTTAGGTCGACTCGGTCTCAAATGAGTACCTTGTGCGGTGTGTAAACATCCCCACTGGGGAGACAAAGGCGGTCGGGCATGGTGCTAGCCACCCACCCCCTTCACAGGTGCTGCTCGCAAACAGCACTTGCCCTACCCAACAGTCCTGTTGAACGCTATACGGGGGATCTTTGTCTTTGTGTGGGTGGGTGTGTGTGTGTTTGTACGGTTGTATAGGTGGGTGTTTGTGTGTGTATGTGGGCGGATGTGTGTGCGTGCGTGTGTAAAACGCGCGCGTGTTTCCGCGTGAGTGTTTCGTGCGTGTATGTAATGGTGTGTGCATATAGTGTGCAACATTGTGTGTGTGTGGACACACATGAGTGTATGCGCTTGATTGTATATTGTGTGTATGCGCGTATATATTCGAATGTGTGTTAAATAGTGAGTGTGCGCGTATGAAGTTATGTATATTTGTGTGTATATCTGTATGATGCGGGTGTATGTATGTGTGTATGGGGAGCGGTAGTGTGTGTGTGCATGTGTGTCTGTGTGTGTGTATGGGGAGCGGTAGTGTAGCGTTAAGTCCGGCGACCCGAGTTCGATTCCCGCTCACGGCCAACACCGATGACGATTATCTGAGCCGGTCCTGGGCCTCCGCAAGGTCGACTCGGCCTCAAATTCATAATCTGGTGCGGTGCGTAAAAACATCGCCACTAGGGAGACAAAGGCGGCCGGGCGTGGTGCTGGGCACCCACCCCCTCGTGTGCCGTTCCGGCCTTAATCGGTGCTCGCTAACAACACTTGCCCCAACAGTCTGTTGAGGCTATACGGGTGATCCTTGTCTTTGTATGAATCCACGTGTGTACGTTCGACGATGTGTGTATGTGTGTGAGTATGCGTGAGTGTGCGTGTGTGTGTGTTACCCCAACAGTCAGTTGTTGAAGGCGACACGGGAATGTAGCGGTGTCTTTGTCTTCGATTTATATATATGCATGCGCATATGTAAATATATTAGTTCTGCTGGTGCATGACCTCGTACTTTTCCATTTTTGCGCGTGCGTGTGCGCGCGTGTGTGTGCAGCAGGACTGGGGAGACAAAGGCGGCCGGGCGGGGGATGCTAACACCGCTGCATCCCCCGCCTCCCTCCCCCCACCGATGGTGAGATGTTCACGTCTGGAGAGGTGCTCGCAGATCGGCACTTGCCATAACCGCGTGCATGCGTGCGCCTATACGGGATAGGGGGGAAACTTTCGTGTGTCCGTGCGTGTCCGCTTCGAAGGTGCGTGGAACTTATCTCGCAACCAAAAGCGTACGTAGACGGACCGCGCTCATCGGAGGCGCGTGTACATCGATGCATATCGGTGATCGAATATCTGAACCGGTCCCGGGCCTTCCCCTAGGTCAACTCGGCCTCAAACGAGCGCCTGGTGCGGCGTGGAAACGTCGTCACTAGGGAGACAAAGGCGGTCGGGCGAGGTGCTGGGCACCCATCGCCATGCTTTTTGTTCCGGCTTTCATAGGTGCTCGCTAACAGCACTTGCCCCCAACAAGTCTGCAGAAGGCTATACGGGGGCTCTTTGTCTTTGTATGCGGGGAGCGGTAGTGTAGCGGCTTAGCGCACTGCGCTACGAAGCACTGGGGAGACAAAGGCGGCCGGGCGTGGTACTGGTCACCCACCCCTTCGTGTGCCGTGCCGGCCTACATAGGCGCTGCTCGCTAACGGCACTTGCCCCAACAGTCTTTAAAGCTATACGGGGCATCGTTGTCTTATTGACGTGTGTGTAATTGTATTGGGGACGTGTGGATAATTGAATGTACGGACGTATATATGTACACTGACACGCACATATACACATACAAATATACATACGTAAAAAGACAAAGCTCCGTCTATAGCCTTAACAGACTGTTGGGGCGGGTGCCCAGCAACCACGCCAGACCGCTTTTGTCTCCCCATTGGCGATGTCTACACACCGCACCAGGTACTCATTTGAGGCTGAGTCGACCTAGATGATCGTTACCGGTGTTGGCCGTGTGCGGGAATCGAATTCGGGTCGCCGGGTTCGTAGCGCAGCGCGCTAACCACTGCGCCACCGCTCCCCACTCGCTCACTCACTCAACCACGCGCTCACAACTCTCCTAAACAGGGCGAGAGAACATACAAACACCACTTGGAACCAAGCCGGCGTCGGGAATCGAACCCAGGTTACCTTCTTGCTGTTAGGCACCGGTGTTACACCAGCACTCCGCCCCAGACGTTCGTGTTACGTGCGCACACTCGCACCTTGGCCAGCGGACAGGTTGGTCACCAATGTTGGCCACGCGAAACGAACGCCTTGGTCCGCTAATCGAACTCGGCCGTAGGCGGGGTTCGTAGCGCAGCGCGCTAACCACTGCGCCACCGCTCCACTAGAATGCGCGCGCGCGTTTGTTGGGGAGCGACGAAAAAACTTCGGGCGACCCGAGTTCGATTCGCGCTCGCGGCCAACAGCAGGTGACGACTATTTCTGAACCCGTCCTGGGCTTCCCCAAGGTCGACTCGGCTTCAAATGAGTACCCGGCGCGGCGAGGTGCAGTGAGCATCGACTACTGGGGGGAGACAAAGGCGGCCGGGCGTGGTTGCTGGCCACCCACCCCCTCGTGCGCCGCGCTCGCCTTCATAGTTGCTCGCTCACAGCACTTGCCCCAAAAGTCTGCGCAGGCGATGCGGGGGATCTTTATTTGTTTTCCCACCTCTGGAATGTCGCGCGCGTGTAATGTGGGCGAGCGGTGGCGCAGCAGTTAGCGCACCGCGCTCCCCATCTAGGTGTGAACATCGACACTGGGGAGACAAAGGCGGCCGTGAAAGGGGTACTGGACCGCACCTTCCCAGCTTGTCTTCGCTAGCAGCACTTGCCCCAGACTGCTTGTTGAAGGCTACACGGGAGAATCTTTGTCTTAAGAGTGTAATACAAAAGCCCCGTGAGTTTACGTATGCGCCTTCATCCAGCGGTGGATTGACCATTGCTGATGATATTGACATGCACGCCGAGTGGCGGTGCACGCATATATACACAAAGACAAAGATCCCCCGTATAGCCTTAACAGACTGTAGGGGCAAGTGCTGTTAGCGAGCACCTATGAAGGCCGGAACGGTACACGAGGGGGTGGGTGGCCAGCAACACGCCCGGCCGCCTTTGTCTCCCCAGTAGCGATGTTTACACACCGCACCAGGTACTCATTTGAGGCTGAGTCGACCTAGGGTAGGCCCGGGATCGGTTCAGATAATCGTCACTGGTTTTGGCAGTGAGCGGGAATCGAACCTTGGTCGCCAGGTTCATAGCGCAGCGCGCTCACCGCTACACTACCGCTCCCTATATACACACACAAATATATACATACATATACACTACGATCATATCACGAATACGCAAGCATACATACCGATTCATACAAACACGCAAGTTCATACATTCTCACTTGTATGTACGTACTTACAATGATCACAGGCATCTTACGTGTGCTTATGTTTGTATCTACAAAAAATATATATAAATATCCCCTGTGTAGCCTCTAACAGATGTTTGGGGCAAGTGCTGTTTAGTAGAGTGTAGCACCTATGAATGCCGGCACGGCACACGAGGGGGTGGGTGGCTAGCACCACGCCCGGCCGCCTTTGTCTCCCTTGTGGCGATTTTTACAAATTTAAGGCTGAGTCGACCTTGGGGAGGCACAGGACCGGTTCACATAATCGTCACTCGCGTTGGCGGTGAGCGGGAATCGAACTCGGGTCGCCGGGTTTCGTAGCGCAACCGAAATAATATACGTGTACAAAGACAAAGATCCCCCGTATAGCCTTATCAGACTGTTGGGGCAAGTGCCGATGGCGAGCACCTATGAAGGCCAGAACGGTACACGAGGGGGGTGGGGGTGGTCAGCACCACACCCGACCGCCTTTGTCTCCCCTGGTGGCGATGTTTACACACCGCACCAGGTACTCGTTTGAGGCCGAGTCGACCACGGGGAGAGCGCGTCCATAGCGAAGCGCGCTAACCGCTGCGCCACCGCTCCCTCCCGACAACAACCCCGACGTCCCGCGTCAGACCCAGCAACAACGACAACAACAACAACAAACAACAACAAAACCACCGACACATTCTGAGTTACCATCAATTTATTACGGCATCCCGTGCTCGGAATAACCCGACGAATATTTCCTATTACATTCCCGCACACCCTGTTCAGAAGGAAAGTTCACGAAGCGATGTGCGTCCAATCGCCGTCAGAAACCCACCCCAAGTGGTCATTAGTGGCGCGCGTGCGCCTGCGATTGCCGCTTTCACGGGGGTGTTGCGCGTGGGGTGACACGTGTTGCGCCTGGGGGTGACACGTGTTGCGCCTGGGGGTGACACGTGCTGCGCGTGGGGGTGACACGTGTTGCGCGTGGGGGTGACACGTGTTGCGCGTGGGGTGACACGTGTTGCGCGTGGGGTGACACGTGTTGCACGCGGGGTGACACGTGTTGCGCGTGGGGTGACACGTGTTGCGCGTGGGGTGACACGTGTTGCGCGTGGGGTGACACGTGTTGCGTGTGGGGTGACACGTGTTGCGCGTGGGGTGACACGTGTTGCACGCGGGGTGACACGTGTTGCGCGTGGGGTGACACGTGTTGCGCGTGGGGTGACACGTGTTGCGCGTGGGGTGACACGTGTTGCGCGTGGGGTGACACGTGTTGCGTGTGGGGTGACACGTGTTGCACGCGGGGTGACACGTGTTGCGCGTGGGGTGACACGTGTTGCGCGTGGGGTGACACGTGTTGCGCGTGGGGTGACACGTGTTGCACGCGGGGTGACACGTGTTGCGCGTGGGGTGACACGTGTTGCGCGTGGGGTGACACGTGTTGCGCGTGGGGTGACACGTGTTGCGCGTGGGGGTGACACGTGTTGCACGCGGGGTGACACGTGTTGCGCGTGGGGGTGACACGTGTTGCGCGTGGGGTGACACGTGTTGCGTGTGGGGTGACACGTGTTGCGCGTGGGGGTGACACGTGTTGCGCGTGGGGTGACACGTGTTGCGCGTGGGGGTGACACGTGTTGCGCGTGGGGGTGACACGTGTTGCGCGTGGGGTGACACGTGTTGCGCGTGGGGTGACACGTGTTGCGCGTGGGGTGACACGTGTTGCGCGTGGGGTGACACGTGTTGCGTGTGGGGTGACACGTGTTGCGTGTGGGGTGACACGTGTTGCGCGTGGGGGTGACACGTGTTGCGCGTGGGGTGACACGTGTTGCGCGTGGGGGTGACACGTGTTGCGTGTGGGGTGACACGTGTTGCGCGTGGGGGTGACACGTGTTGCGCGTGGGGTGACACGTGTTGCGCGTGGGGGTGACACGTGTTGCACGCGGGGTGACACGTGTTGCGCGTGGGGGTGACACGTGTTGCGCGTGGGGTGACACGTGTTGCGCGTGGGGTGACACGTGTTGAGCGTGGGGGTGACACGTGTTGCGCGTGGGGTGACACGTGTTGCGTGTGGGGTGACACGTGTTGCGCGTGGGGGTGACACGTGTTGCGCGTGGGGTGACACGTGTTGCGCGTGGGGGTGACACGTGTTGCGCGTGGGGTGACACGTGTTGCGTGTGGGGTGACACGTGTTGCGCGTGGGGTGACACGTGTTGAGCGTGGGGGTGACACGTGTTGCGCGTGGGGTGACACGTGTTGCGTGTGGGGTGACACGTGTTGCACGTGAGGTGACACGTGTTGCGCGTGGGGGTGACACGTGTTGCGCGTGGGGGTGACACGTGTTGCGCGTGGGGTGACACGTGTTGCGCGTGGGGGTGACACGTGTTGCGTGTGGGGTGACACGTGTTGCGCGTGGGGGTGACACGTGTTGCGCGTGAGGGTGACACGTGTTGCGCGTGGGGTGACACGTGTTGCGTGTTGCGTGTGGGGTGACACGTGTTGCGTGTGGGGTGACACGTGTTGCACGTGAGGTGACACGTGGTCACCCCTCGCCCCTCTTCTTCCTAGGCGTCTGGCACCTTGCGGTGAGGGGGCATCCCGCCACCAGCAGTGGAGTGAGCGGGCAGTTTGCAGGGCTGCGCCTCTGTATATTCTCAGATTGTCGCTGAAGGTGGTGGTGGTGGTGATGGATCCGCGTAGGCGGCTTCGTCGCTGCGATTGCCCCGACCGCCTTTGTCTCCAATGCACTGCGAGGGTTCGACGCTAACAGACCCGACCATCATTGCAACATGCGGTACTCTATTGTTATTTTTTTCGGCTGAGTCGACCTAGGCGCACGATTCGATGATTGACTGAGCTGCTACTGTCGGGACTCGAACTTGGGTAGATGGACAAACGAACGTCAACACACGCAAAGACAAAGATTCCCCGTATAGCCTTAACGGACTGTTGGGGCAAGTGCTGTTAGCGAGTATCACCTACGAAGGCTGGAACGGAACACGAGGGGGTGGGTGGTCAGCACCACGCCCGGACGCCTTTGTCTCCCCAGTGGAGAGATGTATACACTCCGTACCAGGTACTCATTTGAGGCTGAGTCGACTTAGGGGATGCCCATGACAGGTTCAGATAATCACTGGGTGTTGGTGGCTGTGAGCGGGAATCGAACTCGGGTCGCCAGGTTCGTAGCGCAGCGCGCTCGACAGATACAGACACTTAGGGACACATAATGATATACACAACGAGATATACATAGAACAACACAGACACACGCAGACAGGGACACGTGTATAAGACACACACACACACCAACAACAACAACCGCCATTTACCAGTAAGTGGCGGTGATGTCACCACTGCGCTTGTGCCAGGCTAAGTGCACATTGGGGCCGCGTGAAAGTTTCGAAAAGCTCTCTGCTTGCAGGAGGTCACGGTACAGACCCAGATGCCATAGGTTGCCAGACTGAGATGACTGGCAGTTGCACCACCTGTGCTCCCCACTGTGCCAACGTGCTGCGTTTTAGCCGTCGGGCTCTCCTTTCGTTGTTGTGAGCGTCGCTCGTCCGCCCTCTGTTGTTACCGGAGGGTGACTGCCTCCAACTGCCCAGCAGCAGCGTCCTTCACGAGCCTCCTCCACAGAGCACGATCTTGACACGACCGGTACCGATCATCGGCAGGTCTACTCAGTTCCATCTCTTTCTACACATCAGCAGCCCATCTCTTCTCGGGCCCGTGCCGAGCCCGTTTAGCCCCCATCTATCCGGACAAACAAAAACTGCTTGGCCATGCAGTGGCTGCGTCTACGGGCTCCATGACCCAGCCCAATGCAGCCTCGCCTTCCGAAGGAAGCTCACTGATGATGGGACCGTGTCCAGATCTTCCAATGATCTGTGATCTCGTCACACAATCCGGTGTGGTTAAACCCAAAATGGATCAGAGGCAACCCAGCCTGGATGTTTCAAACCGGCGCAGATGTTCCTTTGAAAGGGCTCCACGTTTCGCAAGCAGAGAGGAGGGGAGGGGGGGGGGGAATGACTGTGGCCGAAAAGACCCGGAGCCTTCGTGCGGAGCGACAGGCCAGGTAGCTTCCACGCAGCGTTACGCATCCGATGAAGAGATAATGCCGCTCGACTGATTAGGAGTGAGACCTCCGCTGCCAAACCGGTGCCTTTGGAAACACCCAACCAACATACACACAGCCACATGCGAACACTCACAAGTACACACACACACACGTGTACACACATTCACACACACGAGTACACACACAAGTACACACACACGTGTACACACATTCACACACACGAGTACACACATTCACACACACAAGTACACACATTCACACACACACAAGTACACACATTCACACACACAAGTACACACATTCACACACACAAGTACACACATTCACACACACAAGTACACACACGTACACACACACAAGTACACACATTCACACACACACAAGTACACACACGCACACACACAAGTACACACATTCACACACACAAGTACACACATTCACACACACAAGTACACACATTCACACACACAAGTACACACATTCACACACACAAGTACACACAAGTACACACACGCACACACACAAGTACACACACGCACACACACAAGTACACACATTCACACACACAAGTACACACATTCACACACACAAGTACACACATTCACACACACAAGTACACACATTCACACACACACAAGTACACACATTCACACACACACAAGTACGCACATTCACACACACACAAGTACACGCACGCGTGCACACGCACACGCGTACACACACACACGCCCTTGCCTTTATCTCCATCACCCCTCCCCCAAACATGAATCCACCCCCTCCCCTCATCCCGCCCCCTCCCCCCTCTGCATTCAGCCACACACACACACCTGTACAAAGATACCCCGGGTAGCCTGTAACAGACTGTAGAGGCAAGTGCTGTTAGCGAGTACCACCTGTGAAGGCCGGCAAGGCACACGAGCGGGTGGGTGGCCAGCACCAGGCCCCGGCCGCCTTTGTCTCGCCCAGTGACGATGTTTGCTACACACCGGCACCCGGGCACAGTTCTCAATTTGAGGCTGAGTCGACCTAGGAGGTGTCCCAGGACCGGTTCGGAGCGATCGCCGCTGGTTGTTTGGTCGTGGCCGTGAATGGCAATCGAACTCGAGGCGCTGTGTTTTTTTTTTAACTTGGCGCACGCAGCGCGCTAACCACTGCGCCACCGCTCCAAAGCTCTTCGTGCACACGGTACACGCGCGCGCGCACACCTGTTACACATGCATTAATTATTTGGGTAATTGCTGCTGCGTTTGGCAGTGGTGCAAAAAAAACAACAACAAACTCCATAGCACCGTGGCCTAAAATGCAGAGGCGTATCTCTGTGTTGATGAAGGGTCATTGCCCGAAACGTCGATTTTTTTTTATCTCCCTTAAACGCCACCCCGCGCCCACTGTGTATGGACGAATGTGTTGTAATTATTTAGTTTTTGGGGAGGCGCAAAGGAGCGGTGGCGGTGTTGTTAGCGCACTCCGCTTCAAAACAACCTCCAACACCTTGCAAGAAAGCACCCGCTTGACCAGCATGGTGAAGTATGGTTAAAAACAACAACAACCCCCATGTGACTGCAGAGGCGCATGGGAGATAGAGAGAAGGGCGATGTTGTGTTTGCGTACGCCGTGTATGTGTGCCTCGCCTAGGTCGACTCGGCCTCAAATGAGTACCTGGTAAGATGTGTAAGCATCGAAACCGGGGTCGCAGGGTTGGTAGCGCAGCACGCTAACCACTGCGCCACCGCTCCCCTAATCGGTTGCATTCATACATACAAAGACAAAGACAGACTCAACAGACTGTTGGGGCAAGTGCTGTTAGCGACCACCTATGAAGGCCGCCACGGCACACGAGGGGGTGGGTGGCCAGCACCACGTCCGACCGCCTTTGTCTCCCCAGTGGCGATGTTCACATACCCTAGCGGAGGCCCAGGACCGGTTCAGATAATCGTCACTGGTGTCGGTGGCCGTGAGCGGGAATTCGAACCCGGGTCGCCGGGTTCGCAGCGCAGCGTAGCGCTAACCGCTACACCACCGCTCCCCACACCGACACACACACAGACACACACACAGACACACACGCACCCTCAGCACTTTAATCCCTTCTCCTTCCACTCTCCCACATCCCAACCCCCACTCTTAATTCGCTCCCTATTCAAACTTTGGCTTCCCCTCCTCCCCGTGTCCCCCCGTGTCTCCCCGTGTCCCCATGCTCCCTTGCCAATGCGTCGCGGTGTCTCTGTGTGCTCCCGTGTCTCTGTGTCCCCACGTCCGCGTGTCCCCACGTCCGCGTGTTCTCCGTGTCCACGTGTCTCGTGTGTGTCTCCGTGTTCTCCGTGTCCACGTGTCCGTACCGTCCTTCATAGGTGCCGCTCGCTAACAGCACTTGGCCCACGGACATTCCTTTGAAGCCTATCCGGGGCATCTTTGTCTGTGTGCGTGTGAGCGTTCCTAATAGTGTGTGAAATGTGTGTGAGTGGGTCCGTGGGGAGCGGCAGTGTAGCGGTTAGCGCGCTGCACTACGAACCCCGCCGCCCGAGTTCGATTCCCGCTCACGGCGATTTCTTATGAACCGGTCCTGGGCTTCCTCTACGTCGACTCGGCCTCAAATGAGTACCTGGTGCGTTGTGTAAACATCGGACGTGGTTTGCTGGCCACCCAGCCCCCTCGTGCGCCGTGCCGCGCCTTCATAGGTGCTCGCAGACAGCACTTGCACCCCAAAAAGTCCGTCAAAGGCTTTCCGGGGTGGGGAGGCGGGGGGGGTGTCTTTGTATGTTGACAGCCTCATCGACAAACACGAACAGCCCGAGCCAATCCACTGCTTGACGGAGGGCCTACATCTCTCTTTCCAGGGCAGTCGGGAATCTGTCACGTGCGCTCTCCGCTTGCGATGTGTGTGTGCGTGTGTGTGTAGCAGCATAGATGTGTGTGTGTGTAGCAGCATCGATGAGTCTGTGTGTAGCAGCATCGCCCCCCCCCTCCCCGATACTGCGACGCAGGTTACAAAGACCCTCTCCTGGCAGCGAGTCTTGAGACTCGGTTGATGATTTTCGTGGGTGAACAATGCTGATTAATAAATACACAAATGAGTATGGGTCGCGTGCGTGCGTGCGTGTGATGTGATGTGTGTATAATGTGTGGTGTGTGTGTGTGTGACTGCGAAGATTGTGTGTGTAGTGTGAGGTGTGTAGTGTGGGGTGTGTGTGTAGTGTGGGGTGTGTGTGTGTGTGTAGTGTGGGGTGTGTGTAGTGTGTAGTGTGGGGTGTGTGTAGTGTGGGGTGTGTGTGTGTATAGTGTGGGGGGTGTGTGTGTGTGTAGTGTGGGGTGTGTGTGTAGTGTGGGGTGTGTGTGTGTAGTGTGGGGTGTGTGTGTGTGGGGTGTGTGGGGTGTGTGTGTGTGGGGTGTGTGTGTAGTGTGGGGTGTGTGTGTGTAGTGTGGGGTGTGTGTGTGTAGTGTGGGGTGTGTGTGTGTGGGGTGTGTGGGGTGTGTGTGTGTGGGGTGTGTGTGTGTAGGGACCAGTCCTGCGCATCCGCGACGCGTGATCATCGCCACGTGGGGAGACAAAGGCGGCCGGGCGTGGCGCTGGCCACCCACCGCCACGTGCGCCGTGCCGGCCTTCCTCGGTGCTGCTCGCCCCAACAGTCTGTTACAGGCGACACCGGGATATATCTGCCTTCGTGTGCTCTGTGACACCCAGTACACACAACTCGCGCACACAGTGAGTTGGAGGAGGAAGAGGAGGAGGCTCGCGATGAACGCTACTTTGTGCGAGGATCACACAAATCCAAGTAAGAACTGGTCACATTCCCATCACCAGTGAGCTCCTCTGGCAGGCGAAGCTGCGTTGGCTGTGTCACGGAGCCCGCATGCCCAGACCTCCGCATGGCCAAGCGGCTTCTGTTTTGTCCGGATCGACGGGAGCTAGACGGGCGCGGCACGGGCTGGAGAAGAGACGGGCTGATGTGGTACAGGCGGACGTGAAGCTGAGTGGACTCGCCTGTGTCAAGATCGGCCTCCGTGGATGAGGAGGCTCGTGAAGGACGCCGCTACTGCTACCGGGGAGTTGGAGGCAGTCGCCCTCCAACAACAGCAACAACAGCGGAGGGCGGAGGAGCGACGCTCACAACAACGAGCGGAGCGCCAGGCGGGTAAAATTCAGAACACCGTCACAACCGGCGCATATGCCAGCCACCTCAGCCAGTCATACCCCGTGACCTCCTCCTGCACCTAGCCTGGCACAGCAAGTCAATCCGTGGCGCCCGGGTATGCCCCGTGACCTCCTCCTGCACCTAGCCTGGCACAGCAAGTCAATCCGTGGCGCCCGGGTATGCCCCGTGACCTCCTCCTGCACCTAGCCTGGCACAGCAAGTCAATCCGTGACGCCCGGGTCTGTCCCGTGACCTGCTCCTGCACCTAGCCTGGCACAGCAAGTCAATCCGTGGGCGCCCGGGTATGCCCCGTGACCTCCTCCTGCACCTAGCCTGGCACAGCAAGTCAATCCGTGGCGCCCGGGTCTGCCCCGTGACCTCCTCCTGCACCTAGCCTGGCACAAAGCGCTGTGTGGTGATGTCACCGCCACGTGTTGCTTGTTTCTTTGGTGGTGGTGGTGGTGGTTGTTGTTGTTGTTGCTCCGTGTGATGAGGACGTGAAACTAGGGCGGCGTGATACTCAACTCTGGTCGTGTCTTGTGAGCCTCGCTGTAATTCGGTGGAGGAGATTTAGAAGGCGTAAAATGAAATTGCAATTTCTTTTGTTGAGCTGAGACTGGGGGGGGGGGGGGTGAGGGGGGTTGGGGTGAGGGGGGAGGAGGGAGGGGGGTGGGGTGAGGGGAGGGGGTCCTGGTGAGTTGGGGGTGGGGGCTGGATAGACCCCCCCCTCTCTCTCGCGCTCTCTCTCTCTCTCTGTGGGTGTTCGCATGCATTCCTACATGCACACACAATTACACACAGCAACACGCATCATATATTTACGTACTTTTATGCGTATATGAAAAAAATATATACGTAAAGACCAAAGATCCCCCGTGTAGCCCTGTAACAGACTGTTGGGATAAGCAGCACTTATGAAGTTTTACACACCGCACCAGTGACTCATTTGAGGCTGAGTCGACCTAGCGGAGGCCCATGACCGGTTTCAAATAATCGTCACTGGGTGTTGGTCGTGAGCAGGAATCCAACTCGGTTGGCCGGGTTGGTAGCGCTAACCACTTCGCCCCCACTTCCCACAAGTATATAATACGCACTTTGATACACACACACACACCTTGTATGTACGTTGCACTTTTTTCTCACCGTACGTAGCCAACCGCACTACACACAATTGCAAACATTCCCCCGTGTAGCCTTAACAGACCGTCGGGGCAAGTGCTGTTAGCGAGCAGCACCTATGAAGGCCGGCACGGCACACGAGGGCGTGGTTGGCGAGCACCACGCCCGGCCGCCTTTGTCTCCCCAGTGGCGATGTTTGCACACCGCACCAGGTACTCATTTGAGGCCGAGTCGTCCTAGGGGCAGGCCCAGGACCGGCACAGATGATCGTCACCGGTGATTGTGACCGTGAGCGGGAATCGAACTCGGGTCGCCAGGTTCGTAGCGTGGCGCGCTAACCGTTGCGCCACCGCTCCGCACTCGTTCGCAATGGATATGCACAAGTCCACATTAGCACATGCAGGCAGGCGCGTGGAGAGGCGTGTATACACACATACCTATGTGTACATACAGATGTATTGACGCACATGTATGAGTAAGTACGAATATATGAAGATATACTGTCACGCGTAAATATACAACATATGTGCGTACGTTTTTGCCCAGATATGTACGCAGAATACAAAGGCAAAGAGAGTCCGTGTAGGCTTAATAGACTTTTGGGGCAAGCGCTGTATATAATAGACGCACTTACAGAGATGCGTACTTACATACGAATATGTATACTGTAGCCTATACTATACACATGTATGTGTGTCAATACAATACAGTATATAATTATAGACATTTGAATTATGCGTTCGTACATATATACACACACGTACAAAATGCAATGACACCGGTGTAGCCTTAACAGACTGTTGGGGCAAGTGCAGTTAGCGAGCACCTATAAACACTGTCACGGCAAACGATGTTTACACATTGAACCAGGTCCGGTACTTATTTGAGGATGAGTCAACCTAGGGGAGGCCCAGAGACCAGTTCAGCCATTTGTCATCGACACACGCACACAAAGGAAGAGATACCCCGTACAGCCTTCACAGACTGTTGGGGCAAGTGTTGTTAGCGAGGGGCACATATGAAGGCCGGCTCTGTGGCACACGAGGGGGTGGGTTGGCCAGCACCACGCCCGGCCGCCTTTGTCTCCCCCGTGGCGATCTTTACACACCGCACCAGATACTCGTTTGAGGCTGAGTCGACCTAGGGGAGGCCCAAGAACGGTTCAAATAATCGTCACCGGTGTTGGTGGCCGTGAGCGGGAATCGAACCCGGGTCGCCGGGTTCGTAGCGCGGCGCGCTCGCCGCTACACCACCGCTCCCCACCTACAGACACACACAGTGACACACACAGTGACACACACAGTGACACACAGTGACACACACGTTAATGCGCACACGAACACACACACACGCGTGCACGCACGAACGCCTACGCGAATAATGCGTCACGCGTGCTCCCACACGAATACATATATACACACGCACGTTCATACACACACACATACACACACATATACACACGCACGTTCATACACACACACACATATACACACACGTATATATATACACACACACACGCACGTTCATACACACACACACATATACACACACATATACACACATATACACACGCACGTTCATACACACACACGTATATATACACACACGTATATACACACGCACGTTCATACACACACACATATACACACACACACGTATATACACACACGCACGCACGTTCATACACACACATATACACACACATTCACACACACACATATACACACATATACACACACAGACACGTATATACACACACACGTATATACACACACGTATATACACACGTATATACACACACACGTATATACACACACAGACACGTATATACACACACACGTATATACACACACACGTATATACACACACACGTATACATACACACATATACACACACACGTATACACACACACATATACACAGACACGTATATACACACACGCACGCACGCCGGCACGGGCGGGCTCTTCTGCGTGTCCACGTCGTGCCTGAGTTCACCGCAGCGCGTTGTTGTTATTGTTGTTGTTATTGTTGTTGTTATTGTTGTTGTTATTGTTGTTGTTATTGTTGTTGTTATTGTTGTTGTTATTGTTGTTGTTATTGTTGTTGTTGTTATTGTTGTTGTTATTATTGTTGTTGTTATTGTTGTTGTTGTTATTGTTGTTGTTATTGTTGTTGTTATTGTTGTTATTGTTGTTATTGTTGTTGTTATTGTTGTTGTTATTGTTGTTGTTATTGTTGTTATTGTTGTTGTTGCTGCTGCGTCCACGCGAATTAGTCGAGCCCCGATGTCCGGCTACACTCTGACCACGCCGTGGGGGGGCGGTCAAACGATGACTTCGTGAATACATTTAAATACATTTAAATACATTTAAAGAGATCACCGGTAGCTGATCTGCACAGTTGTCATGAGCCGACTCCGTTTGCGCGCGTGTGTGTGTAAGTGTGTGTGTGTAAGTGTGTGTAAGTGTGTGTGTAAGTGTGTGTGTAAATGTGTGTGTGTAAGTGTGTGTGCAAGTGTGTGTGTAAGTGGTGTGTAAATGTGTGTGTAAGTGTGTGTGTAAGTGTGTGTAAGTGTGTTTAAGTGTGTGTGTGTGTAAGAGTGTTTGTAAGTGTGTGTAAGTGTGTGCATAAGTGTGTGTGTAAGCGTGTGTGTGTAAGTGTGTGTGTAAGTGTGTGTGTAAGTTGCGTGTAAGTGTGTGTAAGTGAGGCTGAGTCGACCTGGAGGGGGGGGGGGGGGTACAGGACCGGTGCAGATAATCCTGACTGGTGTTGAGAGGGAATCGAACTCAGGTGGCCGGGTATCGTAGCACAGGGCGCTAACCGCTGCACCACCGCTCACCAAAAATTACAAAGACAAAGCTTCACCCTATAGCCTTTATAGACTGTTGGGGCAAGTGCTGTTTGCGAATACCTATAGGCACTCAACACACATGCACCCACGCGCACATACACAGCGTATTGTGTATGCTGGTCCATAGCCGCATTATATATGTGTGCAGACATGACACACACACACTAATGTGTCTTACACACCACATGCATATGTGCATATCCAAACATGCGTCTCTTTCCATATGAACACACGTATACATATCACTGCTTGTGCACATATATACATAATACACACATACGTATAGGATGATTTATTATTGTGTATGCACGAATACAACGTGTTACCTGGCATACATTGATATATATTGTGTATGTATACTCTGTGGTCGTATGTATGAATGTATACGCTGACTCACCCACTCACTCACCCACTGGCTCACTCACTCACCTACTCACCGGTACTCTCAGCTATCACTCACTCGCTCACTCACCTACTCACTAACATACCCACCCACTCACTCACCTAGTCACTTACCCACTCACTCATTCACCTACTCACTGGCCTACTCGCTCACTCACTCACCTACTCATCCATTCACTCACCTATTCACTTACCCACTCACTCGCTCACTCACCTACTCACTCACCTACTAACCCACTCACTCACCCATTCACTCACCCACTCATTCACCTACTCACTCGCCTACCCGCGCACGCACCTACTCACTCGCCCACTCACTCACGTATTCACTCACCCACTCACTCACCTACTCACTCACTCAGCGACGTACGTTAGTTCAGAGTGCCACACCGCTCAATACACAACGTGTTACCTGGCATACGTCGGTAGTGAATATATATATATTGTGTACGTATCATTCACGATGGTATGTAGACCAATTAATACGTACGCTCGTGTGTGTGTGTGTGTTTATTACGCATTTGACTTCCGTGCATAGTCGGTGTGACATTTCGTATGTACGTGGCATCGGCACGCATCACTCGCACGCGTGTACGTGACAGTGGAACGCACACGGTGAGTATGCGTGGTGCGGTGGGTCCGTGTGGTGAGCGGTTATCTCTCACCTCGCAGTGGCGTCAGGTTACAGACTCACCTACTCACTCACCTACCTAGACACTCACTCACCTAGCCACTCACCGACCCGCTCACCCACCCACTCACTCACCAACTCGCTTACCCACTCACCCACTCACCCACCCACTTACCCACACACCCACTCACTCACCCGCTCACTCACCCACTCACTCATCCACCCACTCACTCACCCACCCACACACTCACCCACTCACCCGCTCACCCACCCACTCACTCATCCACCCAAACACTCACCCACACACTCACAAACCCACTCACCCACTCACCCACACACTCACCCACCCACTCACCCACCCACTCACCAACCCACTCACCCACGCACCCACTCACCCACTCATCCACTCACCCACTCACTCACCCACCCACTCACCCACTCACTCACCCACTCACTCACTCACTCACCCACACCCTCACCCACCATGCCCACCCACCCCCCCCCCCCGTGCTGTGTGGAGGAATTCTCTCCCAAGTCGCCAAGGCCGTAGGTTAAGCTGCGAACGCAGGAGACCGGAGATAACAACTCTCACTTTTCAGTGATACACTACCATCATACCCGGTTTTCACATTGTACACGTACTTTGCAAAGTATATTGTATTTATTGCACACTCAATGATCGCGTGCGTCTAGAGGACGCTCACGCACGAATAGAAAACACCGACAAAAGATCCGACCGTGTAAGCCTTCAACAGACTGTTGGGGCAGAGTGCTCTGTTAGCGAGTAGTAGCAGCAGCAGCACCGGTTAAGGCTACCGGCACTGAGGAAGGGGTGGGCCGCCTTTGTCTCCCCGCTGTCGATGTGTTCACACGTGGCCGCGAGCGGAGAATCAGACACGGGTCTCTGCCGGGTTCAGCGCAGCGTGGCGCTAACCACTGCGCCACCGCTCCCCACCCGAACAGACAAATAGACAAATACAAAGATCCCCCGTGTAGCCCGAACAGACTGTTGGGGTCAAGTTCTGTTAGCGAGCACCTACGAAGGCCGGAACGGTACACGAGGGGGTGGGTGGCCAGCACCGCGCCCGACCGCCTTTGTCTCCCCAGTGAGCGATGTTTACACACCTCACCAAGTACGCATTTGAGGCTGAGTCGACCTAGGGGAGGCCCAGGACCGGTTCAGATAATCGTCACCGGTGTTGGCCGTGAGCGGGAATCGAACCCGGGTCGCCGGGTTCATAGCGCAGCGCGCTAACCGCTACACCACCGCTCCCCACAGACACACACACACAGACACACACTTACAACACACGCGGTACAAGGGCCACATTTCATCGAACCTCCTCTCATCCCTTCGTCTATCCACTGCTGGATGAAGGGGGATCCGCCACGTGCCTAAACTCCGTTCGGACATCACTCGCCACTGATGTAAGTCGTGGCTGGCAGTTGCGCTAACCACTGCGCCACCGCTCCTCCCCTGCCAATGACCACCCCCGGACGAATCCACGTCCAGCCGCGCGCTGTGCTCCTTTTCGCATGACCGTTGCGGCCACCAGAGGACGCTACAGGCACCGCGAACGTTTATTCTGCTTGGTTCTATCGGTAAAGACGAGCGGATATAAAATAAATAAATAAATACATTTTCACAAATACATTACGAAATGAAAGCAACAAAAAAACCCCGCGACGTTCTGGATCGCAACACAAGCGGCCTTCGTGAGTTTACTTTTAAGTTTATTTATTTTTTTTATTTTCTATCTACGTGACTTTAGCGAAAAAACGATGAATATGAACCCCACACCCCCCCCCCCCCCCCAGCAGTCAAGAAAGTTTTAAGTCAAAATTCATGCGGGGATGTTGGTGGCAAGTCCCAGCAGCACCCATGAAGACCTGCACGGCACACAGATAAGGGGTTGGTGGGCAGCACCCACAACACGCACGCCCGACCGCCTTTGTATCCCTCGGCGCTGATGTTTCAAACGCAACAGCGGCACCACGGAGTCATTTAAGGCTGAGTCGACCCAGGCGAGGGCCGCGGTCGACTCAGCTGTTGTTGTTCGTGAGCGGGAATCGGACACGCGTAGTCGCTAACCACTGCGCCACCGCTCTCCATTATACATTATCTGGTCCAAAAAATAAACAAGTCAAAGGCCCCCCGTATAGCCTTTAACAGACGTTGCGGGGCAAGTGCTTTTTTTACCGAATAGCAGCGCCTATGAAGGCCGGCACTGTGGCACGCGAGGAGGTGGGTGGTCAATACCACGCCCGGCCGCCTTTGTCTTCCCGGGCGACTGCAGCAGAGAAACTCGTTTTGTGTCCGAGTCTGTCTATCTTGCTCAGGCAGACGCACGGACTTTTTTTTTTGTTTCAACGATATGACGTCTTAATCTTGAATTTGAAGCTTTCGTGACTGCAGTAATCCACACTCATTGGTTATTTCGGTAAATTCTAGATTTAACGCTTTCGTGACTGCTAGGATCCATACTCTTTGGTTCTATTGGGTAAAGTCACGTAGGTGAAAATAAAATAACAAAAAAATCACGACGTTTCGGCCACAACACAAGCGGCCTTCATCAGGTGAAGGGACGAGACACTCCAGCGCTGTCCTCCAGACAGTCTCGTCCCTTCACCTGATGAAGACCGCTTGTGTTGTGGCCGAAACGTCGTGATTTTTTGTAGGTAGAAGATAAAATGAAAATGTTCTACCTACTCTGACTTTACCTGACTTTCAAATAAAATAAAATGTTCTACCTACGTGACTTTACCGAAGGAACCGATGGGTGTGGATATTAACGTCTCACTATCCGGTTCGTTCTGTCGCGGTTTCGCAAGACGCCGATGGCGGAGAAGACGCGCGCATATCGCTGCGACGTTTCAGGCCATGGTCCTTGTCCATTTTTTGTGCTATAAAGAAGTTGCATCGTCCGAAACGTCGCCCGATTACGGTATTTTATTTGCGCTCTGATCACCGTTATCATTTGCAGCGTTACCGGCGAAGTATTGTTTTCTCTCCGGCACGCATTAGGAGTGTGATACGTGCATTAGCTCTCACGCTCTCACTCTCTCACTCACGTATTAAGAACGTATCCCAGTAAGCATTACCCCCCACCCACCCACCCCGCACGTCGTTGCCGGCTAATGCGACGTGTCGCGATTGAACGGAAGTGGAAATCCATTTGGCAATAAAAATATATATATAACCCCCCCCCCCCCCCACGAAGACTCCATCTCTCAAGCATCGCGGAGCGATTTCGTTTCAAGGATTCGCGAGAGCGCAGCGCGCATGCGCAATGGAGCGGTGGAGCGGTGGTTGTGGGGGTTGGGGGGGGTGCCGTGCTGGCTCGAACCGACGCGTTGAGTTCGATCCCCGCTCTCACGGGGCAACCTGCTCCCCCCTAAGTCGACTCGGCCTCAAATTGAGTGTCGTCCTCGGTGTGTGAACGACGTTGACCGTCGAGGGTGTCCCGGCCGCAACACCCTCCCCGCGCGCGCTCGCGTGCCTTTCTTGTAAGCGTCGCCACGGGGGGGGAGACAAAGGCGGTCGGGCGCGGTGCTGGCCACCCACCCCCTCGCGTGCTACGGTGCCGGCCTGTCACAGGTGCTGCTGATCGCTCTCGGCAATTGCCTCTTACGGGCAGTCGAATGAGAGCTCGATCGAGTGGACTCTCACGTGCAAATCCGTAGCAGTCAAATGCTCTGAAGAATCTGAAAGGCGTTAGCACGTCGAGAACAATTAATTTCATTTGATTTTGATATTAACAACATCGACAATAGTAACGACAACTACACCGCAGCGATCTTACCGTTCTTATCAACAACGATGGGTTAACCAAAAAAAAACTCTATTATGGATGATATTGGTGGCGAAAGCCTACGTGTTAAACTAACATTGACAACGACAACTTCAACAACACGTGAACAACGTCAACAATAACAACAACAATCACCAGCAGCAGCAGCAGCAGGACAATGACGGGTCAACTCTGAGCGCCCCCTATCGATGCACGGCGCTCTCACAACGGAGAACTCAGAGTCTCTGTGTGTGTGTGGTGAGTGGTGGTGAGTGGTGGTGGTGAGTGGTGGTGGTGAGTGGTGGTGGTGGTGGTGATGAGTGGTGGTGTAGTTTAGCGGTCAGCGCGCTGCGCTACAAACCCGACGGACATCGATTGTCGCTCACGGCCCCGCCAATACGCGGGCACCGATCATCTGAACCGGTCCTTGGCGGCCTCCTCCGTTTAGGTCGGCTCGGCCTCAAACGAGTACCTGGCGGTGCGCCTGTAAAACGACGTCGCCATTGGGAGAGACAAAGGCGGCCGGGCGTGGAGTTTGTCCGCCCCGACCACGGGTCGTAATCACCGCGCGTGCATGCCTTTCGTAGGTGCCATTCGCTATTGCGGCACTTGCCCCGAAAAGTCTGTTAAGCCTTTACGGGGCATCTTTGCCTTTAGAGGATGAGGAGGAGGTGGTGGTGGTGGTGGTGGTTGTGTTGGTGATGGTGGCGTTCCGTTGCTCGCCTTCTCTGCTGTCAGCTCGGACCCTCGCATCTCCGACTCCGTGAGTCTCTTCGCGATCAAGTCCGGCTATTAGCTATCGCCCCTTTACGCGCGCGTGTGTACGTGCACGCGCACACGCTCGCGCGCGCGTGCGTGCGTTTGTGATGTGTCCGTGCTGTGTGTGTGTGTGTCCGCGCGCGGTCTGGCCGTGCTGCCGGTCACCAAACCCCCCTCGTGTACCGTTCCGGCCTTCATAGGCGCTCGCTGATAGCGCTTGTCCTTGCCGGGTCTGCTCGAGGCTACACGGGAGAGCTTTGTCTTTGTCTCGTCTGCCCGTATCGGCTACAGTTGCGACGGGATTGCGTTGCGACCTGGACCGTTTGTGTGGCGGGCGGTAAGCGCTTTGTTGCGTGTGTAAGCGGGCAGGGCGGGTGGTGTTGTGTGGTGGGTCTCGCACTGAGGGAGACAAAGGCGGCCGGGCGTGGTTGCTGGCCGCCCACCACCCCGTGCCCAGTGCCGCCCTTAACAGGTGCTACTCGCTGGCGGCACTTGCCCCAACAGTATGTTGAGGCTACACGGGGGATCTTTGTCTTTGTGGGCGTGTGTCGGGAGCGGTGGTGCAGAGGTTAGCGCTGCGCTGCGCTACGGATCCGGCGACCCGAGTTCGACTTGCGCTCACGGCCACCAACACCGGTGACGATTCTCTGAAAAGGGTCCTGGGCCTCCCCTAGGTGGACTCAGCCTCAAACGAGTACCTGGGTGCGGTGTACGAACATCGCTACTGGGGAGACAAAGGCGGCCGGGCGTGGCGCTGGCCACCCAAACCCCCCTCGTGTGCCGTGCCGGCCTTCATAGGCGCTCCCAAACGTCTCTTGTCCCATCAGCCCCTTAAATCCTTGTTTACGTGCGTGGTTGCACAGTGGTGTCATGTTGTGTCTGCCGGTAGAGTGTAGCGGTTAGCGCGCTGCGCTATGAACCTGGCGACCCAGGTTCGATTCCCGCTCACGGCCAACACCAGTGACGATTATCTGAACCGGTCCTGGGCCTCCCCTAGGTCGACTCAGCCTCAAATGAGTACCTGGCGTTGTGTGTAAACATCGCCACTGGGGAGACAAAGTCGGTCGGGCGTGGTGCTGGCCACCCACCCCCTCGTGTACCGTTCCGGCCTTCATAGGTGCTCGCTAACAGCACTTGCCCCTACAGTCTGTTAAGGCTATACGGGGGATCTTTGTCTTTACCGGTAGACTGCTGCCGATGTGACCCTGAGAATCGACAACGCTTCGTTGTGTTGATTGGTGTTTGGAACGGACGCCGCGTGGAATCACGTACTCCGCGCGGCTGATGGGATGCGTCAAAACAATCTGCCTACCGATCTGGGCACGTGTGTATTTGTGCACGCGCGTGAAGTATGCAAAGTATATGTGTGTGTGTGTATATATACTGCAGGTGTACGAAGCGTGGTGCATAGTGGTATGTAATTGTATATTTTAGCGTGTTTGTGTATGACGCAGATATCCCCCTGAATATTCCTCGAACAAACACTTGCCCCAACAGGCTATACGGGTGATCTTTGTCCTCGTGTTTGTGGTTCGCGCACCGCGCTACGAATCCGATGGCCCGAGTTCAATTCCCGATCACGGTCACCGAAAACAGTGACGACTTTGAAACCGGTTCTGGGCCTCTCCTAGGGCGACTCAGCCTTGAATGTTGTACCTGGTGGGGTGTGTGAAACGTCAACACTAGGGGAGACAAACGCGGCCGGGCGTTTTGCTGACCACCCCAGATTCCCATCGTGTGCTAACAGCACTTGTCCCAAAAATATGTTAAAGCTACACGGGGGATCTTTGTCCTTGACTTTATGCTTTGAATGTTAATATTTTGTATTATATGTGTGTACATACCAGCGTATATATGTAAACATATATAGTTGGGAGCGGTGGCGCAGTGGTCACCACACCGCGTTTGTTGTCATGTTAATTGACGAAGGGTCATTGCCCGAAACGCCGCTTATACAGAAGGGTGGCCCAAAAGTGAGGACACACACATTGATTGATTTAAAACCTTGTCATTAATCGTTTATTATTTAAGTTAATATTGTATCTGTTATCGTTACCGCATTAATATTTCTCTATGTTTACTGTCACATCGACCAGGAAGAACCTTGCATGGATTTAGGCGGCAGAAAAATTGATGGATATTTCGGTATTTTAATTTTTACTTGAAATCTTAAATTACATTGAAAATTATCATTCGTTGCACGGCAATAAATGCGTCAATGTGAATGCAAGTCAAGTTCGAAACGTTCGTTAACGTAAATTAAATAAACCGAGGTGATTTGTTAAAATTAATAAAATTAAGATTCGTGTCCTAGCCTTTGGGCCACTCTGTGTACAAAGATCCCCCGTGTAGCCTTAACAGAATGTTGGGGCCAAGTGCTGTTAACGAGCACCTATGAAGACCGGCACTGTGGCACACGAGGGGGTGGGTGGCCAACAACCACGCCCGGCCGCCTTTGTCTCCCTAGTGACGATGCATACACATCGCACCAGGTACTCATTTGAGGCTGAGTCGACCTAGGGGAGGGCCACCGGCCCGGTTCTAATAATCATCACCGGTGTTGGCCGTGATCGGGAATCGAACCTGTGTAGCCAGATTCATAGCGCAGCGCGCTAACCGCTACACCACCGCTCCCCACGCGCAATGGCACACACACACACGCATCTTGTATGTATGTTGCACTTATTTCACCAAGTCCTTAGCCAACGGCGCTGCATGCACTTACAAAGATCGCCTCCGCATAACCTTAACAGACTTTCATGGAAAGTGCAATTACCCGGTAGCACCCATGAAGGCCGGAACGGCACGTGAAGAGGGTGGGTGGGAGGGCAGCACCACGCCCGGCCGCCTTTGTCTCCCCAGTGGCGATGTTTACCAGGCACCGCAAACGGGTGCTCATTTGAGGCCGCGATCTCATTGACCAAATGCGTTGACTTTATTCTGTGTTCACCACTGCCAATGCAGCATCAGCAACAGCAGCAGTTGCGTTGTGTTACTTTCTTTATTTGGGGGTTCATCTGAACCGACGCTTCTGCCATTTGAATTGTGGACAATGCTCTCGCTCGCTCTCTCTCTCTCCCTCTCGCTCGCACTCTGATCGATGCCGTGAGGTTGTCTTATCTAGAATGAGTCCTCAACAGCTAAGGAGACATTCACGGGTGTCGGTTCGTATCGCGACTCCGCGTTACAGGCGGACAGAGCAGACGGGCAGACGAGCACAGGACAGGCATGGCACGCTTTCAACCTTACACACAAAAGACAAAGATCCGCCTGGTGTAGCCTTCACAGACTGATGGGACAAGAGCTGTTAGCGAGCACACACTGTGGCGCCGCGGTGTCTAGGAGATGTTAACTCCCTCGCCTGGTATACAGGAGGTCGTGGGTTCGATCCCAACCCTGACGCCTCCTGTGTATTTGAAGTTTGCGTGTCTCTCTCTCGTATCATCATCATCATCACGGTGGCTAGGAGATGTTAACTACCTCGCCTGGTATGCAGGAGGTCGTGGGTTCGATCCCAACCCTGACGCCTCCTGTGTATTTGAAGTTTGCGTGTCTCTCTCTCGTATCATCATCATCACGGTGGCTAGGAGATGTTAACTCCCTCGCCTGGTATACAGGAGGTCGTGGGTTCGATCCCAACCCTGAAGCCTGCTGTGTATTTGAAGTTTGCGTATCTCTCTCTCGTATCATCATCATCACGGTGGCTAGGAGATGTTAACTCCCTCGCCTGGTATACAGGAGGTCGTGGGTTCGATCCCAACCCTGAAGCCTGCTGTGTATTTCAAGTTTGCGTGTCTCTCTCGTATCATCATCATCACGGTGGCTAGGAGATGTTAACTCCCTCGCCTGGTATACAGGAGGTCGTGGGTTCGATCCCAACCCTGAAGCCTGCTGTGTATTTGCAAATTCTCACCGTGGCCGCGCGGATTTTCTCTCCGGGTCCTTCGCTTTTCACCCTCCACATTTAAGCAGCACGCGTGTACACTGCCCACATTGTTTTGCTGCTACAAATGTCTCAAATGATAAGCCAGTTTGTTGAGCTGATACCTCTGGCGGGGCTTAGCCTGGTGGGATGGGGATGGTTTAGAGTCGTTTGTTTATGTGTATTTTCGGTTATTTGTTTGCCTTCTCGTACGTTGCGCTCCGATGGTGGTGTTGTTGTAACCATTTGTTGTTGCGACGTTCTAACCCTCCCCGCGCCGGACATCTGTGAGCAAAATCAACATTCTGATTCCGATCCAGAAGTCGAGAGTCTGTGTTCAGTCTACGGGCGGGTGCCGTTCTCCGCTCGTGCCAGGAGTGCGTGATGATCGGTTGATCGTGGAGCCAAAGGAGGAGGAGGAGCCGGAAGAGGAGGAATATCTCACAGCTAGGAGTGTGAATAACTCATCATCATTGCATTAAAGACGCTCCTCTGCGTAATTGATAATCAATGCGAAGGGGCCGCTCATGGTGATAGGCGCGCACGAACACACACACACAAAGATTCCCCAACACCACACACCCCACCGGTATAGCTTCAACGGACTGTTGGGGCGTGTGCTGTTAGCGAGCACCTATGAAGGCCGGCACTGTGTCACACGAGGGGGTGGGTGCCCAGCACCACGCCCGACCGCCTTTGTCTCCCCACTTGGCGATGTTTACACACCGCATCAGGTACTCATTTAGAGGCTGAGTCGACCTAGGGGAGGTCCAGGACCGATTCAGATATTGGTCACTGGTGTTGACCGTGAGCGGGAAGCGAACTTGGATCGCCGTGTTCGTTGCCCAGCGCACCAAGACTACCGCTACAAAGACAAAGGTCCCCCGTATAGCCTTAACAGACTGTAGGGGCTAGTGCTGTTACCGAGCACACTCACGCACACACACACACACAACCTTTCTCAACAACAACAACAACCGCCATTCGCTACTAAGTGGCGGTGACGTCACCACGACGCTTGTGCCAGGCCATGTGCACCTTGAGGCCACGTGAAGTGTCGAACGCCCGCGAGCGGGAGGTCAAGGGGCAGACCCAGGTGCCACAGGTCGACTGACTGAGACGACTGGCTGATGCACCACCTGTGCCCCCTACTGTGCCAACTTTCTGTGCTTTAGCCACCCGGCGCTCCGCTCGTTGTTGTGAGCGTCGCTCCTCCGCCCTCCGTTGTTGTTGTTGAAGGGCGACTGCCTCCAACTGCCCAGCAGCGTCCATCACGCGCCTTCTCCACAGAGGCCGATCTTGACACCGCTGGTATCAGACATCGGCAAGTCCACTCAGCTCCACATCCTCCTGTACCACGTCACTCCATCTCTTCTCTAGCCCGTGCCGCGCCCGTTTAGCTCCCTCGATCCGGCCAACAAGAAGCTACTTGGCCGTGCGGAGGAGCTCGCTGATGATGGGACCGTGTTCCAGATCTTTCAAGGCTTTGTGAGCTCCTCACATAATGCAGCCTGGTTAAACCCAGGATGGATCGTAGGCAGGCAAGCCTAAATGTTTCTAACCGGCGAAGATGTTCCATTAGGGGGGTCCACGTTTCGCAAGTGTAGAGAAGGGAGGGAATGACTGTGGCCGAGAAGACTTGAAGCTTCGTGCGGAGCGACAGACCAGGTAGCTTCCACACAGCGTTACGCAACCGATGAAAAGATAATGCCGCTCGACTGATTCGGAGTGAGACCTCTGCTGTTAAACCGGAGCCGGTCATGAGCACACTGTCCAGTTATAGGAAACTCTCCACTCTCTCCACAAATGCCCCGTCACCAATTGGGAGTTGTGAGGGTGGAGTGTCCGATGGTACAAAATGCCCAGGCAGGTGCTTAGTTTTAGTGGGGCTGATGGTAAGTCCCCACCTCTAAGTGGCAAGCTCCAGGTTCAGCATCAGCGTCTCCAACTCCTCCTCTGGTTGAGCAGCAATTACCAGATCATCGGCATACGTAGCGTGGTTGAGCAATAAGGAAACATCCCTTGACCGCACCCAGGCATCGATCAGCCTCCCACTGTATCTGTACCAGTTGGAGATTCCCCCGGTACAGCTATTGAAGGTTTCACGAACTACGTGGTCAAAATAGATGTTAAATAATGTGTGAGTCAGAGGACATCCCTGTAGCACCCCAAGGTGTACAGGGAATGGCTCTGACTCCCGGCCACGTAGTTTTACCCGGGCCCGTTCACCATCATGAAGGTCCTTAATGATCGTGAGCAGAGGGTCAGGTACTCCAAAATCACGAAGAACAACCCAGAGCCCAGGCCTACTGATGATATCATAGGCCTTGACCAGGTCAATAAAGCAGAGATGCAGGTCTTGTTGGAATTCCCTATACCTCTGCTGATGGACAAACTCACACACACACAACCTCACTCACACACTCACGCACACACACACAACCGCACTCACACACTCACACACACTCACACACACACAACCTCACTCACACACTCACACACACAACCTCACTCACACACTCACACACACTCACACACACACTCACACACACACTCACACACACACTCACACACACACTCACACACCTGCAGATCGTGAATGGATCTGCGGGTCTCTCCTGGGCGCTCCGAGTAAGCAGCTTAGCCCCCCCACCCCCTCCCCCTATGAGTGCCACCCCCCCCCCTTTCCGAGCACCCCCCGATGGGGTTGGCACTCATAGGGGGAGGAGGAGGGGTGGTGGAGGAGGGGGGAGGGAGATGGGGGGCGGCAGGTGTCACACAAAAACAAAGACCCCCCATATATCCCTAACAGACTGTTGGGGCAAGTGCTTGTAAGCGCGTCGCAGGCATGAAGGTCGCCACGGCACATGAGGGGGGTGGTCAGCACCACCCCCGGCACAGCCGCCTTTGTCTCCCACAGAGGTGAGAGAGATGGGGAGAGAGATGGGGAGAGAGAGAGAGGTGAGTGTGATGGGGAGAGAGATGGGGAGAGAGAGGGTAGAGAGATGGGGAGAGAGAGAGAGGTGAGTGTGATGGGGACAGAGATCGGGGGAGAGAGAGAGGTGAGTGTGATGGGGAGAGAGAGAGAGAGGTGAGTGTGATGGGGAGAGAGAGGGGAGAGAGATGGGTAGAGAGAGGGTAGAGAGATGGGGAGAGAGAGAGGTGAGTGTGATGAGGAGAGAGATGGGGAAAGAGAGGTGGGGAGAGAGATGGGGAGAGATAGGGGAGACTTTTTGACTTTTAAACAACTTTTTTTGCCGCCAGCAGCAAAAGCACTGGAGGCGATTTCGATATGAAATACACAAAGTCACCAGCAACACAAATGAAAATAAACGTCACAAATCCACGCGCTGTGAGAGGGGAGAGAGATGCAGAGAGATGGAGAGAGACAGAGTGAGCGGAGAGGGATGTGGAGAGAGAGGGAGGTTAGAGAGATATTGGGAGAGTAAGTAGGGGAGATGTCCAGGTTGTGATGAACCGTGTACGATACAGGTACAGGTTCGCAGCTGAGTAAACAAGTGATTGTCGTGATGCGTGTGTCAATGCGTGCGTTTCCCTGTGTCACAGTGGGCGTCTGTGTGTGCCACTGTGCATGGTGAGTGCGCGTGTGTGATGCGTATGTGTGCATGTGTGTGTAACTCTGTCGTGGACAGTGCTGTGGGGAGAGGGCCAATTCCAATTGGCCTTCTCCCCTCATGACGTCTGTGACCACCACAGTGGCTAAACGGGGGCTCTGGACGGGTGCGAGGGGCTGGTAACCCCTCCACTTTCAAAAATGTATCACTAAACCAAGACTTAAATATGTAACTAATAAGCTTGTGCCGGAGGACCCGGAGGGACAGGCGTCTATGACGTCTCCTGGCCAAAACCAAATTGGCGAAACCAGGAGATTGAATCTCTACCCTCGGGGCTCCTCCAGAAACAACGAAAAGCCACTTCGTGTGGCCACGTGGAATGTGCGAACGCTCACTGTGGAGGAGAGGCTGCCACTCCTCTGTCGGGAGCTGGACCGGTACCACCTGGATCTCTGTGGCATTCAGGAGGTCCGGTGGACCGGTTCTGGCTCTTGCCACCATGAGGGGTAGACAGTCCTCTACCCGGGGCAGCAGACTGCCAAACAACAGGGTGTGGCTCTTCTTTTGAACAAAATAATGAAGGGTGCGTGGGAGCGTGGCAGTGAGTTGTGGGAAGCTGTAAGCCACAGGCTACTTTGGGCTCGCCTTCCCATCAACCGGAGGCGAGGAGTGGTGGTCGTGGTTACTTATGCCCCCACCGAAGACGAACATCCGTGGAGGGATTCAGGCAAAGCCGATGAGTCAGATGCCTTCTATGACCTCCTGTCACAGGTGCTGGCTAAAGTGGCCCCTCGGGATAGAGTCATCTTGTTGGGTGACTTCAATGCCCGAGTGGGTCAGGATGCTGGAACCTGGTTTGGAGTAATTGGAGGGCATGGGCCAGATCAGCTCAATAACAACGGTAGGCGGCTGCAAGATTTTTGTGCAGCCCATGGGCTTGTAATTACCAACACGCTGTTCCGGCATCGGCGCATCCACACAACATCATGGATACATGCCGGGTCCAAGCAAGAACATCTGCTGGACTACATAGTGACGGACCAGCGGATGCGAGCCCATGTCCTTGACACCAGGACCTACCATGGAGCTGATCTGCCCTCTGACCATCAACTAGTCATCTGTAAGATGCGCCTGGCATTCTTCCACTCCGGTGGTGGGTGTACACCCAGGACCCCATTCCAACATAAAGTGGCCTGGTCTCAGTTAGCTGATGAAAGTTGCAAGCGAGAATTTCATAATCGATTGCGGCTGGGGTTGGCATCGTCCCCCACTCCTCCTGATGTCGAGGGTAAATGGGCGAGGTTTAGGAATGTGACTCATGCAGCTGGAATGGCTGCTTTGGGTACACGGTCCAGACCTCCCCAGAGACCCTGGCTGACAGAAGAGGTGTTCAGGATAGTTGAGAAAAATCGACAGGCCCACTGTCATCGGCTACAGAATCCCAAGTCAGAGAATGAGGAGGCTTACCGCAGCCTTCGCTCGGAGGTTCGGAGAGCCGTGAGGCGCTGCAAGGATGGGTAATGGTCGCGGGTTGCTGAGGAGATGGAGTCTGCCTCAGTGGCCCGCGATCACAAATCTCTATTTAACTCCAACAAAAAAGTAACCTGCAGCGCCACACCTATTACCATCATTAGTGGAAAAACGGTGTTCCAATCTCCGACCCCCAGGAACAGGTTTACAGATTTGCTGAGCATTTCTGTGAGGTCCTGGGGGAGGGGAAACCCCTCAGCCAGGAAAACAGCGTGGCACAAAGTGAGGATGACCCTGCTGAGGCTGCGGTGCCTCAAATATTAGAAGAAGTCACCCCCTGTGAGTGGCTTGCAGAGGTGCCATCTGTTGAGGAAGTACTTAAGGCGATCCGGAATCTGAGACCAGGAAAGGCACTGGGCAGAGATGACCTCCCAAGCGAAATGCAGAGGGAGGGAGGCGTTTGTGCACAGACTGCCCTATATGACATCATAACACCAGTCTGGACCACTGGACGGGTTCTGCAGGATTGGAAGGATGCCCTGGTGGTCCCCCTCTTTAAGAAGGGGGGCCGCACAGACTGTAACAACTACAGGGGCATCTCACTCTTTAGCGTGCCAGGCACGCTGAGGAGAGGCTTGCGGAGCCCCAATGTGGTTTCAGGAAAGGGCGGCTCTGCACAGATGCCATATTTTCTGTCCGTCTGCTACAGCAGAGGTATTGGGATGTCCAACAAGACCTACATCTCTGCTTTATTGACCTGGTCAAGGCCTATGATACCATCAGTAGGCCTGGGCTCTGGGTTGTTCTTCGCGCTTTTGGAGTCCCTGACCCCCTGCTCACGATCATTAAGGACCTTCATAATGGTGAGCGGGCCCGGGTAAAACTACGTGGCCAGGAGTCAGAGCCATTCCCTGTACACCTTGGGGTGCGACAGGGATGTCCTCTGGCTCCCACATTATTTAACATCTATTTTGACCACGTAGTTCGTGAACCCTTCAATAGCTGTACCGGGAGAATCTCCATTTGGTACAGATATATTGGGAGGCTGATCGATGCCCCGGTGCGGTCAAGAGATAGCTCCCTATTGCTCAACCACGTTATGTATGCCGATGATTTGGTAATAGCTGCTCATTCAGAGGAGGAGTTGGAGACGCTGTTGCTGAGACTGGAGCGTGCCACTAAGAGATGGGGCCTTACCATCAGCCCCACCAAAACTAAGCACCTGCCTGGGTATTTTGTACCATCGAACACTCCACCCCTACAACTTCCAATCGGTGATGGAGCAGTTGTGGAGAGAGTGGAGAGTTTCCCATACCTAGCACTGTGCTTATGACCGGCTCCAGTTTAACAGCAGAGGTCTCAATCCGAATCAGTCGAGCGGCATTATCTTTTCATCGGTTGCGTAACGCTGTGTGGAAGCTACCTGGTCTGTCGCTCTGCACTAAGCTTCATGTATTCTCAGCCACGGTCATTCCCTCCCTTCTCTACGCTTGCGAAACGTGGACTCCTTTAATGGAACATCTTAGCCGTTTAGAAACATTTAGGCTAGCCTGCCTACGATCCATCCTGGATTTAACCAGGCTGGATTGCGTGAGGAGCTCACAAATCCTTGAAAGATCTGGGCAGGGTCCCATCGGTGAGCTCCTCCGGCAGGCAAGGCTGCGTTGGCTGGGTCATGTAGCCCGCTTGCCCAGCTACTGCATGCCGAAACAGCTTTTGTTCGGCCGGATCGAGGGGGCTAAATGGCCGCGGCACGGGCTAGAGAAGAGATGGAGTGATGTGGTACAGGAGGACGTGGAGCTGAGTGGACTTGCCGATGACTGGTACCAGCGGTGTCAAGTTCGGCCTCTATGGAGGAGGCTCGTGAAGGACGCTACTGGGCAGTTGGAGGCAGTCGCCCTCCAACAACAACTGAGGGCGGAGAAGCGACGCTCACAACAACGAGCGGAGCGCCGGGTGGCTAAAGCACAGCAGGTTGGCACAGTAGGGGGCACAAGTGGTGCATCAGCCGGTCATCTCAGTCAGTCGACCCGTGGCATCTGGGTCTGCCCCGTGACCTCCTACCAGCGGGCGTTCGATACTTCACGTGTTCTCAAGGTGCACATGGCCTGGCACAAGCGTCGTGGTTACGTCACCGCCACTTAATGGCGAATGGCGGTTGTTGTTAACTTGGGGATCGGTAGCGTAGCGGTTAGCGCGCTGCGCTATGAACCTGGCGACCCGGGTTCGATTCCCGTTCACGGCCAATACCAGTGAAGATTATCTGAACCGGCTCTGGGCCTCCCCTAGGTCGACTGAGCCTCAAATGAGTATTTGGTGCGTTGCGTAAAAACATCGCCACTGGGGAGACAAAGGCGACCGGGCGTGGTGGTCGTCCCCCCCCCCCACCCTGCGTGTGCCGTGCCGGCCTTCATAGGTGCTCGCTAACAGCACTTGCCCCTACCGTCTGTTAAAGCTATACCGGGGATCTTTATCTTTTATATTATGGTGGGGAGCGCTGGTGCAGCGGTTAGCGTGCTGCACTACGAACCTAGGAATCCGCTCACATCTTCCAACACAAGTGACGATATTTATCTGAACCGGACCTGGTCCTCACCTAGGTCGACTCAGCCTGAGAATACGGGTGCCTGCTTCGCCGTGTAAACATCAGCACTGGGGGAGACAAAGGCGGTCCGGCGTGGTGCTGGCCACCCACCCCCTCGCCTGCCGTGCCGACCTTCATAGGTGCTCGCTAACCGCACTTGCCCCAGCAGTCTCTTATAGGCTTTGCCTTTATCTTTCTGTGCAACTGGTCGTGTGTGTCTCTCATACCCTGCTATCTCATACACTGTTACCACTGACATCATCGTCATAAGAACCAACATCATCATCATTACCACTAAATCTTTGAACTATTGAACAACTGGATTTATAAATCATTCGTCATTTTCAAGATGACATAGAGGCCAAGCTCTTACGGTGGTGGTGAAGTAATGGTCAGCACACCGCATTTGCAATCCAGAGGTCGCCGGTTTCGTTCGATCTCCGGGCGCGGCAGTTGAAGCAATGAGTGGCAAATTTCTAAAAATAATTCAATAGTCATCGTCGTCATCATCATCATCTGTCCCCCCACCGCCTGTGTACAACAACATCATCAACAACATCATCAACAACATCATCAACAACATCATCAACAACATCATCAACAACATCATCAACAACATCATCAACAACATCATCAACAACATCATCAACAACATCATCAACAACATCATCAACAACATCATCAACAACATCATCAACAACATCATCAACAACATCATCAACAACATCATCAACAACATCATCAACAACATCATCAACAACATCATCAACAACATCATCAACAACATCATCAACAACATCATCAACAACATCATCAACAACATCATCAACAACATCATCAACAACATCATCAACAACATCATCAACAACATCATCAACAACATCATCAACAACATCATCAACAACATCATCAACAACATCATCAACAACATCATCAACAACATCATCAACAACATCATCAACAACATCATCAACAACATCATCAACAACATCATCAACAACATCATCAACAACAAGAGCGGCCACCGCTCACCACTAACCAGGAAGTTTGTGCCAGGCTAGGTGCACTCCGAGGCCGTCACGTGAAGTGTCAAAGGCTCGCCGCTGGCAGGAGGTCACGGAATAGACCCAGGTTCAATGGGCTGACTACTGTGCCAGGCTAGGTACAGGAGGTCACAGGACAGACCCAAGTGCCATGGGTTGACTGTTGTGCCAGGCTAGGTACAGGATGTCACAGGTCAAACCCAGGTGCCATGGGTTGACTGCTGTGCCAGGCTAGGTACAGGAGGTCACAGGACAGACCCAGGTGCCATGGGTTGACTGTTGTGCCAGGCTAGGTACAGGAGGTCACAGGTCAAACCCAGGTGCCATGGGTTGACTGCTGTGCCAGGCTAGGTACAGGAGGTCACAGGACAGACCCAGGTGCCATGGGTTGACTGTTGTGCCAGGCTAGGTACAGGAGGTCACAGGTCAAACACAGGTGCCATGGGTTGACTGCTGTGCCAGGATAGGTACAAGAGGTCACGGGACAGACCCAGGTGCCATGGGTTGACTGCTGTGCCAGGCTAGGTACAGGAGGTCACAGGTCAAACACAGGTGCCATGGGTTGACTGCTGTGCCAGGATAGGTACAAGAGGTCACGGGACAGACCCTGCAGGTGCCATGGGTTGACTGCTGTGCCAGGATAGGCACAAGAGGTCACAGGTCAAACCCAAGTGCCATGGGTTGACTGCTGTGCCAGGCTAGGTACAGGAGATTATGGGACAGACCCTGCAGGTGCCATGGGTTGACTGCTGTGCCAGGCTAGGTACAAGAGGTCACGGGACAGACCCAGGTGCCATGGGTTGACTGCTGTGCCAGGCTAGGTACAGGAGGTCACAGATCAAACCCAGGTGCCATGGGTTGACTGACTGAGATGACCGACAGATGCACCACCAGCTGTGTCCCCTCTGTGCCAAACCGCTGCGTTTTATCCACCCGGCGCTCCGCTCGTTGTTGTGAGCGTCGCTCCACTGCCCTCCGTTGTTTTCTGGAGGGCGACTGCCTCCAACTGCCCAGTAGCAGCAGCAGCAGCGTCCTTCACAAGCCTCCTCCTCCTCCTCAACATCATCATCACCAACACAAGTAGTTTGTTATAGGTAGTTGGTTTGATGTGGTGGTGAAGCGTGTGTGATCTAAGACGGCTGGCTAACGTCGACAAGTTAAGCTAAAATTAAACTATGAACGAAAACAAAACAAAATTATTTCCCCAGGTGAATTGCCGGCTGAACTATGCAGCCCTTATTATTTGAGTCTTTCGTTAAAGTCACGTAGATAACTTCAAAAAAATAAAAAATAAAACTACGACGTTTCGATCGCAACACAAGCGGTCCTCGTCTAATGACGACTGCTTGTTATTTCTTTGAACCTCTCTACGTGACTTTACCGAAAGACCCAAATGAATGTGAATTTCATGCAGTCACGAAAATGCTTTAAGTCAAAATTGATGCAGCTCTTTTTTTATCAGAAGCGACCTGGCCATCGCTGACGATAGTTGGTTCGACGTGGGCTTATCACCGCGTGGGAAAATTTCGGGCAACCAAAAATTATTGACGTTCGTTCTCAATGTGGAGGTACAAAAACCGGAGGACCCGGAGCAACAAACATAAAAAAACCACGCGACCACGGGAAGAGAGAGAGAGAGAGCGAACACGTAAAAATATACAGCAGGCGTCACATGGTCGGGATCGAACTCGCGACCTCCTGCATACCGGGCGAGGTAGTCAACATCTCCTAAGTCAGCGTATAGCGAGTTGGCCAAGATACGCTCTCTGGAGAAGCCGTCGCGAGAGGATGGTGTTTTTCACACGCCAACAGCGGACGCTCAGAGACATTGCAGGGCTGCGCCTGCATCTTTCTTATTTTACTGTTGGGGCAAGTGCTGTTAGTGAATAGCACCTATGAAGGCCGGCACGGCACACGAGGGGGTGGATGGTCAGCATCACGCCCGGTCGCCTTTGTCTTCCCAGTTTACTCACCACACCAGGTACTCATTTGAGGCTGAGGCGACCTAAGGGAAGCCCAGGACCGGTTCAGATAATCGTTACTGGTGTCGGCCGTGAGTGGGGATCGAACTTAGGTAGCCGGGTTCGTAGCGCAGCGCGCTAACCGCTACACCACCGCTCCCCACACAACAACCGCTATTCGCCACTAAGTGGCGGTGACGTCACCGCGACGCTTGTGCCAGGCTATGTGCACCTTGAGGCCACGTGAAGTGTCGAACGCCCGCTGGCAGAAGGTCACGGGGCAGACCCAAGTGCTACGGGTCGACTGACTAAGATTACTGAGATGACTGGCTGATGCACCACCTGTACCTGTGCCCCCTACTGTGCCAACCTGCTGTGCTTTAGCCACCCGGCGCTCCGCTCGTTGTTGTGAGCGTCACTCCTCCGACCTCCGTTGTTGTTGGAGGGCGACTGCCTCCAACTGCCCAGTAGCATCGTTCACAAGCCTCCTCCACAGAGGCCGATCTTGACACCGCTGGTACCAGTCATCGGCAAGTCCACTCAGCTCCACATCCTCCTGTACCACATCACTCCATCTCTTCTCTAGCCCGTGCCGCGCCCGTTCAGCCCCCTCGATCCGGCCACACACACACACACAGACACACACTCACACACAGACGCACACACCCTTACACACACACACACACGTAAATCAATCGCACTAATGTGTTTATCGGTCACCTGCACGGACGTTTCCATTTATCTGTGCGTCAAGCAATTAATTTACACGAAAATACTGAAGCATACTTTGGAAAGACAAAAATGCGAGAATAGCCAAACGGTTGCGCGCAACGCATCCGACTGCGTAACGCCCTTTCTCTCCTGGACGCGGGTTCGGATGTATTTAATTTAGCGCGAAGGAAGACGATGGGGCAAGCGTCCGGGCAACGCGCGATTTCTTATTTTGCAACATCACTGCTCGTGCCGAGTCGAAACACTTTTTTCGCGCGTGCACGCACACGCGGTAAGTTGTCGCTTTCAAGCGTGGTGTCTACACGGTGTGACGCCCGTTCGCTGTAACGCGGTTCGTCTATTAGGGCCGCATTTTTTGCGTCCGCGGCGCGGAACGCGCGTCCCGTTACGACGCGGAATGCCCACCCGTTATAACGCGAAATCCCCACCCGTTATAACGCGGAACGCGCGCCCGTTACGACGCGGATTCTGAGCGTTCGACGACGAACTACTTTCTCGAGCTTGCGCGGCTGAGCGGAGCGATACAGCGACGCGGCGAGCGTGAATCCTACCCCTCATCTCACTCCTCTGCCCCGCGGCCATGCGAGTTTATAGTGCAGGTGCGATTTTCAACAACTCGGTAAATCCTCGCTTAACGCGATTATCGCTCGAACGCTCCACGAACGCGTCCGCTGCTTACTCGTGCGTCAAACGAGGAATTACCGTGAACTATTTTTTTGTTTTTTACTCTCGTTTGGGTCTCTAAAGTTGTGGACAAGGCTCTCTCTCTCTCTCTGATCGATGCCTTGAGGTTGTCTTATCCAGAATGAGTCCTCAACAGCCAAGGAGACACCGACGGGTGTCGGTTCGTATCGCGACTCCGCGTTACAGGCGGACAGAGCAGACGGGCAGACGAGCACAGAACAGGCATGGCACGCTTTCAACCTTACACACAAAAGACAAAGATCCGCCTGGTGTAGCCTTCACAGACTGATGGGACAAGAGCTGTTAGCGAGCACACACTGTGGCGCCGCGGTGTCTAGGAGATGTTAACTCCCTCGCCTGGTATACAGGAGGTCGTGGGTTCGATCCCAACCCTGACGCCTCCTGTGTATTTGAAGTTTGCGTGTCTCTCTCTCGTATCATCATCATCATCACGGTGGCTAGGAGATGTTAACTACCTCGCCTGGTATGCAGGAGGTCGTGGGTTCGATCCCAACCCTGACGCCTCCTGTGTATTTGAAGTTTGCGTGTCTCTCTCGTATCATCATCATCACGGTGTCTAGGAGATGTTTACTACCTCGCCTGGTATACAGGAGGTCGTGGGTTCGATCCCGACCCTGACGCCTGTTGTGAATTTGAAGTTTGCGTGTCTATATCTCTCTCTAATCAACATTATCATGATGGCTGCGAGATGTTTACTACCTCGCGTGGTATACAGGAGGTCGTGGGTTCGATCCCGACCCTGATGCCTGCTGTGTATTTGGAGTTTGTGGTGTCTCTCTCTCTCCCCCCCCCTCCCCCCCCCGTGGTCGCGTTAAAACATCTTCTCCGGCTCCTCCGGGCGCGTTCCCTCCACATTTAGAATCAACATCGCGCGTTTCGAGTCGCTGCTGTACATTTCCACGCAACTTCTATCATTTGTGGTGGCCAGGTGGCTTCTGACAAAGAGCAGTGTAGCTCAGTGGGCCTTACGTGGTAAATTAAAATGAGTAAAATAGTTTATAGTTTTTTTAAAAAATTTGAATGAAGGCCAGCACGGCACGTAGGCGAAGGTCGGCAAACACCGCGCCCGGCCGCCTTTGTCTCCCCAGTGGCGATAATTACAACGTCACGTTAGGTACTCGTTTGAAGCGTCTGATTCAGATAATTGTTACGCACACGCACACATATACACACCCTTACACACACATACACGCATACACACACATACACACACATACACACACCCTTACGCACATACACACACCATTACACACATACACACACCATTATACACACATAATATAACATAACAACCGCCATTCGCCACTAAGTGGCGATGACGTCACCACGACGCTTGTGCCAGGCCATGTGCACCTTGAGGCCACGTGAAGTGTCGAACGCCCGCTGGCAGGAGGTCACGGGGCAGACCCAGGTGCCACGGGTCGACTGACTGAGATGACTGGCTGATGCACCACCTGTACCCCCTACTGTGCCAACCTGCTGTGCTTTAGCCACCCGGCGCTCCGCTCGTTGTTCTGAGCGTCGTTCCTCCGTCCTCCGTTGTTGTTGGAGGGCGACTACCTCCAACTGCCCAGTAGCGTCCTTCACGAGCCTCCTCCACAGAGGCCGATCTTGACACCGCTGGTACCAGTCATCGGCAAGTCCACTCAGCTCCACATCCTCCTGTACCACATCACTCCATCTTTTCTCTAGCCCGTGCCGCGCCCGTTTAGCCCCCTCGATCCGGCCGAACAAAAGCTGTTTCGGCATGCGGTGGCTGAGCATGCGGGCTACATGACCCAGCCCTTACACACACATATACACATCCTTACAAACACACACCATTACACATATACACACACATACACACACATTATACACACACATACATACACACATACACACACCATTACACACATACACACACCATTACACACATACACACACCATTACACATACACACACCCCTACACACACAGACACACACCATTGCACGCGCACACACACCTCTACAAAACATACAAACAGCATTAGACACATACACACCATTGTACACACACATACACACACCATTACACACACCCATACACACACATACACACTCACACATACACACACCCTTACACACATACATACACACACCCTTACACACACACACACACCATTGCACACATACACACATAATTATACACACACATACACACACCCTTACACACACACATACACACACCCTTATACACACATACACACACCCTTACACACAAACACACACCATTACACACATACACACATCATTATATACACACATACACACACCCTTACACACACATACACACACCATTACACACAGATACACATCATTATACACACACATACACACACCCTTACACACATACATACATACACACACCCTTATACACACATACACACCCTTACACACAGATTCACACACCCTTACACACATACACACATCATTATACACACACATACACACACCCTTACACACATACATACATGCATACACACACCCTTACACACATACACACACCATTACACACACATACACACACCCTTACACACATACACACACCATTACACACACATACACACACCATTGCACGCGCGCACAGGTGATGTGCAATCGACGGGTTACGCAACACGTGTGTGTGTGTGTGCCACGCACGCTCTTTATTTAGTGGGGTCCCCAGGGGTGCGGGAGGTGGGGGGGTGCGCACCCCCACCCCACCCACTCCCCCCTCGTTCCCTGAGTGATTATGTTTAATTTTTAATCCGCGACTCATTGCTCGGGGCGATATTTAATAAATGACGACACGCGTGATAACATAAGCGTCTCAGAGCCACCAGGCAGACGCGTAACTGCTCTCCAGAGACTGTGGCTGCGCGCGCGTGTGTGCGTGGGTGTGTGTGTATGTGTGTGTGTGTGCGTGTGTGCGTGGGTGTGTGTGTGCGTGTGTCCGTGTGCGTGTGTGTGTGTGCGTGTGTGTGTTTGTGTGCGTGTGTGCGTGTGTGCGTGGGTGTGTGTGTGCGTGTGCGTGTGTGTGCGCGTGTGTGTTTGTGTGCGTGTGTGCGTGTGTGCGTTGGTGTGTGTGTGTGCGTGTGTTTGTGTACGTATGTGTGCGTGTGCATGTGGGTGCGTATGTTCCACATGCACATACGTGCAAGTGGGACATAAACATGCATATACGTGCAAGTGGAACATACGTGTGTGAGCACACGTGTCTACGTACACGTATGTTCCACATGCGCATACATGCAAGTGGAACATACGTGTACGTAGACACGTGTGCCCACACACGTGCGTTCGCATCCACGCGCACGTATGTGACGTGGAGCGGTGGCGCTGCGGTTAGCGCACTGCGCTACGAACCGGGCGATCCGACGCACAATTCCGCTCACGGCTAACGTCAGTGACCAATACCTGAGTCGGCCTCAAGCGAGCACCCGGCGCGGTGTGTAAACTCCAGCACTGGGGGAGACAAAGGCGGCCGGGCCACCCGTTGACTGCGCATTCATAGGTGCTCGCTAACAGCACTTGCCCCAACAGGTCTGTCAGAGGTTGTACGGGGGATCTTTGCTTGCTGAGCTTTGGCAACGTTAACGCATCTACACGCCATGCTACAATATCCACAATCACACACACACACATACAAAGACTGTTGGGGCAAGTGCTGCTAGCGAGCACATACGAAGGTCGGAACGGCACACGAGGGGGGTGCTTGGCCAGCACCACGCCCGACCGCCTTTGTCTCCCCAGTGGCGATGTTTACTGCACACCGCACCAGCTTGTCACTTGAGGTTGAGTCGACCTAGGGGAGGTCCCAGGACCGGTTCGGACGATCGTGAGCGAGGGGGGGGGGGGGAAATCGAACTCGGGTCGGCGGGTTCGTAGCGCAGCGTAGCGCTAACCACTACGCTACCGCTCCCCCATACAGCCGTGTGCGTAAACACACACACGCACACGCATACTCGCGGAGCGGTGGTGCAGTGGTTAGCGCACTGCGTTGAGAACCCGGCAACCTGAGTTCGATTCGCGGTCACGGTTATCATTAGTGACCTGATGAAATATATAATCACAACGTACATATTGAAATATATATATAAACCGTATATATGTGTACGCATATTATGTATAGACACTCAGCTCAATTGTGAATCCTCTGCTGGATGGACGTACGATATTGGTCATGCGTGTTTGTTAACATAAACACATGTTAACATACACGCAACATATGTATCGCACCTCCGATTAAGCGCGGTTGGCTACGTACGGTGCGAAAGACGTTCAGCGTGTCGTGCACACAGTGACATATACACAAAGGCAAAGATCCCCCGTGTAGCCTTCAACACAACGTTAGGGCAAGTGCTGTGAGCGAGTGGCACCTATGAACGTCGTCACCACGCACTAAGGGGGGGGGGGTGGCCAGCACCACGCCCGGCCGCCTTTGTCTCCCCAACACCAACAACAATCGGCGACGTCACCACGGCGCTTTGTGCCAGGCTAGGTGCACACCCTACACGTTTACACACACACACCCTACACGTTTACACACACACACATACACCTACACGTTTACACATACATACACTCTACACGTTTACACACAACCCTACAACCCGACACGTTAACACACATACACACACATACACCCTACACGTTTACACACACCCATACACCTACACGTTTACACACACATACACCCTACAAGTTCACACACACACATACACCTACACGTTTACACACACACATACACCCTACAAGTTTACACACACACATACACCTACACGTTTACACACACATACACCCTACACGTTTACACACACACACATACACCTACACGTTTACACACACATACACCCTACACGTACAATAACGCGTATATACACTTACACACAAATGCAATAACACACGTAGACACAAACACCAGTATTTTAAACATTTGAAAAACAGACGTGGGTATGACTGATGTACAACTCTAGTGATGTTCTCGAAGGGCTAGAGAGCTGAGTGGTTGATGTACAACTCTAATGATGTTCTAGAAGGGATAGAGAGCTGAGTGACTGATGTACATTCTAATGATGTTCTCGAAGGGCTAGAGAGCTGAGTGGTTGATGTACAACTCTAGTGATGTTCTAGAAGGGATACAGAGCTGAGTGACTGATGTTACATTCTAGTGATGTTCTAGAAGGGATAGAGAGCTGAGTGACTGATGTTACATTCTAATGATGTTCTAGAAGGGATAGAGAGCTGAGTGACTGATGTGCATTCTAGTGATGTTCTAGAAGGGATAGAGAGCTGAGTGACTGATGTATATTCTAATGATGTTCTCGAAAGGCTAGAGAGCTGAGTGGTTGATGTACAACTCTAGTGATGTTCTAGAAGGGCTAGAGAGCTGAGTGACTGATGTACAACTCTAGTGATGTTCTAGAAGGGATAGAGAGCTGAGTGACTGATGTACAACTCTAGTGATGTTCTAGAAGGGATAGAGAGCTGAGTGACTGATGTACATTCTAGTGATGTTCTAGAAGGGATAAAAAGCTGAGTGACTGATGTACAACTCTAGTGATGTTCTAGAAGGGATAGAGAGCTGAGTGACTGATGTATATTCTAGTGATGTTCTAGAAGGGCTCGAGAGCTGAGTGACTGATGTACAACTCTAGTGATGTTCTAGAACGGATAAAGAGCTGAGTGACTGATGTACATTCTAGTGATGTTCTAGAAGGGATAGAGCTGAGTGACTGATGTACAACTGTAGTGATGTTCTAGAAGGGCTAGAGAGCTGAGTGACTGATGTACATTCTAGTGATGTTCTAGAAGGGATAGAAAACTGAGTGACTGATGTATATTCTAGTGATGTTCTAGAAGGGATAGAGAGCTGAGTGACTGATGTACATTCTAGTGATGTTCTAGAAGGGATAGAGTGCTGAGTGACTGATGTACATTCTAGTGATGTTCTAGAAGGGATAGAGAGCTGAGTGACTGATGTACATTCTAGTGATGTTCTAGAAGGGATAGAGAGCTGAGTGACTGATGTACATTATGTGATTTTCTAAAAGCGATAGAGAGCTGACATGTGGCACAATCATAGCCGAGTCTCTGCCTACAACTCTAGAAATCATAAAACTTTAGTCATAGTTTTATTCCCGCCCTCGATAGGAGCGCGCGAGGTGTGATTGTTGTCACTGGCAGGGTAGGAGGAGGACTCCGTCTCGACACTGAGCCACACGCGAGCGCCAGCGCCGACGGTGGACCGAGTAGTTCGCCTCCCATAGAGGGAGTGTGACGATGAAGCCGACAGACAGCGGCTTGGCAGTTCCCGAGCCAGAGGGACGAAGGCAACCATCCCCCGTGTAGCCTCAACAGACTGTAGGGGCAAGTGCTGTTAGCGAGTAGCACCTATGAAGGCCGGCACGGCACACGAGGGGGTGGGTGTCCAGCACCACACCCGGCCGCCTTTGTCTCCCTAGTGGCGATGCTTTCTACACACCGGACCAGGTTCTTCACTTGAGGCTGAGTAGACCTAGGCGAGGCCCGGTACCCGATTCAAATAATCGTCACCGATGTTGGCCGTGAGCGGGAATCGAACCCGGTTCGCCGGGTTGATCGCGCAGCGCGCTAACCGCTTGCACGAACCACTCCCCTTAGTACACGCAGTGCCGGATTATCCTCGTAGCAAAAGTAGCTACACATGTAGCTTCGGCTCCCGCACTTTGACGGGCCCCTCGCTAAATGCTTTCAAGCGATCCATTCCGGTTCAGTGATTCTGTACTTGCTCTATTACTATAGTACTATACTGCCTTAAATTTGTACGTAAACGATTGGGTGTTTAAGGTTAGCGATTTATCGTATTATCTGGCTGTATAGCAAATTTAAAAAATACAATTACTTTACTGTGCAAGTTAAATATGTACGTGTTAAAATAGCACTGAATATACGTACTAAAACAAAGAAGCGCCACTAAGTGGCGGTGACGCCACCGCGACGCTTGTGCCAGGCTAGGTGCACGTTGAGGCCACGTGAAGTGTCGAACGCCCGCTGGCAGGAGGTCACGGGGCAGACCCAGGTGCCGCGGGTCGACTGACTGAGATGACTGAGATGAGTGGCTAATGTACCACCTGTGCCCCCTACTGTGCCAACCTGCTGTGCTTTATCCACCTGGCGCTCCGCTCGTTGTTGTGAGCGTCGCTCCTCCGCCCTCCGTTGTTGTTGGAGGGCGACTGCCTCCAACTGCCCAGTAGCAGCGTCATTCACGAGCCTCCTCCACAGAGGCCGACCTTGACACCGCTGGTAGCAGTCATCGGCAAGTCCACTCAGCTCCACGTCCTCCTGTACCACATCACTCCATCTCTTCTCTAGCCTGTGCCGCGCCCGTTTAGCCCCCTCCATCCAGCCGAACAAAAGCTGTTTAGGCATGCGGTGGCTGCGCATACGGGCTACATGGCCCAGCCAATGCACAGCTATACATATATATGCACACACACGAAAGGAATTATATGGTGATACTCGGCTGGTATGTGTGGATGCCTATGATGTACAGATGCATAGTTACATACAAACATATGTATACTCCACATGTTTACATACATAGGACATACAATACGGCCGTGCTTGTTAACCTCAACTGCAGCCTTGCATCTCTTTGGTTCACAAAAGTTAAAACAATTACAATTAAAATGTTAATAAATGCATGAAACAAAGTGAGTTGTACTTACCGTGGCCACGCTTACATTTTTCATTTCGATTATTTACGTTTTTAAAAAAAAAAAATCTGGCCACGACTCGCCATCCCCGGAACCTCAGGTTAATGACCACGACAATGCAGGGTGCACAGAGACACGGATCCCGCGTATAGACTTAACAGACTGTTGGGGAAAGGTGCTGTAAGCGAACAGCCTATGAAAGCCAGTGGCGATGTTTAAACACCACACCAGGTACTCATTTTTGAGGCTGAGTCGACCTACTAGAGGCCCAGAACCTGTGCAGATATTCGGCACTGTTATTTGACGTCCGTAATGCACAGCGCGCTAACCACTGTGCTACCACTCCCATACCCACATATGCACACATATACATATAAGCCCACGCTAATGGATATATACGTAAATGCAAACACTCATGTAATATATATACAAATACTATGATGGTATTAATCAATATATATGATCTTTGGTTCTTTCGGTAAAAGCCACGTAGGTAGAAATATAATAATATGGATTCCTGCAGTCACGAAAGCTTAAAATCAAGATTCAATATCGAGGCCTTAGGAATTATTTTCGGAAGTTTTTCGGACAAGTTCAACACTTTAACACGTAGGCTTTCGCGACAGATATTATCTATATATTTTTTTTTTAAAGGGAAATTTGTGAATATGTGTGTCTGTTCACAACGTTTAGCGCACTTCCCGACATGCAACAAACTTGAAATTTTCCATGTGGGTACTTTCCAGACTGTGCACCATGCAAAAATTATAAAAATTGACTTTTGTATTTTTTTTTGGGGGGGGGGGGGGGCTTGGGGGGGCACAATAATGCATATATTTTTCACGGCAAGTGAGCCGTGACGTCACATATGTCATGTGATCAGCGTGCGGAAGCGTAACGCATTGTGCCTGCTCATGTTACGCACCCCTCCCGCCAACCCTCCGCGGGTAAAGTGAAATACAAATGTGTTGCAGGTCTAAGGCGTTCTTCGCAGCAGCATTGCTTTATTATTTGAGTCGTTTACTGCCGTACGCACCCTGAAAGTTGCGTGTGTGTGCCTTCAGCAAGCGCGTGTGTGTGTACCTATGGACGCGCGCGCGTGTCTGTGTGGGGGCAGCGGTGGTGTAGTGGTTAGCGCTACGCTGCGCTACGAACCCGGCGAACCGAGTTCGATCACCGCTCACGGCCACCACCGCCGGTGACGATTATTTGAACCGGTCCTGGGCCTCGCCTAGGTCGACTCAGCCTCAAACGAGTAACTCGTGTGGTTTGTGAACATCGCCACTTGGGAGACAAAGGCGGCCGGGCGTGGTGAATCCAAGTCCCGGGCGAAGCCATGGAAGCAAAGCCAGTCCGTGATATATTAAAACCGAAAGATCGAAGCCGGAAGATGTCTCCACAACTATTTGGCTGTCCGCCTGCTGATGCTCGTTGTAAATTGCTGGCGAAAATTCACGGTTACTCGATTGGTAAATGTCCCGGGTTCAGTCTCCAACGCACAACCGGTGCGCTGCGCTCGTGAGGAATTGGCACGTTTTGTTTTACGTGACCAACCTTGATGATTGTCTGTGTCGGGTGGCGGCGGGTTTAACGACACATTTATATTTACGCGATACTAACCCTCCCAAAAAAACAAAACCCCTCTGTTGTGAATTTCTAAGCTGTTTTTTTTTCACCCGTCCCCCCTACCCCCACACACGACGACCCTTTGTCCACGCACGTGCTCGCGATAGCGACGTCACACGACACCACGTGACAACACGTTTGGGGCGTGACGTCATGTAAATATCGACAACTAAAATTATTTTTTGGTTTATTTTATTTTGACAGCTGTAAGGCGCCACTGAGAAGCGACCCTGGTTGTTCTCGCAAATGATAGCGTCTCAACGACGTGGACTCATCGTCCTCGTCGTCATCATCACGTGGACGTTTGAAGCAGCAGCCAAACAATCTAAACGCGCGACGTTGATCCACGGCGTTGGACGAGGGGTGAGAAAAAACCCCGAAGGTAGAACAATCTACGCGACCACGCGGAGAGAGAGGCACGCAAACTCCAAATATGCAACAGGCGCCAGGAGCGGGATCGAACTCCACGGACCTCCTGTACAGAGGGCGAGGTAGTTAACAACATTTGTGGGAAAGACCAAAATGTGAGTGATCTAGCCGAGAATTTCTACTTTATTATTCTTTTTAATTGTAGATGAAGTCCCAAAGATACGTATAGTTCCGTTCATTAAATACACACGTATGTAAGTTTACATGTTAATACATGAATGTATACACGGATGTATGTATTAATGCATATATATTCATGTACAACATGTACGATAGACATAGAGCTGAACAAAGATCCCCACTATAGCCTGTAACGGACTGATGGGGCAAGTGGCGTTAGCGAGCGCCTATGAAGACCGGCACGGCACACGAAGAGGTGGGTGACCAACACCACGCCCGGCCGCCTTTGTCTCCCCCAGTGCTGATGTGTTTTTGTTTTACACACCGCACCAGGAACTAATTTTAAGGCGGAATCGACCGAGGGAGAGGCCCATAACCGGTTCAGATACTGAGACCACTGGAATTGTTCACGAGCGGGAATCGAACTCGGTTTGTAGCGCTCACCGCTCCGTACACACACACACACGAGAAACAATGATCCCCCGTGTAGCCTGTAACGGACTGTTGGGGCAAGTGCTATTGGAGAGCACCTATGAAGGCCGGCACGGCACACGAAGGGGTGGGTGGCCAGCACCACGCCCGACCGCCTTTGTCTCCCCAGTGGCGATGAATCACACGCCAAATCAGGCACTTATTTGAGGCTGAATCTACCTAGGGGAGGCCCAGGACCGGCTCGGATAATCATCACTGTGTGTTGGCCGTGAGCGGGATTCGAACCCGGGTTGCCAGGTTCGTAGCGCAGCGCGCTAACAGCTACACTACCACTCAACTCACAAGGCATCTTTGTCCACACACACACACGTGTACACACACACGTGTACACACACACACGTGTACACATACACATGTGTACACACACACGTGTACACACGTCTACACACACAAGTGTACAAACACGTGTACACACACACGTGTACACACGTGTACACACACGTGTACACACACACACGTGTACACATACAAGTGTACACACACACGTGTACATACACACGTGTACACACACACGTGTACACACACACACGTGTACACACACACGTGTACACACACGTGTACACACACACGTGTACACACACAAGTGTACACACACGTGTACACACACACGTGCACACACACACAAGTGTACACACACGTGTACACATACAAGTGTACACACACACGTGTACACACACACGTGCACACACACACACGTGTACACAAAAACACACACAGAGGTCTGTGTTAGATTATGTTGCTGGGAGACACGCATTTCCCTCCACAGAATTCTCTCTCATTCCCGTAGAACAAGCCCTGTCACGCTAATGGGGACCCCATTGGACAAACGGGGGCTGGAGATCTGGAGGTGGTCGATCTGTGTGTGAGAGTGTGGGAGGGGGGTTGGAGCGGTGGTGCAGTGGTTAGCGCGTTGCGCTAGTAACCCGGCTAAGATCAGAGTTCAACTCCCCTAGCTCACGGCCAACAGCGGTGACGATTATCTCAACCGGTCCTGGGCCTCCCCTAGGTCGATTCAGCCCCGAGTGAGAGCCTTGGTGCGACGAGTCAGCAACGCACCAAGGCTCATACAGGGGAGACAAAGACGGGCGGCCGTGATTCGAGCCAAACGCCTACTCGTGTGCCGCGTTAGCCTTCATCGCTGAAGGCACTTGCCCCAAAAAGTCTGTTGAGGCTAAACGGGTGATCTTTGTCTAGTGCGCGCGTGTATGAATGTAGGGAGGACACACACACACACACATTTACACCCACGCACATTGACACACACATGCACAATTGACAAACACACACACACACATTGACACTCACACACACGCATTGACATTGAAACACACACACACGTTGACACAAAGACAAAGATCCCGCGTATAGCCTTAACGAACTGTTAGGGCAAGTGCTGTTATCGAGTAGCATCTATGAAGGCCGGCACGGCACACGATAGGGGGTGGGTGACCGGCACCACACCCGGTCGCCTTTGTCTCCCCAGTGGCGATGTTCAAACACCGCACCCAGGTACTCATTTGAGGCTGAATCGACCTAGGAGAGACTCAGGGCCGGTACAGATAATCGTCACCGGTGTTGGCCTTGAACGGGAATCGAACTTGGGTCTCCCGGTTTGAAGCGGAGCGCGCTAACCACTGCGCCACCGCTCCCAAACACACATAAAAAGGCAAAGATCCCCCGTATAGCCTAAACAGACTGTTGGGGCAAGTGCTGTTATCGAAAATAAATTCTTATAAATTCTGCCACCGGCAAACGAGTGGGGGGGGGGTGTTGGGGAGGGGGGAGGCAGCCAGCACCACGCCCGTCCGCCTTTGTCTCCCTCTCACTTAGTGCGCACCCTAACCCACCACAACCACCACCACCAAGGCGATGATATGCGCGCGGCGTCTCGGGCGTGAGACGCAATCGTAGCGCGTTCTCGGAGTGACTCTCCGATCCTTTAAGCCGCAAAGCCCTGGATGAATAGACGACATCTTTCACACAAACACAGCGCGCGCGAGGACACTCACGGGCACTCTTTCAGTCGCTTCCACCACGGCCACCACCACCACCACCACGGCCACCACCACCACCACAGCCACCACCACCACCACCACGGCCACCACCACCACAGCCACCACCACCACCACCACGGCCACTCGCCATCGTACGACGACCGCGCCACGGCGCCCGTGCCAGGCCAGGTGCACCTTTGGTGCCACGTGAAGTGTCGAAGGCTCGCCGACAGAGAAGATCTAGGGACACGGATCCACGCAGGTGCCATGGGGTTTGGCCGACTGAGATGACCGGTGGATGCACACCAGCTGCTTGTAACCACACCAATCTCTTACACACACACAAGGCAAAGATCTCCTCCCACACTACCCCCGTGCGGACTTGTTAGCGACCACCTATTAAAGCCGGCACCGTGTACACATGGAGACAAAGATCCCCCGTATAGCCTTGACAGACTGTTGGGGCAAGTGCTTTGAGCGAGTAGCACCTGTGGGGAGCGGTGGCGCAGTGGTTAGCGCGCTGCGCTTCGAACCCAGCGACCCGAGTTCGATTCCCGCTCACGGCCAACGCCGTTGACGATTATCTGAACCGGTCCTGGGCCACCCCGAGGTCGACTCAGCCTCAAATGGGTAGATGGTCCGATGTGTTAAAACATTGGCACTGGAGATACAAAGGCGGCCGGGCGTGGTTCCTGGACACCCACCCCCTCGTTTGACGTGCCGGCCTTCATAGGCGCTCGATACGCACACGCGAACATATATGTAAACACACATATGTACAGACACATGTATGCATGCACACACGTAGACAAAGATCCCCGTAAAGCCTCAACAGACTGTTGGGGCAAGTGCTGTTAGCGAACCGGCACGGAAACAGGTTGTGGATGTTGGCTAGCACCACGCCCGGCCGCCTTTGTCTCCCCAGTGTTGATGTACTTACCAGTGCCGGATTAAGCTAGTGCGGGGCCTGCGGCATATGTTATAAAGGGGCCATAAATTAAACAAACACGCAAATATTAAAACACGAACATTTTTAACTTGCATAGTAAAGTAATTGTATTTTTTCATTTTCTATACAGCCAGATAATACGACAAATCGCTAACCTTAAACACCCAGTCGTTCATAAAAGTTGAAGGCGGTATAGTACTATAGTAATAGAACAAGTGCAGAATCACTGAAGCGGAATTGATAGCTTGAAAGCATTTAGCGCGGGGCCCTTGAAAGTGCGGGGCCCGTAGCTACTACATATGTAGCTGCTACTACATGTGCAGCTACTACATGTGTAGTGTAGTAGCTACTACACGTGTAGTAGTAGCTACTACTAGTAGCTACTACTACACGTGTAGTAGTAGCTAGTAGCTACTAGTAGTAGTACTAGTAGTAGTAGCTATTACTAGTAGCTATTACTAGTAGCTACTAGCAGTAGCTACTAGTAATAGCTACTACTAGTAGCTACTACTACACGTGTAGTAGTAGCTACTAGTAGTAGCTACTAGCTACTACTAGTAGCTAGTAGTAGCTACTAGTAGTAGCTACTAGTAGTAGCTACTACTAGTAGCTACTACTAGTAGCTACTACTACACGTGTAGTAGCTACTACTACTAGTAACTACTACTAGTAGCTGCTACTTTTGCTACTGGGATAATCCGGCTCTGACACTAACACACCGCATCGAGTCCTAATTTGAGACTGAGTCGACCTGGGGGAAAACCCGTGCACGGTTCGGATAAAATCGCCAACGCCGTCGGCCTTGAGCGGGAATCGAACTCGGGTTGGTGGGGGTTGGGTGGGTGAGGTTCTCCAGCGGATTCGTAGAGACAACCGCGGGCTACACCGCTACCGCTGACGCACAGCAGCAGCGGCAGCAGCGCACCACACTCGCATTATAAGACGCGTGCGCTCACAACTGGTTTCCTTTATAGAACCCTCCCCGCCTCCCATCCCCGAAGGGTTATGGTGAGGCGGCGTAGCGGGCGTTTACCGCTCTCGGGGTTGACCCGGTGGCTCTGCACTCGCGAGCCACTGGCTCAGCTATTTGCCTTCAAAAGGTATTCCTGGTCCACTTTTTTTCGGAGCGATGCAGGTGGGTTCGTGCTGTCGTTGTGTTCTATCGTCGCGGTCGCGACGCTCAAATTGAACGACCAGCAACAAACAGCACTGCGCAGGTGTGTAATGAACGAGGGGGTACCGAAGCGTTCCTTGGATTCTCTTCGCATTCTTGCGCGCGATGAAAGCAGCAGCAGCAGCAGCGTCGTCGCTGCTGCTGTCCAGGTGCTGGATGCCAACGTTGGACCCATAGACTATCACTGGACCCATAGACTATCACTAGACCCATAGACTAGCAATGGACCCATAGACTAGCAATGGACCCATAGACTATCACTGGACCCATAGACTACCACTGGACCCATAGACTAGCAATGGACCCATAGACTATCACTAGACCCATAGACTATCACTGGACCCATAGACTATCACTATACCCATAGACTACCACTAGACCCATAGACTACCACTAGACCCATAGACTATCACTAGACCCATAGACTATCACTGGACCCATAGACTATCACTATACCCATAGACTACCACTAGACCCATAGACTACCACTAGACCCATAGACTATCACTAGACCCATAGACTATCACTGGACCCATAGACTATCACTAGACCCATAGACTATCACTAGACCCATAGACTATCACTAGACCCATAGACTATCACTGGACCCATAGACTATCACTAGACCCATAGACTACCACTAGACCCATAGACTACCACTAGACCCATAGACTATCACTAGACCCATAGACTATCACTGGACCCATAGACTATCACTAGACCCATAGACTATCACTAGACCCATAGACTATCACTGGACCCATAGACTACCACTAGACCCACAGACTATCACTAGACCCATAGACTACCACTGGACCCATAGACTACCACTAGACCCATAGACTATCACTGGACCCATAGACTATCACTAGACCCATAGACTACCACTAGACCCATAGACTATCACTGGACCCATAAACTATCACTAGACCCATAGACTATCACTGGACCCATAGACTACCACTAGACCCATAGACAACCACTAGACTCATAGACTACCACTAGACCCATACACTACCACTATACCCACAGACTATCACTAGACCCATAGACTACCACTAGACCCATAGACTATCACTGGACCCATAGACTATCACTAGACCCATAGACTACCACTAGACCCATAGACTATCACTAGACCCACAGACTATCACTAGACCCATAGACTACCACTAGACCCATAGACTATCACTAGACCCATAGACTACCACTGGACCCATAGACTATCACTAGACCCATAGACTACCACTAGACCCATAGACTACCACTAGACCCATAGACTATCACTGGACCCATAAACTATCACTAGACCCATAGACTATCACTAGACCCATAGACTACCACTGGACCCATAGACTACCACTAGACCCATAGACTATCACTGGACCCATAGACTATCACTAGACCCATAGACTACCACTAGACCCATAGACTATCACTGGACCCATAAACTATCACTAGACCCATAGACTATCACTGGACCCATAGACTACCACTAGACCCATAGACAACCACTAGACTCATAGACTACCACTAGACCCATACACTACCACTATACCCACAGACTATCACTAGACCCATAGACTACCACTAGACCCATAGACTATCACTGGACCCATAGACTATCACTAGACCCATAGACTACCACTAGACCCATAGACTATCACTAGACCCACAGACTATCACTAGACCCATAGACTACCACTAGACCCATAGACTACCACTAGACCCATAGACTACCACTAGACCCACAGACTATCACTAGACCCATAGACTACCACTAGACCCATAGACTATCACTAGACCCATAGACTACCACTAGACCCATAGACTACCACTAGACCCATAGACTACCACTAGACCCATAGACTGTCACTAGACCCATAGACTATCACTATACCCATAGCTATCACTGGACCCATAGACTATCACTATACCCATAGACTATCACTGGACCTATAGACTATCACTGGACCCAAAGACTATCACTGGACCCATAGACTACCACTGGAACCATAGACTATCACTATACCCATATACTATCACTGGACCTATAGACTATCACTAGACCCATAGACTATCACTAGACCCATAGACTATCACTAGACCCATAGACTATCACTGGACCCATAGACTATCACTCGACCCATAGACTATCACTGGACCCATAGACTATCACTGGACCCATAGACTACCACAAGACCCATAGACTATCACTGGACCCATAGACTATCACTAGACCCATAAACTATCACTGGACCCATAGACAATCACTGGACCCATAGACTATCACTAGACCCATAGACTATCACTATACCCATAGACTATCACTGGACCCATAGACTATCACTATACCCATAGACTATCACTGGACCCATAGACTATCACTGGACCCATAGACTATCACTAGACCCATAGACTATCACTGGACCCATAGACTATCACTGGACCCATAGACTATCACTAGACCCATAGACAATCACTGGACCTATAGACTACCACTGGACCCATTGACTATCACTATACCCATAGACTATCACTGGACCCATAGACTATTACTGGACCCATAGACTATCACTATACCCATAGACTATCACTGGACCCATAGACTATTACTGGACCCATAGACTATCACTGGACCCATAGACTATCACTATACCCATAGACTATCACTGAACCTATAGACTATCACTGGACCCATAGACTATCACTAGACCCATAGACTATCACTATACCCATAGACTATCACTGAACCCATAGACTATGACTGAACCTATAGACTATCACTGGACCCATAGACTATCACTGGACCCATAGACTATCACTGAACCCATAGACTATCACTGGACCCATAGACTATCACCGGACCCATAGACTATCACCGGACCCTTAGACTATCACTGAACCCATAGACTATCACTGGACCCATAGACTATCACTGGATCCATAGACTGTCACTGGACCCATAGACTACCACTGAGTGGGTGGGTCAGTAAGGGAGTAATTGAGTGAGTGAATGGGTGAGTGTGTGAGTTATTGAATGCACCAGTGAGTGGTTATCAGTGAATAAGTATGCGTGTGTGTGATTGGGTTTGAGTTGATTAGTGAGTAAGCAGTTACGTGAGCGGGTAAGTGAGGACTGAATGAGTTGGTGTGTAAGCGAATGAGTGAGTCAGTGCGTGGGTGAGTGAATGGGTGAGTGGGTGAGTGAGTAGGTGAGTGGGTGAGTGAGTGGGTGAGTGAGTGGGTGAGTGGGTGGGTGAGTGCTCGGCTTTGTAAGTCTCTTGTTATTGACTTAGCAGAACACGTCTCTCTGACTCTGTGACATAAATAATAAATCCGCTTCTTTCACCCTCTATGAATATTTCAAACTCGGAGCCACAATGCGAATCACAAACCCCTGCAGTCATCCCACTCCGCTCACCCCCACTCCACTCACCGCAGTGTGCTAACTACTGCGCCACAGATCCACACACTCACACAAAGATAAAGGTCCCCCGTGTAGCCTTTAACGTAATTTTGGGGCCAGTGCTCTTTGTATGTATGTTCAACTTCTTTCGCACCGTACGTAGCCCACTGTGCCAATCGGAGGTGCGGTGGAATGACAACAAACGTAACAAACAAACAAAAAAAGCGGTTCTAAAGAAATGAGCCTTCAATCTGGATGTAAAAGTGGATTGTTCCAGTGGCTTCCTAATATCGGAAGGAAGAGCGTTCCAGACGGCCGCAGAAACGCATCTATGGAGGGCCGGTACATCAGATGACGGGGTGGGTGACCAGCAACAAAACAAAGACAAAGGTCTCCCGTGTAGCCTTAACAGATCGTTGGGGCAAGTGCCGTTAGCAAGCACCAATGAAGGCCGGCACGGCACACGTGGTGGTGGGTGGCCAGCACCTCGCCCGGTTCGTAGCGCAGCGTAGCGCTAACCGCTACACTAGCGCTCCCTACACACACACACACAAACACACACACACACAAACACACACACACAAACACACAAACACACACACACACGTAGCTGTCAAGGTAGACACGGGTGAGCAAGGGAGAGCGAGCGAGAGGAGAGCGAAAGATTCCTGGTACACGAGTGCATGTGCATTTACCACTCACGGGAAATGATTTCCGATACGGGCACGGGTAAACGTCGGTCCCTGAAACAGAGGTCGAGATTTTTAAAAATCATTCTCAAGATGTATTCCGATCGATCTCTCTCTCTCTCTGCATTCTCAGGTACTGGTAGAGGGGTCACAGTCACACGAACACGTATCACGCACGCGGCACTAAAACAACAATTTGTGAAATTGATGAACATTGACTTGTCCGCTTTTGGTTCAATCGTTTCGCATCCAGGGTGATGCGTGTAAAGTGTGTGAGTGTGTGTGTCTGAGTTTGTGTTAGTGTGTGTGAGTATGTGTGAGTGTATGTGAGTGTCTGTGTGTGTGTGTGTGGGAGCGGTGGTGCAGCGGTGAGCGCGATGCGCTACGAACCCAGCAACCCGGGTTCGATTCCCGCTCACGGCCAACACCGGTGACGATTATCTGAACCGGTACTGGGTCTCCTTTACGTCGACTCAGTCTCAAATGAGTACCTGGTGCAGTTTGTAGACATCGCCATTGGGGAGACAAAGGCGGCCGGGCGTGGTGCTGGCCACCCACCCACTCGTGTGCCGTGCCGGCCTTCATAGGTGCTCGCTAACACCACTTATCCCAAAGGTCTGTTTAGGCTATACGGGGGATCTTTGTCTTTGTGCGTTCCGGCACGGCGCACGAGGGGTTGGGTAGCCAACACCCGGCCGCCTTTGTCTCCCCAGTGGCGATGTCTACACACCGCACCAGGTACTCATTTGAGGCTGAGTCTACCTAGGGGAGAGGCCCAGGACCGGTTCAGATTATCGTCACCGCTGTTGGCCGTGAGCGGGAATCGAACCGCTCCCCACTATCATCAACTACATTGCTACCACAACCATCACTACCCACGCCATCACAACCATCACCACCACCTCCATCACTACCCACGCCACTACAACCATCACCACCACCTCCATCACCACCCACGCCACCACATCCCTCACCAACCACCTCCATCACCTACACCACCACATCCATCACCATCTACGCCACCACCACCTCCACCATCACCAACAAACTCCATCACCTCCCACGCCACCACAACCATCACCACCCACGCCACCACACCCATCACCACCACCACCTCCATCACCACCACCACCACAACCATCACCAACCAACTCCATCACCCCACACCTCCTCTAACCCTGTCCACAGCTCCCATTATCTCTCTCCGAGCGCGTGTTCTCTCTCTCCCCCCTCTCTCTCTCGCTCTCCCTAATCACAGCGCTCTCCCTACTAATGCGCATTAGCACTGATCCGCGTATCCCCTCGCTCCTGCACGGCGACTGTTGATACCGCATCATCCGAATTATAAGACGAACTAAAAACCCCAAACCCTACCCACGCAACACCCCCCCTCTGTATTTTAAACCAAAAGTAGGGGAGGGGGCTTGGAGGGGCGGGGGGGCGGGGGTGCGTCTTATAATCAGGCAATATATATTTTATATATATTACACATCCCAATCAGCCACTCTACTCGCGAGCAGCACTTACCCCCAACATTGTTGTTGAGGCTATACGGGGGATCTTTGTCTTTGCATTTGTATCTGTGTGAGTATTCTGTGTGAGTCTCAATCTTTGTGTATATTTATATGCAGCTGTGTGTGTGTATCTACGTGTGTCTTAGTTGATATGTATCTGTGTGTGTATCTATGTGTATTTGTGCCTGTGTGTGTATCTGTGTATCTATGTGTCTATGTGTATCTATACCTGTGCGTGTGTATCTGTATCGGTGTGTCTATGTGTGTGTATCTGTATCGGTGTGTCTATATGTGTGTATCTGTACCTGCGTGTATATGTATGTGTGTATCTGTGTGTATCTATGTGTATCTGTGTGTAGGTGTGTGTATGTGTGTGTATCTGTGTGTTTCTATGTGTATCTGTATGTACCTGTGTGTAGGTGTGTGTATGTGTGTGTATCTGTGTGTTTCTATGTGTATCTATGCATATCTGCGTGTATGTGTGTGTATCTGTGTGTAGGTGTGTGTATGTGTGTGTATCTGTGTGTTTCTATGTGTATCTGTATGTACCTGTGCGTATGTGTACCTGTATATCTATCTGTTTGTGTCCTTTGCATCTGTACCTGTGTGTATGTTTCTGTGTATCTATGTGTATTTGTACCTGTGTGTGTCTTTACATGTGTATGTATGTGTGTATCTGTGTGTATGTGTGTGTATCTGTGTTTATCTATGTATATATGTGTGCATCTGTGTGTATGTGTGTATTTATGTATATATGTGTGTATCTGTGTGTAGGTGTATGTATCTGCGTGTATCTGTTTGTAGGTGTGTATCTATGTATATCTGTGTGTATCTGTGTGTTTCTCTGTCTGCGTGTATGTGTGTGTATCTAAATGTATTTGTGTGTATATGTGTGTATCTATGTGTATGTGTGTGTATCTGTGTGTATCTGTGTGTATCTATGTGTATGTGTGGGTATGTGTGTTTCTCTATGTGTATCTCTGTGTATCTCTCTACCTGTGTGTGTGTATGTGTGTGTATGTGTGTGTATCTGTGTGTAACTGTGTGTATCTATGTATATATGTGTGTATCTGTGTGTATGTGTGTGTATCTCTGTGTATCTGTGTATATCTGTGTGTATCTATGTGTATCTGTGTGTATCTATATGTATCTGTGTGTATCTATGTGTATCTATGTGTATATGTGTGTTTCTCTGTCTGTGTGTATCTATGTGTATGTGTGTGTTTCTACGTGTATCTGTGTATTTCTCTGTCTGCGTGTATGTGTGTGTTTATGTGTATCTCTATGTGTATCTCTGTGTATCTTTCTACCTGTGTATGTGTGTGTATCTGTGTGTATCTATGTATATATGTGTGGATCTGTGTGTATCTATGTGTATCTGTGTGTATCTGTGTGTATCTATGTGTATGTGTGTGTATCTGTGTGTATCTATGTGTATCTGTGTGTATCTATGTGTATCTGTGTGTATCTATGTGTATCTGTGTGTATCTATGTGTATGTGTGTGTTTCTCTGTGTATCTGTGTGTATCTATGTGTATATGTGTGTATGTGTGTGTATCTGTGTGTATCTATGTGTATCTGTGTGTTTCTATGTGTATCTGTGTGTATCTATGTGTATGTGTGTGTTTCTCTGTGTATCTGTGTATCTGTGTGTTTCTCTGTCTGCGTGTATGTGTGTTTATGTGTATCTCTGTGTATCTCTCTACCTGTGTATGTGTGTATATCTGTGTATATCTATGTGTATCTGTGTGTATCTGTGTGTTTCTCTGTCTGCGTGTATCTATGTGTATGTGTGTGTACCTATGTGTATGTGTGTGTATCTATGTGTATGTGTGTGTATGTATGTGTTTCTATGTGTGTCTGTGTGTATCTCTCTACCTGTTAATGTGTGTGTATCTGTGTGTATCTATGTGTATCTGTGTGAATCTATGTGCATATGTGTGTATCTATATGTATCCTTGTGTATCTCTGTGTTTCTCTGTCTGCGTGTATGTGCGTGTATGTGTGTGTGTGTGTATCTGTGCGTATCTCAGTGTATCTCTCTACCTGAGTGTGTAACGTCGGGGGGCTGCACGAGAGAAGGGGGATCATTTATTCCGCTCATTAATTCTACAAATTCAACTCCATCAAAGAGCGATTCGAGTGCGCCGCTCACGGACGCAACGCCCACGTGGTGACGGGCAGGGGCGCGTCTTCAAAGCGTGCGTGAGTGCGTGAGTGCGTGCGTGTGTGTGCGTGCGTGCGTTTGTGTGTTCATGAGTGGGGGGGGGGGAGCGGTTGTGTAGCGGTCAGCCCGCTGCGCTGCAAAGCTGGCCACCCGAGTTCGATTCCCGCTCACGGACAACACCACAGTGACGATTATCTGAACCGGTCCTGGGGCCTCCCCTAGGTCGACTCAGGCTTAAATGAGTACCCGGTGCGGTGTGTAAACGTTGCCACTGCGGAGACAAAGGCGGCCGGGCGTTGTGCTGGCCACCCATCACCTCGTGTGCCGTGCCGGCCTTCATAGATGCTACTCGCTAACAGCACTTGCCCCAACAGTCTGTTAAGGCTATACGGGGGGTCTTTGTCTTAGTGTTAGTGTGTGAGTGCGTGTGAGGCATGCCAGCCTTCAATGGTGGAGCAGACGTGTAGATTATTCCAACAGGACCTAACATCTCTGCTTTATTGACCTGGTCAAGGCCCATGATACAATCGATAGCACAGGGCTCTGGGTTGTTCTTCGTGATTTTAGAGTTGCTGACTCTCTGCTCACAATCATCAAGGACATTCACGATCGTGGGCAGGCCCTAGTAACGCTGCATGGCCGGCAGTCAGATCACCTCTGCGGTGCGACAGAGATGTCCTCTGGCTCGTACATTCGTCAACACATTTTGGACCAGGTGCTTCGAGAAGCTTTCCGAGGCTGCTATGGAGGAATTTGTCTGTTACAAAAACAATGGTGGGCTGATCGATGCCAGGCTGTAGTCAAGGTATGACTCGATATTCTTCAACCATGTTATGTTTGCTGATGATCTGGCGATTGCTGCTCACCCCCACCCCTCAACTATCCATGGGAAATGGAGCAGTTGTGTGGAAAAGTTTCCATACCCGGGCAGTGTGCATATGAACACCTCCGACGTGACAGCAGAGGTCTCACATCGATTCAGGAGAGCGGCATTAACATTTCATCGGCTGTGTAACGCTGCTGTGTAGAGGCGACCTGGCCTCTCGCTCCGCACGAGGCTCTGGATCTTCGCAGCCGCAGTTAGGCCCTCCCATCTTCATAGCTTTTAAAACGCGGAGCCCTTCGAGTTAACATCTGTAGCTCGTGTAACCAGGCTGGATTGTGTGAGGAGCTCACAGATCCTTGAAAGATCTGGAACATGGTCCCATCATCAGCGAGCTCCTCCGCACGGCCAAGCAGCTTCTGTTTGGCCGGATAGAGGGGGCTTAACAGGCGCGGCACGGGCTGGAGAAGAGATGGAATGATGTGGTGCAGAAGGATGTGGAGCTGAGTGAATTTGCCGAGTGGTTCCAGCGGTGTCAAGATCTGCCTCTGTGGAGGAGGTAGCTCGCGATGGACGTTACTGGGCAGTCGGAGGCAGTCGCCCTCCAGTAACAGCGGAGTGCATATGAGCGACGCTCACAACAACGAGCGGAGCGCCGGGTTGGTGAAATTCAGCGAGTTGACACAGTAGTGGGCACAGGTGGTGCATCTGTCAGTGGTCTCAGTCAGTCAACCCATGGCACCTGGGTCTGTCCCGTGACCTCCTGTACGTAGCTTGGCACAACAGTCAACCCATGGCACCTGGGTCTGTCCCGTGACCTCCTGTATCTAGCTTGGCACAACAGTCAACCCATGGCACCTGGGTCTGTCCCGTGACCTCCTGTACCTAGCTTGGCACAACAGTCGACCCTTGGCACCTGGGTCTGTCCTGTGACCTGCTCCTGTCAGCCAGCCTTCGACACTTGAAGTGGCTTCACAGTGTACCTAGCTTGGTTTAAAGCGCTCTAACCCCTGTACTCTCACTTCACACATGCGCACGGACGAATGCAAACTTCAACACGCAATAGTCCCGTACACACCTACGCACAAATATATAGACGTGAAATAGGTACGTAATTTTTTTTAAAACAAACGCATATGAGACGCGTGTAAACACAGATGCATAGACATACAACAAAGGCAAAGATCCTCCGCATAGCCTTTACCAGGCTGTTGGGGCAAGTGCAGTCAGCGAGAAGCTATTAAGGACGTAACGGCACACAAGGGTGGCCAGCACCACGCCTGTCCGCCTTTGTCTCCCCAGTGGCGATGTTTACTACACACCGTACTTATTTTAGGCTGAGTCTACCTCAGCATCCCACTCCGGACACTGAAGAAAAAAAGTCGCCTTAACAGACTTTTGGGGCAAGTGCTGTTAGCGAGCAGCACTCGTTTAAGGCTGAGTCGCCACTGATGCGGGCCGTGTATCCTGCCAAGCTTTGTCGACGCAGTGCGCTAACCGCTGCGCCACCGCTCCTCACGTTGCCACAGGCGGACACGGACGGGCAAAGACAAAGGTCCCCCGTGTAGCCTCGGCAGACTGTTGGGGCAAGTGCCGTTAGCGAGCGACACCTATGAAGTCCGCACGGGCCGGCTTTGTTTCCCCAGTGGCGATGATTATTTTTTTACACACCGCACCAGGTACTCATTTGAGGCCCAGGACCGGTTCACATAATCGCCACTGGTGTTGACCGTGAGCGGGAATTGAACTCGGACATCGCTGGGTTCATATCGCAACGCGCTTACCGCTGGGCGACAGTTCCCCACGTCATTCTGATTAACTAACAGAAATAACACACAGACACATACACACAGACACACAGACACACAGACACACAGACACACAGACACACAGACACATACACACAGACACATACACACAGACACATACACACAGACACACAGACACACAGACACACAGACACACAGACACACAGACACACAGACACACAGACACACAGACACACAGACACACAGACACACAGACACACAGACACATACACACAGACACATACACACATACACATACACACAGACACACAGACACATACACACAGACACATACACACATACACATACACACATACACATACACACAGACACACAGACACATACACACAGACACAGACACACAGACACATACACACAGACACATACACACAGACACATACACACAGACACACAGACACATACACACAGACACATACACACAGACACATACACACAGACACAGACACACAGACACACAGACACACACACAAAGACACAAAGACACAAAGACACAAAGACAAAGATCCCCCGTGTAGCCTTAACAGACTGTTAGCGAGCACCTATGAAGGCGGGAACGGTACACGAGGGGGTGGGTGGCCAGCACCACGCCCGACCGCCTTTGTCTCCCTAGTGGCAATGTTTCTATCCACCGCACCAGGTACTCATTTGAGGCTGAGTCGACCCGGGACCGGTTCAGATAATCGTCACTGGTGTTGGCCCTGGGCGGAAATCGAACCCGGGTTGCCGGGTTCATAGTGCAGCGCGCTAACGCTGCACTACCGCTCCCCACATACACACACACGCAAACACACACACACACATACACACGCAAACACACGCACACGCAAACACACACACACACACATGCAAACACACACACATACACACATATATTACATGAATACACAGATTTATCTTTTGTCATTGTTGTGATTATACCGGAAAGCCCTTTTATTCACAACCAACCACTCTCTCTCTCTCTCTTCCCTCTCGCTGTGTCTCTCCATACTGTCCGACTCCTAAAGAGCACCATCCAGCAGTGGATTAATCTCTCTCACTCTCACCTATCTCTCTCGTGCTCACTTATCTCTCTCACTTATCTCTCACTTATCTCTCTCACTCTCACTTATCTCTCTCACTTATCTCTCTCACTCTCACTTATCTCTCACTTATCTCTCACTTATCTCTCTCGTGCTCACTTATCTCTCTCACTTATCTCTCTCACTCTCACTTATCTCTCACTCACTCTCACTTATCTCTCTCACGTATCGCTCTCCCGTGCTCTAACTTATCTCTCACCTATCTCTCTCACTCTCACTTATCTCTCTCACTTATCTCTCTCCCGTGCTCTCACTTAACTCTCTCACTTATCTCTCTCACTTATCTCTCTCACTTATCTCTCTCACTCTCACTTATTTATTTCTCATGCTCACTTATCTCTCTCGCTTATCTCTCACTCACTCACTCTCACTTATCTCTCTAGTGCTCACTTATCTCTCTCTCACTTATCGCTCACTCACTCTCACTTATCTCTCTCACTCTCACTTATCTCTCTCCCGTGCTCTCACTTATCTCTCTCACTTATCTCTCTCGTGCTCAGTTATCTCTCTCACTCTCACTTATCTCTCTCTTACTCTCACGTATCTCTCTCTTACTCTCACTTATCTCTCTCACTTATCTCTCACTCACTCTCACTTATCTCACTTATCTCTCACTTATCTCTCACTTATCTCTCACTTATCTCACTCTCACTTATCGCTCTCACTTATCTCTCACTTATCTCTCTCACTTATCTCTCTCGTGCTCAGTTATCTCTCTCACTCTCACTTATCTCTCTCACTCTCACTTATCTCTCTCTTACTCTCACGTATCTCTCTCACTTATCTCTCTCACTCTCACTTATCTCCCTCACTTATCTCTCTCACTTATCTCTCTCTTACTCTCACTTATCTCTCTCACTTATCTCTCACTCACTCTCACTTATCTCACTCTCACTTATCTCTCACTTATCTCTCACTTATCTCTCTCACTTATCTCTCTGACTCTCACTTATCTCTCTCACTTATCTCTCTCACTTATCTCTCTCACTTATCTCTCACTCACTCACACTTATCTCTTTCACTTATCTCTCTCGTGCTCTCACTTATCTCTCTCACTTATCTCTCTCACTTATCTCTCTCACTTATCTCTCCCGTCCTCTCACTTATCTCTCTCACTCTCACTTATCTCTCTCCCGTGCTCTCACTTATCTCTCTCACGTATCTCTCTCCACCTCTCCCTCCACTCCCCCCAACTCACTCGCACTTCGTAAAATCCCGATGGCGTTGCAAAAGCGCCTCAGCCAGCAGGTGAATGATCTCACGCTTGACGATTACTCTCTCCCAAAGCTCTCCATCTCACTCTCATCTCTCTCTCTCACTCTCATCTCTCTCTCTCGCTCTCTCTCTCTCTCTCGCTCTCATCTCTCTCTCTCGCTCTCTCTCTCTCCCAAAGCTCTCCATCTCACTCTCATCTCTCTCTCTCACTCTCATCTCTCTCTCGCTATCTCTCTCTCTCTCATCTCTCTCTCTCTCTCGCTCTCTCTCATCTCTCTCTCTCACTCTCATCTCTCTCTCACTCTCATCTCTCTCTCTCCCAACGCTCTCCATCTCACTCTCATCTCTCTCTCACTCTCATCTCTCTCTCGCTCTCTCCCAACTCTCTCTATCTCTCTCTCATCTCTCTCTCTCTCTCGCTCTCTCTCTCTCTCTCCCAACGCTCTCCATCTCACTCTCATCTCTCTCTCTCACTCTCCATCTCACTCTCATCTCTCTCTCTCTCTCCCAACGCTCTCCATCTCACTCTCATCTCTCTCTCTCTCTCCCAACGCTCTCTCTCTCTCTCATCTCTCTCTCTCTCTCTCCCAACACTCTCCATCTCACTCTCATCTCTCTCTCTCTCTCCCAACGCTCTCTCTCTCTCTCATCTCTCTCTCGCTCTCTCCCAACGCTCTCCATCTCACTCTCATCTCTCTCTCGCTCTCATCTCTCTCTCTCGCTCTCTCTCTCTCTCTCCCAACGTTCTCCATCTCACTCTCATCTCTCTCTCGCTCTCATCTCTCTCTCTCGCTCTCTCTCTCTCTCTCCCAACGCTCTCCATCTCACTCTCATCTCTCTCTCTCGCTCTCTCCCAACTCTCTCCATCTCACTCTCATCTCTCTCTCTCTCTCACTCGCTCTCTCCATCTCACTCTCATCTCTCTCTCACTCTCATCTCTCTCTCACTCTCATCTCTCTCTCTCCCAACGCTCTCCATCTCACTCTCATCTCTCTCTCACTCTCATCTCTCTCTCGCTCTCTCCCAACTCTCTCTATCTCTCTCTCATCTCTCTCTCTCTCGCTCTCTCTCTCTCTCCCAACGCTCTCCATCTCACTCTCATCTCTCTCTCTCTCTCCCAACGCTCTCCATCTCACTCTCATCTCTCTCTCTCTCTCCCAACGCTCTCCATCTCACTCTCATCTCTCTCTCTCACTCTCATCTCTCTCTCTCACTCTCCATCTCACTCTCATCTCTCTCTCTCTCTCTCCCAACGCTCTCCATCTCACTCTCATCTCTCTCTCTCACTCTCCATCTCACTCTCATCTCTCTCTCTCTCTCCCAACGCTCTCCATCTCACTCTCATCTCTCTCGCTCTCTCCCAACGCTCTCTCTCTCTCTCTCGCTCTCTCTCTCTCTCCCAACGTTCTCCATCTCACTCTCATCTCTCTCTCGCTCTCATCTCTCTCTCGCTCTCTCTCTCTCTCCCAACGCTCTCCATCTCACTCTCATCTCTCTCTCGCTCTCTCATCTCTCTCTCTCTCTCGCTCTCTCCCAACTCTCTCTATCTCTCTCGCTCTTATCTGTCTCTCTCCCCACTCTCGTAGCATCTCTCTCTCTCTTTCTCTCTCTTTTAAATGTTTTATTTTAAATCTAGAAGTGGAGAGATGATGACTCCCACCCCGTCTACCCTCTCTGCACTCTCTCCCCACTCTCTCGCTCTCTCTCTCTCCCCACTCCACCCACCCCAAACTCTCCACTCTCTCCCTCTCCACGCTCTCCCTCCTCACTCTCCCCACTCCAACTCTCTCCGTCAAATCTCTCTCTTTTTTTTGTTTAAATCTGCACCAAGCAGTGGATACTTTGTGACTCTATCCGAATCCCGCTCCCTCTCTACCCCCTCTCTCTCCCCCTCTATCCCCCCATCCCCTCTCTACCCCTCTCTCTCCCCCTCTATCCCCCCCCTCTATCCCCTCTCTACCCCCTCTCTCTCCCCCTCTACCCCCCCTCTATCCCCTCTCTACCCCTTCTCTCTCCCCCTCAACCCCCCCCTAGTCCTTCTCTCTACCCCTTCTCTCTCCCCCTCTATCCCCCCTCTCCCCTCTATCCCCTCTCTACCCCCTCTCTCTCCCCCTCTACCCCCCCTCTATCCCCTCTCTACCCCTTCTCTCTCCTCTCTATCCCCCCTCTCCCCTCTCTCCCCTTGTACCCCCTCTCCCCCCCCTCTATCCCCTCTCTCCCCCCTCTCCCCCCACCCCTCTATCCCCCCCCCCTCTCTCTCTCTATCCCCCCTCTCTCCTCCGCTATCCTCTCTCTCCTCTCCCTCCCTCCCTCCCCCTCCCCCTCTCTCCCTCCCCCCTCCCCCTCTCTCCCTCCCCCTCTCTCCCTCCCCCCTCCCCCTCTCTCCCTCCCCCCTCCCCCTCTCTCCCTCCCCCCTCCCCCTCTCTCCCTCCCCCTCTCTCCCTCCCCCCTCTCTCTCCTAAAAGCGCTGCTTCATCTTTGGGAGCGAATCGCGCTGCTCATTGTTGGCATAGGAAATGGGTATATCTCACGAGTGGGAGCAGATGATTAGAATAACAATAGCATCACGGGCAGCTTTCTAATTAGCTGTGTAATTGAAAAAAAGGGGGTGGGTGGCCAAGGAGGATGGGGGTGGGGGGCTGAACGCTAGGGAGTGTGGGAGGGTGACTGGATGGATGTTGGGTTGGTGATGATGATGATGATGGGTGCTTGCAAAAAGTTATATGTGGTGGTGTTGGTGGTGGAAGTGGGAGGGTGGAGCGGTAGTGCAGTAGCTGGTAGTTCGATTCGCGCTCACGGCCACCAACTCCACCGGCGGTTATCTGAACCGGTCATGGGCCTCGCCTAGGTCGACTCAGCCTCAAATGAGTACCTCGTGCGGTGTGTTAACATCGTCACTGGGGGAGACAAAGGCGGTCGCGCGTGGTGTTGGCTAACGAGCCTCTCGTGTGCTGTGCCGGCCTTCATAGGTGCTCGCTAACAGCACCTGCACGAGAAATCTATCCGTGCTATACGGGGGATCTTTGCCTTTGGTGGTAGCGATGGTGATGACGATGATGGTGATGACGTATTGGTGACGGTGATGATGACGTGATGGTGCAGTTCATGTAGGTTGTTGTTATTAATGTTGATGATTCGAGGCCATGGTAGGGGTTGACCGGGCTAGGCCTGCACTGCGTCGAGCCTGAAATAACGGAGGAAGTAGCCACCCGCCCCCTGTGAGTGAGTTGGTGAGTGAGTGAGTGGGTGAGTGAGTGAGTTGGTGAGTGAGTGAGTGAGTTGGTGAGTGAGTGGCTGAGTGAGTGATTGAGTGGGTGAGTGAGTGAGTGGCTGAATAAGTGAGTGAGTGGGTGAGTGAGTGGGTGAGTGGGTGAGTTGGTGAGTAGAGTGGCTGAGTGAGTGATTGAGTGGGTGAGTGAGTGAGTGGCTGAGTGAGTGATTGAGTGAGTGAGTGGCTGAGTGAGTGGCTGAGTGAGAGATTGAGTGGGTGAGTGAGTGAGTTGGTGAGTGAGTGGCTGAGTGAGTGATTGAGTGGGTGAGTGAGTGAGTGGCTGAGTGAGTGACTGAGTGGGTGAGTGAGTGAGTGAGTGGCTGAGTGAGTGATTGAGTGGGTGAGTGAGTGAGTGGCTGAGTGAGTGACTGAGTGGGTGAGTGAGTGAGTGAGTGGCTGAGTGAGAGATTGAGTGGGTGAGTGAGTGAGTGGGTGAGTGAGTGAGTGGGCCGGGCGATGCACCGTCTGCCGAAGAAGTGCAAAGAGCAATCCAGAGCCTCTAAGAGCAGGAAAAGTGCCGAGGGGTTTTTAGTCTTTGTTGTTGTTTTTGGGTTATTTTGGGGATTTTTTCGGTTTTTAATCGTTTGTTTTTGTCGGTTTTTAGTGGTTTTAGGGTTTTTTTCTAGGATTGTTTTCACTTTTCGTTTTTTGCGGGGTTTTGGGATTTCTTTTCGGTTTAGACATCCCATGCGAACTGCCGAAGGATGGTGGCGATTTGTGAGTCGTCACGACGGTCTGGACCACGGGGCGGCTTCCGCGGGATTAGGAAGGATGTCCTCGTGGGTGTCAACATCACGTGAAAAGGGGGAGCGCACAGATCGTGACGGCTACGGGGGGGGGGGGGGGGTAGGGGGGGGGGCATCGCTCTCTTCCTCCGTGTGAGGCGGGGAGAGGTCCTGGCAATAATTATTCAACATCGCCCCCTTTGCAATGCGGCGCGCTGATGAGAGGCTTGCGGAGCTCCCAAAATGTGAAACTGAGAAACTCTCTAAATATACATATTTTTTTTATTTTGCACAGGTAAGGCCCACTGAGGTATTCAGAAGCGACCCCAGCTATCGCGAATGATAGCCGAGCAAAGTGGCCCATCGTGTGGAAATCTACAGCGGCGGCCAAATGACTCCAAACGCGTGGACGTGGAGGGGCCCAGAGAAAAATCCACGCGACCACGGAGAGAGAGACACTGCAAACTCCAAATATACAGCAGCAGGCGTCAGGGTCGGGATCGAACCCACGACCACCTGCATACCAGGCGAGGTAGTTAACATCTCCGAGCCACAGTGATGATGATGATGAGAGAGAGACACCGCAAACTCCAAATATACAGCAGCAGGCGTCAGGGTCGGGATCGAACCCACGACCACCTGCGTACCAGGCGAAGTAGTTAACATCTCCGAGCCACAGTGATGATGATGAGAGAGAGAGAGACACCACAAACTCCAAATATACAGCAACAGGCGTAAGGGTCGGGATCAAACCCACGATCACCTGCATACCAGGCGAGGTAGTTAACATCTCCTAGCCACAGTGATGATGATGATGAGAGAGACACCGCAAACTCCAAATATACAGCAGCAGGCGTCAGGGTCGGGATCGAACCCACGACCACCTGCATACCAGGCGAGGTAGTTAACATCTCCGAGCCACAGTGATGATGATGAGAGAGAGAGAGACACCACACACTCCAAATATACAACAGCAGGCGTAAGGGTCGGGATCCAACCCACGACCACCTGCATACCAGGCGAGGTAGTTAACATCTCCTAGCCACAGTGATGATGATGATGATGAGAGAGACACCGCAAACTCCAAATATACAGCAGCAGGCGTCAGGGTCGGGATCGAACCTACGACCACCTGCATACCACGCGAGGTAGTTAACATCTCCTAGCCACCATGGGCCACCGAGGCATGTGAAATCAGGCCTGGGCAGTCCTGCACGGATGCGATATTCTCTGTTTGCTAACAGAACCTGCATCTCTGCTTTACTGCCCCTGGTAAAGGCGGAAACTACTAAAGTTCTGGAGTGTTCTTCGTGCTTTCAAGGTCTCCTCTGCTCGCAATCATTGAGGTCCCCCATGGTGTCGGACGTGCCCGTGTAAAGCACAATCAAAATCTGTAAACATCCTCGTGGGATCCGATGAGATATGACGATATTTTTTCACAAAGGTCTAAAGCCACGTGGCCGGGAGTCAGAGCTGTTCCCTGTTCACCTTGGGGGTGCGACGGGGTATGTCCTCTGGCTCCTGCATTCTTTCACGTATATTTAGAACAAATAGATCGAGAAGCTTTCCATTGCCTGCTTCGGAGCAATTTCCATTCGGCACAGCAGACACAATTGGGTGCTAATCGATGCCCAGGTGCAGTCAAATCATGTCTCCCGTGTTGTTATGGTTGCTGATGATCTGGTAACTGCTGCTCACTCTGAGGAGTCGGAGACTCCGCTGCTGAACTTGGAGTGTGTCACTAAGAGGCTATTTTGTATCATCAAACACTCCTCTCACTCAACTCTTCGTGGGTAATGGCCAGAGGCGCATACGACCTGCCCCGGTTTTTTTTGCAGCCGAGGTCTCACTCCGAATATATTTTTATTCATCGGCTGTGTAAGGGCCGCTGCGTGGAATCTACCTTGGCCTGTCGCTCCGCACGAAGCTCCGGGTCTTCTCGACCACAAGTCATGTCCTCGCCTACTCCACGCCTGCGAGACGCGGGAGCCCTTTAAATCAACATCTGCAGCCCGTTTTGAAACGTTCAGGCTGACCCAGACGGCGGCTAAAACGCAGAGAGTTGACACAGTGGGGAGCACAGCTGGTGCTGCATCTGCCGGTCATCTCAGTCAGTCAAACCCATGGCACCTGGGTTTGTCCCTTTGACTTGGCAGCTGGTCTTCGACACTTCACGTGGCCTCAAAGTGCATTTAACGTGGCATAGGCGGCGTGGTGACGGCATCGTCACTTACTGGTAAACGGTGTTTGCTGTTGTGTTGTTAAATTACGCGATGTTGTTGTTGATAATGGTGATGGCCTTGAGCAGGAATCGAACTTGGGTCGCTGGGTTCGGAGTGCAACAGCCTGCTCACCGCTACACTGCCGCTTACCCACAACCTATAAGTCACCTTTACAACTCACCCACACACACACACATGCACCCACTCACCCACTCATACATACACCCACTCACCCACTCATACATACACCCACTCACCCACTCATACATACATACACACATACAAACACCCACTCACACACTCATACATACACACACACATGCACCCACTCACCCACTCATGCATACATACAAAATACAAAGATCCCCCGTATAACCTTAACAGACTGTAGGGGCAAGTGCTGTTAGCGAGCACCTATGAAGGCCGGAACGGTACACGAGGGGGTGGGTGGCCACCACCACGCCCGGCCGCCTTTGTCTCTCTAATGTAGATTTTGTTTTTTTACACACCGCACCAGGTTCTAATTTGAGGCTGAGTCGACCTAGGAGAGGCCCAGGACCGGTTCAGATAATCGTCATAGCGCAGCGTGCTAACCGCTACACTACCGCTCCCTACGCTCACATACACACAACAACCGCCATTCGCCACTAGGTGGCGGTGACGTCACCACGACGCATGTGCCAGGCCATGTGCACCTTGAGGCCAGGTGAAGTGTCGAACGCCCGCTGGCAGGAGGTCACGGACGGGGCAGACCCAAGTGCCACGGGTCGACCTATGTGTATGTAAAAATGTAACATACACACAACACCCGCCATTCGCCACTAAGTGGCGGTGACGTCACCACGACGCTTGTGCCAGGCCTTGTGCACCTTGAGGCCACGTGAAGTGTCGAACGCCCGCTGGCAGGAGGTCACGGGGCAGACCCAGGTGCCACGGGTCGACTGACTGAGATGACTGGCTGATGCACCACCTGTACCCCCTACTGTGCCAACCTGCTGTGCTTTAGCCACCCGGCGCTCCGCTCGTTGTTGTGAGCGTCGCTCCTCCGCCCTCCGTTGTTTTTGGAGGGCGACTGCCTCCAACTGCCCAGTAGCGTCCTTCACGAGCCTCCTCCACAGAGGCCGATCTTGACACCGCTGGTACCAGTCATCGGCAAGTCCGCTCAGCTCCACGTCCTCCTGTACCACATCACTCCATCTCTTCTCTAGCCCGTGCCACGCCCGTTTATCCCCCTCGTTCCGGCCAAACAAAAGCTGTTTCGGCATGCGGTGGCTGGGCATACGGGCTACATGACCCAGCCAATGCAGCCTTGCCTGCCGGAGGAGCTCACCGATAGGACCTTGCCCAGATCTTTGAAGGATTTGTGAACTCTTCACACAATCCAGCCTGGTTAAACCCAGGATGGATCGTAGGCAGGCTAACCTAAATGTTTCTAATCGGCGAAGATATTCCATTAAGGGTGTCCACGTTTCGCAAGCGTAAAAAACGGAGGGAATGACCGTGCGGAGCGACAGTCCAGGTAGCTTCCACACAGCGTTACGCAACCGATGAAAAGATATTGCCGCTCGACTGATTCGGAGTGAGACCTCTGCTGTTAAACTGGAGCCGGTCATAAGCACACTGCCCAAGTATGGGAAACTCTCCACTCTCTCCACAACTGTCCCATCACCGATTGGGAGTTGTGGGGGTGGAGTGTCCGATGGTACAAAATACCCAGGCAGGTGCTTAGTTTTGGTGGGGCTGATGGTAAGGCCCTACCTCTTAGTGGCACACTCCAGTCAAGCACAGGCGTCTCCAACTCCTCCTCTGAATGAGCCGCTATTACCAAATCATGGGCATACATAACGTGGTTGAGCAATAGGGAGCCATCCCTTGTCCGCACCCGGGCATCGATCAGCCTCCCATTATATCTGTACTAAATGGAGATTCCCCCAGTACAGCTATTGAAGGCTTCACGAACTATATGGTCAAAATAGATGTTAAATAATGTGGGAGCCAGAGGACATCCCTGTCACACCCCAAGGTGTACAGGGAATGGCTCTGACTCCGGGCCACGTAGTGTTACCCGGGCCCGCTCACCATCATGAAGGCCCTTAATGATCGTGAGCAGGGGGTCAGGGACTCCAAAAGCACGAAGAACAACCCAAAGCCCAGGCCTACTGATGGTATCATAGGCCTTGACCAGGTCAATAAAGCAGAGATGTAGGTCTTGTTGGAATTCCCTACACCTCTGCTGTAGCAGACGGACAGAAAATATGGCATCTGTGCAGGATCACTCTTTCCTGTCCAGAGCCCCCGTTTAGCCACTGTGGTGGTCACAGACGCGATGAGGAGAGAGGGCCAATCGTAATTGGCCCTCTCCCCACAGCACTGTCTACGACAGAGTTGCCTGTCCGGCACCGCGAGGAGGTAGGGGGTTGTTTTTCCGGACAACATACACACACACACTGACACACACACACACGTTCATACACTCACTAACATACACACTCACCTTCTCACACACACTCACCCACTTGCCTATACACACTCGCACACTCACCCACTCACTCAATCACACACTCACCACAGTCCACATGTATCACAAACATGCCCAGTATACGCAATGCTTACAACTTGGAAAACGATCACTTTGAACGGAGTTCTGGAGCGGTGACTAGGAGATGTTAACTACCTCACCTGGTACACAGGAAGCCGTGGGTTCGATCCCGACCCTGACGCCTGCTGCTGTATATTTAGAGTTTTCGTGTCTCTCTCTCTCATCGTCATCATCACGGTAGCTATGAGATGTTAACTACATCGCCTGGTACACAGGAAAGCGTGGGTTTGATCCCGACCCTGACGCCTGCTGATGTATATTTGGAGTTTGCGTGACTCTCTCTCTCTCATCGTCATCATCACGGTGGCTATGAGATGTTAACTACCTCGCCTGGTGTACAGGAGGTCGTGGGTTCGATCCCGACCCTGACGCCTGCTGCTGTATATTTGGAGTTTGCGTCTCTCTCTCTCTCATCATCACCACGGTGGCTATGAGATGTTAACTACCTCGCCTGGTGTACAGGAGGTCGTGGGTTTCGATCCCGACCCTGACGCCTGCTGCTGTATATTTGGAGTTTGCGTGTCTCTCTCTCTCATCGTCATCATCACGGTGGCTAGGAGATGTTAACTACCTCGCCTGGTGTACAGGAGGTCGTGGGTTTCGATCCCGACCCTGACGCCTGCTGCTGTATATTTGGAGTTTGCGTGTCTCTCTCTCTCTCTCAGTGGTCGCGTGGATTTTCTTCCAAGCCCTCAAGGTTTTCCACAGCACGTTGAGAATCAACGTCCACCCCTTGAGGGCATTTGGCTGCCTCTCGTGCACTCCCAAGTGATGACAATTGTAACAACAACAACACCACCACCACCGCTAAGCCCACTCCGTCGACTTATCATTCGTTATAGGCCGGGTCGCTTCTCAATAAAAACAAGCGATGGCTCAGTGAGGCCTCACCTGGAAACTCAGTTTAGTGTTAGCTGAGCGCAGCAACACCTATGTACACGAACAAGTGTGTACACACATATGTACACGAACAAGTGTGTACACACATATGTACACGGACACGTGTGTACACACATATGTACACGAACACGTGTGTACACACATATGTACACGGACACGTGTGTACACACATATGTACACGGACACGTGTGTACACACATATGTACACGAACACGTGTGTACACACATATGTACACGGACACGTGTGCACACACATATGTACACGGGTGTGTACACACATATGTACACGGACACGTGTGTACACATATATGTACACGGACACGTGTGTACACACATATGTACACGGACACGTGTGTACACACATATGTACACGGACACGTGTGCACACATATGTAAACGGACACGTGTGCACACACATATGTACACGGACACGTGTGTACACACATATGTACACGGACACGTGTGCACACATATGTACACGGACACGTGTGTACACACATATGTACACGGACACGTGTGCACACACATATGTACACGAACACGTGTGCACACATATGTACACGGACACGTGTGTACACACATATGTACACGAACAAGTGTGTACACACATATGTACACGGACACGTGTGCACACACATATGTACACGGGTGTGTACACACATATGTACACGGACACGGGTGTACACATATATGTACACGGACACGTGTGTACACACATATGTACACGGACACGTGTGTACACACATATGTACACGGACACGTGTGCACACACATATGTACACGGACACGTGTGTATACACATATGTACACGGACACGTGTGTACACACATATGTACACGGACACGTGTGCACACACATATGTACACGAACACGTGTGCACACATATGTACACGGACACGTGTGTACACACATATGTACACCAACACGTGTGTACACACATATGTACACGAACACGTGTGTACACACATATGTACACCAACACGTATGCACACACATATGTACACGAACACGTGTGTACAGACATATGTACACGACCACGTGTGTACACACATATGTATACGGACACGTGTGTACACACATGCACACGGACACGTTTGTACACACATATGTACACGGACACGTGTGCACACACATATGTACACGGACACGTGTGCACACACATATGTACACGGACACGTGTGCACAAACATATGTACACGGACACGTGTGTAAACACATATGTACACGGACACGTGTGTACACACATATGTACACGGACACGTGTGCACACACATATGTACACGAACACGTGTGCACACATATGTACACGGACACGTGTGTACACACATATGTACACCAACACGTGTGCACACACATATGTACACCAACATGTGTATACACACATATGTACACGGACAAGTGTGTACACACATATGTACACGAACACGTGTGTACACACATATGTACACCAACACGTGTGTACACACATATGCACACGGACACGTGTGTACACACATATGTACACGGACACGTGTGCACACATATGTACACGGACACGTGTGTACACACATATGTACACAGACACGTGTGTACACACATATGTACACCAACACGTGTGCACACACATATGTACACGAACACGTGTGTACACACATATGTACACGGACACGTGTGTACACACATATGTACACGAACACGTGTGTACACACATATGTACACGGACACGCGTGTACACACATATGTACATGAACACGTGTGTACACACATATGTACACGGACACGTGTGTACACACATATGTACACGGACACGTGTGCACACACATATGTACACGAACACGTGTGCACACATATGTACACGGACACGTGTGTACACACATATGTACACCAACACGTGTGCACACACATATGTACACCAACACGTGTATACACATATGTACACGAACACGTGTGTACACACATATGTACACATACACGTGTGTACACACATATGTACACCAACACGTGTGCACACACATGCACACGGACACGTGTGTACACACATATGTACACCAACACGTGTGCACACACCTATGTACACCAACACGTGTGTACACACATATGTACACGGATACGTGTGGGGAGCGGTCGTGCAGATGCCCTCCTCCACTCGAGGGCCACCCCACCAAAACCTACCGTGAACCGGTCCTGGACCTCCCCTAGGTCGACTCAGCCTCAAAGTGAGTACCTGGTGCAGTGTGTATTTAACATCGCCACTGGGGGAGACAAAGGCGGTCGGGCGTGGTGCCGGCCTTCGTAGGTGCTGCTCGCGAACAGCACTTGCCCCCAATAAAGGCTGTGGAGGCTATACGGGGGATCTTTATATTTGTACTATGTATATACGTACGCATGCTGTACACACGTTGTATGCACGTAATCATTTATAACACATTTACATGCATGATCGGTATATTTTTCTTACACGGACTGTCGGCTGTTAGCTCTGTTTGCTATTATGGTCGTAAAATGTATTCCCGGCCGCCTTCGTCTTCCCGGCGCCGATGTTTCCACACCGAATGGACCTAGGGGAGGACCCCCGGACCGGTTCAGAATATTCGAACTCGGGCCGCCGGCTCAAAATAGCGCTAACCGCTGCGCCACCGCTCCCCGCATGCAACTATCGACAGCCCTAGCAGACTGTTGGGGCAAGTGCTGTCAGCGAGTAGCACCTACGAAGACCGGCACGGCACACGAGGGGGTGGGTGGCCAGCAACCACGCCCGGCCGCCTTTGCCTCCCTAGTGCCGATTATTTTCACGCACCGCACCAGGTACTCATTTGAGGCTGAGTCGACCTAGGGGAGGCCCAGGACCGGTTCAGATAATCGTCACTGGTGTTGGCCGTGAGCGGGAATCGAACCCGGGTCGCCAGGTTCGTAGCGCAGCGCAACGCGCTAACCGCTACACCACCGCTCCCACTACACACACACACACTCCCACATACTCACACACACACTTACACACACACTTACACACACACATCTTTACAACAACAACCGCCGTTTACCACTAAGTAGCGGTGACGTCACCACGGCGCTTGTGCCATGCTAGGTACATCTTGACACGCGAAGAAAAAAAAGCCTTGTCCCCGCATAGACGTCAACAGACTGTTGGGGCAAGTGCTGTGTGCGAACAGCACCTATGAAGGCCGGCACGGCACACGAGGGGGTGAGTGTGCCAGCATCACGCCCCTGCCGCCTTTGTTTCACCAGTGGCGATGTTTACACAGCGGACCAGGTACTCACTTGAGGCTGAGTCGACCTAGGGAAGGTCCAGGACCGGTTCAGATAATCGTCACTGGGGTTGGTGGCCGTGAGCGGGAATCGAACTCTGGTGGCCGGGTTCGTAGCGCGGCGCGCTAACCGCTACACTACCGCTACCCACACACCTAGACACACACACACCTAGACACACACACACCATGACACACAAAAGACAAAGATCCCCCGTATAGCCTTAACAGACTGTAGGGGCAAGCGCTGTTAGCGAGCACCTATGAAGGCCGGAACGGTACACGAGGGGGTGGGTGGCCAGCACCACGCCCGACCACACACACACCTAGACACACACACACACCATGACACACACCATGAAACACACACCTAGACACACACACCATGACACACACACACCTAGACACACACACACCATGACACACACACACCTAGACACACACACCATGACACACACACACCTACACACACACACCTAGACACACACACATCTAGACACACACACCCAGACACACACACACCATGACACACACACCTAGACACACACACCATGACACACACACACCTAGACACACACACCATGACACACACACACACCTAGACACACACACACCTAGACACCCACACACCTAGACACACACACACCTAGACACACACACCTAGACACACACACACCTCTAGACACACACACACCATGACACACACATCTAGACACACACACCATGCCACACACACACCTAGACACACACACCATGACATACACACCATAACACACACACCATGACACACACACACACACCTAGACACCCACACACCTAGACACACACACACCGAGACACACACACACCTAGAAACACACACCATGACACACACACACACCTAGACACACACACACACCTAGACACACACACACCTAGACACACACGCACCTAGACACACACACACCTAGACACACACACCTGGACACACACATGCACCTAGACACACACGCACCTAGACACACACACCTAGATACACACGCACCTACACACACGCACCTAGACACACAAACACCTAGACACACACACACCTAGACACACACAACAACAACAACAACAACCGCCATTCGCCACTAAGTGGCGGTGACGTCACCACGACGCTTGTGCCAGGCTATGTGCACCCTGAGGCCACGTGAAGTGTCGAACGCCCGCTGGCAGGAGGTCACGGGGCAGACCCAGGTGCCACGGGTCGACTGACTGAGATGACTGGCTGGTGCACCACCTGTGCCCCCTACTGTGCCAACCTGCTGTGCTTTAGCCACCCGGCGCTCCGCTCGTTGTTGTGAGCGTCGCTCCTCCCCCCTCCGTTGTTGTTGGAGGGCGACTGCCTCCAACTGCCCAATAGCGTCCTTCACGAGCCTCCTCCACAGAGGCCGATCTTGACACCGCTGGTACCAGTCATCGGCAAGTCCACTCAGCTCCACGTCCTCCTGTACCACATCACTCCATCTCTTCTCTAGCCCGTGTCGCGCCCGTTTAGCCCCCTCGATCCGGCCGAACAAAAGCTGTTTCGGCATGCGGTGGCTGGGCATGTGGGCTACATGACCCAGCCAACGCAGCCTTGCCTGCCGGAGGAGCTCACCGATGGGACCTTGACCAGATCTTTCAAGGATTTTTGAGCTCCTCACACAATCCAGCCTGGTTAAACCCAGGATGGATCGTAGGCAGGCATGCCTAAATGTTTCCAACCGGCAAAGATGCTCCATTAAGGAGGTCCACGTTTCTCAAGCGTAGAGAAGGGAGGGAATGACCGTGGCCGAGAAGACCTGAAGCTTAGTGCGGAGCGACAGACCAGACACACACACACCTAGACACACACACACACCTTGACCCACTTACACACCTTGACACACACACTGACAGACACACAGAAAGACACCTTGATACTCACACACACAACTTGACACACACACACTATTACAGACACACACAAACACAATGACGCACACTATTACAGACACACACAAACACAACGACACACACACTATTACAGCCACACACAAACACAATGACACACACACTATTACAGATATACACAAGCACAATGATACACATACACTATTTCAGACACACACAAACACAATGACACACACACATCTTGACACACACACACTATTACAGACACACACAAACACAATGACACACACTATTACAGACACACACAAACACAATTACACACACACCTTGACACACACACACTATTACAGATACACACAAACACAATGACACACACTATTACAGACACACACAAACACAATTACACACACACCTTGACACACACACACACTATTACAGACACAAACAAACACAATGACACACACACACCTTGACACGCACACTATTACAGACACACACACTATTACAGACACAAACAAACACAATAATACACACACACCTTGACACACACACTATTACAGACACACACACTATTACAGACACACACACTATTACAGACACACACAAACACAATGACACACACACACTATTACAGACACAAACAAACGTGCATAAACAGACCTCACCTGGACGCATCGAACGACAGTGCATTTCTCAGTGACAACCTCCACCTGCCCTGTCACCACCCATCACCCGAAGCTCACCACTCATCACCCCGAAGATCACCACCCATCTCCCGACGCTCACCACCCATCACCCCGAAGCTCACCACCCATCCCCCGACGCTCACCACTCATCACCCCGAAGCTCACCACCCATCTCCCGACGCTCACCACCCATCACCCCGAAGCTCACCACCCATCCCCCGACGCTCACCACCCATCACCCCGAAGCTCACCACCCATCACCCCGAAGCTCACCACCCATCACCCGGAGCTCACCACCCATCACCCCGAAGCTCACCACCCATCACCCCGAAGCTCACCACCCATCCCCCGACGCTCACCACCCATCACCCGAAGCTCACCACCCATCCCCCGAAGCTCACCACCCATCTCCCGAAGCTCACCACCCATCACCCGGAGCTCACCACCCATCACCCGAAGCTCACCACCCATCTCCCGAAGCTCACCACCCATCTCCCGACGCTCACCACCCATCACCCCGAAGCTCACCACCCATCACCCGAAGCTCACCACCCATCACCCCGAAGCTCACCACCCATCACCCGAAGCTCACCACGCATCCACCGAAGCTCACCACCCATCACCCGAAGCTCACCACCCATCACCCCGAAGCTCACCACCCATCACCCCGAAGCTCACCACCCATCACCCCGAAGCTCACCACCCATCCCCCGAAGCTCACCACCCATCACCCCGAAGCTCACCACCCATCCCCCGAAGCTCACCACCCATCTCCCGAAGCTCACCACCCATCACCCGGAGCTCACCACCCATCACCCCGACGCTCACCACCCATCCCCCGACGCTCACCAGCCATCACCCGAAGCTCACCACCCATCACCCGAAGCTCACCACCCATCCCCCGAAGCTCACCACCCATCACCCGAAGCTCACCAGCCATCACCCGAAGCTCACCAGCCATCACCCGACGCTCACCACCCATCACCCGAAGCTCACTACCCATCCCCCGACGCTCACCACCCATCCCCCGACGCTCACCACCCATCACCCGAAGCTCACCACCCATCCCCCGAAGCTCACCACCCATCCCCCGAAGCTCACCACCCATCACCCGAAGCTCACCACGCATCCCCCGAAGCTCACCACCCATCACCCGGAGCTCACCACCCATCACCCCGAAGCTCACCACGCATCCCCCGAAGCTCACCACCCATCACCCGAAGCTCACCACCCATCCCCCGACGCTCACCACCCATCCCCCGACGCTCACCACCCATCTCCCGAAGCTCACCACCCATCTCCCGAAGCTCACCACCCATCACCCGGAGCTCACCACCCATCACCCCGAAGCTCACCACGCATCCCCCGAAGCTCACCACCCATCCCCCGAAGCTCACCACCCATCACCCGAAGCTCACCACCCATCACCCGAAGCTCACCACCCATCCCCCGAAGCTCACCACCCATCACCCGAAGCTCACCACCCATCACCCCGAAGCTCACCACCCATCCCCCGACGCTCACCACCCATCACCCGAAGCTCACCACCCATCCCCCGACGCTCACCAGCCATCACCCGAAGCTCACCACCCATCCCCCGACGCTCACCACCCATCACCCGACGCTCACCACCCATCCCCCGAAGCTCACCATCCATCACCGGACTCTCACCATCGGCCACCTGGCGCTATCCCTGCTGCGCCTACAATATCCGCCTTGCTCCCTTCCCAGCAACTCGACGCTCTTAGCAAAGCAAGCAAAGCAGCCTTTGCGTAAAGTCACCACAAAGCATCTCGCCGTGGTCTGGGGTTTGTCTATAAAAAGTACGGACACATAAGAGAGAGAGAGAGAGGGGGGGAAATAATAATATATATAAAAAACTGTAGACTCCTTTTATATATGTATTAAAAAAACGACATAATAGGACACACACACACAGAGACAGACACGCACACAAGAAGACACAAAGGCAGCTGAAAGAATAATAATAATGGGACGTCACTATAGGCAGTAAAGACCGTGCCTTAAACAATACAACATTGAGAGAGAGATAGGGGGGGGGTTGTGTTGTAACAGCTATTGTTGGCTTATACCTTCCTTTGGGAAGATCTCTATTGAGTGAGTATTCATACTGAGTAAAGATATTGTTGGTGTTGTTGTTGTTGGTGGTGGTGGTGGTGGTGCTGGTGATGATGATGATGATGGTGGTGCAGAGACTAAGCCGGGCGAGAGAGAGTAACGCAGGGAGGATGAGGGTGGGTAACGGGGAGGGGGGGGTTGCGATGGAGGTAGGGCTACGAGCGAGGAACAAAATTAGACACGATGAGCCTCTTTTTATTTGAAGAATCGGGCTTTGCAGATAATTCCAAGTTATTGTTTCTTGCACAGATGCCTCTCGTGGTAGTACAGCGAGCGAGCGAGAGAGCGAGAGCGAGGGGGAGAGAGCCTGTAATGCTCTTTGTGGCTCACAATGTGTCTCGCGTGCGATGCTGGTAGACGAGGAGGGAGAGGGGGGAGGAAGAGAGAGGGGGGAGGAGGAGGAGGAGAGGGGGGAGAAGGAGAGGGGGGAGGAAGAGAGGGGGGGAGAGGGGGGAGGAGAAGGGGGAGGAGGATCAATTCCTAGGCTCTGTTTCCAAACGGAGTTCTCAATGAAATATAAAATGTATCGCACGCGTGCACGAGTGTGTTTGTACGTGCGTGTGTGTGTGTGATTGTTTACGTGTGTGTGTGTACGTGCGTGTGTGCGAGTGTTTACGTGTGATTGTGTGTATATGAGTGTTGACGTGTGTGTGTGTGAGTTGGTATGTGTGTGGGGGGGAGTAGTAATGTAGCGGTTATCACCGGTGTTGAACTCGGGTTATCACGGGTGATGATCTCGGGTTATCACGGGTGGTGAACTCGGGTTATCACTCGGGTTATCACGGGTGATGAACTCGGGTTATCACGGGTGATGAACTCGGGTTATCACGGGTGGTGAACTCGGGTTATCACGGGTAATGATCTCGGGTTATCACGGGTGATGATCTCGGGTTATGACGGGTGATGAACTCGGGTTATCACGGGTGATGAACTCGGGTTATCACTCGGGTTATCACGGGTGATGAACTCGGGTTATCATGGGTGATGAACTCGGGTTATCACGGGTGATGAACTCGGGTTATCACTCGGGTTATCACGGGTGATGAACTCGGGTTATCACGGGTGATGAACTCGGGTTATCACGGGTGATCAATTCAGGTTATCACGGGTGATGAACTCGGGTTATCACTGGTGTTGAACTCGGGAAATCACGGGTGATGAACTCGGGTTATCACGGGTGATCAATTCAGGTTATCACGGGTGATGAACTCGGGTTATCACTGGTGTTGAACTCGGGAAATCACGGGTGATGAACTCGGGTTATCACGGGTGATGATCTCGGGTTATCACGGGTGATGAACTCGGGTTATCACTCGGGTTATCACGGGTGATGAACTCGGGTTATCACTCGGGTTATCACTGGTGATGAACTCGGGTTATCACGGGTGATGAACTCGAGTTATCACGGGTGGTGAACTCGGGTTATTACGGGTGATGATCTCGGGTTATCACGGGTGATCAATTCAGGTTATCACGGGTGATGAACTCGGGTTATCACGGGTGGTGAACTCGGGTTATCACGGGTGGTGAACTCGGGTTATCACGGGTGGTGAACTCGGGTTATCACGGGTGATGAACTCGGGTTAACACCGGTGGTGAACTCGGGTTATCACGGGTGATGAACTCGGGTTATCACGGGTGGTGAACTCGGGTTATCACGGGTGATGAACTCGGGTTATCACGGGTGATGAACTCGGGTTATCACGGGTGATTAACTCGGCTTATCACCGGTGTTGAACTCGGGTTATCACCGTGATGAACTCCGGTTATCACGGGTGATGAACTCGGGTTATCACGGGTGGTGAACTCGGGTTATCACGGGTGGTGAACTCGGGTTATCACGGGTGATGAACTCGGGTTATCACGGGTGGAGAACTCGGGTTATCACCGGTAGTAAACTCGGGTTATCACCAGCGGTGAACTCGGGTTATAACGCGTGGTTCAACTCGGGTTATCACCGGTGGTGAACTCGGGTTAACACCGGTGGTGAACTCGGGTTATCACGGGTGATGAACTCGGGTTATCACGGGTGATGAACTCGGGTTATTACTCTGGTTATCATCGGTGATTAAATCGGGTTATCACGGGTGGTGAACTCGGGTTATCACAGGTGGTGAACTCGGGTTATCACCGGTGGTGAACTCGGGTTATCACGGGTGATGAACTCGGGTTAACACCGGTGGTGAACTCGGGTTATCACCGGTGGTGAACTCGGGTTATCACGGGTGATTAACTCGGGTTAACACCGGTGGTGAACTCGGGTTATCACGGGTGATGAACTCGGGTTATCACGGGTGGTGAACTCGGGTTATCACGGGTGATGAACTCGGGTTATTACCGGTGGTGAACTCGGGTTATCACGGGTGATGAACTCGGGTTATCACGGGTGATGAACTCGGGTTATCACGGGTGATGATCTCGGGTTATCACGGGTGATGAACTCGGGTTATCACCGTGATGATCTCGGGTAATCATGGGTGATGAACTCGGGTTATCACCGGTGATGAACTCGGGTTATCACGGGTGATGAACTCGGGTTATCACGGGTGATGAACTCGGGTTATCACTCTGGTTATCATCGGTGATTAAATCGGGTTATCACGGGTGGTGAACTCGGGTTATCACCGGTGGTGAACTCGGGTTATCACGGTGATGAACTCGGGTTATCACTCGGGTTATCACCGGTGGTGAATTCGGGTTATCACGGGTGATGAACTCGGGTTATCACGGGTGATGAACTCGGGTTATCACGGATGGTGAACTCGGGTTATCACGCGTGATGAACTCGGGTTATCACTCGGGTTATCACCGGTGGTGAACTCGGGTTATCACCGGTGATGAACTCAGGTTACCACGGGTGATGAACTCAGGTTATCACCGGTGGTGAACTCGGCTTTCTGTCTGGCTCGCAGATCTTAGTGCAGCGCTAACTGCCGCGCCACCGCTCCCCAAAACACGCGCACGCACACAGAGCGTTCCAGACGGACGTAACGAGTTCCATACTAAACGATGTTAGTTGACGTCATTGTTTTCAGCGAAAAGCAATTGTTCGACGCGCAAAGCGTGCGTCTTTGACGTCGCAAGCGATGGGAGATATTAGTATCTTGTGTAAACAATGCAATGTTATTTCCTTAAGCAGTAACACGGGCAGCAACAACAGTCGAAACAGTATTAGTCACAATGTGTTGGTCTGTCGCTCTCGTCGGAGACGACAGCCCGCAAAGCCTGCAGAGCTATACGGGGGAACTTTGCCTTTGTGTCTGTGTGTTTGGCGCGTGTGGACGGGGATCGATTCCCGCTCGCGGTCAACACCAGGGCGACGATTATCTGAACCGGTCCTGGGGGACCGCCGCATCTGTCGACGCAGCCTCAAATGAGTACTTTGTGCGAGGTGTGAAACATCGCCACTGGGGAGACAAAGGCAGCCGGGCGTGGTGCTTGCCACCCACCCCCTCGTGTGCCGTGCCGGCCTTCATAGGTGCTCGCTAACAGCACTTGCCACAACGGTCCGTTACAACTATACAGGGATCTTTGTCCTGTGTGTGAATGTAAGGGGAGTGGTGGCGCAGCGGTTAGCGCGCTGCGCTATGAACCCGGCGACCTGAGTTTGATTCCCGTTCACGGCCACCAACACCAGCGATGATTTTCTGAACCGGTCCGTTAAGGCTCTACGGGGGATCTTTGTCGTTGTGGTTGGTACGTGTATGTGTACGTGTTTGGTTTTGGGTGTGTTTGTGTGGTTTTGTAATCATGCGGTTTGGTGCGAATGTGCGTGTGTGTATCTGGGTGTGTGTATCTGGGTGTGTGTGTCTGTGTGTATCTGTGTGTGTGTCTTTGTCTTTGTCTGGGGAGCGGTGGTGCAGTGGTTAGCGCTACGCTGCGCTACGAACCCGGCGACCCGGGTCCGAATCCCACTCACTCACGGCCATCACCGGTGACGATTATCTGCACCGATCCTGCGCCTCCACTAGGTCGACTCAGCCTCAAACGAGTACGTGATGCGGCTGTGTAAACATCGCCACCGGGGAGACAAAGGCGGCCGGGCGTGGCGTTGGCCACCCACCCCCTCGTGTGCCGTGCCGGCCTTCATAGGTGCTACTCGCTAACAGCACTTGCCCCAGGCAGGCTTTACGAGGTTCGGGGGAGGGGATCTTTGACTTTGTTGTCATTCACACACAAAATTCCAGCGCCCTTGCTCCCCAGAATTCCGGTGTTAACCCGCTAACAAGGGACGCGTCAGCCGCAGCGGTGGCGGCTGTGGCGGCGTTTTTTTTTTAAATTCGGGGAATTCCTGACGCCTCGCGCGTCCTTGACGCCTCGCGCGGGCTGCGCGCACGACGTTGAACTTCTTTCGCACCGCACGGAAGCCAAACCGCGCTAATCGGAGGTTCAGTGGGAAGGAAACAAACTACGGGTCTCTGTGTGTCTCTGTGTGAGGCTATGGGTCTCTGTGTGAGTCTATGGGTATCTGTGTGAGTCTATGGGTCTCTGTGCGAGTCTACGGGTCTCTGTGCGAGTCTATGGGTCTCATTGTGAGTCTATGGGTCTCTGTGCGAGTCTATGGGTCTCTGTGTGAGTCTATGTGTCTCTGTGTGAGTCTATGGGTCTCTGTGTGAGTCTATGGGTCTCTGTGTGAGTCTATGGGTCTCTGTGTGAGTTTGTGGGTCTCTGTGTGAGTCTATGGGTCTCTGTGTGAGTCTATGGGTCTCTGTGTGAGTCTATGTGTCTCTGTGTGAGTCTATGGGTCTCTGTGTGAGTCTATGGGTTTCTGTGTGAGTCCATGGGTCTCTGTGTGAGTCTATGGGCCTCTGTGTGAGTCTATGGGTCTCTGTGTGAGTCTGTGTGTCTCTGTGTGAGTCTATGGATCTCTGTGTGAGTCTTTGGGTCTCTGTGTGAGTCTATGGGTCTCTGTGTGAGTCTCTGTGCCTCTGTGTGAGTCTGTGGGTCTCTGAGTCTATGGGTCTCTGTGAGAGTCTATGGGTCTCTGTGCGAGCCTATGGGTCTCTGCGAATCTATGGGCCTTTGTGTGAGTCTATGGGTCTCTGTGTGAGTCTATGGGTCTCTGTGTGAGTCTATGGGTCTCTGTGTGAGTCTATGGGTCTCTGTGCGAGCCTATGGGTCTCTGCGAATCTATGGGCCTTTGTGTGAGTCTATGGGTCTCTGTGTGAGTCTATGGGTCTCTGTGTGAGTCTATGGGTGTTCGTGTGAGTCTATGGGTCTCCGTGTTAGTCTATGGGTCTCTGTGTTAGTCTATGGGCCTCTGTGTGATTCTGTGAGTCTCTGTGTGGGTCTATAGGTCTCTGTGTGAGTCTGTGGGTTTCTGTGTGAGTCTGTGAGTCTGTGAGTCTCTGTGTGAGTCATTGGGTCTCTGTGTTAGTGTATGGGTCTCTGTGTAAGTCTATGGGCCTCTGTGTGAGTCTGTGGGTCTCTGTGTGAGTCTATGGGTCTCTGTCTGAGTCTATGGACCTCTGTGTGAGTCTGTGGGTCTCTGTGTGAATCTATGGGTCTCTGTGTGAGTCTATGGGTCTCTGTGTGAGTCTATGGGTCTCTGTGTGAGTCTATGGGTCTCTGTGTGAGTCTATGGGTCTCTGTGTGAGTCTGTGGGTCTCTGTGTGAGTCTATGGTTCTCTGTGTGAGTCTATGTATGTGTGTATGTTGAACTTCTTTCGCATCGTACGTAGCAAACCACGCTCATCGGAGGTGTGTTGGACAACAAACTGAACACAAAACGCATTCCCAATAAGTGAGTCCGTCAATCTAGACTATTTGAAAGTTCATATCTCCCTGTGGCTTCCTAATGTCGGAAGGAAGAGCGTTCCAGACGGCCGCAGAAGCGCGCCTGAAATGCGCCACGCGATGCGGTGGCGAACGTTTTTGTTCGACGGCTTGTTCGGGAATATCTCCGAATGAATCGAGCAGCACACCGAAGCAATCATCACCGTCATCGTCATCAGCAGCAGCAGCATTATCAGCATCGCTATTGCGATTTTATTTCGATCATCATCTTTACACATCCCAGCAACGTCATGAAGGTGACTTAGTCTGGCTCTATGAGCATATTGCAATTAACACTGAACCCTGTGGGAGCCTTGGTCTGGCTCTGTGAGCTTCTGGGAGTTAACACTGAACCCTATGGGAGCTTTAGTCTGGCTCTGTGAGCCTTCGGGAATTAACACTGAACCCTGTGGGAGCCTTAGTCTGGCTCTGTGAGCCTCCGGGAATTAACACTGAACCCTATGGGAGCCTTGGTCTGGCTCTGTGAGCCTCCGGCATGTAACACTAAACCCTATGGGAGCCTTAGTCTGGCTCTGTGAGCCTCCAGGAATTATCACTGAACCCTGTGGGAGCCTTAGTCTGGCTTTGTAAGCATCTGAGAATTATCACTGAACCCTATGGGAACCTTGGTCTGGCTCTGTGAGCCTCCGGGAATTAACACTGAACACTATGGGAGCCTTGGTCTGGCTTTGTAAGCATCTGAGAATGAACACTGAACCCTATGGGAACCTTGGTCTGGCTCTGTGAGCCTCCGAGATTTAACACTAAACCCTATGGGAGCCTTAGTCTGGCTCTGTGAGCCTCCGGGAATTAACACTGAACCCTACGGGAACCTTAGTCTGGCTCTGTGAGCATCTGAGAATTAACACTGAAAAATTAACTTTTTTTTATTTCAGCAGGTAAGGCCCACTGAGCTTTCGAGATATTTTTCAGAAGCGATCTAGCCATCACAAATGATCGCTCATCGAGGGTGTCTTCTGACCACGTGGCCAATTACAGCAGCAGCTAAACACTCGAAACGCGTGGTGACGTTTCACTCCAAATGTGGAAGGAAAAACCGGAGGACTCGGAGAAAAATCCACGCGACCAACGTGGAGAGAGAGAGAGAGAGAAAGAAAGAGAGCCACGCGTCGTCAGGGTCGGGATCGAACCCACGACCTCCTGCGTACCAGGAGAGGTGGTTAACATCTCCCGGCCACCACTGTGCCCGGTGTAGCGCGTGCGCCGGGTCTTGACCTTCATGCCCGCGTGGTGGCTTGTGAGTCGGGGGGGGGTGTGAGTCTGGTGGTGGTTGGTGGGGGGTGACCGCTAACCACCCACTACCCCCCACCAATGCCGTGTTGTGGTAACCGCGCGGAGTAATTGGGAGTAATGCGGTGGTAATTAACTGAGTGACGCTGCGGTGCCGTGTGATTTAAGGGGGAACTAATTCTGCTTCGTATCCAATAAAAACTTTAATTAACCGTGAATAATTGTCAATTGCTCATACGACTAATGCTCACTTAATCATGCATTGACACTAACAGATTTGGTGTGCGCGCGCGCGTGAGCGTGTGTCTGTGTGTGAGTGTTTGTGTCTGTGTGTGAGTGTATGTGTCTGTGTGAGTGTCTATGTGTCTGTGTGTGAGTGTTTGTGTCTGTGTGTTAGTCTATGTGTCTGTGTGTGAGTGTTTGTGCCTGTGTGTGAGTCTATGTGTCTGTGTGTGAGTGTATGTGTCTCTGTGTGAGTCTATGTGTCTGTGTGTGAGTGTTTGTGTCTGTGTGTGAGTCTATGTGTCTGTGTGTGAGTGTATGTGTCTGTGTGTTTGTGTCTGTGTGTGAGTGTTTGTGTCTGTGTGTGCGTGTATGTGTCTGTGTGTGAGTGTTTGTGTCTGTGTGTGAGTGTTTGTGTCTGTGTGTGAGTGTCTGTCTTTGTGTGTGAGTGAAAGTGTATGTGTGTGAGTGAAAGTGTATGTGTGTGAGTCTATGTGTCTGTGTGTGAGTGTATGTGTCTGTGTGTGTATGTGTCTGTGTGTGAGTGTTTGTGTCTGTGAGTCTATGTGTCTGTGTGTGAGTGTATGTGTCTGTGTGAGTGTATGTGTCTTTGTGTGAGTCTATGTGTCTGTGTATGAGTCTATGTGTCTGTGTGTGAGTGTATGTGTCTGTGTGTGAGTCGATGTGTCTGTGTGTGAGTGTTTGTGTCTGTGTGTGAGTCTATGTATCTGTGTGTGAGTGTATGTGTCTGTGTGTATGTGTCTGTGTGTGAGTGTTTGTGTCTGTGCGTGAGTGTTTGTGTCTGTGTGTGCGTGTATGTGTCTGTGTGTGAGTGTCTGTCTTTGTGTGTGAGTGAAAGTGTATGTGTGTGAGTCTATATGTCTGTATGTGAGTGTTTGCGTCTGTGTGTGAGTCTATGTGTCTGTGTGTGAGTGTATGTGTCTGTGTGTGTATGTGTCTGTGTGTGAGTGTTTGTGTCTGTGAGTCTATGTGTCTGTGTGTGAGTGTATGTGTCTGTGTGAGTGTATGTGTCTTTGTGTGAGTCTATGTGTCTGTGTATGAGTCTATGTGTCTGTGTGTGAGTGTATGTGTCTGTGTGTGAGTCGATGTGTCTGTGTGTGAGTGTTTGTGTCTGTGTGTGAGTCTGTGTATCTGTGTGTGAGTGTATGTGTCTGTGTGTATGTGTCTGTGTGTGAGTGTTTGTGTCTGTGCGTGAGTGTTTGTGTCTGTGTGTGCGTGTATGTGTCTGTGTGTGAGTGTTTGTGTCTGTGTGTGAGTGTTTGTGTCTGTGTGTGAGTGTCTGTCTTTGTGTGTGAGTGAAAGTGTATGTGTGTGAGTCTATATGTCTGTATGTGAGTGTTTGTGTCTGTGTGTGAGTCTATGTGTCTGTGTATGAGTCTGTGTGTCTGTGTGTGAGTGTATGTGTCTGTGTGTATGTGTCTGTGTGTGATTGTTTGTGTCTGTGTGAGTGTTTGTGTCTGTGTGTGAGTGTTTGTGTCTGTGTGTGCGTGTATGTGTCTGTGTGTGAGTGTTTGTGTCTGTGTGTGAGTGTTTGTGTCTGTGTGTGAGTGTATGTCTCTGTGTGTGAGTGAAAGTGTATGTGTGTGAGTCTATGTGTCTGTGTATGAGTCTGCGTGTCTGTGTGTGAGTGTATGTGTCTGTGTGTATGTGTCTGTGTGTGATTGCTTGTGTCTGTGTGTGAGTGTTTGTGACTGTGTGTGAGTGTTTGTGTCTGTGTGTGAGTGTTTGTGACTGTGTGTGAGTGTTTGTGTCTGTGTGTGAGTGTTTGTGTCTGTGTGTGCGTGTATGTGTCTGTGTGTGAGTGTTTGTGTCTGTGTGTGAGTGTTTGTGTCTGTGTGTGAGTGTCTGTCTCTGTGTGTGAGTGATAGTGTAGCGGTTAGCGCGCTGCGCTATGAACCTGGCGACCCGGGTTCGATTCCTGCTCACGGCCAACACCAATGACGATTATCTGAACCGGTCCCGGGCCTCCCCTAGGTCGACTCAGCCTCAAATGAGTACCTGGTGCGGTGTGTAAACATTGCCACTAGGGAGACAAAGGCGATCGGGCGTGGTGCTGGCCACCCACCCCCTCGTGTACCGTTCCGGCCTTCATAGGTGCTCGCCAACAGCACTTGCCCCTACAGTCTGTTAAGGCTATATGGGGGATATTTGTCTTTGTGTCTGTGTGTGATTGTTTGTGTCTGTGTCTGTCTGTGTGTGAGTGTTTGTGTCTGTGTGTGTGTGAGTGTATGTGTCTATGTGTGCGTGTATGTGTCTGTGTGTGCGTGTATGTGTCCGGCAAAACAACCCCCTACCTCCTCGCGGTGCCGGACGGGCAACTCTGTCGTGGACAGTGCTATGGGGGGAGTTCCAATTTTGATTGGCTCCTCCCCTCATGGCATATGTGTCCACCACAGGGGCTAAACGGGGGCTCTGGACGGGTGCGAGGGGCTGGTAACCCCTCCACCTTTCAATTAATTACCACAAAACCACGAATTAAAGTGAAATATGTAACAACTAAGCTTGTGCCGGAGGCCCCGGGGGGCCAGGCGTCTATGACGTCTCCTGGCCAAACCCCAATTGGCGGAGCCAGGAGATTGAATACCTACCCTCGGGGCTACTCCAGAAACAACGAAAAGCCACTACGGGTGGCCACGTGGAATGTTCGAACGCTCACTGCAGAGGAGAGGCTGCCACTCCTCTGTCGGGAGCTGGACCGGTACCGCCTGGATCTATGCGGCATTCAGGAGGTCCGGTGGACCGGCTCTGGCTCCTGCCACCATGAGGGGTGGACAGTCCTCTACTCGGGGCAGCAGACTGCCAAACAACAGGGTGTGGGTCTTCTTTTGAACAAAAGAATGAAGGGGGCGTGGGAGCGTGGCGGTGAGGTGTGGGAAGCTGTAAGCCCCAGGCTACTTTGGGCTCGCCTTCCCATCAACCGGAGGCGAGGAATGGTGGTCGTGGTTACTTATGCCCCCACCGAAGATGAACATCCGTGGAGGGATGCAGGCAAAGCCGATGAGTCAGATGCCTTCTATGACCTCCTGTCACAGGTGCTGGCTAAAGTGGCCCCTCGGGATAGAGTCATCATGTTGGGTGACTTCAATGCCCGAGTTGGTCATGATACTGGCACCTGGTCTGGAGTGATTGGAGGGCATGGGCCAGATCAGCTCAATAACAACGGTAGGAGGCTGCTAGATTTTTGTGCAGCCCATGGGCTTGTAATTACCAACACGCTGTTCCGGCATCGGCGCATCCACACAACATCATGGATGCATGCCGGGTCCAAGCAAGAACATCTGCTGGACTACATAGTGACGGACCAGCGAATGCGAGCCCATGTCCTTGACACCAGGACCTACCGTGGAGCTGATCTGCCCTCTGACCATCGACTAGTCATCTGTAAGATGCGCCTGCCATTCTTCCACTCCGGTGGTGGGTGTACACCCAGGACCCCATTCCAACCTAAAGTGGCCTGGTCTCAGTTATCTGATGAAAGTTGCAAGCGAGAATTTCATCATCGCTTGCGGCTGGGATTGACATCGTCCCCGACTCCTCCTGATGTCGAGGGTAAATGGGCGAGGTTTAGGACTGTGACTCATGCAGCTGCAATGGCTGCTTTGGGTACGCGGTCCAGACCTCCCCAGACACCCTGGATGACAGAGGAGTTGTTCAGGATGGTTGAGAAAAAGCGACAGGCCCACTGTCATCGGCTACAGAATCCCACGTCAGAGAATGAGGAGGCTTACCGCAGCCTTCGCTCGGAGGTTCGGAGAGCCGTGAGGCGCTGCAAGGATGGGTGGTGGTCGCGGGTTGCTGAGGAGATGGAGTCTGCCTCAGTGGCCCGTGATCACAAATCGCTATTTAACTCCATCAAAAAAGTAACCTGCAGCGCCACACCTATTACCATCATTAGGGGAAAAAACGGTGATCCAATTTCCGACCCCCAGGAACAGGTTCGCAGATTTGCTGAGCATTTCTGTGAGGTCCTGGGGGAGGGAAAATCCCACAGCCAGGAAAACATCGTGGCACAAAGTGAGGATGACCCTGCTGAGGCTGCGGTGCCTCAAATATTGGATGAAGTCACCCCCTGTGAGTGGCTGGCTGAGGTGCCATCTGCTGAGGAAGTATTGAAGGCGATCCGGAGTCTGAGACCAGGAAAGGCAGCGGGCAGAGATGATCTCCCAAGCGAAATGCTGAGGGAGGGTGGCGTTTGTGCACAGACTGCCCTATATGACATCATAACAACAGTCTGGACCACTGGACGGGTTCCGCAGGATTGGAAGGATGCCCTGGTGGTCCCCCTTTTTAAGAAGGGGGACCGCACAGACTGTAACAACTACAGGGGCATCTCACTCCTCAGTGTGCCGGGAAAGGTCCTGGCAAGGATTATTCAGCATCGCCTTGCCAGGCACGCTGAGGAGAGGCTTGCGGAGCCCCAATGCGGTTTCAGGAAAGGGCGGTCCTGCACAGATGCCATATTTTCTGTCCGTCTGCTACAGCAGAGGTGTAGGGAATTCCAACAAGACCTACATCTCTGCTTTATTGACCTGGTCAAGGCCTATGATACCATCAGTAGGCCTGGGCTCTGGGTCGTTCTCCGTGCTTTTGGAGTACCTGACCCTCTGCTCACGATCATTAAGGACCTTCATGATGGTGAGCGGGCCCGGGTAAAACTACGTGGCCGGGAGTCAGAGCCATTCCCTGTACACCTTGGGGTGCGACAGGGATGTCCTCTGGCTCCCACATTATTTAACATCTATTTTGACCACGTAGTTCGTGAAGCCTTCAATAGCTGTACCGGGGGAATCTCCATATGGTACAGATATAATGGGAGGCTAATCGATGCCCGGGTGCGGTCAAGGGATGGCTCCCTATTGCTCAACCACGTTATGTATGCTGATGACTTGGTAATAGCTGCTCAGTCAGAGAAGGAGTTGGAGACGCTGCTGCTGAGACTGGAGCGTGCCACTAAGAGGTGGGGCCTTACCATCAGCCCCACCAAAACTAAGCACCTGCCTGGGTATTTTGTACCATCGGACACTCCACCCCCACAACTCCCAATCGGTGATGGGGCAGTTGTGGAGAGAGTGGAGAGTTTCCCATACCTGGGCAGTGTGCTTATGACTGGCTCCAGTTTAACAGCAGAGGTCTCACTCCGAATCAGTCGAGCGGCAATATCTTTTCATCGGTTGCGTAACGCTGTGTGGACGCTACCTGGTCTGTCGCTCCGCACTAAGCTTCAGGTCTTCTCGGCCACGGTCATTCCCTCCCTTCTCTACGCTTGCGAAACGTGGACCCCCCTAATGGAACATCTTCGCCGGTTAGAAACATTTAGGCTGACCTGCCTACGATCCATCTTGGGTTTAACCAGACTGGATTGTGTGAGGAGCTCACAAATCCTTGAAAGATCTGGGCAGGGTCCCATCGGTGAGCTCCTCCGGCAGGCAAGGCTGCGATGGCTGGGTCATGTAGCCCGCATGCCCAGCCACCGCATGCCGAAACAGCTTTTGTTTGGCCGGATTGAGGGGGCTAAGCGGGCGCGGCACGGGCTAGAGAAGAGATGGAGTGATGTGGTACAGGAGGACGTGGAGCTGAGTGGACTTGCCGATGACTGGTACCAGCGGTGTCAAGATCGGCCTCTGTGGAGGAGGCTCGTGAAGGATGCTACTGGGCAGTTGGAGGCAGTCGCCCTCCAACAACAACGGAGGGCGGAGGAGCGACGCTCACAACAGCGAGCGGAGCGCCGGGTGGCTAAAGCACAGCAGGTTGGCACAGTAGGGGGCACAGGTGGTGCATCAGCCAGTCATCTCAGTCAGTCGACCCGTGGCACCTGGGTCTGCCCCGTGACCTCCTGCCAGCGGGCGTTCGACACTTCACGTGGCCTCAGGGTGCACATAGCCTGGCACAAGCGTCGTGGTGACGTCACCGCCACTTAGTGGCGAATGGCGGTTGTTGTTGTTGTGTCTGTGTGTCTGTGTCTGAGTGTTTGTGTCTGTGTGTGAGTGTCTGTGTGTGAGTGTCTGTGTGTGAGTGTCTGTGTGTGAGTGTCTGTGTGTGAGTGTCTGTGTGTGAGTGTTTGTGTCTGTGTGTGAGTGTTTGTGTCTGTGTGTGAGTGTCTGTCTCTGTGTGTGAGTGAAAGTGTATGTGTGTGAGTCTATGTGTCTGTGTGTGTGTTTGTGTCTGTGAGTCTATGTGTCTGTGTGTAAGTGTTTGTGTCTGTGTATGAGTCTATGTGTCTGTGTGTGAGTCTATGTGTCTGTGTATGAGTCTATGTGTCTGTGTGTGAGTCTATGTGTATGTGTGTGAGTCTATGTGTCTGTGTGTGAGTGTTTGCGTCTGTCTGTGAGTCTATGTGTCTGTGTGTGAGTGTATGTGTCTGTGTGAGTGAAAGTGTATGTGTGTGAGTGTATGTGTCTGTGTGTGTATGTGTCTGTGTGTGAGTGTTTGTGTCTGTGAGTCTATGTGTCTGTGTGTGAGTGTATGTGTCTGTGTGAGTGTATGTGTCTTTGTGTGAGTCTATGTGTCTGTGTATGAGTTTATGTGTCTGTGTGTGAGTGTATGTGTCTGTGTGTGAGTCGATGTGTCTGTGTGTGAGTGTTTGTGTCTGTGTGTGAGTCTATGTATCTGTGTGTGAGTGTATGTGTCTGTGTGTATGTGTCTGTGTGTGAGTGTTTGTGTCTGTGCGTGAGTGTTTGTGTCTGTGTGTGCGTGTATGTGTCTGTGTGTGAGTGTTTGTGTCTGTGTGTGAGTGTTTGTGTCTGTGTGTGAGTGTCTGTCTCTGTGTGTGAGTGAAAGTGTATGTGTGTGAGTCTATGTGTCTGTGTATGGGTCTGTGTGTCTGTGTGTGAGTGCATGTGTCTGTGTGTATGTGTCTGTGTGTGATTGTTTGTGTCTGTGTGTGTGTTTGTGTCTGTGTGTGAGTGTTTGTGTCTGTGTGTGCGTGTATGTGTCTGTGTGTGAGTGTTTGTGTCTGTGTGTGAGTGTTTGTGTCTGTGTGTGAGTGTCTGTCTCTGTGTGTGAGTGAAAGTGTATGTGTGTGAGTCTATGTGTCTGTGTATGAGTCTGTGTGTCTGTGTGTGAGTGTATGTGTCTGTGTGTGAGTGTTTGTGTCTATGTGTGCGTGTATGTGTCTGTGTGTGAGTGTTTGTGTCTGTGTGTGAGTGTTTGTGTCTGTGTGTGAGTGTCTGTCTCTGTGTGTGAGTGAAAGTGTATGTGTGTGAGTCTATGTGTCTGTGTGTGAGAGTTTGTGTCTGTGAGTCTATGTGTCTGTGTGTAAGTGTTTGTGTCTGTGTATGAGTCTATGTGTCTGTGTGTGAGTCTATGTGTCTGTGTATGAGTCTATGTGTCTGTGTGTGAGTGTTTGCGTCTGTGTGTGAGTCTATGTGTCTGTGTGTGAGTGTATGTGTCTGTGTGAGTGAAAGTGTATGTGTGTGAGTGTATGTGTCTGTGTGTGTATGTGTCTGTGTGTGAGTGTTTGTGTCTGTGAGTCTATGTGTCTGTGTGTGAGTGTATGTGTCTGTGTGAGTGTATATGTCTTTGTGTGAGTCTATGTGTCTGTGTATGAGTCTATGTGTCTGTGTGTGAGTGTATGTGTCTGTGTGTGAGTCGATGTGTCTGTGTGTGAGTGTTTGTGTCTGTGTGTGAGTCTATGTATCTGTGTGTGAGTGTATGTGTCTGTGTGTATGTGTCTGTGTGTGAGTGTTTGTGTCTGTGCGTGAGTGTTTGTGTCTGTGTGTGCGTGTATGTGTCTGTGTGTGAGTGTTTGTGTCTGTGTGTGAGTGTTTGTGTCTGTGTGTGAGTGTCTGTCTTTGTGTGTGAGTGAAAGTGTATGTGTGTGAGTCTATATGTCTGTATGTGAGTGTTTGTGTCTGTGTGTGAGTCTATGTGTCTGTGTATGAGTCTGTGTGTCTGTGTGTGAGTGTATGTGTCTGTGTGTATGTGTCTGTGTGTGATTGTTTGTGTCTGTGTGTGAGTGTTTGTGTCTGTGTGTGAGTGTTTGTGTCTGTGTGTGCGTGTATGTGTCTGTGTGTGAGTGTTTGTGTCTGTGTGTGAGTGTTTGTGTCTGTGTGTGAGTGTCTGTCTCTGTGTGTAAGTGAAAGTGTATGTGTGTGAGTCCATGTGTCTGTGTGTGAGTGTTTGTGTCTGTGAGTCTATGTGTCTGTGTGTAAGTGTATGTGTCTGTGTGAGTGTATGTGTCTGTGTGTGAGTCTATGTGTCTGTGTATGAGTCTATCTGTCTGTGTGCGGGTGTTTGTGTCTGTGTGTACGTGTATGTGTCTGTGTGTGAGTGTTTGTGTCTGTGTGTGAGTGTTTGTGTCTGTGTGAGTGTCTGTCTCTGTGTGTGAGTGAAAGTGTATGTGTGTGAGTCTATATGTCTGTGTGAGTGTTTGTGTCTGTGAGTCTATGTGTCTGTGTGTGAGTGTATGTGTCTGTGTGTGTATGTGTCTGTGTATGAGTCTATCTGTCTGTGTGTGGGTGTTTGTGTCTGTGTGTGAGTCTATGTGTCTGTGTGTGAGTCTATGTGTCTGTGTGAGTGTATGTGTATGTGTGTGAGTGTATGTGTCTGTGCGTGAGTGTATGTGTCTGTGTGTGAGTATGTGTCTGTGTGTGAGTGTGAGTGTTTGTGAGTCTGTGTGTGAGTGTATGTGTCTGTGTGTGTATGTGTCTGTGTATGTGTCTGTGTGTGAGTGTTTGTGTCTGTGTGTGAGTGTATATGTCTGTGTGTATGTGTCTGTGTGTGAGTCTATGTGTCTGTGTGTGAGTCTGTGTGTCTGTGTGTGAGTGTTTGTGTCTGTGTGTGTGTATATGTCTGTGTGTATGTGTCTGTGTGAGAGTCTATGTGTCTGTGTGTGAGTGTATGTATCTGTGTGTGTATGTGTCTGTGTGTGAGTCTATGTCTATGTGTGAGTTTATGTGTCTGTGTGTGAGTGTATGTGTCTGTGTGTATGTGTCTGTGTGTGAGTCTATGTCTATGTGTGAGTTTATGTGTCTGTGTGTGAGTGTATGTATCTGTGTGTGTATGTGTCTGTGTGTGAGTCTATGTCTGTGTGTGAGTTTATGTGTCTGTGTGTGAGTGTATGTGTCTGTGTGTGTATGTGTCTGTGTGTGAGTCTATGTGTCTGAGTATAGGTGCTCGCTAACCGCACTTGCCCCAACAGACTGTGAAGGTTATACGGGGAGGGGGGGATCTCCGCCTCTGTTTATTTTTATTCGTGTGAGCGGATTGCCACGTCGTTAACGATTATCAGATGCCGGGCCCGAGCCTCCCCTAGGTCTACTCAGCCTCTTATGAGTTCCTGGCGCGCTGTGTAAACGTCGCCACTGGGGGAGACAAAGGCGGCCGGGCGTAGTGTTGGCCATCCACCCAATCGTGTAACGTAGGTCATCGCTGACATCAGGACACATGGGGGTTATTTCATTTACTTTAACAAATTGTAAAACATTTTAATTTTAAACTAACTTATTTGAACATTCGCGCACGATGCATGCGCGCATTTTCTTTTTGGATTGAATGTATGAACAGTAAAATTTTGATTTAAAGCTTTCGTGACTGCAGGGATTCATATTATTGGTTCATTCGGTAAAGTCACGTAGAAGGGAAACAATAAAATAATAAAAATATTAAGCAATACAATTATCACGACGTTTCGACTGCAACACAAGCAATCATCATCAGGTGTGAAAACCACAACAAGAAAATTTGAAACATTTTAAAATTTCAAATTTTTTATCGTTTTATATTTTTATTATTTAATTGTTTCCCTTCGACGTGACTTTACCGAAAGAACCAAGAATATGAACTGTAATTTAAACACAAAAATGTAACAGCTGTGTAAGCTTTGAAGCGTTCGTCACTGATTATTTTGTCGTCAGAATTAATTCACGCGGTTGTAGCTTGAGGCACAGCGAGCACCTATGAAGGCCGGAACGGTACACGAGGGAGTGGGTGGCCAGCACCACGCCCGACCGCCTTTGTCTCCCCAGTGGCGATGTTTACACACCGCACCAGGTACTCGTTTGAGGCTGAGTGGACCTAGGGGAGGCCCAGGACCGGTTCATATAATCGTCACTGGTGTTGGCCGTGAGCGGGAATCGAACCCGGGTCGCTAGGTTCATAGCGCAGCGCGCTAACCGCTACACCACCGCGCCCCACACACACACACGCGTACGTGCGCGGTGCTGTTATAATTGACCAGACACGTGTGAAGTTGTCATTATTTCATTATTAACGGACACACACGGAACTCGACGACACGTGCCAGAACCGCGCTCACTCACTCTCGTCTGAGTCTCGGACAAATCTCATTTGGCTGGAAGGGAGTACACCAACAACAATTCAGACAAATTGGAGCAACGCTCGAAACCACGCTCCCCTCCACTTATCAAATATATATAAAAACATAAGTTACAATCGCTCCCTAGTCTTATTGTGATTTTTTTTTATTTTCCCCCTCTCTCTCTCTCTCACTCAGTCTCACTCAGTCTTACTCTCACTCTGCCCCTTCTCACTCCCTCCTGTTACGTCTCTGTCTGTGCGTCTGCCACTGCAGATCTCGCTCCTCTGAGCGTGACTTGTTTATATGAAAGCCACGTGTGTGTGTGTGTCTGTGTGTGTGTGTCTGTGTGTGTCTGTGCAGTAGTGTTGCGATTAGCGCACTCCGCTACGAACCCCGGCGACCCGAGTTTCACTCCCGCTCACGGCCAACACCCAGTGACGTATTATCTGAACCGGTCGTGGGCCTCCACTAGGTCGACTTGGCCTCAAATGAGCAACATGGTGCGGTGTTTAATCATCGCCACTGTGGAGACAAAGGCGGCCAGGCGTGTTGTTGGCGACCCACCCCCTCGTGCGCCGTGCCGGTGCTCGCTAACAGCACTTGACCGAAAAGTCTGTTAAGGCTATACAGAGGATCTTTGTCTTTGTATCAGTATGATTATTCTACACCCCCCCCCCCAATTTCGCCCACCCTCTCCCTTATTACCCCGCGGACAATTTCCATTTAAGTAGCTTCCCGCCCGAACCATCACCCAGCCTCTTACGGGTTTTTTTTTTGCGTGTGACTACTGTGGACACTTAATCGATGAGCCGAGCTTTATTTAATACTTTCGTGCCACGGGACGGGTGCCCGGAGTGCCGATTGCCAACTCCGCAATTCCCAGTCGCCGGTTCGGAACGCATTACAGATCCACGTTCGCTCACTCCCTATAGACGCTAACTCTAATCCTCGACCAGGTTATCCCAAACGCCTCTGGGTCCACCAGCATCACCATCACCACGCCACGCCAGTCCGCATTAACTAATGTACGCCTCCTCATTTCATGTTCAATTACCTAGTAGTGCTACGCCGCACGCGCTCGATGATCGCTGTTCCACTTCCCCTGGAGAAAGGGGAGCCACAGGGGCGATTTGTTAACTACCTGGTCTGGTATGCAGGAGGTTGTGGGTTCGATCTCCAAACCTGACGCCTGTGTATTTGGAGTTTGCGTGTCTCTTTCCCTGTGGTCGCCTGGATGTTTCTCCGCGTCATCCGGTTTTTCACTCCACGTTTGTAAACGCGCGTTTCTGAGTATTTGACCGCCGTACATTTCCTGGTGATGATGAGCCACTTCGTTGAGCTTTCATTTGCGATAGCCATGTCGCTTCTGAAAAAGAGCTCTATAGCTCAGTGGGCCTTACCTGCTAAAATAACATTTTGTTTTGGTTTATAGTTTTATTTTATCGGATCTGGAGAAAGGGATGATGATGAGCTGAGTCAATGCTTCTGATCGCCAGCCGCTCGCTCTACCGCAGAGTCGTGCATTGAGCAAAGTTTTTTTTATAGTTTCTTTGTTTCTTAGAACTTGTGAGGGGGTGGGGGGTATGGCGAGAGGGGAGGGAATTCCAGAGTGGAGCGGTTTGAGGGAAGGGAGGAGAGCTGCTGTGTGGTGAGTGAGTGAGCGGGTGATTGGGTCGGTCGGTGAGTATGTGGGTAGGTGGGTGAGTAGGTGGAAGGGTAGGTGAGTGGGTGAGTATGTGGGTGGGTGAGTGGGTGGGTGAGTGGGTGGGTGGGTGGGTGAGTTGGTGTCTGAGTGTGTGGGTAGGTGGGTGAGTAGGTGGGTGGGTAGGTGGGTGGGTAGGTGGGTGGGTGGGTGAGTGGGTGAGTGTGTGGGTGGGTGAGTTGGCGTGAGTGTGTAAGTGTGTGATTGGGTCGGTGGGTGAGTCGGTAGGTAGGTGGGTGGGTGCGTGAGTGGATGTCTGATTGGGTCGGTGAGTGAGTGGGTGGGTGAGTAAGGGAGTGGCTGGGTTGTTGGGTGTGTGCTGGGGTCGGTGAGTGAGTGGGTGGGTGACTGAGGGAGTGGGTGGGTGGATGAGTGAGGGAGTGGGTGGGTAGGTGAGTGAGGGAGTGGGTGGGTAGGTGAGGGAGTGGATGGGTGATTGGGTGGGTGGGTGAGTGAGGGAGTGGGTGGGTTGGTGAGTGAGGGAGTGGGTGGGTGGGTGAGCGAGGAAGTGGGTGGGTGAGTGAGGGAGTGGGTGGGTGGGTGAGTGAGGGAGTGGGTGGGTGAGCGAGGGAGTGGGTGGGTGGATGAGCGAGGGAGTGGGTGAGTGAGCGAGGGAGTGGGTGGGTGAGCGAGGGAGTGGGTGGGTGGGTGAGCGAGGGAGTGGGTGGGTGGGTGAGCGAGGGAGTGGGTGGGTGGGTGAGTGAGCGAGGGACGGATGCGTGGGGATCGCTTCTGACCTCGTGGCTTTTAAATCCCAGGAACAAATCCCCACCAAGAATAGCGAAGTCCGCCACTTAGTTTGGGATTAGCCCGGATTTAAATCATTCACTTACTCATTCACTCACTCAGTCAATTAGTTTGCCTGATCGCTCACTCGCGAACTCACTCATTCATTAATGTTCTCACTCACTCACTCACCTTCTTACTCACAAATTCACTCACTCCTTTAGCTGATCACTCACACGCTCATTCATTCACTGCTTACGTTGATCACTCTCTCGCTCAATCTTTCATTGATTTTCTCATTCACTCATTCACACATTCAGTCACTCACGCATTAAGCCGCTTTCTCGCCCAACTCACTGTCTTCATGAATCACTCAATCACACGTGCTCTCTCACCTGCCGGATAACTCGCTTATTCAGTAACACTCATTCACTCACTCAATCATTCGCTCCAACATAATCACTCAACCACTCACTCACTTGCTCACACACTCACCCATCCACCTACCCACTCACTCGCCCACTCACTCACCAATCCACCTACCCACTCACTCACTCACCCATCCACCTACCCACTCACTCGCTCACCCACTCACCCATCCACCTACCCACTCACTCGCTCACTCACTCACCCATCAACCTACTCACTCACTCGCTCACTCGTTTGCTCACTCACTCACCCATCCACCTACACACTCACTCGCTCACTCACTCACCCATCAACCTCACCCGCTCACTCACTCAAGTAATGCAATGCTTGCGCGTGTGTTTGCGTCAACAGATCCCACGGATTCCTCGTGAGAGATTGCAACACGACGGTGATGATGGTGATGATGGTGATGACGGTGATGATGGTGATGATGGTGGTGGTGGTGGTGGTTGGCACGACGATGGCATCGCGACCGAAAATAATTTTCCACACAAAGGCATATCACAAAAAATATCTTGAAATTACAAATCCGTCTCTCCATATATACAACGTTTATATATATACACACACGATTATAACCATTATTTATGATGATGATGATGATGATTTTCATGATTGAATAAACTTTCTTTAAATTCAATAATCAACTCTCCATTCTGAACCGCGCCTTCCTGCCTCGTGTCACGCGCATTATCAGTAGGGGTTAGAGACTCACACGAAGATCGATAATCGTCACTGGTGTTTGCTTGGGGTTAGAGACTCACACGAAGATCGATCATCGTCACTCGTGTTGCTGGCCGTGAGCGGGAATGGAACTCGGGACACCGGGATCGTAGCGCAGAGGGCTAACCAATGCTCCACCATTCCCCTGATATGCAATCACGCACACGCACACAAAGACAAAGATCCCCCCGGTAGCCTGCACAGACTGTCGGGGCAAGTGCTGCCAGCGAGCGGCACCCGTGAAGGCCGCCACGGCACATGAGGAGGTTCGGTGGCCAACACCACGCGCGGCCGCCTTTGTCTTCCCTAGCGGCGATTTCTACGCACACCGCAACCAGGACACTCGTTTGAGGCTGAGTCGACCTAGGCCCAGGACCGACTCGAATAACCCCGTGGCCTTGAGCGGGAGTCGAACTCGGGTCGACCGGTTCGTAGCTGCCACACTGCCGCGCCCCAGCGATACGAATATCCACGGAGATGAATGTGGATTTGAATTCAAACTATTGTTGTTATTATTTGTTATTATTATTATTATTATCATTTAGTGAATAAGAATTCGAAAATTCTGAGTAGCCGGGTACGTGCATGAGTGATGGGATAACGCTTAGCTATTTGTATAGGCACACCTGTTTAGAGGTTGTGGTGAGAGAGAGAGAGAGATACAGAGAGAGATGAAAAGAGAGACGGAGAGAGAAAGATTACTTTCATGTTGAGATTATTCATATTTAGCAATTCTGTGCCCCATTAACTCCCTCCGACCGCGAACATTCATTTGTTCGCCCACACAGACACGACGGGGCTTTGAACTGGTGAATTATTAACATCGAAGACGTGACATAATGCACAACATTTTATTGTACACAATGCATATTGCATGCAACGTTAATTGCATAGCATCGTTGATTGGTACAATAATGTCCGTTGTATACGGTATATATAATGTGAAATGTACATACTGCATTGCATGCATAATACATTGTATATAGTATAATGAGAATAAGTTTGCAATATTGGTTTTATATACAATATTAGAATGGTATGCAGACATTTCATATGTTATAATATGCATTTAGAAGTAATATATAAGACTCAAAGCTTCATACAGAGACCCACAAACTCATCAAACAGAGACCCGTAGACTCATCAAACAGAGACCCGTAGACATCACGCAGAAACCCATAGACTCACCACACAGAGACCCATAGACTCACCACACAGAGACCCATAGATTCACCACACTGAGATCCTTAAACTCACCACACAGAGACCCATAGACTCACCACACAGAGACCCATAGTCTCACCACATAGACCCATAGACTCATCACATATAGACCCATAGACTCATCACATATAGACCCACAGACTCACCACACAGAGACCCATAGATTCACCACACAGAGACCCATAGACTCACTACACAGAGACCCATAGACTCATCACACAGAGACCCATAGTCTCACCACATAGACCCATAGACTCATCACATATAGACCCATAGACTCACCACACAGAGACCCATAGATTCACTACACAGAGACCCATAGACTCACTACACAGAGACCCATAGACTCACCACACAGAGACCCATAGATTCACCACACAGAGATCCATAGACTCACTACACAGAGACCCATAGACTCACCACACAGGGACCCACATACTCACCACACACAGAGACCCATAGACTCACTACACAGAGACCCATAGACTCATCACACAGAGACCCATAGACTCACCACACAGAGACCCATAGACTCACCACACAAAGACCCATAGATTCACCACACACAGAGACCCATAGATTCACCACACAGAGACCCATAGACTCACCACACAGAGACACATCGACTCAATAGTAAAAGTTCGCCGTGGGTTTTACTCTCCAGCACAAGTAACCGGTTATCGCTGAAGCGGTCTCCAACCGTCCCGTTCTGTTCCCATCCTGACGCGCCTCACTGATCCGGCTGCGTCGGGTGGAGGAGGGCGGCCACGACACACAATCTACGCGCCCGCGATCTCTAACCGCTGCACCGTGAGCACACACACACAACAACACAACAACAACAACAACAACAACGACACCCCCCCCCACCACCACTTCGCCGTGAATGTTATCGGCCGGCAAAATGCCCTCCCGTGCGCCTTCTGTCGGAGTCACCTCGACGGGGGTGGACGTTTGACGCGCGAGGGGTCGCGAACAAAGCTCTCGGCTTAGAGGAGGGCGATCTGCGTTCCCCCCACCCTCACCCATTGTCCACGAGCCTTAGGCAATGACCGCAGTTGATGAAATCGCGGCTTCGAGAGGTTCCAAATTAGTGGTTTTTGTTTTTTTGTGTTTTTTGTGTTTTTGCCGGGGCTCGTTTCTGCGTGATCGGGGCCCAGGAGCTCTGCGATTCGGGAGAGAACCCACGAGCGTCGAGTCCGCGGCTCGTCCTGCGGATCGAGAGGAGACCGGTTGAGGTGGTTCGGGGCACCCGGTGAGGATGCCCTCCCCCCCACCCCGGGTAGGGCCTACAGGACGACGTCGCTCGCCTGGCCTGGGGACGCCTGGGAATTCTCCAGCAAGAGCTCGAGTCTGTGTATAGTAGCGGGTAGCAGTGTGTAGTGTAGTGTAGCGTTGTATAGTAGTGTGTAGTGTTGTATTGTAGTGTATGTGGTGTATAGTAATGTATAGTAGTGTATGATGCAGTAGTGTATAGTGTAGTGTATAGTGTAGTAGTTTATAGTGTAGTAGTGTATACTGTAGTAGTGTATTGTGTAGTGTATAATGTAGTAGTGTATAATGTAGTAGTGTATACTGTAATAGTGTATAGTGTAGTGTATAATGTAGTAGTGTATAATGTAGTAGTGAATAATGTTGTTGTGTATAGTGTAGTTGTGTATAGTGTAGTGTATAATGTAGTAGTGTATAGTGTAGTGTATAATGTAGTAGTGTATACTGTAATAATGTATAGTGTAGTGTATATTGTAGTAGTGTATAGCAGTGTATAGTGTATCTGTGCTGGAGTCTGTCGCCAGGGTAAGGGAGGTGTGTACCGCCACTACTCAACATTCTGCTGCCTCCGGCACCCTCACCTGGACAAGCGGACTGAGAATTGAACGGTCGAGCGCCACGTGCCTGCCGAATTTTCCCACTTCAGGGTGCGGACTTAATTTGCAAGATTACAATGCACGATTAAAACCCACGTTTTTATTTGTTTTAGAATGTCCATAAATGTTTTCAAACCTATTGGTTACCACTTGTTTTAATCATACCACAGTATATATAGTATATGTATAATGGTGATGATTGTATGATTGTGGTAATGACGCAGGGTCGTAATGGCCGTGGGTGCATTGCTAAGGATCTGGGTTCGATTCCTGGGTCTGGGTGTCTCTCTCTCTCTCTCAGTGAGGGTTGACAATGGCTATTTCAGAGACACGTACCTAGCACTGCTAAGTACCTGGGTTAGAGCCCTGTGTCTAGGCTCTCGCTCTCATTAGGTTCACAATGGGCATGTACAAAGACTCTAAACGCTCTGATCGAGTCTGAGATACTGAATTGTTGAAGTCCTGGGTTCGAATCCAGGCTCTCTGACATGGCCATTATGAACGCCCTAAGAGAAAGAGAGAGAGACACCCAGACCCAGGGCTCGAACCCAGATGCTCAGCGGTGCTACATCAGTGTCTCTGACATGGCCATTATGAACCCCTTGAGAGAGAGAGAGACCCAAACCCAGGGCTCGAATCCAGTTGCTCAGCAGTGCTAGGTCAGTACCTCTGACACGGGCATGGCCAATATGAACCTCATGGAAATTACAAGCGAGAGACGGAGAGTGAGAGCGAGAGAAAGAGCGAGAGCGAGACGCGAATTCTCGTGTTTTGGATAGAGGTCGTGAAATCTGTTGCCACACGTTGAAGTATTTTGGCAAACATTTGCACGGCGCTTTCACACCTCGCCTCGACTGTATCCGAAGCTAAATAGCGCGCGCCCGATGGAGAACCTGAGAACGGCAAGAGCGTTCGGCTACCACCCCACGTGCAGAACACATGTCTCTCAACACGTCCCCGGGATAAAATCATTGACAGGGACTCCTCTACTTACGAACATTCCACTTACGAACTTTCAGAGATACGGACAAACCCCTGGGTCCGTACGTACGTCCAGTTGCCCGTTAGAACCGAGATTCGAAGGTTCAAACGACGCGCAATAGATGGCGGTGGTGGCATCTAGATCTACAGGAGATGTACACGCCGTACGACGTGTTTGGAATGGACAGGCGTGAAGTTGTACTTACGAACAAATCGATTTACGAGCAGACCTCTGGAACCGAACTCGTTCGTAAGTAGAGGAGTCGCTGATTGCAAATATAAAGAATTGTTGTCGTCAAACACGTTAATAGCACTCTTTGGTTCTCACGTAGGTAGAAAAATAAAAGAAATCACGACGTTTCGATCGCAACACAAGCTGTGGTTGTCCCACCTGATGACGATTCCTTCAGTCACGGAAGCTTCAAATCAAGATTGAACCACGTGATAGTAGTGGTAAGTAGGCTTTCGCGACCAATATTATTCGTAATAAAGGGGTTTATCGTTTTGTTGGGTTAGATCTCGTACGTACTAATGTGTCGTTAAACCCGCCACCACCCGACACAGCCAATTAGTGAGGTTAATATCGCGTAAACAAAACGTGCCAATGGGTTACTACTTCAGGTGTATTGCAGGGTAACCAGTTGGCACGTTTTGTTTAGGTGATAACCCTTACCTAACTTAGCTGTGTTGGAGTGCTAGCGGGTTTCACGACACATTGACATCTACGCGATCTTACCCCACAAATAAAACATGTTTAGATTGTGATGATGATGGTGGCGATGATGATGATGATGGTGACGATCATGATGATGATGACAGCAATAATGATTATGAAGCCAATGATGATGATGATGATAACGACGACGATGATGATGATGATTATGATAGCGACATTGATGTGTTTAGTTTGTTATCTTTCTCCCACACCTCCGATTCACACGGTTGGCTACGTACGGGGCGAAAGAAGTTCAACATACATAGCAATGGTCATGATGAACAGAGTCGTGATGATGATGGTGGTGATGATGTTGACAATCATTTAGATTACGTCTTTGATGGTGATCGATGTTTTTTTTTCCAAACCCAATGGAATAAAAACGTTGCGTAAAGTTGGTGGTGCTGCGTTTTCACAATCGTAAAATTCCCTCCCCCCCCCCCCCCCCCGAGGAAACACGTACACAGGCACAAAGACAAAGCCCCCCCCCCCCCCCCCCCGTATAGCCTTCGACAGACTTGGGGCAAGTGCTGTTCGCGAGTAGCAGCAGCACCTATGAAGGCCGGCACCGTTGCACACGAGGGCGGTGGCCAGGAACTCACTCCCCGGCCGTCTTTGTCTCCCCGGCGTCGATGTTTTACACGCGGCCTACGAGGTACTCATTTGAGGCTGAGTCGACCGAGTAGAGGCCCAGTCCCCGTTCAAATGTTCGTCACCGATGTTTGCCCACGCACGACAAAGACAAAGATCCGCCCCCCCGGTATAGCCTCTAACAGACTGTTGGGGCAAGTGCTGTTAGCAGCGAGTAGCAAGCAACACCAGCGAAGGCCGGAAACTGTGGCACGCGAGGAGAGGTGGGGGGGCCTGCACCACCCCAACATGGGACACTGTCGAGCCACACCACACACGGCGCACCACACACACACACGGCACACCACACACACACACGGCACACCACACCACACACGGCACACCACACACACACACGGCACACCACACCACACACGGCACACCGCACACACACGGCACACCACACCACACCACACACACACGGCACAACACACACGGCACACCACACCACACACGGCACAACACACCACACCACACACGGCACACCACACCACACACGGCACACCACACACGGCACACCACACCACACACGGCACACCACACACACACGGCACACCACACCACACACGGCACACCACACACACCACACACGGCACAACACACCACACCACACACACACGGCACACCACACACGGCACACCACACCACACACGGCACACCGCACACACACGGCACACCACACCACACCACACACACACGGCACAACACACACGGCACACCACACCACACACGGCACAACACACCACACCACACACGGCACACCACACCACACACGGCACACCACACACGGCACACCACACCACACGGCACACCACACACACACGGCACACCACACCACACACGGCACACCACACACACCACACACGGCACAACACACCACACCACACACACACGGCACACCACACACGGCACACCACACCACACACGGCACACCACACCACACATACACACCACACACGGCACACCACACCACACATACACACCACACACGGCACACCACACACACACGGCACACCACACCACACACACACACCACACACGGCACACCACACCACACACGGCACAACACACACGGCACACCACACACACACGGCACACCACACCACACCACACACGGCACACCACACCACACATGGCACACCACACACGGCACACCACACCACACACGGCACACCACATACACACACCACACACACACGGCACACCACACCACACACCACACACACACGGCACACCACACACGGCACACCACACACACCACACACACACGGCACAACACACACGGCACACCGCACACCACACACGCACGACACACACCACACCACACGCACCGCACACCACACCACACACCACATCACACCGCACACGCACGGGCAGGAGAAAGTTTTTTTCCCACCTCCCCCCACCCACTCCATCTCCCCCAGTCTCCTTTCTCCTTGTCACGTTCCAAATGGCTGCAGAAAAAAAAAACTTATGGTCAGACTTGACAGGCATTGTCCCAGCAGTCAGCAGCAATCAATCAGGCAGAGACCCGGCAAACAATAGCTCCGAATAACGCGGTCACCCCCTCCCCCTAGCCCCCCACGGAGCCCCCCACACACACACCGTCACTCTGTCTAGAGCGCTATCCCACTCGGTCACTCACTCGGTCACTCACTCACTCTATCACTCTGTCTCACACACTCTCTCTCACTCTGTCTCTCACTCATTCACGCTCACTCACTCTCACTCACTCTATCACTCTGTCTCACTCACTCACACTCTGTCTCACTCTCTCTCACTCACTCTGTCTCTCACTCATTCACGCTCACTCACTCTCACTCACTCACTCTATCACTCTGTCTCACTCACTCACACTCTGTCTCACTCTCTCTCACTCTGTCTCTCACTCATTCACGCTCACTCACTCTCACTCACTCACTCTATCACTCTGCCTCACTCACTCACACTCTGTCTCACTCTCTCTCACTCATTCACGCTCACTCACTCTCACTCACTCACTCTATCACTCTGTCTCACTCACTCACACTCACTCTCACTCTGTCTCTCACTCACTCACTCTCACTCACTCACTCTATCACTCTGTCTCACTCACTCTCACTCACTCTATCAATCTGTCTCACTCACACTCACTCTCACTCACTCACTCGCTCTCTCACTCGGTCACTCACTCACTCTCTCACTCGGTCACTCACTCTATCTCACTCACTCACTCTCACTCTCTCTCACTCGGTCACTCACTCTCTCACTCGGTCACTCACTCTCTCTCTCACTCTCTCTGACTCTCACTCACTCACTCTCTCACTCGGTCACTCGGTCACCCTCACTCGGTCACTCACTCTCTCTCTCACTCTCTCCGACTCTCTCACTCACTCACTCTCTCACTCACTCACTCTGTCTCACTCTCTGACTCGGTCACTCACTCTTTCTCTCACTCACTCTCTCGGTCACTCACTCACTCTCTCTCTCACTTGGTCACCCACTCTCACTCTCTCTCACTAGGTCACTCACCCTCTCACTCACTCTCACTCTCTCTCTCACTCACTCTCTCACTCGGTCACTCACTCTCTCTCTCACTCGGTCACTCACTCTCTCTCACTCGGTCACTCACTCACTCTCTCACTCACTCTCTCACTCGGTCACTCACTCTCTCACTCGGTCACTCACTCTCTCACTCTCTCACTCACTCTCTCACTCGGTCACCCACTCTCACTCTCTCACTCGGTCATCCACTCTCTCGCTCTCTCACTCGGTCACTCACCCTCTCACTCACTCACTCTCACTCTCTCTCTCTCACTCACTATCTCTCACTCGGTCACCCACTCTCTCGCTCGCTCTCTCTCTCTCTCTCCAGCTCTCATTTGCTATCACTCGCAACTCCCTAGATCACACCTTGTTCCAAACTCTCTCACTCTCACGCTCGCTCTCGCTCGCTCGCTCACTCGCTCACTCACCCTCTCACTCACCCCGCCACTCACCCGTTCTCTCTCCTGCCCACCCACTCACTCATCCTCCCACTCACCCACTAACTCGCCCTCCCTCCTGCCCACTCCCTGACTAACTCACCCTCTCACTCAACTCGCTCACCCTCTCACACACTCGCAAGAAGTGCCCTTAGCCCGGACGGTGATCAGAGGCGTCCCCAGGGTACGGCGAATGGGGGCCGACCGCCCCGATTCGCCCCCCACCGCCCCCCACCACATTAAGGCCCCCTGGCAGTATTACCGCAGTGCCATCTCCAGCAACCGGTACAACATCCCAAACGCGTCTTCGTGTGTTTGCGTCGCTCGAGCGATGGGGAGTGCGGTGGCGATTTGAGTTGAACCCAGACGACTAACTGCAGAAACAAAACAAAACTTCACGCGAGGCTCGCTCGTTTCCGTGCTCAGTTGTCGGTACTCGCGTCTGAACAGCAGTTTTGCTGGCTGGCTGGCCGACTGGCTGACTGACTGGCTGGAATGAGGGCGGGAGAACAGGGAAGAGAGGGAGGGAGGGAGGGGGCTGCTAGTTAGCTATTGCAGTTGAAATGTGACGTTAAAAATTACTAAATGAGTACGATCTGAAGGTTGGTCTAACAACATCCCCCGTTCTATCAAAGGGGGGGGGGGGTTTGTTTGTCCATACTTCACCGCGCCGGTCAGTACGTGCGGGACAGGTGAAGGGTGGATGATGCGGGTGAGTCTCCCAGGAAGTCCATCCTGTTGACCCTCACGGTAGCCAAGGTGAATTCATGGGTGAAGTGTGATCAAACATACACACAGCCCCCGCCAAACCCCCCAAAGACAAAGATCCCCGTGCAGCCCTGAGCAGACTGAAGGGGCAAGTGTTGTTAGCAAGCGGCCGATGAAGGCCGAAGCGGCACGCGAGGGGGCTGCGTGTGCGAGCACCATGCCCGGCCGCCTTTGTCTCCCCCCCAGTGGCGACGCTGCTCACACACCGCAAAACCAGCCGACCTAGGGGAAGACCAGGGCCGGTTCAGATGATCGTCCACGGTTTTGCGCGATGGCCGTGAGCGAGAATCGAACTCGGGCTTAGGGCGTGCAGGGTTGGGGGTTGGGGTAGGGAGGCCTCCATCCAGCAATGGATAAACAGAAGGTCCCAGCATAATCACTATAATAATATTAATACTCACCACCGTCATCTTAATTAGCATCGGAGTACTTAATACATTGGCCGACGAACTACTGTGAATGAAAATGTTTTCAAATCTCTCTTCATTGCTGCCGGCTCATCAATTGTGGGCTAATGACCGCTAATTAATCTTACAAACACGCGTCACGTGCGAAGGGTAAAGGAGTTTGGGGCGTGGGGGGGGGGGTCATGTTGGAGTCATAGGGAGCGGTGGCGCAGCGGTTAGCGCACTGTGGGTCCCGCACCTCCAATTAGCACGGTTGGTTCCGTACGTTGCCGAAAGAAGTTCAACAGACATACGTAGACTCATATAAAGACCCCGTAGACTCAGACAAAGACCCACAGTCTTACACAGAATCCCATAGACTCACACAGAGACCCATAGACCCATACAGAGACCCATAGACTCACACAGAGACCCACAGACTGACAAAGAGACCCATAGACTCACACAGAGACCCATAGACTCACACAGAGACCCATTGACTCACACAGAGACCCATAGACTGACACAGAATCCCATAGACGTACACAGGGACCCATAGACTCACACAGAGACCCACAGACTTACATAGAGACCTGTAGTGTCTTGTCCTTCCCACCGCACTTTTGATTAGCACGGTTGGCTACGTACGGTGCGATAGAAGGTCGACATCACACGCACGAATGTAGATACCAGAACGTTCTAGGGATGCGGGCCAGTTCGGCCTCTATCGAGGGCAACTTCCGCTGGCAGTAGCCGTGCTGCGAGGAAGTTTCAGGGGCTGCGCTTTTAACTTTGTTTTGTTTTGAAGTTGTTAATTGGGTGGACATTCTGTGCTTAAAAAAAAAAAAACACGATCTGTACAACGCGATGTCCTGGCACCGAGATACAACCGGGCATCGAATCATCATCAAACCCCAAGGTATCAACCAGGCACAAACGCGCCCATCTGCAAGCATTTCACATTTCGGTTAGAAAACTCGTCGCAGAACTTCTGGAATAGTCACGGAGGCCCCGCCTCATTCTTCACCCTCCAGCACAACCCCCCCTCCCCCCGACTCGCCCTCGCAAGCTTGAGAACACCTGGCACTGAAACTGAGGAATAGCGAAAGGGAGTTCACCCAGAATCCGGGCCCCCCCCCCCCCCCCAAATCGCGAATGCCACTCCAGAGACCCTGAGTTTACTTGACTGAACTTGGAAGTGAGACTGACTACCCCCACCCCACTCTATCCCACCTTCCTACCCCGAAGAACATGGATCTGATGCATCAGGTACCGCAAAACGCCATGGGAAATCGTTGGTTGTCTGTCCGAGTCACCTAACACACCTGTGCACCACTCACCTGTGTCGGGGGGAGGGGGTGGGTGGCGCTATGGTTGGCGCACTGCAGTGTCGTTCGATGCACGGGATCACGGCTAACGTCAGTGGCAAGTCAGGTATGAACCAGTTTCGTGCATTCCCTCAATCCCCCCCCCCCACCAGCCACGACAATGACCAACAATGGTGAAGTATGGTCAACCGCAGCATCCGTTGCAACATCCCTCCTTCCATGAGGTGGCAGGGATGATGTTTGAGTGATGGTGATGGAGTGATGATGTTGGAAGGATGGTGATGATGGAGGGATTGTGATGGAGGGATGGTTATAATAATGATGATGGAGGGAGGGATACTGTTGGAGGGATGGTGATGGTGGGATGATGATGATGATGGAGGGATGATGATGATGATGATGATGGAGGGATGATGATGTGGGAGGGATGTTGATGGAGGAATGGTGATGGAGAGATGATGATGATGGAAGGATGATGATGTGGGAGGGATGGTGATGGAGGAATGGATGATGAAGAGATGATGGAGGGATGATGTTGGGGTGATGATGCTGGGGGAATAATGATGGAGGGATGGTGATGTGAAAGGGCGATGCAAGGATGAGGAAGGGGATTCTAAGGGGATTGTAACCCCATTCCACTCTGGGCTTTGTCTTTTGTACCCTTGCCGTAATTACATCATCCATTACGGCGCCGGTAATTAGTTTGCTCGACTCGGAACCGCTGTTCACGTAACCCTCGTTCGAGGAAAATCCGCCCCCCACACCCCATCCTCCAAACGCGGTGATATGTTGTGAAGGACTCTGCCCTTGTCTGAGTGTGGCAGATGATGGGATTGACTTGTGTGTGTGTGTCCGTGTGTGTGTGTACGTGTGTGTGTCCACGTGTGTGTCCGTGTATGTGTGTCCGTGTGTGTGTGTGTCCGTGTGTGTGTGTACGTGTGTGTGTCCACGTGTGTGTCCGTGTATGTGTGTCTGTGTGTGTGTGTGTCTGTGTGTGTGTCCACGTGTGTGTCCGTGTATGTGTGCCCGCGTGTGTGTGTCCGCGTGTGTGGGGAGCGATAGTAAAACAGTTAGCGCTACGCTGCGCTATGAACCCGGCGACCCGGGTTCGATGCCCGCTCACAGCCAACACCAGTGACGATTATCTGAACCGATCCTGGGCCTCCCCTAGGTCGACTCAGCCTCAAATGAGTACCTGGTGCGGTGTGTAAACATTGCCACTGGGGAGACAAAGGCGGTCAGGCGCGGTGCTGTCCGCCCACCCCCTCGTGTGCCGTTCGGCCTTCGTAGGTGCTCGCTAACAGCACTTGCCCCTACAGTCTGTTAAGGCTATACGAGGGGATCTTTGTCTTTTTCTCTTGTGTCCGCATGTGTGCGTCCGCGTGTGTGTCCGTGTGTGTGTCCCCGTGTGTATACTTGGGGAGCGGTAGTGTAGCGGTCAGCGCGCTGCGCTACGAACCTGGTGGCCCGGGTTCGAATCCCGCTCACGGCCAACACCGGTGACGAATATCTGTACCGGTTCTGGGCCTCAAATGAGTACCTAGTGCGGTGTGTAAACATCGCAACTGGGAAGACAAAGGTGGCCGGGAGTGGTGCTGGTCAACCCACCCCCTCGTGTGCCGTGCGGGCCTTCATAGGTCCTGCTACTCGCTAATGGCACTTGCCCGTGCAGTTTGCCGAGGCTACACGGAGGATCTTTGTGCGCGTCTCACACGGAGACCCATAGACTAACACAGAGACCCATAGACTCATACAGAGACCCATAGACTAACACAGAGACCCATAGACTCACACAGAGACCCATAGACTTACACAGAGACCCATAGACTCACACAGAGACCCATAGACTCACACAGAGACCCATAGACTCACACAGAGACCCATAGACTCACACAGAGACCCATAGACTAACAAAGAGACCCATAGACTCACACAGAGATCCATAGACTCACACAGAGACCCATAGACTAACACAGAGACCCATAGACTCACACAGAGACCCATAGACTAACAAAGAGACCCATAGACTCACACGGAGACCCATAGACTAACACAGAGACCCATAGACTCACACAGAGACCCATAGAGTCACACAGAGACCCATGGACTCACACAGAGACCCATAAACTCACACAGAGACCCATAGACTCACACGGAGACCCATAGACTAACACAGAGACCCATAGACTCACACAGAGACTCATAGACTAACACAGAGACCCATAGACTCACACAGAGACCCATAGACTAACACAGAGACCCATAGACTCACAAAGAGACCCATAGACTCACACAGAGACTCACAGACGTACACGGAGGCCCAGAGACTCGCATAGAACCCTAACAACTGTACAGGATGTTCCTCCAGCGAGGATGAAGAGACCGCCTCTTGAAGGCACCTCAGAGTCCCTTCTTTGACATCTTTCCAGGGCCATTCTTAGACGAAGCAAAATAGAAAAGCATCGTCGCACTTCCGACGGCCTTCAAGGAGCAGTGGGCGCTGGAGGAGGGCCGTGTGCCCGGTGGCAGATGACGGCGAGCTCTGCGTGCAGACACGAGCTACCCGTCTGCGGCCGCATGACTGCTAGAAGGGCTGCGTGCAGATGCAGCACTTACATAGAAAACAGGGGGTACATAGACATAGAGGGGGTAGAGAGAGAGAGAGAGGGGGTAGAGAGAGAGGGAAGGGGTAAGAAGGAGGAGAGCAGAGCACATTAAAAAAAGTATTGAAAAAAACAACGAAATGATGAACGAAGCAAAGTGCCGACTACACCGAGCATCTTCTTGTTTCCTCTGATCGTAAACATTAGAGGGAGAGAGACACCCAGACCCAGGGATCGAACCCAGGAGCTTAGCAGTGCTGACGACATGTCCAATGACGAACTCTCTGAGTCAAGAGTGAGACTTTTGACTTTTAAACAACTTTTATTGCCGTCAGCAGCAACAGCACTGGAGGCGATTACGATACGAAATACACAAAGTCACCAGCAACACAAATACCACGCCAGCAACACAAATACCACACCAGCAACACAAATACCACACCAGCAACACAAATACCACACCAGCAACACAAATACCACACCAGCAACACAAATACCGCACCAGCAACACAAATACCACACCAGCAACACAAATACCGCACCAGCAACACAAATACCGAACCAGCAACACAAATACCACACCAGCAACACAAATACCGCACCAGCAACACAAATACCACTCCAGCAACACAAATACCACACCAGCAACACAAATACCGCACCAGCAACACAAATACCACACCAGCAACACAAATACCACACCAGCAACACAAATACCGAACCAGCAACACAAATACCGAACCAGCAACACAAATACCGCACCAGCAACACAAATACCGCACCAGCAACACAAATACCGAACCAGCAACACAAATACCGCACCAGCAACACAAATACCGAACCAGCAACACAAATACCGCACCAGCAACACAAATACCGAACCAGCAACACAAATACCACACCAGCAACACAAATACGACACCAGCAACACAAATACCGCACCAGCAACACAAATACCGCACCAGCAACACAAACACCGCACCAGCAACACAAACGTAGAGATAGAAGGAGGGGGAGAGCCATACCCCCCCAGGGATCCAACCCAGGTCGTCACCACCCACCTCGTCTGAATATCTTCACTTCGTACCCGCAGGAGCTTTTCTGGGGGAAATTTATATTAAAAAAAAACTGAAATCTCTCTACCGGGCACGAGGCTCAGTGGAGGGGGGTGGGGGGTTAATGGGGAGGGGGGGCGAGGTACAATGGGGGGACAGAGGAGGTGGATAAGGGGGGGGGGGGGGTGAGCTACCAAAGGAGAGAAATGGTGTAGGGTGGGAGGGGGGGATAGAGGAGGAGAGTGGAGGGGGGTGAGTGAAGGAGGGGGTGGGGATGATATGAAGCGAGAGAGAGAAGAGAGAGTGAGTGGAGGAGGGAGAGAGAAATGGAGAGAGAGAGAGAGAGGGGGGCAGGGGGGTGGGTGAGACAGAGAGAGAGACACAGAGAGACGCAACTTTTTCCGCTGTAACCAATTAGCGTGAGCTCCATGCGTGCAGGGCTAACGAGCCTCAACCAAACACTCGGCACTGCCCCGCCCCCCTCCACCGCCGTCACCCCCACGCCCCCCACCCCCCGTGACCCAGTCGAGTCACGGGGGTAAGGGTTTCGATCTCCCGTGCCGCGCACTTCCCAACACCCCACCCGGGCCACCTTCTAAGCGTTAAGCATCTGCCCAGGGCGGCCATTCGTCAGAGCAATTGAGTTGGCTGCCAGAGCTAACGAGCAAACGATGGAGGTAGCAGCAGCAGCAGCAGAAGTTGTTGTAAGGCGACTCTCTCTAAAAGCCCCTCTCTGTACCACCAGCGTGGACGGCACCACCCCACGTGGTCACCTTCTGAAGCGCTCACTCGTCACAGTGACGTGCGCGATGACCACCACCACCACCACCACCACGTGACTTTTCTTTCGTGTTGTGCGCGGTGCTTTTTAGAGCCACAGCACGTGGATTTGTAACGTTTATTTTCATTTGTGTTGCTGGTGACTTTGTGTATTTGTGTTGCTGGTGACTTTGCGTATTTTGTATCGGAATCGGCTTCAGTGCTGTTCCTGCTGGCGGCAATAAAAGTTGTTTAAAAGTCAAAAAGTTTCTGTGTCTCGCTCTGTGTCCCTCTCTGTGTGTCTCTGTCTCTCTCACACATACAATTACACTCTCACACTATAACACTCTCACATACTCTCACACTCTCACTCACTCACACATTCACACTCTCTTCACACTCTCACACATTCACTCACACTCTCACACTATCACACTCTCACACTCACACTCTCACACTCTCACACACTCTCACACTCTCACACACTCACACACTTTCTCACACTCTCACACACACACACTCTCACACACACTCACACACTGTCACACCCTCACTCACACACCTCACACCCTCTCACACACTCTCACACACTCTCACACAAACACTTACACTCTTTCACTCTCTCACACTCTCACACGCGCACAAACTCACTCTCTCTCACTCTCACACTCTCACACTCTCTCACACTCACACACTCTCACACATACTCTCACACTCTCACTCACTCACACATTCACACTCTCACATACTCTCACACACTCACTCTCATACACTCTCACACTCTCTCACACTCTCACGCACTCTCACACACTCTCATACTCTCACACTCACACACTCTCACACATTCTCACACTCACACACTCTCACACTCTCTAACACTCTCACACACTCTCTCACTCTCATACACTCTCACACTCTCACACACTCTCTCACACACACTCTCACACTCCCACACACTCTCTCACACACACTCTCACACACTCTCACACCCTCACACACACACACTCTCACACTCTCACACACACACTCTCACACTCTCACACACTCTCTCACACACACTCTCACACTCTCACACACTCTCTCACACACACTCTCACACACTCTCACACCCTCACACACTCTCTCACACACACACACTCTCACACTCTCACACACACACTCTCTCACTCTCACTCTCTTTCTCACTTTCTCACACTCTCACACACTTTCACACACTCTCACAATCTCACTCTCACACTCTCTCACACACTCTCTCACACTCTCTCACACACTCTCACACTCTCACACTCCCACACACTCTCACACTCTCACACACTCTCACACTCTCTCATACACTCTCTCACACTCTCACACATCTCCACACACTCTCACACTCTCACACTCACACACTCTCTCACACTCTCACACTCTCTCACACTCTCACACACACACTCTCTCTCTCACACTCTCACACTCTCTCACTCTCTCTCACACTCTCACACTCTCACACTCTCTCACACTCTCTCACACTCTCACACTCTCTCACACTCTCACACACACTCTCTCTCTCACACTCTCACATCCTCTCACTCACTCTCACACTCTCACACTCACACACTCTCTCACACTCTCACACTCTCTCACACTCTCACACACTCTCACTCTCTCACACTTCTCTCACACACTCTCACACACTCTCACTCTCACACTCTCACTCACACACTCTCACACACTCACACACTATCACACTCGCACACTCTCACACACTCTCACACACTCTCACACACTCTCAAACGCTCACACTCTCACACTCTCACACTCTCACACACTCACACACTCACACACTCTCACACTCACACACTCTCACACTCTCACACACACACTCTCACACACAACACTCTCACACACTCTCACACTCACACACTCTAACATACTCTCACACACTCTCACACTCTCACACACACACTCTCACACTCTCTCACACACTCTCACACTCTCACACTCTCACACACTCACACTCTCACACTCTCACTCTCTCATACACTCTCTCACACTCTCACACACTCTCACACTCTCACACTCACACACTCTCTCACACTCTCACACTCTCTCACACTCCCACACACACACTCTCTCTCACACTCTCACACTCTCTCACTCTCTCTCACACTCTCACACTCTCACACTCTCTCACACTCTCACACTCTCTCACACTCTCACACACACACTCTCTCTCACACTCTCACACTCTCTCACTCTCTCTCACACTCTCACACTCACACACTCTCTCACACTCTCACACTCTCTCACACTCTCACACACCTCACACTCTCTCACACTCTCTCACACTCTCTCACACACTCTCACTCTCACACTCTCACTCACACACTCTCACACACTCTCACACTCTCTCACACTCTCTCACACACTCTCACACACTCTCACTCTCACACTCTCACTCACACACTCTCACACACTCACACACTATCACACTCGCACACTCTCACACACTCTCACACACTCTCACACACTCTCAAACGCTCACACTCTCACACTCTCACACACTCACACACTCACACACTCACACACTCTCACACTCACACACTCTCACACTCTCACACACACACTCTCACACACACACTCTCACACACTCTCACACTCACACCTCTAACATTCTCACACACACTCTCACACTCTCACACACACACTCTCACACTCTCTCACACACTCTCACACTCTCACACTCTCACACACTCACACTCTCACACTCTCACTCTCTCATACACTCTCTCACACTCTCACACACTCTCACACTCTCACACTCACACACTCTCTCACACTCTCACACTCTCTCACACTCTCACACACACACTCTCTCTCACACTCTCACACTCTCTCACTCTCTCTCACACTCTCACACTCTCACACTCTCTCACACTCTCACACTCTCTCACACTCTCACACACACACTCTCTCTCACACTCTCACACTCTCTCACTCTCTCTCACACTCTCACACTCACACACTCTCTCACACTCTCACACTCTCTCACACTCTCACACACTCTCACACTCTCTCACACTCTCTCACACTCTCTCACACACTCTCACTCTCACACTCTCACTCACACACTCTCACACACTCACACACTCTCACACTCTCACACACTCTCACACACTCTCACACACTCTCAAACGCTCACACTCTCACACTCTCACTCTCACACTCTCACACTCTCACACACTCACACACTAACACACTCACACACTCTCACACTCTCACACACACACTCTCACACACACACTCTTACACACTCTCACACTCACACACTCTCACACACTCTCACACACTCTCACACTCTCACACACACACTCTCACACTCACTCACACACTCTCACACACTCACACACTCTCACACACTAACACACTCTCACACACTCACACACTCTCACACTCTCACACACTCTCTCACACTCTCACACACTCACACACTCTCACTCACACACTCTCACACTCTCACACACTCTCACACACTCACACACTCTCTCACACTCTCACACACTCACACTCTCACACACACACTCTCACACACTCACTCACTCTCACACTCTCAGTCTCACACTCTCTCACTCTCTCACACACTCCTCTCACACTCTCACACACTCACACACTCTCATTCACACACTCACACACTCACTCACACACTCTCACACTCTCACACACTCACACACTCTCACACTCTCACACTCTCACACACTCTCACACTCTCACACACTCACACACACTCTCACACACTCACTCACTCTCACACTCTCAGTCTCACACACTCACACTCTCACACACTCTCTCACACTCTCACACACTCACACACTCTCACTCACACACTCACACACTCACTCACACTCTCACACTCACTCACACACTCTCACACTCTCACACTCTCACACACTCACACACTCTCACACCTCTCACACTCTCACACACTCTCCACACTCTCACACACTCACACACTCTCACACTCTCACACTCTCTCACACACTCTCACACCCTCACACACTCTCACACTTAAACACCCTCACACACCTCATACACACTCACACTCTCACACACTCTCTCACACTCACACACTCTCACACACTCTCTCACACTCTCACACTCTCACACACTCACACACTCTCACACTCTCACACTCACACACCCTCACACACTCACACACTCTCACACTCTCTCACACTCACACACTCTCACACTCTCACACACTCTCACACACTCTCACACACACACCCTCACACACTCACACTCTCACACACACACTCTCACACACTCACACTCTCACACTCTCACACACTCTCACACTCTCACACTCTCACACCCACGCTCACACACTCTCTCACTCACTCTCTCACTCTCTCACTCTGACACTCTCACACTCACACACTCTCACACTCTCACACACACACTCTCACACACACACTCTCACACACTCTCACACACTCTCACACTCTCACACACACACTCTCACACTCACTCACACACTCTCACACAATCACACACTCTCACACACTCACACACTCTCACACGCTCACACACTCTCACACTCACTCACACACTCTCACACTCACTCACACACTCTCACACAATCACACACTCTCACACACTCACACACTCTCACACTCTCACACACTCTCACACACTCACACACTCTCTCACACTCTCACACACTCACACTCTCACACTCTCACACACACACACTCTCACACACTCTCACACTCTCTCACACTCTCACACACACACTCTCACACACCACACTCTCACACACTCTCACACTCTCACACACTCTCACACACACACTCTCACACTCACTCACAGACTACTCACACACCAACTCTCACACACTCACCACTCTCACACGCTCACACGCTCACACACTCTCACACTCACTCACACACTCTCACACACTCTCTCACACCCTCACACACTCACACACTCTCACTCAAACACTCTCACACTCTCGCACACTCTCACACACTCACACACTCTCTCACACGCTCACACACTCACACTCTCACACTCTCACACACACTCTCACACACTCTCACCTATATATCCTTCGTATATATCTCTATATCTCTATATCTCCTTCTCTATATCGCTCTATATATGTATATCTCTATATCTATCTATTTATAATCTCACCTTCTTTTTATCTCTATATATATATATCTCTAGTATCTATATATCTCTATATATCTATATATATCTCTATATATCTTATATATCTCTATATATCTATATTTTATATATATATCTCTATTCTACACCCCATACCCACCCACACACACAACACCCCCACACCCCCTACCTCCCCACTCACTCACACACCACACCCACACACACACACACTCTACCCACACACTCTCCTCCACACACACACACACACACACTCTCACCCTTCTCACACACACACACACCCACACACACACACACACACACACTCACACACACACACACACACACTCACACACACTCACACTCACACACACACACACTCTCACAACACACACACTCACACTCCAACTACAAACTCTCAGTCTCACACACACACCACTCTCACACACCACACACACACACACACTCTCACACTCACTCACACACTCACACACACACTCTCACACTCTCAGTCTCACACTCTCACACTCTCACACACTCACACACTCTCACACACTCTCACACTCTCACACACACTCACACACTCTCTCACACACTCACAGACACTCACACACTCTCACACTCACACACACTCACACACTCTCACTCACACACTCTCACACACACTCACACACACACAATGAGGCCGTCTCGCCCGTCACAGACACTCACACACTCTCACACTCTCACTCACACTCACACTCTCACACACTCACACACTCTCACACACTCTCACACTCTCACACACTCACTCACACTCTCACACACACACTCTCACACACACACAATGAGGCCGTCTCGCCCGTCACAGACACTCTCACACTCTCACACACACTCTCACACTCTCTCACTCACACACTCTCACACTCACTCACACACACACACTCTCACACTCTCTCACTCACACACTCTCACACTCACTCACACACACACTCACACTCTCACACACACACACACACACTCTCACACACTCTCTCACACTCACACACTCTCACACACTCTCACTCACACACTCTCACACACTCTCACACACACACTCTCACTCACACACTCTCACACTCTCACACACTCTCACACTCTCTCACACACTCTCACACTCTCACACACTCACTCACACTCTCACACTCTCACACACTCTCACACTCTCACACTCACACACACACACTGTCACACACTCACACACTCTCACTCTCACACACACTCACACTCTCACACACACTCACACACACTCACACTCTCACTCACACACTCTCACACACTCACACACTCTCACACACTCACACACTCTCACACTCTCACTCACACACTCTCACACACTCACACACTCTCACACACTCTCACACACTCACACACTCTCACACTCACTCACACTCACTCACACTCACACACACACTCTCACACTCTCAGTCTCACACTCTCACACTCTCACACACTCACACACACCCTCACACACACTCACTCACTCTCTCACACTCTCTCACACACTCACTCACACTCTCACACACACACTCTCACACTCTCACTCACACACTCACACTCTCACACACACACACTCTCACACACTCACACACACTCTCACACACTCTCACACACTCACACAATGAGGCCGTCTCGCCCGTCACAGACACTCAGGGCTAATCACCACCGCTCGGCATCCTGACGGAGGCTGCCGTTTCTTTGTGCTCCCGACAAAGCATCTTCGATCTGCCCGCTTCTGTGTGCACACACACAAAGACAAAGAATACCCCACTCCCCGGATAGCCTCCAACAGACGATTGGGGCAAGTGCTGTTCGCGAGCAGCACCTACGAAGGTGGGGTGATCAGAACCACGCCCGACCACCTTTGTCTCCCCACCACCGTGCTGATGGTTTCTACGCACCGCGCCAGGTTATCATTTTTGTTTAGGGCCGAGCCGACCTAGGGGAGGCCCAGGACCGGTTGAGAGTAATCGTAACCGGTGCTGGAATCGAACTGGGACGGCCGGGATCGTAGCCGCTGTCGCACGACCACGTCCGACACGCACACACAAAGACAAATACAAAGATCCCCCGTGTAGCCTTAACAGACTGTAGGGGCAAGTGCTGTGAGCAAGTAGCAACAATGAAGGCCGGCACGGCACACGAGGGGGTGGGTGGCCAGCACCACGCCCGACCGCCTTTGTCTCCCCAGTGGCGATGTTTACAGGCCGCACCAGGTGCTCATTTGAGGCTGAGTCGACCTACGGGAGGGCCAGGACCGATCATCGGTGTTGGCCATGAGCGGGACTCGAACCCGGGTCGCCGGGTTCATAGCGCAGCGCGCTAACCGCTACACTACACGCACACACGCACGCACGCACACACGCACACACACACGCACACACACACGCACACATGCACACACACAGACATGCACACACATGCACACATGCACACACACACACGCATACACACACACACATGCACACACACACACGCATACACACACACACATGCACACACACACACGCACACACACACACATGAGCACACGCACACGCACACACAAACACACACACGCATACACACACGCACACACACATGCACATACACACACGCACAAACACACACACGCACACACACACGCACGCACACACGCACACATGCACACACACATGCACACACACACACGCGCACACACACACACGCATACACACACAAATGCACACACACGCACGCACACGCACACACACACATGCACACACACACGCACACACACACATGCACACACATGCTTTCACACACACACGCACACACACACACGCACACACACACGCACACACACACATGCACACACACACACATAAACATACACACGCACACACACACACGCATGCACGCACGCACACATGGACACACACATGCACACACACACGCGCACACACGCACACACGCATACACACACATGCACACACGCACACACACACACACATGCACACATGCACACACACACACGCACACACACACATGCACACACACACGCACACACACACACACATGCACACACACACATGCTTTCACACACAGCAATCTGTTTAAAAGTTGCTTTGGCTTGCAAGCCGGCACTCACCCGCTCACTCGCTCGATCGCTCACTCTATCGCTCACCCACTCACTCACCCACTTCACTCGCCAACTCACTAACGCCCGCTCACCCAATTCACTCACCCACTCACTAACGCCCGCTCACCCACTTCACTCAACCACTCACTCACCCACCCACTTCACTCGCCCACTCACTAACGCCCGCTCACCCAATTCACTCACCCACTCACTAACGCTCACCCACTCACTAACGCTCACCCACTCACTAACGCTCACCCACTCACTAACGCTCACCCACCCACTTCACTCAACCACTCACTCAACCACTCACTGACTCACCCACTTCACTCACCCACGCACTAACGCCCGCTCACCCAATTCACTCACCCACTCACTAACGCCCACTCACCCAATTCACTCACCCCCTCACTAACGCTCACCCACCCACTTCACTCAACCACTCACTCACTCACCCACTTCACTCACCCACTCACTAACGCTCACCCACCCACTCACTTCACTTACTCACTCACTCACCCACTTCACTCACCCACTCACTAACGCTCACCCACCCACTTCACTCAACCACTCACTCACTCACTCACCCACTTCACTCACCCACGCACTAACGCCCGCTCACCCAATTCACTCACCCACGCACTAACGCTCACCCACCCACTTCACTCAACCACTCACTCACCCACTCACCCACTTCACTCACCCACGCACTAACGCTCACCCACCCACTCACTTCACTCACTCACTCATTCCGCGCGCTTCATTGTCGCTGCAGAGCTACGCGGTTCGAACCCAGCTAGCCGCCCTAGTTAATACGTGAATAGTTACTCTGCTGTATTAACCGTAAACAAAACAAACAAAACAAAAATACGACTCATGGGAGCCGTCCGCTTCACTCACTGTGGACGTTAAAGATCCCGGGACGTCACTCGCAAAGAGAACGATCCAATTTATTTGGCGAGATGTTAGCTACCTCACCTGGTATGCAGGACGTCGTGGGTTCGATCCCGACCCTAACTTGTAATAAGTACACTCGTGTTGTCCAACATCAACAACATATATCTCTCTCTGGCACTGCGCTGGTAAGATGTTAACTATCTCGCCTTGTATGCAGGAGGTCGTGGGATCGATCCCGACCCTAACTTGTAATATGTATATACGTGTAGTTTACTTTGGTGAGTAAGTGAATGCGTTAGCTGGGTGAGTGTGATTGGTTAGCCGGTTGAGTGAGTGTTTGAGTAAATGAGTGAGTGGTTGACTGAGTGAGTGGTTTGGTAAATGAGTGAGTGTTTGAGCGAGTGAGTGAGTGGTTGAGTGGTTGAGCCAGTGAGTGAGTGGTTGAGTGAATGAGTGAGTGGTTGAGCGAGTGAATGAGTGGCTGAGTGGTTGAGCGAGTGAGTGAGTGGTTGAGTGGTTGAGCCAGTGAGTGAGTGGTTGAGTGAATGAGTGAGTGGTTGAGCGAGTGAATGAGTGGCTGAGTGGTTGAGCGAGTGAGTGAGTGGTTGAGCCAGTGAGTGAGTGGTTGAGTGAATGAGTGAGTAGTTGAGCGAGTGAATGAGTGGCTGAGTGGTTGAGCGAGTGAGTGAGTGGTTGAGTGGTTGTGCCAGTAAGTGAGTGGTTGAGTGAATGAGTGGGTGGTTGAGTGGTTTAACCAGTGAGTGAGTGGTTGAGTGAATGAGTGAGTGTTTGAGCGAGTGAGTGATTGAGTGGTTGGGCCATTGAGTGAGTGGTTGAGTGAATGAATGAGTGGTTGAGCGAGTGAGTGAGTAGTTGAGTGGTTGAGCCAATGAGTGAGTGGTTGAGTCATTGAGAGAGTGTTTGAGCGAGTGAGTGAGTGTTTGAGTGGTTGAGCCAGTGAATGAGTGCATGGCTGAGTGAGTGAGTGGTTCAGTGATTTCACAAACATATCACAGACACACTAAGACGGTCACCGTTTCGCGTGCTTTCAGATGCACATCTGTGGCCGTCTGGAACGCTCTTTCATCTTATATTAGGATGCCACTGGAGCGAAACACTTTTACATGATCTAGATTGAAAACTAATTTCATTAGAACTGCTTTTTGTGTTTAGTTTGTTGTCCTTCCCCGCACCTTCAATTATCACCGCTGGCTACGTAGGGCGCAAAAGGAGTTCAACATACGTACGAATATTTAAAAAGATTTCACGAACATCACAAGAACATCACACAAACGTCAAACAAACATCACACAAACATCTCACAAACATCACACAAACGTCATGCAAACGTAACACAAACATCACACAAATATAACACAAACATCATGCAAACGTAACACAAACAGCACACAAATATAACACAAACATCATGCAAACGTAACACAAACAGCACACGAACATCTCATAGACATCACACAAACATCACACAGATATCACACAAACATCACACGAATATAACACAAACATCACACAGACATCACACAAACATTACACAAACATCACACAGACATCACACAAATATAACACAAACATCTCACAGACATCACACAAACATCACACAAATATAACACAAATATCTCACAGACATCACACAAACATCACAAAAACATCTCAGAAACATCTCACAGACATCACACAAATATCACAAAAACATCACACAAACATCACACATCACACAAACATCACACAAACATCACACAAATATAACACAAACATCTCACAGACATCACACAAACATCACACAAATATAACACAAACATCTCACATACATCACAAAAAATCACACAAATATAACACAAACATCTCACAGACATCACACATCACACCAACATCACACAAACATCACACAAATATAACACAAACATCTCACAGACATCACACAAACATCTCAGAAACATCTCACAGACATCACACAAATATCACAAAAACATCACACAAACATCACACATCACACAAACATCACACAAATATAACACAAACATCTCACAGACATCACACAAACATCACACAAATATAACACAAACATCTCACAGACATCACACAAACATCACACAAATATAACACAAACATCTCACATACATCACAAAAAATCACACAAATATAACACAAACATCTCACAGACATCACACAAACATCACACAAATATAACACAAACATCTCACATACATCACAAAAAATCACACAAATATAACACAAACATCTCACAGACATCACACAAACATCACACAAACATCTCAGAAACATCACACACACATTACAAAAACATCACACAAACATCACACATCACACCAACATCACACAAACATCACACAAATATAACAGAAACATCTCACAGACATCGCACAAACATCACACAAATATAACACAAACATCTCACATACATCACAAAAAATCACACAAATATAACACAAACATCTCACAGACATCACACAAACATCACACAAACATCTCAGAAACATCACACACACATTACAAAAACATCACACAAACATCACACATCACACCAACATCACACAAACATCACACAAATATAACAGAAACATCTCACAGACATCGCACAAACATCTCAGAAACATCTCACAGACATCACACAAACATCACAAAAACATCACACAGACATCACACAAACATCACACAAACATCACACAGACATCACACAAACATCACAAAAACATCACACAGACATGACACAAACATCACACAAACATCACACCAACATCACACAGACATCACACAAACATCACACCAACATTACACAAACATCACACAAACATTACACAAACATCATACCAACATTACACAGACATCACACAAACATCACACCAACATTACACCAACATCACAAGCATCTCACATCTCGCTGTGGAGCGTCAACACACCCCACGACTCTGCTATCGGAACAAGAAGGAGTTCGTCACGAGGTTCCACTCTCGACCTCCCTCCCTCTCCCTTCACGCGCAGTCACCCCGGAGCTCACCTCGGGGAGGGCCACACGCGCAGCGAGTTCACCTGGGCAGGGTGGTGGGGGTTGTCTGGGTTCACCTGGGCAGGATGGCGGGGGTTGTCTGGGCCCAGGTGTTCTCACACAGCGGTGGTGGTTGTGGTGGTGGTGGAGGTGGTGGTGGTGGTGGTGGAGGCGGAAGGGGTGGTGGTGGAGGAGGTGGTGGAGGATGTGGTGGTGGTTGTGGAGGTGGTGGTGGAGGTGGTGGAGGTGGTGGTGGAGGTGGTGGAGGTGGTGGAGGTGGTGGAGGTGGCTGTGTTGGTGGTGGTGGAGGTGATTGTGGTGGTGGAGGTGGCGGTGGTGGAGGTGGTGGTGGTGGCGGTGGAGGTGGTGGAGGTGGTGGTGGTGGAGGTGATGGTGGTGGTGGCGGTGGAGGTGGTGGAGGTGGTGGTGGAGGTGGTGGAGGTGGTGGTGGAGGTGGCTGTGTTGGGGTTGGTGGGTGGTGGTGGAGGTGATGGTGGTGGTGGAGGTGGCGGTTGGGGTTGGTGGTGGTGGAGGTGGTGGTTGGGGTTGGTGGTGGTGGAGGTGGTGGTGGTGGAGGTGGCGGTGGAGGTGGTGGAGGTGGTGATGGTGGAGGTGGTGGTGGAGGTGGCTGTGTTGGGGTTGGTGGGTGGTGGTGGTGGTGGTGGTGGTGGAGGTGATGGTGGTGGAGGTGATGGTGGTGGTGGAGGTGATGGTGGTGGTGGAGGTGGCGGTTGGGGTTGGTGGTGGTGGAGGTGGTGGTTGGGGTTGGTGGTGGTGGAGGTGGTGGTGGTGGTGGAGGTGGCGGTGGAGGTGGTGGAGGTGGTGATGGTGGAGGTGGTGGTGGAGGTCGCTGTGTTGGGGTTGGTGGGTGGTGGTGGTGGTGGAGGTGGTGGAGGTGATGGTGGTGGAGGTGATGGTGGTGGTGGAGGTGATGGTGGTGGTGGAGGTGGCTGTGTTGGGGTTGGTGGGTGGTGGCGGTGGAGGTGGTGGAGGTGGTGGAGGTGGTGGTGGAGGTGGTGGCGTGGCGGTAGTGGTCAGCGCGCCGCCCTACGAACTCGGCGGTCTCGAGTTCAAGTCCAACCGGTACCGGGCCTCCCCTACGTCGACTCGGCCTCAAATTTGTACCCGGTGCGGTGTGTCAACATGGCCACTGGGGAGACAAAGACGGCCGAGCGTGGTGCTGGCCAACCGCTTCCTCGTGTGCCACTCCCGCCTTCATAGATGCTCGCAAAAACCACGCATACACACACCCTGTCTTACACACAGACACACACACACACCCTGTCTTACACACAGACACACATAGGCACGCACCCGCCCTGTCTTACACATGAACACAGACACACACACACACACCCTGCCTCACACACACACACACACACGCGCGCGCAAAGCACACACACGAACATGTATATTGGCTTGGAACGTAATAATTCACAATGGCTCATTCTCGCCTCTGATTTTTTTTATTTTAGCAAAAAGAAAAACAGGAACAGCGTGAGTTCCTTTTCTTCTTTTTTTAAATCCGTCCATATTTTCATTTTCCTTTTTTTTTACAACAAATATAATTTTTTTTGGATCGCATTATAAGACAAGCAGGAGTGAGGGTCATTTTCCAAGATTCCATAATGGCTCACAAATCTTCCACCCTAGAAGTCTGCTCTCACGGATACACTCGGCGTGTATCCATATGGGGGGGGGGGGGGTGATGAGAGGGGGGGGGGAGAGTTATTATTTTTTTTGCCGCCTCTGATTGTGCGGCATTCAGCGAAGAAAACGGGGCTGTTGAAAAAAAAATCCTTACAGTTATTACCCGGCGTTTTTCAGATGCAGGGCACATCATTACAGGTAAATAATGACGGACTTGGGAGGTGTGTGTGTGTGTGTGTGCGCGCGCGCGCGCGCGCGCGTGTATGTGTGCATGTGTGGGCGCGTGTGGGTGTGTGAATAATTTGTGAAAGCGCGAGCGTATGTGTGTGTGCGTGTGTGTGTTAGTCCGGCAAAACAACCCCCTACCTCCTCGCGGTGCCGGACGGGCAACTCTGTCGTGGACAGTGCTGTGGGGAGAGGGCCAATTCCGATTGGCTCCTCCCCTCATGGCGTATGTGACCACCACAGTGGCTAAACGGGGGCTCTGGACGGGTGCGAGGGGCTGGTAACCCCTCCACCTTCAAAAATGTATCACTAAACCAAGACTTAAATATGTAACTAATAAGCTTGTGCCGGAGGCCCCGGAGGGACAGGCGTCTATGACGTCTCCTGGCCAAACCCCAATTGGCGGAGCCAGGAGATTGAATCTCTACCGTCGGGGCTTCTCCAGAAACAACGAAAAGCCACTACGGGTGGCCACGTGGAATGTTCGAAAGCTCACTGCGGAGGAGAGGCTGCCACTCCTCTGTCGGGAGCTGGACCGGTACCGCCTGGATCTATGCGGCATTCAGGAGGTCCGGTGTGGGAAGCTGTAAGCCCCAGGCTACTTTGGGCTCGCCTTCCCATCAACCGGAGGCGAGGAATGGTGGTCGTGGTTACTTATGCCCCCACCGAAGATGAACATCCGTGGAGGGATGCAGGCAAAGCCGATGAGTCAGATGCCTTCTATGACCCCCTGTCACAGGTACTGGCTAAAGTGGCCCCTCGGGATAGAGTCATCATGTTGGGTGACTTCAATGCCCGAGTTGGTCATGATGCTGGCACCTGGTCTGGAGTGATTGGAGGGCATGGGCCAGATCAGCTCAATAACAACGGTAGAAGGCTGCTAGATTTTTGTGCAGCCCATGGGCTTGTAATTACCAACACGCTGTTCCGGCATCGGCGCATCCACACAACATCATGGATGCATGCCGGGTCCAAGCAAGAACATCTGCTGGACTACATTGTGACGGACCAGCGGATGCGAGCCCATGTCCTTGACACCAGGACCTACCGTGGAGCTGACCTGCCCTCTGACCATCGACTTGTCATCTGTAAGATGCGCCTGCCATTCTTCCACTCCGGTGGTGGGTGTACACCCAGGACCCCATTCCAACCTAAAGTGGCCTGTTCTCAGTTATCTGATGAAAGTTGCAAGCGAGAATTTCATCATCGCTTGCGGTTGGGATTGGCATTGTCCCCCACTCCTCCTGATGTCGAGGGTAAATGGGCGAGGTTTAGGACTGTGACTCATGCAGCTGCAATGGCTGCTTTGGTTACACGGTCCAAACCTCCCCAGAGACCCTGGCTGACAGAGGGGGTGTTCAGGATGGTTGAGAAAAAGCGACAGGCCCACTGTTATCGGCTACAGAATCCCATGTCAGAGAATGAGGAGGCTTACCGCAGCCTTCGCTCGGAGGTTCGGAAAGCCGTGAGGTGCTGCAAGGATGGGTGGTGGTTGCGGGTTGCTGAGGAGATGCAGTCTGCCTCAGTGGCCCACGATCACAAATCTCTATTTAACTCCATCAAAAAAGTAACCTGCAGCGCCACAACTATTACCATCACGAGGGGAAAAAACGGTGATCCAATCTCTGGCCCCCAGGGACAAGTTTGCAGATTTGCTGAGCATTTCTGTGAGGTCCTGGGGGAGGGGAAATCCCTCAGCCAGAAAAACATCGTGGCAAAAAGTGGGGATGATACTGCTGAGGCTGCAGTGCCTCAAATATTGGAAGAAGTCACCCCCTGTGAGTGGCTGGCTTAGGTGCCATCTTTTGAGGAAGTACTGATGGAGATCCGGAGTCTGAGACCAGGAAAGGCACCGGGTAGAGATGATCTCCCAAGCAAAATGCTGAGGGAGGGTGGCGTTTGTGCACAAACTGCCCTATATGACATCATGACAACAGTCTGGACCACTGAACGGGATCCGCAGGATTGGAAGGATGCCCTGGTGGTCCCCCTCTTTAAGAAGGGGGACCGCACAGACTGTAACAACTACAGGGGCATCTCACTCCTTAGTGTGCCGGGAAAGGTCGTGGCAAGGATTATTCAACATTGTCTTGCCAGGCACGCTGAGGAGAGGCTTGCAGAGCCCCAGTGCGGTTTCAGGAAGGGCGGTCCTGCACAGATGCCATATTTTCTGTCCGTCTGCTACAGCAGAGGTGTAGGGAATTCCAACAAGACCTACATCTCTGCTTTCTTGACCTGGTCAAGTCCTATGATACCATCAGTAGGCCTGGACTCTGGGTTGTTCTTCGTGCTTTTGGAGTCTCTGACCCTCTGCTCACGATCATTAAAGACCTTCATGATGGTGAGCGGGCCCGGGTAAAACTACGTGACCGGGAGTCAGAGCCATTCCCTGTACACCTTGGGGTGCGACAGGGATGTCCTCTGGCTCCCACATTATTTAACATCTATTTTGACCGCGTAGTTCGTGAAGCCTTCAATAGCTGTACCGGGGGAATCTCCATTTGGTACTGATAAATTGGGAGGCTGATCAATGCCCTGGTGCGGTCAAGGGATGGCTCCCTATTGCTCAACCACGTTATGTATGCCAATGATTTGGTAATAGCTGCTCATTCAGAGGAGGAATTGGAGACGCTGCTGCTGAGACTGGAGCGTGCCACTAAGAGATGGGGCCTTACCATCAGCCCCACCAAAACTAAGCACATGCCTGGGTATTTTGTACTGTTGGACACTCCACCCCCACAACTCCCAATCGGTGATGGGGCAGTTGTGGAGAGAGTGGAAAGTTTCCCATACCTGGGCAGTGTGCTTATGACCGGCTCCAGTTTAACAGCAGAGGTCTCACTCCGAATCAGTCGAGCGGCAATATCTTTTCATCGGTGACGTAATGCTGTGTGGAAGCTGCCTGGTCTGTCGCTCCACACTAAGCTTCAGGTCTTCTCGGCCACGGTCATTCCCTCCCTTCTCTAGGCTTGCGAAACGTGGACATCCTTAATGGAACATCTTCGCGGGTTAGAAACATTTAGGCTAGCTTGCCTACGATCCATCCTGGGCATAACCAGGCAGAATTGTGTGAATAGCTCACAAATCCTTAAAAGATCTGGGCAAGGTCCCATCAGTGAGCTCCACCGGCAGGCAAGGCTGCGTTGGCTGGGTCATGTAGCCCGCATGCCCAGCCACCGCATGCCGATACAGCTTTTGTTCGGCCAGATCGAGGGGGCTAAACGGGCGCGGCACGGGCTAGAGAAGAGATGGAGTGATATGGTACAGGAGGACCTGGAGCTGAGTGGACTTGCCGATGACTGGTACCAGCGGTGTCAAGATCGGCCTCTGTGGAGGAGGCTCGTGAAGGACGCTACTGGGCAGTTGGTGGCAGTCGCCCGCCAACAACAACGGAGGGCGGAAGTTCGACGCTCACAACAACGAGCGGAGCGCCGGGTGGCTAAAGCACAGCAGGTTGGCACAGAAGGGGGCACAGGTGGTGCATCAGCCAGTCATTTCAGTCATCTCAGTCAGTCGACCCGTGGCACCTGGGTCTGCCCCTTGACCTCCGGCCAGCGGGTGTTCGACACTTCACGTGGCCTCAAGGTGCACATGGCCTGGCACAAGCGTCGTGGTGACGTCACCGCCACTTTGAATGGCGGTTGTTGTTGGCAGAGGGTGACACGCACAGTACACGTATACGAGGCTGGCATGCTCTATCCACTGCTCTAGCAGCTGTATGCATCGCGACCATTCACTCACCTTGCGACCGAATGATTCGGTGCTGCTGGGGTTTGTGGGTCACGGCCCGTCCACTGCATTTGGCAAATGCTGATGGCGGATCCGTGCCCTGTGGATGAAACGATGAATGAATGCGTGTGCCTGTGTGTATGTCTCTGTGTGCCTGTGTGTATGTCTCTGTATGCCTGTGTGTATGTCTCTGTGTGCCTGTGTGTATGTCTCTGTGTGCCTGTGTGTATGTCTCTGTGTGCCTGTGTGTATGTCTCTGTATGCCTGTGTGTATGTCTCTGTGTGCCTGTGTGTATGTCTCTGTATGCCTGTGTGTATGTCTCTGTGTGCCTGTGTGTGTGTCTCTGTGTGCCTGTGTGTATGTCTCTGTGTGCCTGTGTGTATGTCCCTGTGTGCCTGTGTATATGTGTCTGTGTGCCTGTGTGTGTGTGTCTCTGTGTACCTGTGTGTATGTCCCTGTGTGCCTGTGTGTGTGTGTCTCTGTGTATCTGTGTGTGTGTCTCTGTGTATCTGTGTGTGTGTGTCTCTGTGTACCTGTGTGTATGTCTCTGTGTGCCTGTGTGTATGTCTCTGTGTGCCTGTGTGTATGTCTCTGTGTGCCTGTGTGTATGTCTCTGTGTGCCTGTGTGTATGTCTCTGTGTACCTGTGTGTGTGTCTCTGTGTGCCTGTGTGTATGTCTCTGTGTGCCTGTGTGTATGTCCCTGTGTGCCTGTGTGTATGTGTCTGTGTGCCTGTGTGTGTGTGTGTCTCTGTGTACCTGTGTGTATGTCCCTGTGTGCCTGTGTGTGTGTCTCTGTGTGCCTGTGTGTGTGTGTGTCTCTGTGTATCTGTGTGTATGTCCCTGTGTACCTGTGTGTATGTCTCTGTGTGCCTGTGTGTGTGTCTCTGTGTACCTGTGTGTATGTCCCTGTGTGCCTGTGTGTGTGTCTCTGTGTGCCTGTGTGTATGTCCCTGTGTGTGTGTGTGTCTCTGTGTATCTGTGTATGTGTCTCTGTGTATCTGTGTGTGTGTCTCTGTGTACCTGTGTGTATGTCCCTGTATGCCTGTATGTATGTGGCTGTGTGCCTGCGTGTGTGTAGTATGAGTAGCGGTTTGCGCGCTGCGCTACGAACCGAACGAAACCGGGATCGATTTCCACTCACGGCCAACACCAAGTGACGATTATCTGATCGGGTCGTGGACCTCTCCTAGGTCGACTTAGCCTCAATTGAGTACCTGGCGCGTTCCCATTGAAAGCGATGAAATGAGGACACACTCAGGTACAAAGACAAAGATCCCCCGTATAGCCTCGACGGACCGTTGGGGCATGTGCGTTTGGCAAGCGGCAGCACCTATGATGGCCGGCACCCTGGCCCCGGCCGCCTTTGTCTCCCCAATGGTGACACACACACACACAACCACCACCGTGGTTGTGACCCGGTGCGTGTGTGCGTCTCTTTAGCGAGTGAGAGAGTAATTAATGTGGCAGTGCTCGTTCTGCTAGGTGTTAATTGCATTAAGCAACTTCTCAGCCGCACCCCTCCTGGGTATATTTGATGCGCCTGGGTGGGTTTTCATTAGGGGACCAGAGGCACAGACGAAGATCCCCCGTATAGCCTCGGCAGACTTTTTGGGGCAAGTGCCGTTGCAGCGAGCAGCAACTTATGACGGTCTGGGTGGGGGGTGGGGGGGTTAGATGGCCAGAACCACGCCCGGCTGCCTTTGTATCTCCAGCGACGATGTTCACCGAGTACTAATTTGAGGCTACGTCGACCTAGGGTAGGCCCCAGGACCGGTTCAAATGATCGTCACCGGTGTTGACCGTGAGCGGGAATCGAACTCGGGTCGCCGGGAATCGTAGCGCAGCGCGCTAACCGCTGCACCACCGCTCCCCACACCGTGATCACCTTCACCACCATCGCCACCACCATCACACACTCACGCAGGAACACCACAAGAGGAGACAAACACGTTTAACGTTCTGCTGTTGACATCTTTTCAATTTACATAAACAATCAGCGAGGCAGCTCTCTCTCTCTCTTCTTTCTCTCTCTCTCTCTGCTCTCTCTCTCTCTCCTCGCTCTGCCCCTCTAGATTCCTCGTCGTGTTTTGGAGTCGGGTAATGAATGGTAATGAATGCCTAAATGTGCAGATGTTTAAAACAATTCAAGATGCTAATCGCACGCCCGAGCCTGAAATAATAATTCACGAGTATGCTTCTGCGTAACGGTGTAATCATTTTAACACCCAAAGTGTTCCACACGAGCGAGGAGTTGACACCAATCTCCAGTTTGCGGTCATTGCATGTTGGAGTGGAAATTCCACATTTACATGGCAAGGGCCCAGGACATCCAGATGATAATTGCCATGCCAGTATTCATAGGTACTCATCGCTAAAAGCACTTGCCCCAACAGCCTGTTAAGGCTACACGGGGGATCTTTGTCTTTGTGCATATGTGCTCGCGAACAGCACTTGCCCCAAAAGTCTATTAAGGCTACACGGGGGATCTTTGTCTTTGTGCGCATGTGCTCGCTAACAGCACTTGCCCCAACAGTCTGTTGAGGCTACACGGGGGAGCTTTGTCTTTGTGTATTAGCCAGTGCAGGAGGGGGCTGCTGTTGAAGCCAAATTAAAATCTGGCTCCTGGGACCCGCGTTCATCTCCGTAGAGGAGACGCGGAAATTAATTAGGAGTCACGTGCGTGCGCGTGTGTCACTGTGCGTGTGTGTGTCACTGTGTGTGTGTGTGTCACACTGTGTGTGTGTGTCACACTGTGTGTGTGTGTGTCACACTGTGTGTGTGTGTGTCACACTATGTGTGTGTGTGTCACACTGTGTGTGTGTCACACTGTGTGTGGGAGGATGCCCTGGTGATCCCCCTCTTTAAGAAGGGGGACCGCACAGACTGTAACAACTACAGGGGCATCTCGCTCTTCAGTGTGCCGGGAAAGGTTCTGGCAAGGATTATTCAACATCGCCTCGCCAGTCACGCTGAGGAGAGGCTTGCGGAGCCCCAGTGCGGTTTCAGGAAAGGGCGGTCCTGCACAGATGTCATATTTTCTGTCCGTCTGCTACAGCAGAGGTGTAGGGAATTCCAGCAAGACCTACATCTCTGCTTTATTGACCTGGTCAAGGCCTATGATACCATCAGTAGGCCTGGGCTCTGGGTTGTTCTTCGTGCTTTTGGAGTCCATGACCCTCTGCTCACGATCATCAAGGACCTTCATGATGGTGAGCGGGCCCGGGTAAAACTACGTGGCCGGGAGTCAGAGCCATTCCCTGTACACCTTGGGGTGTGACAGAGATGTCCTCTGGCTCCCACATTATTTAACATCTATTTTGACCACGTAGTTCGTGAAGCCTTAAATAGCTGTACCGGGGGAATCTCCATTTGGTACAGATATAATGGGAGGCTGATCGATGCCCGGGTGCGGTCAAGGGATGGCTCCCTATTGCTCAACCACGTTATGTATGCCGATTATTTGGTAATAGCTGCTCATTCAGAGGAGGAGTTGGAGACGCTGCTGCTGAGACTGGAGCGTGCCACTAAGAGGTGGGGCCTTACCATCAGCCCCACCAAAACTAAGTACCTGCCTGGGTATTTTGTACCATCGGACACTCCATCCCCACAACTCCCAATCGGTAATGCGGCAGTTGTGGAGAGAGTGGAGAGTTTCCCATACCTGGGCAGTGTGCTTATGACTGGCTCCAGTTTAACAGCAGAGGTCTCACTCCGAATCAGTCGAGCGGCAATATCTTTTCATCGGTTGCGTAACGCTGTGTGGAAGCTACCTGGTCTGTCGCTCCGCACTAAGCTTCAGGTCTTCTCGGTCACGGTCATTCCCTCCCTTCTCTACGCTTGCAAAACGTGGACCCCCTAATGGAACATCTTCGCCCGTTAGAAACATTTAGGCTGGCCTGCCTACGATCCATCCTGGGTTTAACCAGACTGGATTGTGTGAGGAGCTCACAAATCCTTGAAAGATCTGGGCAAGGTCCCATCGGTGAGCTCCTCTGGCGGGGAAGGCTGCGATGGCTGGGTCATGCATCCCGCATGCCCAGCCACCACATGCCGAAACAGCTTTTGTTCAGCCGGATTGAGGGGGCTAAGCGGGCGCGGCACGGGCTAGAGAAGAGATGGAGTGATGTGGTACAGGAGGACGTGGAGCTGAGTGGACTTGCCAATGACTGGTACCAGCGGTGTCAAGATCGGCCTCTGTGGAGGAGGCTCGTGAAGGACGCTACTGGGCAGTTGGAGGTAGTCGCCCTCCAACAACAACGGAGGGCGGAGGAGCGACGCTCAGAACAACGAGCGGAGCGCCGGGTGGCTAAAGCACAGCAGGTTGACACAGTAGGGGGCACAGGTGGTGCATCAGCCAGTCATCTCAGTCATCTCAGTCAGTCGACCCGTGGCACCTGGGTCTGCCCCGTGACCTCCTGCTAGCGGGCGTTCGACACTTCACGTGGCCTCAGGGTGCACATGGCCTGGCACAAGCGTCGTGGTGACGTCACCGCCACTTAGTGGCGAATGGCGGTTGTTGTGTGTCACTGTGTGTGTTTGTGTCACTTTTGGAGAGCAGTTAGTGTAGTGGTTAGCGCGCTGCACTACGAACCCGGCGTCCCGAGTTCCAGTTCCGCTCACGGCCACCAACACCGGTGACGATTATCTGAACCGGTCCTGGGCCTCCCCTAGGTCGATTCAGCCTTAAAATCAGTACCTGGTGCCGTGTGCGAACATCGCTACTGGGGAGACAAAGGCGGCCGGACGTGGTGCTGACCACCCACCCCCTCGTGTGCCGCGTTCCGGCCTTCATTTCACGTTGCTACTCGCCAACAGCACTTGCCCCAACAGTCTGTTACAAATTATGCGTGTGTGTGTCACTGCGTAACCTGATGGTATGTGCGTGTGTATGTCACAGGCTACACGGGGGAGCTTTGTCTTTGCCTTTGGGGGGGGGGTGGAGGAATCTTTACGGCAGCCGGGCTCAGAACAAGGAGATGTCTCTGTGGATGTTTTGACGACCGGGCACAGGGAAGTTCCCTCCTCCCTCCCTCCTCCCTCCCTCCTCCAAAGACAAAGATCTCCGCGCCCCGGTGTAGCTTCAACAGACTGTTGGGGCAAGTGCAGTTAGCGAGCACCGATGAAGTTCTGCGCGGCACACGAGTGGAGTGTACCGGTCAGCACCACGACCGGTCGCCTCATTTGAGGCTGAGTAGACCTAGGTGAGGCCCCAGGACCGGTTGAGATAATCACCACCGGCGTTGGCCCTGAGCGGGAATCAAAACTCGGTTCGCCGGGTTCGTAGCGCAGTGCTCTAACCGCAGCGCCACCGCTCCCCACGAATACGTTGGCACAGCGGACCGAGTCAAAGGTTCCCCGTGTAGCCTTCAACAGACTGTTGCATCGTGTGCCACCGTACTGACCTTCATAGGCACCACTCGCTCCTAACAGCACTTGCCCCAACGGTCCGTTAAGGCTATACGGGGGACCTTTATTGTGGTGGGTCGCGTGGGGTCGCGTAGGGTCGCGTGCCACTCGCCCGTGACAGCACTTGCACCACCCCCCCCCCCCCCCCCCAGCAACAAGCCTACTGAAGGGCTTAAACACGGTGGGCTGGATCTTTGTGTTTTACCTGTTGAACGTCAACAACACAGCAGCGTCAGCGGCAGCAGGATAAGCGTTGAAGAGGCACGCGTGGTTTGCCAGCAGGAGGCTGTGAGCACAGGAGGGGCGTTGTGGTGCCCTGTCCGTCCCACGGGTGATCTGGAGCGCAGATGTGTTGGAAGACATTTCTCACGCTCGGGCTAATTGAGGATGCACTCGCTTTTTTTCTCACCCTCTCTCTCCCCCCCTCTCTCTCTCTCTCTTTCTCGTATCGTTGTCAACTATTTGAAACGACACTGGACCGGAGGAATGTCCATCCGCGACGGGTATGGTGAACCATGTTGAATGTTCGTACTACAATTGTAAATGGTGTGGGTGTTAACTCTCCAGCCACATCGGTGTGATGTGCCAGCAACGAATTGGCACGTTTTGTTTACGTGACACACACACTTACTAATTGGCCGCTGGGTCGTGGCGGATTTAACAACATTAATATTTACGCGATCCAACCAAAAGGAAAAGCCTCCACGACGCATGTATGCACATAGAACTTCTTTCGCACCGTGCACTCATGAATAAAGACCTAATCGCTTAGTGGGCTTTGCCTGGTGAAACTAAATCAGTTTGATTTTTTTCGATTTGAAGCTTTCGTGACTGCAGGGATTCAGCTTCTTGGTTCTTTCGGTAAAGTCACCACCACGTAGAATGGAAACAAAGTAATAAAAATAAAAATAAAACGTAATGAAATAAAATTCTCACGACGTTTCGGCCACAACACAAGTAGCCTTCTTCAGTTCCTTCACTTGTGTTGTGGCCGAAACGTCGTGAGAATTTTATTAAATTTTATTATGTTTTAGTTGTATTACTTTGTTTCCATTCTACGTGACTTTACCCAACGAACCAAGAAGATAAATGAGTTTAGTTGAGATGCGATGATGATGGTGGTGGTGGTGGTGTTTCTGCTTCCTTGAATGTGGAGTTTACTTTGAACGTCCGGAGCACAGCAGGACGGATTCTTCCTTATCTGGGTAAGATTCTCCGGTGGGTTTATAGTAACAGTAGCAGCAGCAACTATACAACAAAAACGGTGGATTGATAGCAATAGTAGCAACATCAACTATACAAAAAAACGGTGGGTTTATAGCAATAGTAGCAGCAGCAACTATTAAGAACGGTGGGTTGGTTGCTTAATAGCAGCAGCAACAACTATTAAACTCCTCTACTTAGGAACGGGTTAGGTTTCAGAGGACTGTTTGTAAGTCGATTCCAAACATGTTTTACGAAGTGTACACTAAAGACGGGGAATGGCTTTACACGTTGTATCATCTCTTGTAGATGTAGATGTCACTGGTTCTTCATGTTCTGCAGATGAAGATGCCAATGGTTCTTCACGTTCTGCAGACTTAGATGCCACTGGTTCTTCACGTTCTGTATATGCAGATGCCACTGGTTCTTCATGTTCTGCAGATGTTGGTGCCACTGGTTCTTCACGTTCTGCAGATGTAGATGCCACTGGTTACTTACGTTCAGGAGACATAGATGCCACTGGTTCTTCACGTTCTACAGATGTAGATGCCACTGGTTCTTCACGTTCTGCAGATGTAGATGCCACTGATTCTTCACGTTCTGCAGATGTAGATGCCACTGGTTCTTCACGTTCTGCAGACTTAGAAGCTACTGGTTCTTCACGTTCTGTACATGTAGATTCCACTGGTTCTTCACGTTCTATATATGTAGATGCCACTGGTTGCTCATGTTCTGCAGATGTAGTTTCCACTGGTTCTTCACGTTCTGCAGATGTAGATGCCACTTGTTCCTCACGTTCTTCAGACGTAGATGCCACTGGTTCTTCACGTTCTGGAGATGTAGATGCCACTGGTTCTTCATGTTCTGCAGATGTAGATGCCACTGGTTCTTCACGTTCTACAGACGTAGATGCCACTGATTCTTCACGTTCTGCATACGTAGATGCCACTGGTTCTTCACGTTCTGTACATGTAGATGCCACTGGTTCTTCACGTTCTATAGATGTAGATGCCACTGGTTGTTCATCTTCTGCAGATGTAGATTCCACTGGTTCTTCACGTTATGCAGATGTACATGCCACTGTTTCTTCACGTTCTGCAGATGTAGATGCCACTGGTTCTTCACGTTCTGCAGATGTAGATGCCACTGATTTTTCACGTTCTACAGATATAGATGCCACTGGTTCTTCACGTTCTGCAGATGTAGATGCCACTGGTTCTTCACGTTCTACAGATGTAGATGCCACTGGTTCTTCACGTTCTGCAGACTTAGATGCTACTGGTTCTTCACGTTCTGTACATGTAGATTATACTGGTTCTTCACGTTCTATAGATGTAGATGCCACTGGTTGTTCATGTTCTGCAGATGTAGATTCCACTGGTTCTTCACGTTCTGCAGATGTAGATGCCACTGGTTCCTCACGTTCTTCAGACGTAGATGCCACTGGTTCTTCACGTTCTGCAGATGTAGATGCCACTGGTTCTTCATGTTCTGCAGATGTAGATGCCACTGGTTCTTCACGTTCTACTGACGTAGATGCCACTGGTTCTTCACGTTCTGTACATGTAGATGCCACTGGTTCTTCACGTTCTATAGATGTAGATGCCACTGGTTGTTCATCTTCTGCAGATGTAGATTCCACTGGTGCTTCACGTTATGCAGACGTAGATGCCACTGGTTCTTCACGTTCTGCAGATGTAGATGCCACTGGTTCTTCACGTTCTGCAGATGTAGATGCCACTGGTTCTTCACGTTCTACAGATGTACATGCCACTGGTTCTTCACATTCTGCAGATGTAGTTGCCACTGGTTCTTCACATTCTTCAGAGGTAGATGCCACTCGTTCTTCACGTTCTGCAGATGTAGATGCCACTGGTTCTTCATGTTCTGCAGATGTAGATGCCACTGGTTCTTCACGTTCTACAGACGTAGATGCCACTGATTCTTCACGTTCTACAGATGTAGATGCCACTGGTTCTTCACGTTCTATAGATGTAAATGCCACTGGATCTTCACGTTCTGCAGATGTTGATGCCACTGCTTCTTCGCGTTCTGCAGATGTAGATGCCACTGGTTCTTCATGTTCTGCAATAAATGTAGATGCCACTGTTTCTTCACGTTCTGCAGACGTAGATGCCACTGGTTCTTCACGTTCTGCAGACGTAGATGCCACTGGTTATTCACGTTCTGCAGATGTAGATGCCACTGTTTCTTCATGTTCTGCAGATGTAGATGCCACTGGTTCTTCACGTTCTATAGATGTAGATGCCACTGATTCTTCACGTTCTACAGATGTAGATGCCACTGGTTCTTCATGTTCTGCAGATGTAGATGCCACTGGTTCTTTACGTTCTACAGACGTAGATGCCACTGATTCTTCACGTTCTACAGATGTAGATGCCACTGGTTCTTCACGTTCTATAGATGTAGATGCCACTGGTTCCTCACGTTCTTCAGACGTAGATGCCACTGGTTCTTCACGTTCTGCAGATGTAGATGCCACTGGTTCTTCATGTTCTGCAGATCTAGATGCCACTGGTTCTTCACGTTCTACAGACGTAGATGCCACTGGTTCTTCACGTTCTGTACATGTAGATGCCACTGCTTCTTCACGTTCTATAGATGTAGATGCCACTGGTTGTTCATCTTCTGCAGATGTAGATTCCACTGGTGCTTCACGTTATGCAGATGTAGATTCCACTGGTTCTTCACGTTCTGCAGATGTAGATGCCACTGGTTCTTCACGTTCTGCAGATGTAGATGCCACTGGTTCTTCACGTTCTACAGATGTACATGCCACTGGTTCTTCACATTCTGCAGATGTAGTTGCCACTGGTTCTTCACATTCTTCAGAGGTAGATGCCACTCGTTCTTCACGTTCTGCAGATGTAGATGCCACTGGTTCTTCATGTTCTGCAGATGTAGATGCCACTGGTTCTTCATGTTCTGCAGATATAGATGCCACTGGTTCTTCACGTTCTACGGACGTAGATGCCACTGGTTCTTCACGTTCTGTACATGTAGATGCCACTGGTTCTTCACGTTCTATAGATGTAGATGCCACTGGTTGTTCATCTTCTGCAGATGTAGATTCCACTGGTGCTTCACGTTATGCAGATGTAGATGCCACTGGTTCTTCACGTTCTGCAGATGTAGATGCCACTGGTTCTTCACGTTCTGCAGATGTAGATGCCACTGGTTCTTCACGTTCTACAGATGTACATGCCACTGGTTCTTCACATTCTGCAGATGTAGTTGCCACTGGTTCTTCACATTCTTCAGAGGTAGATGCCACTCGTTCTTCACGTTCTGCAGATTTAGATGCCACTGGTTCTTCATGTTCTGCAGATGTAGATGCCACTGGTTCTTCACGTTCTACAGACGTAGATGCCACTGATTCTTCACGTTCTACAGATGTAGATGCCACTGGTTCTTCACGTTCTATAGATGTAAATGCCACTGGATCTTCACGTTCTGCAGATGTTGATGCCACTGCTTCTTCGCGTTCTGCAGATGTAGATGCCACTGGTTCTTCATGTTCTGCAATAAATGTAGATGTCACTGTTTCTTCACGTTCTGCAGACGTAGATGCCACTGGTTCTTCACGTTCTGCAGACGTAGATGCCACTGGTTATTCACGTTCTGCAGATGTAGATGCCACTGTTTCTTCATGTTCTGCAGATGTAGATGCCACTGGTTCTTCACGTTCTATAGATGTAGATGCCACTGGTTCTTCACGTTCTGCAATAAATGTAGATTCCACTGGTTCTTTACGTTCTGCAGACGTAGATGCCACTGGTTCTTCGCGTTCTGCAGATGTAGATGCCACTGGTTCTTCACGTTCTGCAGATGTAGATGCCACTGGTTCTTCACGTTCTGCAGACGTAGATGCCACTGGTTCTTCACGTTCTGCAGACGTAGATGCCACTGGTTCTTCACGTTCTACAATAGATGTAGATGCCACTGGTTATTTATATTCAGCAGACATAGATGCCACTTGGTTCTTCACGTTCTGCAGATGTATATGCCACTGGTTCTTCACGTTCTGCAATAGTTGTATATGCCACTGGTTATTTATGTTCTGCAATAGATGTCCGCACAGTTGCTCTCTTCTCTTTAAAAAAAACCCTAAACTTTTAACAAGCAATACCATCGTGAAGAGCTGCAACTGGGCATACGGACAGGCTTGTTCGTATCTCTGAAAGTTCGTAAGTCGATTACTTTTTTCCGTAAGTAGACGAGTCCCTGTACATGCTGGCCATCGCAAACGATCATATTCGGAGTACTCACACTTCATCCGCACCCCTCCACCTCGCCGTACCCACGCACTACCGTTGGTTCGGGCCGAGTCACGTGCTGATTGTGATACAACATTGGATCCATCAATGATTCGTAAGCGCTCGGTCGATCCACCGCTGGATGAAAACGTCCCAAACAACGTGGGTAATCTCGTTGGGTTTGGGGGGGGAGGGGCAGGGAGCGGGGGGGGGGGGTTCTTTGACCATATTTCACCACTCTAGGTGAGTGCTATTTACGTTATTCGGTTTATTTTACAGGGTGTAAGGCCCCTGCTGAGCTGTGCGGTTCATGTTTTTCCGAAGCGACTCTGGCGATCACAATTGCTATCAGCTCAGCGACGTGGGCTTATCATCACCATCATCATCAGCCAAATCACTCTAAAGGCGTGATGTTGATGCTACCAATGTGGAGTGGGGGGGGGGGGGGGGGGGCAAAACCCGGAGACCCCGGAGAAGAATCCACGCGACCACGGGGGAGAGAGACGGAGAGAGACACGCAGGCTCCAAATGTACAGCAGGGGGAAGGGAACCCACCACCTCCTGAATACCAGGTTAGGTAGCTAAACTATTACACGTTTTTATTTTTATTTTAGCAGGTAAGGCCCCACTGAGCTGCGTAGCAAGTGACAGCTCGACAAATTGGCTTATCACGTGCAAATGTGTAGCAGCCAGAGCGCTGTTAACGAGCACACGAGGGGGGTGGGTGGGCCAGCACCACGCCACGGCCGCCTTTGTCTCCCTCGCGGCGATGCCTGCACACCGCACCGGGTGCTCATTTTGAGGCTGAGTCGACCTAGGGGTGGGCCCAAAACCGGTTCAGATAACACGATGTAACACAATTTTTGTGTTCCTGGGTAGTAAGTGTTATTTCGTGAATGCCTATGCCTAAAAAGTATAGAAAATTGATATTATTCCCCCACAAACGTTGCTTTTGTGACCAGGACAGTGATATTTTGAAATGTACCTATTTTCAATGAGAAAACGGGCGAATCTTTGTGTCTTTTCGTTCGCAAAAAGTCAGAAAAAAAACCAACATATGAATCAAAATAAACATGCGTGTATACTAAAAATAAAACTAAAAAGATTACAAAACATTTAGCAGTCGTCCCACGGTGTTTGGTTGGTGGCCGTGAGCGGGAATCCAACTCGGGTGGCTGAGTGCTAACCACTGCGCCACCGCTCCCCAGACCCATTCATTCATCGTCCTACTGACGTGAGAACGCCAAAACCGCTCCTCTTTAAACGGTGTGGGGGGGGGGAGCTGTAAATCATTGCTTCAGGGAATCTTTCGCACACGAGTGGCAACATTGACACAGCGAGAGAGAGAGAAAAGAGACACACACAGTCAGAAGGAAAATCGACAAATTGGCAGGCGTCTGCGAAGGATCCATTCGGCTGGTCACGTTTCGCACGCGCGTGAAACCGACGGTGGAACAAGGGCTGCGTGGTGTTGTAACGTCTCACTCCCACGCCGAAGACGGGATTTTGTTCCACTCTTGCATGTGGGGGGGAGGGTGTGCAATCAATGCTGAAAGTCTCAGGCTTCCGTTTCCGTGTCGCTGAACGAATTCCATTGTAAAGGTCGCGTTCGTTAAGCGCGAGCCACATGCGAACTCCTCCTCCGCTCATCCCTAGCATCAGCAGCGGCGTTTTGGGCTGAGCAGGCCGTCTGGAACGCTGTCTCCTTCCGACATTCGGATAGCCGCCGGGAGCTATGCAATTTTTTTAATTTCATCCGGATTGACAAACTCATTTCTTCAGAGCTACGATTCGTACGGTGCGAAAGAAGTGTACTTGGACAGCGCCGCGCTCGCAAAGACAAAGATCCCCCGTGCAGCCTTAACAGACTGTAGAGGCAAGTGCTGTTAGCGAGCACCTATGAAGGCCGGAACGGTGCACGAGGGGGTGGGTGGCCAGCACCACGCCCGACCGCCTTTATCTCCCCTGTGATGATGTTTACACATCGCACCAGGTATTCATTTGAGGCTGAGTCAACCTAGGGGAGGCCCAGGAACGGTTCAAATAATCGTCACCGGTGTTGGCCGTGAGCGGGAATCGAACCCAGATAGCCGGATTCATAGCGCAGCGCGCTAACCGCCACACCACCGCTCCCCACACATATATACTCACACATACACATACGAACACACACGCACGGACACACACACATACACACACACGGACACACGAACAACACACACACGCGGACATACACACATACATACACACACGGACACACACATACATACACACACGTGGATACACACACATACACACACACACGGACACACACACGGACACACACGTACACACATACACACACGGACACACACACGGACACACACACGTACACACACGGACACACATACATACACACACGGACACACACACACATACACACACACGGACACACACATACACACACACGGACACACACACATACACACACGGACACACACACGGACACACATCCATACATACACACACGGACACACACACATACACACACACGGACACACACACATATACACACACACATACACACACGGACACACACACGTACACAAATGCACACACACACGGACACACATACATACATACACACACCGACACACGGACACACACACATACACACACACACGGACACACACACATACACACACACACATACACACACACAAGTAATTTATCTGCCTCGACTCATACCACGTGTCTTATCACAGCACAGCATTCGGCACTTTCACGCCCGCTCAAGCCACGCACACGTTACGTACGTAAATTATATAAATAAATATATACGTGCATATATTTTTTTCTTTTTGTAAAGATAGATAGATCGCTCGTCTTCTTGTGTGTTTTTTTTTCTAAATGCTTATCTGTCCGGACACCTGATGAGCCAAGTTTGACATGATGAATGACACCCCCATTTTTTTTTTCATTAGTGAAGTTGTTTTAAAGGGAGAAATACAAAGAAATATAAATATGGTTAGGCGACGTTTCGGGTAATGCCCCTTCTTTATAACCCATGTGCAAAAAGGGTCATTGCCCGGAACGTCGACTATTACATGCGTGTTCTTTCCAGGCCACGGTGTTGTTGATATCTAAAGTGTTATTGTTATTTTGTGTTGCTTGTGGTGTTTGCGATTGTGGTGTTGTTTGTGCGGTTGTTTAGGTACGGTTGTGTTAAATTTTGATTTAAAGCTTTCGTGACTGCAGTAATTCATATTCTTAGCTCTTTCGGTAAAGTCACGTTGAAGGGAAACAATAAAATAAAAAAAATATCATTATAATAAAAAAACATTATTTTATTGTTTCCCTTCAACGTGACTTTACCGAAAGAGCTAAGAATATGGTTGTGTTGTTTGTGTTGTTGTTGTGTGTGTTGGTTGTGTTGTTGTGTGTGTTGTTGTGTGTGTTGTTTGTGTTGTTGTCTGTGTTGTTGTCTTGTTTGTGTTGTTGTCTGTGTTGTTGTGTTGTTTGTGCTGCTGTCTGTGTATGTTATTGTTTGTGTTGTTTGTGTTGTTGTGTGTGTTGTTTGTGTTGTTATCTGTGTTGTCGTCTGTATTGCTGTGTTGTTTGTGTTGTTGTTGTGTCGTTTGCTTTTGTGTTGTGTTGTTTGTCATGTTGACGTTGCCTTTGTTGTTGCTGTTGCTTTTCTATGCGCACCACTGCCAACGCAGCAGTATCATTAACCGTCGAGTAATCTGTTTACTCCAAACAAACAAACACAAAACCCTTTCAGCGATCCGTGTTCACGTGCACAGAGGGCGGCCCAAAACCATCAGGATACGTGGGGGGGCCCTCACGACGATCATCGCCGCAAATCGCACAGGCGACCCCCACCACGTGTCTCGGACTCGACCGAGACTCACGTGGGTGAACGCAGGGCTTGGGTGACACAGATCTCCCCGTTGTAGCCTTAACAAGCTGTAGGGGCAAGTGATGTTAGCTGAGCACCTGTGAAGGCCGCAACGGTACACGAGGGGGTGGGTGGCCAGCACCACGCCCGGCCGCCTTTGTCTCCCCAGTGGCGATGTTTACACACCGCACCAGGTACTCATTTGAGGCTGAGTCGACCTAGAGGAAACCCCCAGGACCGGTTCAGAAAATCGTGACTGATGTTGGCCGTGAGCGGGAATCGAACCCGTGTGGCCAGGTTCGTAGCGCAGCGCGCTAACTGCTACACCACCGCTCCCCACAGGTAACACACACACACAAAGATCCCCTGTATAGCCTTAACAGGCTGTAGGGGCAAGTGCTGTTAGCGAGCACCTATGAAGGCCGGAACGGTACACGAGGAGGTGGGTGGCCAGCACCACGCCCGACCGCCTTTGTCTCCCCAGTGGCGATGTTTACACATCACACCAGGTACTCATTTCAGGCTGAGTCGACCTAGGGGAGGCCCAGGACCGGTTCAGATAATCGTCACTGGTGTTGGACGTGAGCGGGAATCGAGCCCGGGTCGCCAGATTCATAGCGCAGCGTGCTAACTTCTACACAACCGCTCCCCACAGGTAACACACACAGACACAACAACAACCGCCATTCGCCACTAAGTGGCGGTGAAGTCACCACGACGCTTGTGCCAGGCTATGTGCACCCTGAGGCCACGTGAAGTGTCGAACGCCCGCTGGCAGGAGGTCACGGGGCAGACCCAGGTGCCACGGGTCGACTGACTGAGATGAATTAAGAACACACAGACACACACAGACACACACACACAGACACACAGATACACACACCCAGACACACACATATAGACACACATACAGACATACAGACACAGACACACACACAGACACACGCGCACACACACACACAGGGGGAGAAGCAGAACAATGGGCATGAACAACGAGAGTAAACAACATGTCAACTACTGCGTTGTCATTTCGCAACCCCATTGTCACGCAGAGCGCTCGCCACAGGTAAACTCTGGTGGTAGCTCGCTGCCGGTCTCGCCGAGGAGCCATCGCCAAGCGCGCAAACTCCTCCGGTCAGCAGCGCCGCGGCGGCGGACGAGTTTGGCTCGGACAATACCGATGCTGATAACGCTGCTGACGATGATGATGATGACGACGATGACGACGATTATGATGAAGACGATGATGATGATGACGACGATGATGACCATTACGATGAAGACGATGATGATGATGATGATGACGATGATGATGACGATGATGACGATGGTCACGACGACGACGATGATGGTGACGACGACGACGATGATGATGATGATGATGACGACGATGATGACGATTACGATGCGACAATGATGATGATGACGATGATGACAATGATGATGATGACGATGATGATGACGATGATGATGACGATTACGATGAAAACAATGATGATGATGATGACGATGGTGATGACGATGATGATGAAGACGATGATGATGGTGACGATGACGACGATGATGATGATGATGATAATAGGTTTTCCCCTTTTTTATTGCAACAAAACAGGTGTTCAGATGTTAAAAACACCAAACTGAAACCTTTAACAAGGAATCATGTCTGCATTAACCACCGCACTTGTGGGTCAAGATAATCGTCACTGGCGTTGGCCCTGAGCTGGAATCGAACTCGGGTCGCCGGGTTCGTAGCGCAGCGCGCTGACCGCTACACTACCGCTCCCCAACACACACACACACAAACACACACGCCGAGTAAATTACAAAATTAAACGCCCAAATAAATTAATCGGATGTAAAATAACATCGCATAACAATAGCGGCTTAGACTCCTTAAATGTCAGGCGCTGTGTATATTTATGCTAATGCGTTAACCGCAAAGGAAAGAGCAAATTCCAGCGAATTCATTAACTCGCCCCTTCTCCCTCTCTCCCCGTGTGTGTGAGTCTCATCCTGATGTACCCGCACACGCAATAGATACCAGGGGCAGTACAGCAAGTAGGTTCGGTGCTGCTGCTGCTGCTGATGATGATGATGATTATTACGATAATATGCTCGGAGCAAAAATCTAAAACGTCAATAAGTTCATCGATACGAGCGGCAGTGTGGCAGCGGTTAACACTTCACTGCACCACGAACACAGCGACCCTAGTTCAATTCCCGCTCACGGCCACCAACACCGCCGACGATTTTCTGTACCGGTCCTGGGCCGCCCCGAGGTTCGACTCGGCCTCGAATGAGAACCTGGCGCGGTGTGTGGTGAACATCACTACAAGGGAGACAAAGGCGGCCGGGCGTGGTGCTGGTCACGCACCCCATCGTGTAGCCGCGCCGGCCTTCATAGGCGGTGCTCGCTAACTGCACTTGCCCCAAAAGTCTGTTAAGGCTACACGGGGGGGGCGGGGGGATTCTTTGTTTTTGTGGCATTAAAAGGAAATTATAATATAGCAGGCGACGTTTCAGAGAGAATGATGCCCCTCTTCCTGATGAGTCGCTGGCGCCTCCACACACGGAGATGCCGCTACGGAGTGGTTCACTCCGAGTTGGAGACTCAGTGTACCATGGGGTGACCGGATGCAAATGACATGTTAAATGTACGTGTTGATGTTTGTTTGTTACTTGGTAGGTAAACAGTTGTTTCCATATCGGTAGATAATGCTTAACTGTTAACAGACAAAGACATTCCTTAAACAATCAAAACTACGAACTCATTTCCATGAAAGTAACCAGCTACACGGGATGTTAAAACGCGACAACACGAGACAAAGACAAAGACAAAGATCCCCCGTACAGCCTCAACAGGCTGTAGGGGCAAGTGCTGTTGGCGAGTAGCACATACGAAGGCCGGCACGGTACACGAGGGGATGGATGGCCGGTACCACGCCCGGCCGCCTTTGTCTCCCCAGTGGCGATGTTTACACACCGCACCAGGTACTCATTTGAGGCTGAGTCGATCTAGAGGAGACCCAGTACCGGTTCAGATAATCGTCAAGGGTGTTGGTGGCCGTGAACGGGAATCGAACTCGGGTCGCCGGTTTCGTAGCACAGCGTAGCGCTAACCGCTACACTACCGCTCCCCATCACGCAACAAAGACAAAGATTCCCCGTGTAGCCTTAACAGAATTGCGGGGCAAGTGCTGTTAGCGGGCAGCACCTACGAAGGCCGGCACGGCACACGAGGGGGTGGGTGGTCAGCACCACGTCCGCACACACTCACCAACACTCACACACACCCACACACCACACCAGACACTCACACCCACACACTCACCAACACTCACACACACCCACACACCACACCAGACACTCACACACACACACCACACCAGACACTCACACCCACACACTCACCAACACTCACGCACACCCACACACCACATCAGACACTCACACCCACCCACATACCACACCAGGCACTCACACCCACACACCAGACACTCACACACCCACACACCACACCAGACACTCACACCCACACACTGACCAACACTCACTCACACCCACACACCTCACCAGACACTCACACCCACACACTCACCACACCAGACACTCACACCCACACACCACACCAGACACTCACACACCCACACACCACACCAGACACTCACACCCACACACTCACCACACCAGACACTCACACCCACACCCACACACCAACACTCACTCACACCCACACACTCACCAACACTCATACACCCACACACCTCACCAGACACTCACACCCACACACTCACCAACACTCACTCACACCCACACACCACACCAGACACTCACACCCACCCACACACCACACCAGACACTCACACCCACACACCACACCAGACACTCACACCCACACACCACACCAGACACTCACACACACCCACACACCAGACACTCACACCCACACACTCACCAACACTCACACACACCCACACACCACACCACACCGTTACACCCACACACTCACCACACCAGACACTCACACCCACACACCACACCAGACACTCACACCACACACGCACCACACCGTTACACCCACACACACACCACACCAGACACTCACACCCACACACTCACCACACCAGACACTCACACCCACACACCACACCAGACACCCACACGCACACACCACACCAGACACTCACACCACACACGCACCACACCGTTACACCCACACACACACCACACCAGACACTCACACCCACACACTCACAACACCAGACACTCACACACACTCACCACACCAGACACCCACACCCACACACCACACCAGACACTCACACCCACACACCCACACACCCACACACCCACACACCACACCGTTACACCCACTGGCACAATCACAGGGGGAACGCCCAGGCACCAATGCGAGAAGGAGGCATGGGGATCCGTGACTCGGTTAACTCGCTCGGCGTGCCGCGACGTGGCAATGATGGGATGGGCGGACGAGAGACACAGAGCGAGAGCGGCAGGGGTAGTGTGGAGAGCGAACGAGAGAGTGAGCGGAGGGAGAGAGCTGGCAGAGCGGGCGAGAGGGAGGGAGGGGGTAGCGTGGAGAGCGAACGAGAGAGTGAGCGGATGAGGAAGAGGGGGGGGTGTCTGGAAAATCCATCTGTGAAGGGTTTGACATGTGGCAGTTTGGGCGTGAATGGGTCTCAGATAAGCTTTATCTTAACGGCGCACCGGGGCTGGCTGCTCGCATTCACAGGCGTTCCGAGCCAACGTCGCTCGCCCGGCAGATCCATCCAGCAGGGAGAGAGAGAGAGACAGGGAGAGAGAGAGAGAGAGCAAGGGGGAAAGAGGGACACGCAGAGGGAGAGACAGGGGACGGGAGAGGATCGAGAGAGATGGGGGGGGGGTGAGAGAGTTATAGGGAGTGGGTGAGAGATACGGATAGGGGAGACACGTAGCGGGGAGAGAGAGATAGTGAGAGGGGAGAGAGAGAGAGACAGGGGAAGAGAGAGACAGGGAGAGGAGGGAGAGAGACAGGGGAGAGGAGGGAGAGAGACAGGGATAGAGGAGACAGAGACACAGGGAGGCAGAGACAGGGAGAAGGATAGGGGAGACACGTAGCGGAGAGAGATAGTGAGAGGGGAGAGAGAGAGACGGGAAGGGAGAGACAGGGAGAGGAGGGAGAGAGACAGGGAGAGGAGGGAGAGAGCCAGGGACACAGAGACAGAGAGAAGGAAGATACAGGGAGAGGGGGGAGAGTTTCGGTTTTTTTTGTTTCATTTATTAGGTATAACCCTGTGAGCCATGCGGCTCTTGACTCGGGTGCAACCGCAAACAAAACAAAACATGAACAAGAAACATCTTAAAGTGACTACACGCAACAGATTTAAATCCTGGAAAAAAACAGCAAAGTCTTCCAGAAGAAAACACGTATTTCAACGCTGTGCGCGAAAAAAGTCAGAGACTTTGACTTTTAAACAACTTTTATTGCCGCCAGCAGCAACAGCACTGGAGGCGATTTCGATATGAAATACACAAAGTCACCAGCAAACACAAATGAAAATAAACGCTACAAATCCACGCGCTTTGGCGCTCAAAGCACCGCGCACAACACGAAAGAAAAGTCACGTGGTGGTGGTGGTCATCGCGCACGTCACGGTGACGAGCGAGACAGGGAGAGGAGAGAGACACGGAGAGCGGAGAGAGACACGGAGAGGGGAGAGAGACACGGAGAGAGGAGAGACACGGAGAGGGGAGAGACACGGAGAGGGGAGAGAGACACGGAGAGGGGAGAGAGACACGGAGAGGGGAGAGACACGGAGAGGGGAGAGAGACACGGAGAGGGGAGAGAGACATAGAGCGGGGAGAGACAGGGAGAGGGGAGAGAGACACGGAGATAGGAGAGACACGGAGAGGGGAGAGAGACACGGAGAGGGGAGAGACAGGGAGAGGAGAGACAGGGAGAGGGGCGAGAGACACGGAGAGGGGAGAGACAGGGAGAGGGGAGAGACAGGGAGAGGGGAGAGACACGGAGAGGGGCGAGAGACACGGAGAGGGAAGAGAGACACGGAGAGAGGAGAGAGACACGGAGAGGGGAGAGACACGGAGAGGGGAGAGAGACACGGAGAGGGGAGAGACATGGAGAGGGGAGAGAGACACGGAGAGAGGAGAGACACGGAGAGAGGAGAGACACGGAGAGGGGAGAGAGACACGGAAAGGGGAGAGAGACACGGAGAGGGGAGAGACAGGGAGAGGGGAGAGACACAGAGAGGGGAGAGAGACACGGAGAGGGGAGAGAGACACGGAGAGGGGAGACGGGAAGATGGGAGAGAGAGACAGGGAGAGGAAATGAGAGAGAGACAGGGAGAGGGGAGAGACAGGCATAGTGGAGAGACACGGAGAGAGCGAGAGATGTGGGGGAGGAAGAGGGGGGGGTGTTAGGAGGATGAGGGTTTGAGAATAGAGCCAAACGGATGGATGGACTAAGAGATCAAAACAGCCGGATTAACGGACGGAATAAAAGTCATAGAGAGAGAGAAAGAGAGAAAGAGACAGACAAGGAAAGACAAAGAGCACGCAGACGAGAAGAAAAACACGGGCAGACAGCCGCATAGACACACAGAAACAATCATGTATGAGACACACGCTGATACACTCATAGCCACGCACGCACACACAGGCAACGATACTCTGTGAAGCCTTTCACAGACTGTTGGGGCAAGTGCTTTTAGGGTGACCAGTACTACGCCCGGCCGCCTTTGTCTCCCTCGTGACGATGTTGTTATACACCGCACTAGGTACTCATTCGAGGCTGAGTCGACCTAGGGGAGGCCCAGGACCGGTTCAGATAATCGTCACTGCTGTTTGCCGTGAGCGGGAATCGAACTCGCCGTTTTCGTAGTGCAGCGAGCTAACCACTGCACTACCGCTCCCCACTATCACAGAGATAGACACAGACACACATACAGACACGCAGATACACACATACACACACAGACACACATACAGACACGCAGACACACGCAGACACACAGACACACATACACACATGCAGACACACACAGACACACACACAGACACACACAGACACAAACACACACAGACACACACACAGACACACATACAGACACACACACAGACACACACACAGACACACACACAGACACACACACAGACACACACACACAGACACACACACAGACACACAGACACATACAGCCACACACACAGACACACACACAGACACACACAGACACACACAGACACACAGACAGGTGGACATCGCAGGCGTGTGGACAGCGAGCACAGAACGCCAATGGAGATGACTTTTGTAACAGGACCAGGGGTGTCAATGGGGGGGGGGGGGGGGTGGTTGGGGTGCTGTGCCCCGCCCCCCCCCCCTCAAGCGCGGGGCCTGGGGCGGTCTCCCCAGATTCGCCGTCACTCTGCGAGCAGTTTCGTCACTCATTGTCAGAGGGCGGCGAGCTTTGACAGCACCACGATGATGATGGTGATGATGATGATGGGGGGGTGGAGGGGTGTTGTGGAGGAGGAGGAGGGGGGGGGGTAGATGTCCCTGTGGCCGCCACGCGAGTCAACATATCCACCACGAGGTCATCATCAGCGTCGCGATGGGTCCGGCGAATAACGCGAGCGGCAGATAAGCAGACACGCTTGACGTCTCTGCCCTCCCTCCTCCCTCCCTCCCGCATCGCCACCCCCTCGTCGCCTGTTTATCTCCCTCCGTTATTTATACCCCTAAGCGCCGACGCTAATCGTTAGCGAGAGTTTCGTTTTGCGGCAAAAAAATATATAAACTGGAGGGGGGTTCGGTGGGTGGATTGGTGGTGTTGGTGGGTGGATTGGTGGTGTTGGTGGGTGGGTGGGTAGGTGGTGGTGTTGGTGGGTGGGTGGTGTTGGTGAGTGGGTGGGTGGGTGGTGGTGTTGGTGGGTGGGTGGGTTGGTGGTAGGCGCGGTGGAAGTGAGTCCCTTGAGAGGGGATCGTGTGACTGATCATGTGACTGATTGTGTGACTGATCGTGTGACTGATCGTGTGACTGATCGTGAGTCTGATCGTGTGACTGATCGTGTGACTGATCGTGTGACTGATCGTGTGACTGATCGTGTGACTGATCATGTGACTGATCGTGTGACTGATCGTGTGACTGATCGTGAGTCTGATCGGCGCTAACAGCGTCGGGACAAGTCAGATAACCACCACCACTACCACCCACCACTGCCACCACCCACCACTACCACCCACTATTACCACCACCACCCACCACTACCACCCACCACTACCACCCACCATTACCACCACCACCCACCACTACCACCACCACCCACCACTACCACCCACCACTACCACTACCACCCACCACTACCACCCACTATTGCCACCACCACCCACCACTACCACCCACCACTACCACCACCACCCACCACTACCACCCACCACTACCACCACCACCCACCACTACCACCCACCACCACCACTACCACCCACCACCACCAACCACCTCCACCCACCACCCACCACCACCTACCACTACCACCCACCACCACCTGTACCCACCACTCACCTACCACTACCACCACCCACCACCACCCACCACCACCCACCAACACCCACCACCACCACCACCACCAACACCCACCACCACCCACCACCACCAACACCCACCACCACCCACCACCACCCACCACCACCCACCACCACCCACCACCACCCACCACCACCACCACCACGCGCGCGCCACACACACACAGTGCACGCGCGCCAGCGCTCGTCGTGATTAAGGAGCGATAATCCCCGCGGCGGAGACACAAAGTGTGTGAATTAGCAGAGGGGGGCGACAGCCATCCATCCCCCACGCCTCCCCCCCCCCCACCCTTAGTGGCGTGGTAACCACGATGTCATCTCACGCGTTGGGAGGGAGGGAGGGGGGCGGCATCGGTCAGATGCCCACCCCACCCCCCACGCCCAATATTTTATTTGAATATAATAATAATAAAATAACTCGGTAATAATTATAATAAAATAATGATACAATAATAATGCAATAATAATAATGATGAACTAATGAATTAATTGCAAAATATTTTAATTACAATAAAATTATAATAAAACCAGGGTGGGCTGTGGGTGGAGGGCAAGGTACCCCCCACCCATCCACTCACCCCCCCCCCCCCCCATCCATCCTCCCCCACTCCCCCCGCCATCCATCCCGGCCACTCGTTCATGAAAGTTCGTCTCCATTCGTTCATCCCGTCGTTCGTTCGTGCATTCATTCCACTGCCTGGCTGTGGAGGAGATACACGTGCTTGGGTTGGGTGATGTGGGGAGGGGTGGGGGAGTAGAGGTGTGTGGGGGGGGGGGGAGGGGGCGTGTTGTTTGGCCATACTTCACCGCGTCCTGTCAACGCGTGCGGAACAGGTGAAGGGTGGAGGAGGATGACCCTCATGGTAGCCAAGGTGAATTAAAGGGTGAAGTATGGTCAAACAACCCTCCGATCGCTCCCCTTAACCCACACGGCGTGGCTCAGCATTATCACTTCAATTGTGCTTATCATGGCCATAGCTCAGCATCAGAATGCTGTATTCAAACTGGAGGAATCCGATGAGCTATGAAGCTCGTTGTTTCACAGATGTCCAGTTAGGGTCACGGGTTCAGAACGTTACGACGACGACAAAAAAAGTATGGGAAAGGTAACCAAAGCACTTTTAAATATCTATAAATACAACTACAATGATATATTCTTGGTTCTATCGGTAAATTCACGTAGAAGGGAAACAATAAAATAATAAAAATATAAAACAATACAATTCTCACGACGTTTCGACTGCAACACAAGCAATCATCATCAGGTGTGAAAACCACAACAATATTTTTTTGAAAAAAGTGGCGGTTTTCAAATTTTCTTGCTGTGGTTTTCACACCTGATGATGATTGCTTGTGCTGCAGTCGAAACGTCGTGACAATTTTATTGTTTTATATTTTTATGATTTTATTGTTTCCCTTCTACGTGAATTTACCGAAAGAACCAAGAATATGAATCCCTGCAGTCACGAAAGCTTTAAATCAAAACAACTACAATTGTTTTTTTTTACATTATTTGGTCGATGACCTACATGAACGGAAATGTTTCAACTCACTCGGTGTGGCTGAATCATCGACGACTATTTTTTCATTTATTTTACCAGCTAAGGCCCGCTGATCTGTACGGCTCTTCTTCAGAAGCGACCTTAGTTCAGTTTCAGTTGATTTTAAAGTGCCCTGTGAGCCGAGAAGCTCTGAAATCGGACGTCATCAACAGAAAACTACACCCGCTGCCCATCACAAATGACAGCTCCATCCAAGTGGGCTCACCATCGCGTGGACATTTATAGCGAGCCGAATACTCTGAAGCCGCGATGTTGATTCTTAATGTGGAGGGGGAAAAAGACCGGAGGGCCCGGTCAAACAATTGCACGCGACCACGGCAAGAGAGACACGCAAAAACTCCAAATATATAGCAGACTTCGGGGCCGGGATGGAACCAGGGCCGGATAAAGATTTTGTAGGCCCCTAGGCTAACATGTACTGTGAGGACCCCCCCCCCCCTCCCCCCAGTAATATTTTCAAAAGTTTAAGAAAAAATAAAATGTATTTTTTTTACAAGGCTAACAACAAATAACAATTCAGCATTCACAAACGAAATCACTTTTCACTTCATCTCTGGAGGCTCTCCAGCTGGTGGAGGCCCATGGCCTGCAGCCCCTAAAGCCCCCACGCCTTAATCCGGCCCTGGATCGAACCCACGACTTCCTGCATACCAGGCGAGGTAGTTAACATCTTACCCCACCACCATTCTCCCACGGGAATCGTTCAGCCTGCGATGCGAGCTTGGATCTTTGCTCGAGGTGTGTGTGCGATGGTGAAATATATTTTCAGAAACCAACGTGAGCCGAGTTCAAGACGTCGTGGTCGCACGACTCATAGCAGGGATTTCGCGACCAATGTTATCCATGATAGAGGGGGTGGGGGGAGGGGGCTGTTTGTTTGTTTGTTGTTGTTGTTGTTGTGTTAGATCTCGTAAAGTAAACAAAAATGTGTCGTGAAACCGGCCACCATCCCGACACAGCCAAATCGGTAAAGGGTTGTCACGTAGCACAACACGTGCCAATGAGTTACCAGTTCAGCACACCCGCTGCGTTGGTGAGTAAGCCCACAACATTAACCTCACCAATTCGCTGTGTCGGTGTGTTGGCGGGTTTAACGACACATTTATAACTCACGCGACCTATCCCTGCGAAACAAAACAACAACAACAAAGGACTCAATGATGGAAAACCGTTAGCCACCCGAAAAAAGTTTTAATTTAACAAAGAAAACAAATCTACTTTCGCGACAGAAATCCCACCGGAGAAAGCCATCCCGGTTAGCATCATCAGAGTGTCCGTGTCTGTGAGCACGCGGTCAGCCCGTGTCACCTCCTCCTCCACCTCCTCCTCCTCCTCCTGTGCCATGCTGGGTCCATCAAAGTGCCCCCAGCATGGCACAGGCGTCGTCGTGTTGATGTGACCGCCACTTGGTGGCGAACAGACGAACAATAAATACCACAACTTTGAAGATACTGTAGTTGACAAGAAAAATTGGTGAAAAGAATACGTGTAAAATAAAAGATGGATCTATAGACTCACGCTGGGGACCATAGACTCACACAGAGACACACAGACTCACACAGAGACACATAGATTCACACAGAGACCCAAACACTCACACAGAGACCCACATACTGACACAGAGACCCATAGACTCACACAGAGACCCATAGACTCACACAGAGACCCATAGACTCACACAGAGACCCATAGACTCACACAGAGACCCAAATACTGACACAGAGACCCATAGATTCACAGAGCTCCATAGACTCACACAGAGACCCATAGACTCACGCAGAGATATATATGGGTGGAGGGGCATCATCACAGCGAATCACCACTCTGCCACTCCTAACACAATCATCTGACTCAACCACCTCGGTGTGAACTTACATCTGTTACATCTGCATCAACATCAGTCATATGGAGAATAAGACTGCGCGTGTCTTTCATTGTCTCTGACGTGAACTTTAATTATTATGAACCTCGCTGAGATGATACAGATCAACAGAGAGACCCAGACCTCCAGACCCAGGACTCAAACCCATGTTCTCAGCTGTGTTGGTGAGTAGAATTGGATGGATAGGCTGGTGGGTGGGTAGACTTGTGGGTAAGTAGATAGGTGGGCGGGTGAGTGAGTGTATGTTTGAGAGAGTGAGTGGGTCAGCGAATGTGCTAATTCCTGTATTGAAATAGTGGGGGTGAGTGAGTGGCTGAGTAAATTATTGAGTATGTGGGTGAGTGGGTGTGTGGGTGAGTGAATTATTGGGTGTGTGAGTGTGTGAGTGATTTGATGGTTGAATGAATGAATGAGTGGGTGAGTGATTGAGTGGATAAGTGAGTGAGTGAGTGATTGAGTGAGTGAGTGAATGAGTAGGTGAGAGAATGAGTTGTTGAGTGGGTGAGTTTCCGAGTGATATGATGGTTGAATGAATTAATGAATGAGTGGATGAGTGATTGAGTGGGTGAGTGAGTGAATGAGTGGGTGAGAGAATGAGTTGATGAGTGTGCGAGTGATATGATGGTTGAGTGAATGAATGCGCGCGTGAGTGAGTGGGTATAAACGATTGAGTGGGTGAGTGAATGAGTCAGCGAATGAGTGGGTGAAATAATAATATTTTCCCTATACATCTAAAGTCCACTTTTATCCCTCTGCTCCCGATTCTCTGGTCAACAGCATGTTCCAAACCCAACATTTTCCTATGAAAACAAATTATACGATGTTGATATGCACCGCTGTTAACAGTGGTGCATATCGGGAACACTCAACACTCCGCGCGATTGAGTGAGTGTGTGTGGCCTTTAAGCGGAACAAATAAATAACATGTGACGTTTCGGGCAATTACCCTCATTCACAACAGCGCGCACTAATAAATCCGTACTATGTAACGTACGCGACCAATGTTGTTAATCAAATAGTTGATATACTTGGTTAAAAATCATTAAATAAAGACTATAACGTTCTTAAAACACCGACAGAAAAAAAAACATTTAAAACGCGGGATTTCGGGGTTTTTTTGGCTCTTTGTGAAATTTCAGGTAGAAGGGGAGGCGAAAAGTTGCAAACAAAAGAATCTGCAATTGTCTAGTTTGGTCTGTACCAATGTAATCTGGGGTAATGTTCGGCTAATCACCAGCAGACAGATGCTGACATAAATCTATCTCTATCGGCTATGGTTGTGTCTATAAATTACCTTAATTATCCGGCCTTTACAGCGCTACACCATTATACGGCCTGCCCGCTGGAGCGTCTGTACGTGTGTGTGTGTGTACGTGTGTGTGTGTAAGTGTGTGTGTGTAAATGTGTGTGTGTAAGTGTGTGTGTGTGTAAGTGTGTGTGTGTGTAAGTGTGTGTGTGTGTGTGTAAGTGTGTGTAAGTGTGTGTGTGTGTAAGTGTGTGTGTGTAAGTGTGTGTGTGTGTAAGTGTGTGTGTGTGTAAGTGTGTGTGTGTGTGTAAGTGTGTGTGTGTGTAAGTGTGTGTGTAAGTGTGTGTGTGTAAGTGTGTGTGTGTGTGTAAGTGTGTGTGTGTAAGTGTGTGTGTGTGTGTGTAAGTGTGTGTGTGTGTGTAAGTGTGTGTGTGTGTGTAAGTGTAAGTGTGTAAGTGTGTAATTGTGTGTAAGTGTGTAAGTGTGTAAGTGTGTGTGTAAGTGTGTGTGTAAGTGTGTGTGTGTAAGTGTGTGTGTGTGTAAGTGTGTGTGTGTGTAAGTGTGTGTGTGTAAGTGTGTGTGTGTGTAAGTGTGTGTGTGTAAGTGTGTGTGTGTAAGTGTGTGTGTGTGTGTAAGTGTGTGTGTGTGTGTAAGTGTGTGTGTGTGTAAGTGTGTGTGTGTAAGTGTGTGTGTAAGTGTGTGTGTGTGTA